>NW_028225355.1:0-585001 GCF_052327205.1 Somniosus microcephalus
GTCAGTGTACAGATATCTCCCTGAGGGAGAGGGGACTGAGAGACACCAGTCAGTGTAAAGATATCTCCCTGAGAGAGAGGGACTGAGAGACACCAGTCAGTGTACAGATATCTCCCTGAGGGCGAGGGACTGAGTGACACCAGTCAGTGTACAGATATCTCCCTGAGGGAGAGGGACTGAGAGGCACCAGTCAGTGTACAGACATCTCCCTGAGAGAGAGGGACTGAGAGACACCAGTCAGTGTACAGATATCTCCCTGAGAGAGAGGGGACTGAGAGACACCAGTCAGTGTACAGATATCTCCCTGAGGGAGAGGGAGAGAGTGACACCAGTCAGTGTACAGATATCTCCCTGAGAGAGAGGGACTGAGAGACACCAGTCAGTGTACAGATTTCTCCCTGAGGGAGAGGGGACGGAGTGACACAAGTCAGTGTACAGATATCTCCCTGAGGGAGAGGTACTGAGTGACACCAGTCAGTGCACAGATGTCTCCCTGAGGGAGAGGTACTGAGAGACACCAGTCAGTGTACAGATATCTCCCTGAGGGAGAGGGGACTGAGAGACACCAGTCAGTGTACAGATATCTCCCTGAGAGAGAGTGGACTGAGAGACACCAGTCAGTGTACAGGTATCTCCCTGAGAGAGAGGGACTGAGAGACACCAGTCAGTGTACAGATATCTCCCTGAGGGAGAGGGACTGAGAGACACCAGTCAGTGTACAGATATCTCCCTGAGGGAGAGGGACTGAGAGACACCAGTCAGTGTACAGATATCTCCCTGAGAGAGAGGGACTGAGAGACACCAATCAGTGTACAGATATCTCCCTGAGGGCGAGGGACTGAGAGACACCAGTCAGTGTACAGATATCTCCCTGAGGGAGAGGGGACTGAGTGACACCATTCAGTGTACAGATATCTCCCTGAGGGAGAGGGACTGAGTGACACCAGTCAGTGTACAGATATCTCCCAGAGGGCGAGGGGCTGAGAGACACCAGTCAGTGTACAGATATCTCCCTGAGGGAGAGGGACTGAGAGACACCAGTCAGTGTACAGATATCTCCCTGAGGGAGAGGTACTGAGTGACACCAGTCAGTGTACAGATATCTCCCTGAGCGAGAGGGACTGAGAGGCACCAGTCAGTGTACAGATAACTCCCTGAGGGAGAGGGACTGAGAGACACCAGTCAGTGTACAGATACCTCACTGAGAGAGAGGGGACTGAGAGACACCAGTCAGTGTACAGATATCTCCCTGAGAGAGAGGGGACTGAGAGACACCAGTCAGTGTACAGATATCTCCCTGAGAGAGAGGGACTGAGTGACACCAGTCAGTGTACAGATATTTCCCTGAGGGAGAGGGACTGAGAGACACCAGTCAGTGTACAGATATCTCCCTGAGGGAGAGGGACTGAGAGACTCCAGTCAGTGTACAGATATCTCCCTGAGAGAGAGGGACTGAGTGACACCAGTCAGTGTACAGACATCTCCCTGAGAGAGAGGGACTGAGTGACACCAGTCAGTGTACAGATATCTCCCTGAGGGAGAGGGACTGAGAGACACCAGTCAGTGTACAGATATCTCCCTGAGAGAGAGGCACTGAGTGACACCAGTCAGTGTACAGGTATCTCCCTGAGAGAGAGGGACTGATAGATACCAGTCAGTGTACAGATATCTTTCTGAGAGAGAGGTACTGAGTGACACCAGTCAGTGTACAGGTATCTCCCTGAGAGAGAGGGACTGAGAGACACCAGTCATTGTACAGATATCTCCCTGAGAGGGAGGGACTGAGAGACACCAGTCAGTGTACAGATATCTCCCTGAGGGAGAGGTACTGAGTGACACCAGTCAGTGTACAGATATCTCCCTGAGGGAGAGGGACAGAGAGACACCAGTCAGAGTACAGATATCTCCCTGAGAGGGAGCGACTGAGAGACACCAGTCAGTGTCCAGATATCTCCCTGAGAGAGAGGTACTGAGTGACACCAGTCAGTGTACAGATATCTCCCAGGGGGAGAGGGACTGAGTGACACCAGTCAGTGTACAGATATCTCCCTGAGAGAGAGGGACTGAGAGACACCAGTCAGTGTACAGATATCTCCCTGAGGGAGAGGTACTGAGAGACACCAGTCAGTGTACAGATATCTCCCTGAGGGAGAGGTACTGAGAGACACCAGTCAGTGTACAGATATCTCCCTGAGGGAGAGGGGACTGAGAGACACCAGTCAGTGTACAGATATCTCCCTGAGAGAGAGGGACTGAGAGACACCAGTCAGTGTACAGATATCTCCCTGAGGGAGAGGGGACTGAGAGACACCAGTCAGTGTACAGATATCTCCCTGAGAGAAACGGGACTGAGAGACACCAGTCAGTGTACAGATATCTCCCTGAGAGAGAGGGACTGAGAGACACCAGTCAGTGTACAGATATCTCCCTGAGAGAGAGGGGACTGAGAGACACCAGTCAGTGTACAGATATCTCCCAGAGAGAGAGGGACTGAGAGACACCAGTCAGTGTACAGATATCTCCCTGAGAGAGAGGGGACTGAGAGACATCAGTCAGTGTACAGATATCTCCCAGAGAGAGAGGGACTGAGAGACACCAGTCAGTGTACAGATATCTCCCTGAGAGAGAGGGGACTGAGAGACACCAGTCAGTGTACAGATATCTCCCAGAGAGAGAGGGACTGAAAGACACCAGTCAGTGTACAGATATCTCCCTGAGAGAGAGGGACTGAGAGGCACCAGTCAGTGTACAGATACCTCCCTGAGGGAGTGGGGACTGAGAGACACCAGTCAGAGTACAGATACCTCCCTGAGAGAGAGGGGACTGAGAGATATGGGTGTCCTCGTACAGGAAACACAGCCGATCCCAAATGGAACAACATTTGCTGAGATACGGAGCGCTGGATCCCGGCCAGCATTGTCTCGGGATGCTTTCGGTACTTTCTGAGAGACACCAGTCAGTGTACAGATATCTCCCTGAGGGAGAGGGACTGAGAGACACCAGTCAGTGTACAAATATCTCCCTGAGAGAGAGGGGACTGAGAGACACCAGTCAGTGTACAGATATCAACCTGAGGGAGAGGGACTGAGAGACACCAGTCAGGGTACAGATATCTCACTGAGAGAGAGGGGACTGAGAGACACCAGTCAGTGTACAGATATCTCCCTGAGAGAGAGGGGACTGAGAGACACCAGTCAGTGTACAGATATCTCCCAGAGGGAGAGGTACTGAGTGACACCAGTCAGTGTACAGATATCTCCCTGAGGGAGAGGGAGAGAGTGACACCAGTCAGTGTACAGATTTCTCCCTGAGGGAGAGGGGACGGAGTGACACAAGTCAGTGTACAGATATCTCCCTGAGGGAGAGGTACTGAGTGACACCAGTCAGTGCACAGATGTCTCCCTGAGGGAGAGGGACTGAGTGACACCAGTCAGTGTACAGATATCTCCCTGAGGGAGAGGGACTGAGAGACACCAGTCAGTGTACAGATATCTCCCTGAGAGAGAGGGGACTGAGAGACACCAGTCAGTGTACAGATATCACCCTGAGAGAGAGGGGACTGAGTGACACCAGTCAGTGTACAGATATCTCCCTGAGAGAGAGGGACTGAGAGACACCAGTCAGTGTACAGATATCTCCCTGAGGGAGAGGGGACTGAGAGACACCAGTCAGTGTACAGATATCTCCCTGAGAGAGAGGGACTGAGAGACACCAGTCAGTGTACAGATATCTCCCTGAGGGAGAGGGGACTGAGAGACACCAGTCAGTGTAAAGATATCTCCCTGAGAGAGAGGGGACTGAGAGACACCAGTCAGTGTACAGATATCACCCTGAGAGAGAGGGGACTGAGAGACACCAGTCAGTGTACAGATATCTCCCTGAGAGAGAGGGACTGAGAGACACCAGTCAGTGTACAGATATCTCCCTGAGGGAGAGGGGACTGAGAGACACCAGTCAGTGTAAAGATATCTCCCTGAGAGAGAGGGACTGAGAGACACCAGTCAGTGTACAGATATCTCCCTGAGGGCGAGGGACTGAGTGACACCAGTCAGTGTACAGATATCTCCCTGAGGGAGAGGGACTGAGAGGCACCAGTCAGTGTACAGACATCTCCCTGAGAGAGAGGGACTGAGAGACACCAGTCAGTGTACAGATATCTCCCTGAGAGAGAGGGGACTGAGAGACACCAGTCAGTGTACAGATATCTCCCTGAGGGAGAGGGAGAGAGTGACACCAGTCAGTGTACAGATATCTCCCTGAGAGAGAGGGACTGAGAGACACCAGTCAGTGTACAGATTTCTCCCTGAGGGAGAGGGGACGGAGTGACACAAGTCAGAGTACAGATATCTCCCTGAGGGAGAGGTACTGAGTGACACCAGTCAGTGCACAGATGTCTCCCTGAGGGAGAGGGACTGAGAGACACCAGTCAGTGTACAGATATCTCCCTGAGGGAGAGGGGACTGAGAGACACCAGTCAGTGTACAGATATCTCCCTGAGAGAGAGTGGACTGAGAGACACCAGTCAGTGTACAGGTATCTCCCTGAGAGAGAGGGACTGAGAGACACCAGTCAGTGTACAGATATCTCCCTGAGGGAGAGGGACTGAGAGACACCAGTCAGTGTACAGATATCTCCCTGAGGGAGAGGGACTGAGAGACACCAGTCAGTGTACAGATATCTCCCTGAGAGAGAGGTACTGAGTGACACCAGTCAGTGTACAGATATCTCCCTGAGAGAGAGGGACTGAGAGACACCAATCAGTGTACAGATATCTCCCTGAGGGCGAGGGACTGAGAGACACCAGTCAGTGTACAGATATCTCCCTGAGGGAGAGGGGACTGAGTGACACCATTCAGTGTACAGATATCTCCCTGAGGGAGAGGGACTGAGTGACACCAGTCAGTGTACAGATATCTCCCAGAGGGCGAGGGGCTGAGAGACACCAGTCAGTGTACAGATATCTCCCTGAGGGAGAGGGACTGAGAGACACCAGTCAGTGTACAGATATCTCCCTGAGGGAGAGGTACTGAGTGACACCAGTCAGTGTACAGATATCTCCCTGAGCGAGAGGGACTGAGAGGCACCAGTCAGTGTACAGATAACTCCCTGAGGGAGAGGGACTGAGAGACACCAGTCAGTGTACAGATACCTCACTGAGAGAGAGGGGACTGAGAGACACCAGTCAGTGTACAGATATCTCCCTGAGAGAGAGGGGACTGAGAGACACCAGTCAGTGTACAGATATCTCCCTGAGAGAGAGGGACTGAGTGACACCAGTCAGTGTACAGATATTTCCCTGAGGGAGAGGGACTGAGAGACACCAGTCAGTGTACAGATATCTCCCTGAGGGAGAGGGACTGAGAGACTCCAGTCAGTGTACAGATATCTCCCTGAGAGAGAGGGACTGAGAGACACCAGTCAGTGTACAGATATCTCCCTGAGTGAGAGGGACTGAGTGACACCAGTCAGTGTACAGACATCTCCCTGAGAGAGAGGGACTGAGTGACACCAGTCAGTGTACAGATATCTCCCTGAGGGAGAGGGACTGAGAGACACCAGTCAGTGTACAGATATCTCCCTGAGAGAGAGGCACTGAGTGACACCAGTCAGTGTACAGGTATCTCCCTGAGAGAGAGGGACTGATAGATACCAGTCAGTGTACAGATATCTTTCTGAGAGAGAGGTACTGAGTGACACCAGTCAGTGTACAGGTATCTCCCTGAGAGAGAGGGACTGAGAGACACCAGTCATTGTACAGATATCTCCCTGAGAGGGAGGGACTGAGAGACACCAGTCAGTGTACAGATATCTCCCTGAGGGAGAGGTACTGAGTGACACCAGTCAGTGTACAGATATCTCCCTGAGGGAGAGGGACAGAGAGACACCAGTCAGAGTACAGATATCTCCCTGAGAGGGAGCGACTGAGAGACACCAGTCAGTGTCCAGATATCTCCCTGAGAGAGAGGTACTGAGTGACACCAGTCAGTGTACAGATATCTCCCAGGGGGAGAGGGACTGAGTGACACCAGTCAGTGTACAGATATCTCCCTGAGAGAGAGGGACTGAGAGACACCAGTCAGTGTACAGATATCTCCCTGAGGGAGAGGTACTGAGAGACACCAGTCAGTGTACAGATATCTCCCTGAGGGAGAGGTACTGAGAGACACCAGTCAGTGTACAGATATCTCCCTGAGGGAGAGGGGACTGAGAGACACCAGTCAGTGTACAGATATCTCCCTGAGAGAGAGGGACTGAGAGACACCAGTCAGTGTACAGATATCTCCCTGAGGGAGAGGGGACTGAGTGACACCAGTCAGTGTACAGATATCTCCCTGAGAGAGAGGGACTGAGAGACACCAGTCAGTGTACAGATATCTCCCTGAGAGGGAGGGACTGAGTGACACCAGTCAGTGTACAGATATCTCCCTGAGGGAGAGGTACTGAGAGACACCAGTCAGTGTAAAGATATCTCCCTGAGAGAGAGGGGACTGAGAGACACCAGTCAGTGTACAGATATCTCCCTGATGGAGAGGTACTGAGTGACACCAGTCAGTGTACAGATATCTCCCTGAGAGAGAGGGGACTGAGAGACACCAGTCAGTGTGCAGATATCTCCCTGAGGGTGAGGGACTGAGAGACACCTGTCAGTGTACAGATATCTCCCTGAGGGAGAGGTACTGAGAGACACCAGTCAGTGTACAGAAATTTCCCAGAGGGAGAGGGAAAGATAGACACCAGTCAGTGTACAGATATCTCCCTGAGAGAGAGGGACTGAGAGACATCAGTCAGTGTACAGATATCTCCTCGAGGGAGTGGGACTGAGAGACACAAGTCAGTGTAAAGATATCTCCCTGAGAGAGAGGGGACTGAGAGACACCAGTCAGTGTACAGATATCTCCCTGATGGAGAGGTACTGAGTGACACCAGTCAAGGTACAGATATCTCCCTGAGGGAGAGGGACTGAGAGACACCAGTCAGTGTACAGATATCTCCCTGAGAGCGAGAGGGACTCAGAGACACCAGTCAGTGTACAAATATCTCCCTGAGAGAGAGGTACTGAGAGACACCAGTCAGTGCACAGATATCTCCCTGAGAGAGAGGTACTGAGTGACACCAGTCAGTGTACAGATATCTCCCCCAGCGCCCTGTGTTACTGACTGTATCTCTACTGATGTTAATCCAGCTCGCTCACACTGTCACTCAGTAACCCTCTCCCCCAGCGCCCTGTGTTACTGACTGTATCTCTACTGATGTTAATCCAGCTCCCTCACACTGTCACTCAGTAACCCTCTCCCCCAGCGCCCTGTGTTACTGACTGTATCTCTACTGATGTTAATCCAGCTCCCTCACACTGTCACTCAGTAACCCTCTCCCCCAGCACCCTGTGTTACTGACTGTATCTCTACTGATGTTAATCCAGCTCGCTCACACTGTCACTCAGTAACCCCTCTCCCCCAGCGCCCTGTGTTACTGACTGTATCTTTACTGATGTTAATCCAGCTCCCTCACACTGTCACTCAGTAACCCCTCTCCCCCAGCGCACTGTGTTACTGACTGTATCTCGACAGATGTTAATGCAGCTCCCTCACACTGTCACTCAGTAACCCCTCTCCCCCAGCGCCCTGTGTTACTGACTGTATCTCTACTGATGTTAATCCAGCTCCCTCACACTGTCACTCAGTAACCCTCTCCCTCAGCGCCCTGTGTTACTGACTGTATCTCGACTGATGTTAATCCAGCTCCCTCACACTGTCACTCAGTAACCCTCTCCCCCAGCGCCCTGTGTTACTGACTGTATCTCTACTGATGTTAATCCAGCTCCCTCACACTGTCACTCAGTAACCCTCTCCCCAGCGCCCTGTGTCACTGACTGTATCTCTACTGATGTTAATCCAGCTCCCTCACACTGTCATTCAGTAACCCCTCAACCCCAGCGCCCTGTGATACTGACTGTATCTCTACTGATGTTAACCCAGCTCCCCCACACTGTCACTCAGTAACCCCTCTCCCCCAGTGCCCTGTGTCACTGACTGTATCTCTACTGATGTTAGGCCTGCTCCCTCACACTGTCACTCAGTAACCCTCTCCCCCAGCGCCCTGTGTTACTGACTGTATCTCTACTGAACTTAACCCAGCTCCCCCACACTGTAATTCAGTAACCCCACTCCCCCAGTGCCCTGTGTCACTGACTGTATCTCTACTGATGTTAGGCCTGCTCCCTCACACTGTCACTCAGTAACCCTCTCCCCCAGCGCCCTGTGTTACTGACTGTATCTCTACTGAACTTAACCCAGCTCCCCCACACTGTAATTCAGTAACCCCACTCCCCCAGTGCCCTGTGTCACTGACTGTATCTCTACTGATGTTAGGCCTGCTCCCTCACAGTCACTCAGTAACCCCACTGCCCCAGCGCCCTGTCTTACTGACTATGCCTCTACGTTAACCCAGCTCCCTCACACAGTCACTCAGTAACCTCTCTCCCCCAGCGCCCTGTGTTACTGACTGTATCTCTACTGATGTTAATCCAGCTACCTCACACTGTCACTCAGTAACCCTCTCCCCCAGCGCCCTGTGTTACTGACTGTATCTCTACTGATGTTAATCCAGCTCCCTCACACAGTCACTCAGTAACCTCTCTCCCCCAGCGCCCTGTGTTACTGACTGTATCTCTACTGATGTTAATCCAGCTACCTCACACTGTCACTCAGTAACCCTCTCCCCCAGCGCCCTGTGTTACTGACTGTATCTCTACTGAACTTAACCCAGCTCCCCCACACTGTAATTCAGTAACCCCACTCCCCCAGTGCCCTGTGTCACTGACTGTATCTCTACTGATGTTAGGCCTGCTCCCTCACAGTCACTCAGTAACCCCACTGCCCCAGCGCCCTGTCTTACTGACTATGCCTCTACGTTAACCCAGCTCCCTCACACAGTCACTCAGTAACCTCTCTCCCCCAGCGCCCTGTGTTACTGACTGTATCTCTACTGATGTTAATCCAGCTCCCCCGCACAGTCACTCAGTAACCCCACTGCCCCAGCGCCCTGTCTTACTGACTATGCCTCTACGTTAACCCAGCTCCCTCACACAGTCACTCAGTAACCTCTCTCCCCCAGCGCCCTGTGTTACTGACTGTATCTCTACTGATGTTAATCCTGCTCCCCCACACAGTCACTCAGTAACCTCTCTCCCCCAGCACCCTGTGTTACTGACTGTATCTCTACTGATGTTAATCCTGCTCCCTCACACAGTCACTCAGTAACCCTCTCCCTCAGCGCCCTGTGTTACTGACTGTATCTCTAC
Source organism: Somniosus microcephalus (assembly GCF_052327205.1). Taxonomy (NCBI): domain Eukaryota; kingdom Metazoa; phylum Chordata; class Chondrichthyes; order Squaliformes; family Somniosidae; genus Somniosus; species Somniosus microcephalus. The sequence continues at coordinate 9,302 of NW_028225355.1, forward strand.
TGATGTTAATCCTGCTCCCTCACACAGTCACTCAGTAACCCCACTCCCCCAGCGCCCTGTCTTACTGATTGTGCCTCTACGTTAACCCAGCTCCCTCACACTGTCACTCAGTAACCTCTCTCCCCCAGCGCCCTGCATTAATTTATGTATTTCTACTGATGTTGATCCCCTCTCATTCTTCTAAACTCCAATGAGTATAGGCTCCACAGGTTAATTGAGTGTTAATCGAAACAAGAGTTACGTAATGATGTATAAAAATTGCAGGAAGCTACTTTAGAAGAAACCACTCTTTGTTTATAGAGAAAGACACAGAAAATACTCTGATAATGTTCAATTCGATTTGGTTGAATGTTTGAAATTGAAGATTAAAAATTGTGAGTACAATGAAGTTTGCTTCCCGCTATTAATTGCAAAGTACTTAAAATAATTCAACACTCCTCGTGATAAGAGCAGGGATTAATATTGTGGGGAATGTTTGAGAGAAAAGCATCAGAAGCGAAATTGGTAAATTATAAATCATTACGTCAACATATGAGTGAACATTTCCAAGTCAGTCTGACTTGTCTTTCTTACTGGACAGCAAAACCAATGTTTATTTCTGTTAAGTCATAGCTTTTCCTGCTTTTTGTTTATAATTCAGTGACACAAATTGTGTGTATATTTGTAAATTGTAAAATAACAACAAGAAATCACATTTCTGTGACATTTTTTATGCCTTAAACAATTGAAGTTGTGGTTTGGAATCTAGCTGGTAAATGTAGTTTCTTCACCTGAAAGATTTGAGTGTTTAAAGTTAATGGAGGATATGGGATCAAATGCTGTTTGCGACATTCCTGCATTGTTGAACTGTATGATATCATTGCAGTGCCATTGTTGAATGGAGGTGCCGGTTTTGCCCAGGCCAGCACTCTGATCTGTTGCATCCTGTGTAGATCAGAAACAGGTTAAGATGTTCATAGTAAACAGCCCAAGACAATGGAATGGGTAATCAATGTCTGGCCAACGCCAGAGTCTTGAAACACACGAGATGGTGGAATATACAAAACCAGACCAGATGAGGCAGCAGGTGTTACCACACATTCTAGTTCTGCATCTCCTGTGACTTTGGAGCAGGTTCTGTTTAACTTTAAAATGTCTCTCTCAAATAATAGGCCTGAGAGAAATTGAGAACAGGCATTCTGAGAGTTTCAAAGAGAGAAGGTGTAGAGATTTCAAGAAATATAAAATTATAAATGAATAACGGAAAGGTAGAGAGAGATACAGAACTATAGAGAGAGATCAATATACAGAGAGGCACATAGAGAGAGCGGTACACCAGTCAGTGTACAGATATCTCCCTGAGGGAGAGGTACTGAGTGACACCAGTCAGTGTGCAGATATCTCCCAGAGGGAGAGGTACGAGAGACACCAGTCAGTGTACAGATATCTCCCTGAGAGAGAGGGACTGAGAGACACCAGTCAGTGTACAGATATCTCCCCGAGGGAGTGGGACAGAGAGACACGAGTCAGTGTACAGATATCTCGCTGAGCGAGAGGGACTGAGAGACACGAGTCAGTGCACAAATATCTCCCTGGGAGAGAGGGACTGAGAGACACCAGTCAAGGTACAGATATCTCGCTGAGCGAGAGGGACTGAGAGACACGAGTCAGTGTACAGATATCTCCCTGGGTGACTGAGAGTCACCAATAAAGTGCAAAAAAGTCACATACACACACCAACATTACATGTGGACCAGGCCCGAATGAAATCAATAGGGTTTAATCCAGCAACAGCTGATAATAATAGACCTGAACCACATCTCACACAAACACCAGCTTTTGCAAACTCTCTCTATCTCTCTCTGTCTATCTCTCTCTGTCTCTCTATGTCTGTCCCTGTCTGTCACTCTCTCGCTCTCAGACCCATTTTGAAGGGGTGCAGCCTAGGAGTGTCAATTTTTGATGATGTCAATTCCTGCCGGCTGTGTCCATTTTGATGAGCTCACCACCCACCCCTCCCCCCACAGCAGCCATTTTGATGATGTTTTCAATTCCTGGCTGTCATTGGTGTCTGAGTGAGTTTGCAGCTGCTCTCTCTCTCTATCTCTTCCCCCTCAATAACATCATGGCTGATCTGATCTTGGCCTCAACTTCACTGACCTGCCTGTTCCCCATGACCCTTGACTCCCCTATCTGTCTATCTCCGCCTTGAATATATTCACTGACTCCGCCTCCACAGCGCTCTGGGGTCGAGAATTCCACAGATTCCCCATCCTCTGGGAGAAGAAATTCCTCCTCATCTCCGCCTTAAATGGGCGACCCCTTATCCTGAAACTGTGCCCCCTCGTTCTAGATTGCCCCACGAGGGGAAACATCCTCTCAGCATCTACCCTGTCAATCCCCCTCAGAATCTGCATACATTAAGGGCTATTCAACTATGGGAGGCACATCAGGCAAGCACATTCACTCAGATGCCTTCCTTTTTCTTGCAGGCCAATGCTCTCTCAGAACAGCCGGGAGCAGCAACGCACGGGAGGAGGACGACCAGCTGATCTACACATCCTCACCAATTTGGAGGCGAGAGTGCACAGGATCGTTGTCAGCCATACGTGCCATGACCGCTGGAGTGGTCGACCCCCTTGGGGACAGCAGTGGTATGGTCATCAGCTTTCTCTCCTCTCTCACACCACTCGCCCCTCAAAACACCAGCCTTTTACACTTTCAATCCAACTTACTAACTGTCTCCAGTCCTTGCTCCCTTACTGCCCCCCTGTCCTCACGCTAAAGCCACTCTTGTAACTACCTGCTTTCAGATAGTGAACCACCAGCTGACCAGCCTGTCCCTCAACCTGCCAGTGGCAGCGATGCCCCAGGCGAGGAGGAAGAGGAAGCCGGAGCCTCACCGCCTGCGTCTCCCGAGGAAGCCCATTCTAACACCAGCCCCTCACCCTCTTCAATTAAAACCCTGTCTCCACTTTAAGGATTTTGTTCTTTTACAATCCATCATTACACCATTTCTGGAGTTTTATGATTCCTTTTGACAACAACCTGCATGGGAGACTGTAGATGGAGCTTTACTCTGTATCTAACCCGTGCTGTACCTGCCCTGGAAGTGTTTGATGGGACAGTGTAGAGGGAGCTTTACTCTGTATCTAGCCTGTGCTGTACCTGCCCTGGGAGTGTTTGATGGGACAGTGCAGAGGGAGCTTTACTCTGTATCTAACCCGTGCTGTACCTGCCCTGGGAGTGTTTGATGGGGACAGTGTAGAGGGAGCTTTACTCTGTATCTAACCCGTGCTGTACCTGCCCTGGGAGTGTTTGATGGGACAGTGTAGAGGGAGCTTTACTCTGTATCTAACCCGTGCTGTACCTGCCCTGGGAGTGTTTGATGGGACAGTGTAGAGGGAGCTTTACTCTGTATCTAGCCTGTGCTGTACCTGCCCTGGGAGTGTTTGATGGGACAGTGTAGAGGGAGCTTTACTCTGTATCTAACCCGTGCTGTACCTGCCCTGGGAGTGTTTGATGGGACAGTGTAGAGGGAGCTTTACTCTGTATCTAACCCGTGCTGTACCTGCCCTGGGAGTGTTTGATGGGACAGTGTAGAGGGAGCTTTACTCTGTACCTAACCCGTGCTGTACCTGCCCTGGGAATGTTTGATGGGACAGTGTAGAGGGAGCTTTACTCTGTATCTAACCCGTGCTGTACCTGCCCTGGGAGTGTTTGCTGGGACAGTGTAGCGGGAGCTTCCCTCTGTATCTAACCCGTGCTGTACCTGCCCTGGGAGTGTTTGATGGGGCAGTGTAGAGGAAGCTTTACTCTGTACCTAACCCGTGCTGTACCTGCCCTGGGAGTGTTTGATGAGGCAGTGTAGAGGGAGATTTACTCTGTATGTAACCCGTGCTGTACCTGCCCTGGGAGTGTTTGATGGGACAGTGTAGAGGGAGCTTTACTCTGTATCTAACCCGTGCTGTACCTGCCCTGGGAGTGTTTGATGGGACAGTGTAGAGGGAGCTTTACTCTGTATCTAACCCGTGCTGTACCTGCCCTGGGAGTGTTTGATGGGACAGTGTAGAGGCAGATTTACTCTGTACCTAACCCGTGCTGTACCTGCCCTGGGAGTGTTTGATGGGACAGTGTAGAGGGAGCTTTACTCTGTATCTAACCCGTGCTGTACCTGCCCTGGGAGTGTTTGATGGGACAGTGTAGAGGGAGATTTACTCTGTATCTAACCCGTGCTGTACCTGCCCTGAGAGTGTTTAAAGAGAGCTTTACTCTTTCGATTCTGTAGCAAACCTTGACAGATTGCAAGTCTGGGGATTCAGCGCATACACAGCGCAGACGGAAACACGGAACTTGCGGGGCCTCTACCAAGGCCTAAGTCGTCGTTACGGAGACCATGATTTCAGGGCCATTATCTTTGTTTAATGTAATCCTTCACTCCTGTGTATAAGACAGTGAGTCTCACGGCCTAAAATTCATTCAAATCTCAGTAAGAATACCCAGAACAGACTTTAATTGTCTATTATTGCATCATTTTTCTAAGGTGAACCCAGATATCTGCAGACCAACATTCGTCCACATGTGAATCCCTCCTCTCCATTTAAATCAAATCACGGTAACACGTTTATTTAATCTACCGAGGTTCAGTATTGAAATATACCAGGAGATCCAGGCACGTTTTGATAAAGCTGATTAACAATGAGTTCAGTGGGGAAATTTAGCAAACAACAGGCCGATTTTAATATGATACGGCAGGATCTGTCCAAAGTGGACTGGGATCAGCTACTTGACACCTCTCTGTCTCAGTCCCAAAGTAATCCCACTGCCCTGCTCTCTCCTGTTAGCCCTGTATCAATCCCCAACCTAATCCCACTGCCCCGCTCTCTCCCCAAAGCCCTGTATCAATCCCCAAACTAATCCCACTGCCCCGCTCTCTCCCCAAAGCCCTGTATCAATCCACAACCTAATCCCACTGCCCCGCTCTCTCCCCATAGCCCTGTATCAATCCCCAACCTAATCCCACTGCCCCGCTCTCTCCCCAAAGCCCTGTATCAATCCCCAACCTAATCCCACTGCCCCGCTCTCTCCCCAAAGCCCTGTATCAATCCCCAAACTAATCCCACTGCCCCGCTCTCTCCCCAAAGCCCTGTATCAATCCACAACCTAATCCCACTGCCCCGCTCTCTCCCCATAGCCCTGTATCAATCCCCAACCTAATCCCACTGCACCGCTCTCTCCCCATAGCCCTGTATCAATCCCCAAACTAATCCCACTGCCCCGCTCTCTCCCCATAGCCCTGTATCAATCCCCAACCTAATCCCACTGCCCCGCTCTCTCCTGTTAGCCCTGTATCAATCCCCAACCTAATCCCACTGCCCCGCTCTCTCCCCAAAGCCCTGTATCAATCCACAAAGTAATCACACTGCCCCGCTCTCACCCCATAGCCCTGCATCAATCCCAAACTTATCCCACTGCCCCGCTCTCTCCCCAAAGCCATGTATCAATCCACGAAGTAATCACACTGCCCCGCTCTCTCCCCAAAGCCCTGTATCAATCCACAAAGTAATCACACTGCCCCGCTCTCACCCCATAGCCCTGTATCAATCCCCAACCTAATCCCACTGCCCCGCTCTCTCCCCAAAGCCCTGTATCAATCCCCAACCTAATCCCACTGCCCCGCTCTCTCCCCAAAGCCCTGTATCAATCCACAAAGTAATCACACTGCCCCGCTCTCACCCCATAGCCCTGCATCAATCCCAAACTTATCCCACTGCCCCGCTCTCTCCCCAAAGCCCTGTATCAATCCACAAAGTAATCACACTGCCCCGCTCTCACCCCATAGCCCTGTATCAATCCCCAACCTAATCCCACTGCCCCGCTCTCTCCCCAAAGCCCTGTATCAATCCCCAACCTAATCCCACTGCCCCGCTCTCTCCCCAAAGCCCTGTATCAATCCACAAAGTAATCACACTGCCCCGCTCTCACCCCATAGTCCTGCATCAATCCCAAAGTAATCCCACTGCCCTGCTCTCACCTGTTAGCCCTGTATCAATCCCCAACTCGCTGTTTCTCACTCTCCCGCTGTCTCACTCTCTCGCTCTCTCAGTTGCTCTCTCGCTCGCTCGCGCTCCCTCGCTGGCTCGCTCTCTCGCTGGCTCTCTCTCTCAGTGGCTCTCTCGCTTTCTCTCGCTGGCTCGGTCTCTCTCTCGCTGTCTCTCGCTGTGTTTGATGGGGCAGTGTAAAGGGAGCTTTACTCTAGATCTAACCCGTGCTGTACCTGCCCTGGGAGTGTTTGATGGGACAGTGTAGAGGGAGCTTTAATTTGTATCTAACCCGTGCTGTACCTGCCCTGGGAGTGTTTGATGGGACAGTGTAGAGGGAGCTTTACTCTGTATCTAACCCGTGCTTTACCTGCCCTGGGAGTGTTTGATGGGACAGTGTAGAGGGAGCTTTACTCTGTATCTAACCCGTGCTGTACCTGCCCTGGGAGTGTTTGATGGGACAATGTAGAGGGAGCTTTACTCTGGATCTAACCCGTGCTTTACCTGCCCTGGAAGTGTTGATGGGACAGTGTAGAGGGAGCTTTACTCTGTATCTAACCCGTGCTGTACCTGCCCTGGGAGTGTTTGATGGGAGAGTGTAGAGGGAGCTTTACTCTGGATCGAACCCATGCTGTACCTGCCCTGGGCGTGATTGATGGTACAATGGCCGCTGGAAGGTGGGGAAAGCAATCATTTTTTAGTCGTGTGGTCTACGCTTCTCTAAGGTAGAAAGTCCCAACTCTTTCAGCCTATCTTGATAACTAAGATGCTTTAGACTGGGAATTAGTCTAGTGCCTCCTCCTCCTCTGCACCCTTTCCAAAGCCTCAATATCAACCACCTCAATCTCGCCCTCTGCCTCTCGCCCTCTGCCTCTCGCCCTCTGCCTCTCTCCCTCTCGCCCTCTCCCTCTCGCCCTCTGCCTCTAGCCCTCTGCCTCTCGCCCTCTGCCTCTCGCCCTCTGCCTCTCGCCCTCTCCCTCTCTCCCTCTCTTCCTCTCGCCCTCTCCCTCTCGCCCTCTCCCTCTTGCCCTCTGCCTCTCGCCCTCTGCCTCTCGCCCTCTGCCTCTCTCCCTCTCTCCCTCTCCCTCTCTCCCTCTCTCCCTCTCGCCCTCTCCCTCTCACCCTCTCCCTCTCGCCCTCTCCCTCTCTCCCTCTCTTCCTCTCGCCCTCTCCCTCTCGCCCTCTCCCTCTCGCCCTCTGCCTCTCTCCCTCTGCCTATCTCCCTCTGCCTCTCGCCCTCTGCCTCTCGCCCTCTGCCTCTCGCCCCATGCCCCTCGCCCCATGCATCTCGCCCTCTGCCTCTCGCCCCATGCCCCTCGCCCTCTGCCCCTCGCCCTCTGCCTCTCACCCTCTGCCTCTCGCCCTCTGCCTCACGCCCCATGCCCCTCGCCCTCTGCCTCTCACCCTCTGCCTCTCACCCTCTGCCTCTCGCCCTCTGCCTCTCGCCCTCTGCCTCTCGCCCTCTGCCTCTCGCACTCTGCCTCTCGCCCTCTGCCTCTCTCCCTCTGCCTCTCGCCCTCTGCCTCTCACCCTCTGCCTCTCGCCCACTGCCTCTCGCCCCATGCCCCTCGCCCTCTGCCTCTCACACTCTGCCTCTTGCCCTCTGCCTCTCGCCCTCTGCCGCTCGCCCTCTGCCTCTCGCCCCATGCCCCTCGCCCTCTGCATCTCGCCCTCTGCCTCTCGCCCTCTGGCTCTCGCCCTCTCCCTCTCGCCCTCTGCCTCTGGCCCCATGCCCCTCGCCCTCTGCCTCTCACCCTCAGCCTCTTGCCCTCTGCCTCTCGCCCTCTGCCTCTCGCCCTCTGCCTCTCGCCCTGTGCCTCTCGCCCTCTGCCTCCCTCCCTCTGCCTCTCGCCCTCTGCCGCTCGCCCTCTGCCTCTCGCCCCATGCCCCTCGCCCTCTGCATCTCGCCCTCTGCCTCTCGCCCTCTGGCTCTCGCCCTCTCCCTCTCGCCCCCTGCCTCTCACCCTCTGCCTCTCACCCTCTGCCTCTCGCCCACTGCCTCTCGCCCTCTGCCTCTCGCCCTCTGCCTCTCGCCCCATGCCTCTCGCCCTCTGCGTCTCGCCCCATGCCCCTCGCCCTCTGCATCTCGCCCTCTGCCTCTCGCCCTCTGGCTCTCGCCCTCTCCCTCTCGCCCTCTCCCTCTCGCCCCCTGCCTCTCACCCTCTGCCTCTCACCCTCTGCCTCTCGCCCTCTGCCTCTCGCCCTCTGCCTCTCACCCTCTGCCTCTCGCCCCATGCCTCTCGCCCTCTGCCTCTCTGCCTCTCCTTCTCGCCCTCTGCATCTCGCCCTCTGCCTCTCGCCCTCTGCCTCTCGCCCTCTGCATCTCGCCCTCTGCCTCTCTCCCTCTGCCTCTCGCCCTCTGCCTCTCGCCCTCTGCATCTCGCCCTCTGCCTCTCGCCCTCTGCCTCTCGCCCTCTGCATCTCGCCCTCTGCCTCTCGCCCTCTCCCTCTCGCCCTCTGCCTCTCGCCCTCTGCCTCTCAGCCTCTGCCTCTCCCTCAATGTAACCAAGTTTCCTGACGATATAAATCTGCGTGGGACAGTTAGCTGTGAGGAGCCCACAAAGAGGCTGCAAAGGGCTATAGACAGGTTAAGTGAGAGGGCAATAAGGTGGCAAATGAAGTATAATGTGGAGAAATGTGAGGTTATTCACTTTGGTAGGAAGAATAGAAAAAATATATTCCTAAATGCTGAGAAACCATTAAATGTTGGTGTTCAGAGAGATATGGGTGTCCTCGTACAGGTAACACAGCCGATCCCAAATGGAACAACATTTGCTGAGATACAGAGCCCTGGATCCCGGCCAGCATTGTCTCGGGATGCTTTCGGTACTTTCTGAGAGACACCAGTCAGTGTACAGATATCTCCCAGAGGGCGAGGGACTGAGAGACACCAGTCAGTGTACAGATATCTCCCTGAGAGAGAGGGACTGAGAGACACCAGTCAGTGTACAGATATCTCCCTGAGAGAGAGGGGACCGAGAGACACCAGTCAGTGTACAGATATCTCCCAGAGAGAGAGCGACAGAGTGACACCAGTCAGTGTACAGATATCTCCCTGAGAGAGAGGGACTGAGAGACACCAGTCAGTGTACAGATATCTCCCTGAAAGAGAGGGGACTGAGAGACACCAGTCAGTGTACAGGTATCTCCCTGAGAGAGAGGGGACTGAGAGACACCAGTCAGTGTACAGATATCTCCCTGAGAGAGAGGGACTGAGAGACACCAGTCAGTGTACAGATATCTCCCTGAGAGAGAGGGACTGAGAGACACAAGTCAGTGTACAGATATCTCCCTGAGGGGGAAGGGGACTGAGAGACACCAGTCAGTGTACAGATATCTCCCAGAGAGAGAGCGACAGAGTGACACCAGTCAGTGTACAGATATCTCCCTGAAAGAGAGGGGACTGAGAGACACCAGTCAGTGTACAGGTATCTCCCTGAGAGAGAGGGGACTGAGAGACACCAGTCAGTGTACAGATATCTCCCTGAGAGAGAGGGACTGAGAGACACCAGTCAGTGTACAGATATCTCCCTGAGAGAGAGGGACTGAGAGACACAAGTCAGTGTACAGATATCTCCCTGAGGGGGAAGGGGACTGAGAGACACCAGTCAGTGTACAGATATCTCCCTGAGAGAGAGGGACTGAGAGACACCAGTCAGTGTACAGATATCTCCCTGAGGGAGAGGGACTGAGAGACACCAGTCAGTGTACAGATATCTCCCTGAGGGGGAGAGGGGACTGAGAGACACCAGTCAGTGTACAGATATCTCCCTGAGAGAGAGGGACTGAGAGACACCAGTCAGTGTACAGATATCACCCTGAGAGAGAGGGACTGAGAGACACCAGTCAGTGTACAGATATCTCCCTGAGGGGACTGAGAGACACCAGTCAGTGTACAGATATCTCCCTGAGAGAGAGGGACTGAGAGACACCAGTCAGTGTACAGATATCTCCCTGAGAGAGAGGGACTGAGAGACACCAGTCAGTGTACAGATATCTCCCTGAGAGAGAGGGGACTGAGAGACACCAGTCAGTGTACAGATATCTCCCTGAGAGAGAGGGGACTGAGAGACACCAGTCAGTGTACAGATATCTCCCTGAGAGAGGGGGACTGAGAGACACCAGTCAGTGTACAGATATCTCCCAGAGAGAGAGGGGACTGAGAGACACCATTCAGTGTACAGATATCTCCCTGAGGGAGAGGGACAGAGTGACACCAGTCAGTGTACAGATATCTCCGTGAGAGAAAGGGGACTGAGAGACACCAGTCAGTGTACAGATATCTCCCTGAGAGAAAGGGGACTGAGAGACACCAGTCAGTGTACAGATATCTCCCTGAGAGAGAGGGACTGAGAGACACCAGTCAGTGTACAGATATCTCCCTGAGAGAGAGGGAACTGAGAGACACCAGTCAGTGTACAGATATCTCCCAGAGAGAGAGGGACTGAGAGACACCAGTCAGTGTACAGATATCTCCCTTAGAGAGAGGGGACTGAGAGACACCAGTCAGTGTACAGATATCTCCCTGAGGGAGTGGGGACTGAGAGACACCAGTCAGAGTACAGATATCTCCCTGAGAGAGAGGGGACTGAGAGATATGGGTGTCCTCGTACAGGAAACACTGCCGATCCCAAATGGAACAACATTTGCTGAGATACGGAGCCCTGGATCCCGGCCAGCATTGTCTCGGGATGCTTTCGGTACTTTCTGAGAGACACCAGTCAGTGTACAGATATCTCCCTGAGGGAGAGGGACTGAGAGACACCAGTCAGTGTACAGATATCTCCCTGAGAGAGAGGGGTCGGAGAGACACCAGTCAGTGTACAGATATCTCCCTGAGGGAGAGTGGACTGAGAGACACCAGTCAGTGTACAGATATCTCCCTGAGGGAGAGGGGACTGAGAGACACCAGTCAGTGTACAGATATCTCCCTGAGAGAGAGGGGACTGAGAGACACCAGTCAGTGTACAGATATCTCCCTGAGGGAGAGTGGACTGAGAGACACCAGTCAGTATACAGATATCTCCCTGAGGGAGAGGGGACTGAGAGACACCAGTCAGTGTACAGATATCACCCTGAGAGAGAGGGACTGAGAGACACCAGTCAGTGTACAGATATCTCCCTGAGGGAGAGGGACTGAGAGACACCAGTCAGTGTACAGATATCTCCCTAAGAGAGAGGGAATGAGAGACACCAGTCAGTGTACAGATATCTCCCAGAGAGAGAGGGACTGAGAGACACCAGTCAGTGTACAGATATCTCCCAGAGAGAGAGGGACTGAGAAACACCAGCCAGTGTACAGATATCTCCCTGAGAGAGAGGGGACTGAGAGACACCAGTCAGTGTACAGATATCTCCCTGAGGGAGTGGGGACTGAGAGGCACCAGTCAGTGTACAGATATCTCCCTGAGAGAGAGGGGACTGAGAGACACCAGTCAGTGTACAGATATCTCCCTGAGAGACAGGGAATGAGAGACACCAGTCAGTGTACAGATATCTCACTGAGAGAGAGGGGACTGAGAGACACCAGTCAGTGTACAGATATCTCCCTGAGAGACAGGGAATGAGAGACACCAGTCAGTGTACAGATATCTCACTGAGAGAGAGGGGACTGAGAGACACCAGTCAGTGTACAGATATCTCCCTGAGAGAGAGGGACTGAGAGACACCAGTCAGTGTACAGATATCTCCCTGAGAGACAGGGAATGAGAGACACCAGTCAGTGTACAGATATCTCACTGAGAGAGAGGGGACTGAGAGACACCAGTCAGCGTACAGATATCTCCCTGAGAGAGAGGGACTGAGTGACACCAGTCAGTGTACAGATATCTCCCTGAGAGAGAGGGACTGAGAGACACCAGTCAGTGTACAGATATCTCACTGAGAGAGAGGGGACTGAGAGACACCAGTCAGTGTACAGATATCTCCCTGTGAGAGAGGGGACTGAGAGACACCAGTCAGTGTACAGATATCTCCCAGAGGGAGAGGTACTGAGTGACACCAGTCAGTGTACAGATATCTCCCTGAGGGAGAGGGACAGAGTGACACCAGTCAGTGTACAGATATCTCCCTGAGAGAGAGGGGACGGAGTGACACAAGTCAGTGTACAGATATCTCCCTGAGGGAGAGGTACTGAGTGACACCAGTCAGTGTACAGATATCTCCCTGAGAGAGAGGGGACGGAGTGACACAAGTCAGTGTACAGATATCTCCCTGAGGGAGAGGTACTGAGTGACACCAGTCAGTGTACAGATATCTCCCTGAGAGAGAGGGGACTGAGAGACACCAGTCAGTGTACAGATGTCTCCCTGAGGGAGAGGTACTGAGAGACACCAGTCAGTGTACAGGTATCTCCCTGAGGGAGAGGGACTGAGAGACACCAGTCAGTGTACAGATATCTCCCTGAGGGAGAGGGGACTGAGAGACACCAGTCAGTGTACAGATATCTCCCTGAGAGAGAGGGACTGAGAGACACCAGTCAGTGTACAGATATCTCCCTGAGAGGGAGGTACTTAGTGACACCAGTCAGTGTACAGATATCTCCCTGAGAGAGAGGGACTGAGAGACACCAATCAGTGTACAGATATCTCCCTGAGGGCGAGGGACTGAGAGACACCAGTCAGTGTACAGATATCTCCCTGTGGGAGAGGGGACTGAGTGACACCATTCAGTGTACAGATATCTCCCTGAGGGAGAGGGACTGAGTGACACCAGTCAGTGTACAGATATCTCCCAGAGGGTGAGGGGCTGAGAGACACCAGTCAGTGTACAGATATCTCCCTGAGGGAGAGGGACTGAGAGACACCAGTCAGTGTACAGATATCTCCCTGAGGGAGAGGTACTGAGTGACACCAGTCAGTGTACAGATATCTCCCTGAGCGAGAGGGACTGAGAGGCACCAGTCAGTGTACAGATAACTCCCTGAGGGAGAGGGACTGAGAGACACCAGTCAGTGTACAGATACCTCACTGAGAGAGAGGGGATTGAGAGACACCAGTCAGTGTACAAATATCTCCCTGAGAGAGAGGGGACTGAGAGACACCAGTCAATGTACAGATATCTCCCTGAGAGAGGGGACTGAGAGACACCAGTCAGTGTACAGATATCTCCCTGAGAGAGAGGGACTGAGTGACACCAGTCAGTGTACAGATATCTCCCTGAGGGAGAGGGACTGAGAGACACCAGTCAGTGTACAGATATCTCCCTGAGGGAGAGGGACTGAGAGACACCATTCAGTGTACAGATATCTCCCTGAGAGAGAGGGACTGAGAGACAACAGTCAGTGTACAGATATCTCCCTGAGAGAGAGGGACTGAGTGACACCAGTCAATGTACAGACATCTCCCTGAGAGAGAGGGACTGAGTGACACCAGTCAGTGTACAGATATCTCCCTGAGGGAGAGGGACTGAGAGACACCAGTCAGTGTACAGATATCTCCCTGAGAGAGAGGCACTGAGTGACACCAGTCAGTGTACAGGTATCTCCCTGAGAGAGAGGGACTGATAGATACCAGTCAGTGTACAGATATCTTCCTGAGAGAGAGGTACTGAGTGACACCAGTCAGTGTACAGGTATCTCCCTGAGAGAGAGGGACTGAGAGACACCAGTCATTGTACACATATCTCCCTGAGAGGGAGGGACTGAGAGACACCAGTCAGTGTACAGATATCTCCCAGAGAGAGAGGGACTGAGAGACACCAGTCAGTGTACAGATATCTCCCTTAGAGAGAGGGGACTGAGAGACACCAGTCAGTGTACAGATATCTCCCTGAGGGAGTGGGGACTGAGAGACACCAGTCAGAGTACAGATATCTCCCTGAGAGAGAGGGGACTGAGAGATATGGGTGTCCTCGTACAGGAAACACTGCCGATCCCAAATGGAACAACATTTGCTGAGATACGGAGCCCTGGATCCCGGCCAGCATTGTCTCGGGATGCTTTCGGTACTTTCTGAGAGACACCAGTCAGTGTACAGATATCTCCCTGAGGGAGAGGGACTGAGAGACACCAGTCAGTGTACAGATATCTCCCTGAGAGAGAGGGGACTGAGAGACACCAGTCAGTGTACAGATATCTCCCTGAGGGAGAGTGGACTGAGAGACACCAGTCAGTGTACAGATATCTCCCTGAGGGAGAGGGGACTGAGAGACACCAGTCAGTGTACAGATATCTCCCTGAGAGAGAGGGGACTGAGAGACACCAGTCAGTGTACAGATATCTCCCTGAGGGAGAGTGGACTGAGAGACACCAGTCAGTATACAGATATCTCCCTGAGGGAGAGGGGACTGAGAGACACCAGTCAGTGTACAGATATCACCCTGAGAGAGAGGGACTGAGAGACACCAGTCAGTGTACAGATATCTCCCTGAGGGAGAGGGACTGAGAGACACCAGTCAGTGTACAGATATCTCCCTGAGAGAGAGGGACTGAGAGACACCAGTCAGTGTACAGATATCTCCCAGAGAGAGAGGGACTGAGAGACACCAGTCAGTGTACAGATATCTCCCAGAGAGAGAGGGACTGAGAAACACCAGCCAGTGTACAGATATCTCCCTGAGAGAGAGGGGACTGAGAGACACCAGTCAGTGTACAGATATCTCCCTGAGGGAGTGGGGACTGAGAGGCACCAGTCAGTGTACAGATATCTCCCTGAGAGAGAGGGGACTGAGAGACACCAGTCAGTGTACAGATATCTCCCTGAGAGACAGGGAATGAGAGACACCAGTCAGTGTACAGATATCTCACTGAGAGAGAGGGGACTGAGAGACACCAGTCAGTGTACAGATATCTCCCTGAGAGACAGGGAATGAGAGACACCAGTCAGTGTACAGATATCTCACTGAGAGAGAGGGGACTGAGAGACACCAGTCAGTGTACAGATATCTCCCTGAGAGAGAGGGACTGAGAGACACCAGTCAGTGTACAGATATCTCCCTGAGAGACAGGGAATGAGAGACACCAGTCAGTGTACAGATAGCTCACTGAGAGAGAGGGGACTGAGAGACACCAGTCAGCGTACAGATATCTCCCTGAGAGAGAGGGACTGAGTGACACCAGTCAGTGTACAGATATCTCCCTGAGAGAGAGGGACTGAGAGACACCAGTCAGTGTACAGATATCTCACTGAGAGAGAGGGGACTGAGAGACACCAGTCAGTGTACAGATATCTCCCTGTGAGAGAGGGGACTGAGAGACACCAGTCAGTGTACAGATATCTCCCAGAGGGAGAGGTACTGAGTGACACCAGTCAGTGTACAGATATCTCCCTGAGGGAGAGGGACAGAGTGACACCAGTCAGTGTACAGATATCTCCCTGAGAGAGAGGGGACTGAGAGACACCAGTCAGTGTACAGATATCTCCCTGAGAGAGAGGGACTGAGAGACACCAGTCAGTGTACAGATATCTCCCTGAGAGAGAGGGGACTGAGAGACACCAGTCAGTGTACAGATATCTCCCTGAGAGAGAGGGACTGAGAGACACCAGTCAGTGTACAGATATCTCCCTGAGAGAGAGGGACTGAGAGACACCAGTCAGTGTACAGATATCTCCCTGAGGGAGAGGGAGAGAGTGACACCAGTCAGTGTACAGATTTCTCCCTGAGGGAGAGGGGACGGAGTGACACAAGTCAGTGTACAGATATCTCCCTGAGGGAGAGGTACTGAGTGACACCAGTCAGTGTACAGATATCTCCCTGAGAGAGAGGGGACTGAGAGACACCAGTCAGTGTACAGATGTCTCCCTGAGGGAGAGGTACTGAGAGACACCAGTCAGTGTACAGGTATCTCCCTGAGGGAGAGGGACTGAGAGACACCAGTCAGTGTACAGATATCTCCCTGAGGGAGAGGGGACTGAGAGACACCAGTCAGTGTACAGATATCTCCCTGAGAGAGAGGGACTGAGAGACACCAGTCAGTGTACAGATATCTCCCTGAGAGGGAGGTACTTAGTGACACCAGTCAGTGTACAGATATCTCCCTGAGAGAGAGGGACTGAGAGACACCAATCAGTGTACAGATATCTCCCTGAGGGCGAGGGACTGAGAGACACCAGTCAGTGTACAGATATCTCCCTGAGGGAGAGGGGACTGAGTGACACCATTCAGTGTACAGATATCTCCCTGAGGGAGAGGGACTGAGTGACACCAGTCAGTGTACAGATATCTCCCAGAGGGTGAGGGGCTGAGAGACACCAGTCAGTGTACAGATATCTCCCTGAGGGAGAGGGACTGAGAGACACCAGTCAGTGTACAGATATCTCCCTGAGGGAGAGGTACTGAGTGACACCAGTCAGTGTACAGATATCTCCCTGAGCGAGAGGGACTGAGAGGCACCAGTCAGTGTACAGATAACTCCCTGAGGGAGAGGGACTGAGAGACACCAGTCAGTGTACAGATACCTCACTGAGAGAGAGGGGATTGAGAGACACCAGTCAGTGTACAAATATCTCCCTGAGAGAGAGGGGACTGAGAGACACCAGTCAATGTACAGATATCTCCCTGAGAGAGGGGACTGAGAGACACCAGTCAGTGTACAGATATCTCCCTGAGAGAGAGGGACTGAGTGACACCAGTCAGTGTACAGATATCTCCCTGAGGGAGAGGGACTGAGAGACACCAGTCAGTGTACAGATATCTCCCTGAGGGAGAGGGACTGAGAGACACCATTCAGTGTACAGATATCTCCCTGAGAGAGAGGGACTGAGAGACAACAGTCAGTGTACAGATATCTCCCTGAGAGAGAGGGACTGAGTGACACCAGTCAGTGTACAGACATCTCCCTGAGAGAGAGGGACTGAGTGACACCAGTCAGTGTACAGATATCTCCCTGAGGGAGAGGGACTGAGAGACACCAGTCAGTGTACAGATATCTCCCTGAGAGAGAGGCACTGAGTGACACCAGTCAGTGTACAGGTATCTCCCTGAGAGAGAGGGACTGATAGATACCAGTCAGTGTACAGATATCTTCCTGAGAGAGAGGTACTGAGTGACACCAGTCAGTGTACAGGTATCTCCCTGAGAGAGAGGGACTGAGAGACACCAGTCATTGTACACATATCTCCCTGAGAGGGAGGGACTGAGAGACCCCAGTCAGTGTACAGATATCTCCCTGAGGGAGAGGTACTGAGTGACACCAGTCAGTGTACAGATATCTCCCTGAGGGAGAGGGACAGAGAGACACCAGTCAGAGTACAGATATCTCCCTGAGAGGGAGCGACTGAGAGACTCCAGTCAGTGTACAGATATCTCCCTGAGAGAGAGGTACTGAGTGACACCAGTCAGTGTACAGATATCTCCCAGGGGGAGAGGGACTGAGTGACACCAGTCAGTGTACAGATATCTCCCTGAGAGAGAGGGACTGAGAGACACCAGTCAGTGTACAGATATCTCCCTGAGGGAGAGGTACTGAGAGACACCAGTCAGTGTACAGATATCTCCCTGAGGGAGAGGGACTGAGAGACACCAGTCAGTGTACAGATATCTCCCTGAGGGAGAGGGGACTGAGAGACACCAGTCAGTGTACAGATATCTCCCTGAGAGAGAGGGACTGAGAGACACCAGTCAGTGTACAGATATCTCCCTGAGGGAGAGGGGACTGAGTGACACCAGTCAGTGTACAGATATCTCCCTGAGAGAGAGGGACTGAGAGACACCAGTCAGTGTACAGATATCTCCCTGAGAGGGAGGGACTGAGTGACACCAGTCAGTGTACAGATATCTCCCTGAGGGAGAGGTACTGAGAGACACCAGTCAGTGTAAAGATATCTCCCTGAGAGAGAGGGGACTGAGAGACACCAGTCAGTGTACAGATATCTCCCTGATGGAGAGGTACTGAGTGACACCAGTCAGTGTACAGATATCTCCCTGAGAGAGAGGGGACTGAGAGACACCAGTCAGTGTGCAGATATCTCCCTGAGGGTGAGGGACTGAGAGACACCAGTCAGTGTACAGATATCTCCCTGAGGGAGAGGTACTGAGAGACACCAGTCAGTGCACAGAAATCTCCCAGAGGGAGAGGGAAAGATAGACACCAGTCAGTGTACAGATATCTCCCTGAGAGAGAGGGACTGAGAGACATCAGTCAGTGTACAGATATCTCCTCGAGGGAGTGGGACAGAGAGACACCAGTCAGTGTACAGATATCTCCCTGAGGGAGAGGTACTGACTGACACCAGTCAGTGTGCAGATATCTCCCAGAGGGAGAAGTACTGAGAGACACCAGTCAGTGTGCAGATACCTCCCTGAGGGAGAGGTACTGAGAGACACCAGTCAGTGTACAGATATCTCCCTGAGGGAGAGGTACTGAGACACACCAGTCAGTGCACAGATATCTCCCTGAGGGAGTGGGGCTGAGAGACACCACTCAGTGTGCAGATATTTCCCTGAGGGAGACGGATAAAGAGATACCAGTCAGTGCACAAATATCTCCCTGGGAGAGAGGGACTGAGAGACACCAGTCAAGGTACAGATATCTCCCTGAGGGAGAGGGACTGAGAGACACCAGTCAGTGTACAGATATCTCCCTGAGAGCGAGAGGGACTCAGAGACACCAGTCAGTGTACAGATATCTCCCTGAGAGAGAGAGGGACTCAGAGACACCAGTCAGTGTACAAATATCTCCCTGAGAGAGAGGTACTGAGTGAAACCAGTCAGTGTACAGATATCTCCCCCAGCGCCCTGTGTTACTGACTGTATCTCTACTGATGTTAATCCAGCTCGCTCACACTGTCACTCAGTAACCCTCTCCCCCAGCGCCCTGTGTTACTGACTGTATCTCTACTGATGTTAATCCAGCTCCCTCACACTGTCACTCAGTAACCCTCTCCCCCAGCGCCCTGTGTTACTGACTGTATCTCTACTGATGTTAATCCAGCTCCCTCACACTGTCACTCAGTAACCCTCTCCCCCAGCACCCTGTGTTACTGACTGTATCTCTACTGATGTTAATCCAGCTCCCTCACACTGTCACTCAGCAACCCTCTCCCCAGCGCCCTGTGTCACTGACTGTATCTCTACTGATGTTAATCCGGCTCCCTCACACTGTCACTCAGTAACCCCTCAACCCCAGCGCCCTGTGATACTGACTGTATCTCTACTGATGTTAACCCAGCTCCCCCACACTGTCACTCAGTAACCCCTCTCCCCCAGCGCCCTGTGATACTGACTGTATCTCTACTGATGTTAACCCAGCTCCCCCACACTGTCACTCAGTAACCCCTCTCCCCCAGCGTCCTGTGTTGCTGACTGTATCTCTACTGATGTTACTCCAGCTCCCTCACACTGTCACTCAGTAACCCTCTCCCCCAGTGACCTGTGTTACTGACTGTATCTCTACTGATGTTACTCCAGCTCCCTCACACTGTCACTCAGTAACCCTCTCCCCCAGCGCCCTGTGTTACTGACTGTATCTCTACTGATGTTAATCCAGCTCCCTCACACTGTCACTCAGTAACCCCTCTCCCCCAGCGCCCTGTGTTACTGACTGTATCTCTACTGATGTTAATCCAGCTCCCTCACACTGTCACTCAGTAAACCCTCTCCCCCAGCGCCCTGTGTTACTGACTGTATCTCTACTGATGTTAATCCAGCTCCCTCACACTGTCACTCAGTAAACCCTCTCCCCCAGCGTCCTGTGTTACTGACTGTATCTTTACTGATGTTAATCCAGCTCCCTCACACTGTCACTCAGTAACCCTCTCCCCCAGCGCCCTGTGTCACTGACTGTATCTCTACTGATGTTAATCCAGCTACCTCACACTGTCACTCAGTAACCCTCTCCCCCAGCGCCCTGTGTCACTGACTGTATCTCTACTGATGTTAGGCCTGCTCCCTCACACTGTCACTCAGTAACCCCACTCCCTCAGCGCCCTGTCTTACTGACTATGCCTCTACGTTAACCCAGCTCCCTCACACTGTCACTCAGTAACCTCTCTCCCCCAGCGCCCTGCATTAATTTATGTATTTCTACTGATGTTGATCCCCTCTCATTCTTCTAAACTCCAATGAGTGTAGGCTCCACAGGTTAATTGAGTGTTAATCGAAACAAGAGTTACGTAATGATTTATAAAAATTGCAGGAAGCTACTTTAGAAGAAACCACTCTTTGTTTATAGAGAAAGACACAGAAAATACTCTGATAATGTTCAATTCGATTTGGTTGAATGTTTGAAATTGAAGATTAAAAATTGTGAGTACAATGAAGTTTGCTTCCCGCTATTAATTGCAAAGTACTTAAAATAATTCAACACTCCTCGTGATAAGAGCAGGGATTAATATTGTGGGGAATGTTTGAGAGAAAAGCATCAGAAGCGAAATTGCTAAATTATAAATCATTACGTCAACATATGAGTGGACATTTCCAAGTCAGTCTGACTTGTCTTTCTTACTGGACAGCAAAACCAATGTTTATTTCTGTTAAGTCATAGCTTTTCCTGCTTTTTGTTTATAATTCAGTGACACAAATTGTGTGTATATTTGTAAATTGTAAAATAACAACAAGAAATCACATTTCTGTGACATTTTTTATGCCTTAAACAATTGAAGTTGTGGTTTGGAATCTAGCTGGTAAATGTAGTTTCTTCACCTGAAAGAATTGAGTGTTTAAAGTTAATGGAGGATATGGGATCAAATGCTGTTTGCGACATTCCTGCATTGTTGAACTGTATGATATCATTGCAGTGCCATTGTTGAATGGAGGTGCCGGTTTTGCCCAGGCCAGCACTCTGATCTGTTGCATCCTGTGTAGATCAGAAACAGGTTAAGATGTTCATAGTAAACAGCCCAAGACAATGGAATGGGTAATCAATGTCTGGCCAACGCCAGAGTCTTGAAACACACGAGATGGTGGAATATACAAAACCAGACCAGATGAGGCAGCAGGTGTTACCACACATTCTAGTTCTGCATCTCCTGTGACTTTGGAGCAGGTTCTGTTTAACTTTAAAATGTCTCTCTCAAATAATAGGCCTGAGAGAAATTGAGAACAGGCATTCTGAGAGTTTCAAAGAGAGAAGGTGTAGAGATTTCAAGAAATATAAAATTATAAATTAATAACGGAAAGGTAGAGAGAGATACAGAACTATAGAGAGAGATCAATATACAGAGAGGCACATAGAGAGAGCGGTACACCAGTCAGTGTACAGATATCTCCCTGAGGGAGAGGTACTGAGTGACACCAGTCAGTGTGCAGATATCTCCCAGAGGGAGAGGTACTGAGAGACACCAGTCAGTGTACAGATATCTCCCTGAGAGAGAGGGACTGAGAGACACCAGTCAGTGTACAGATATCTCCCTGAGGGAGAGGTACTGAGTGACACCAGTCAGTGTGCAGATATCTCCCAGAGGGAGAGGTACTGAGAGACACCAGTCAGTGTACAGATATCTCCCTGAGAGAGAGGGACTGAGAGACACCAGTCAGTGTACAGATATCTCCCCGAGGGAGTGGGACAGAGAGACACGAGTCAGTGTACAGATATCTCGCTGAGCGAGAGGGACTGAGAGACACGAGTCAGTGCACAAATATCTCCCTGGGAGAGAGGGACTGAGAGACACCAGTCAAGGTACAGATATCTCGCTGAGCGAGAGGGACTGAGAGACACGAGTCAGTGTACAGATATCTCCCTGGGTGACTGAGAGTCACCAATAAAGTGCAAAAAAGTCACATACACACACCAACATTACATGTGGACCAGGCCCGAATGAAATCAATAGGGTTTAATCCAGCAACAGCTGATAATAATAGACCTGAACCACATCTCACACAAACACCAGCTTTTGCAAACTCTCTCTATCTCTCTCTGTCTATCTCTCTCTGTCCAATTCCAATTCCAATTCAATTCAAATGCTTTATTGGCATGAAAGTTTACAGAGAACCATATTGCCAAAGCTTACATAGCAAAAAGGTACAGTTTTCCAACATTCTGTAGGTGTCAATCGATTTGACATTTGTTGGGTACATACAATATTACTTTGAAACAATATTAATTTTAAACAGTCTTTGTACTTCATTTGGTACGTTCAATATTAATTTTAAACAGTCTTAATTTTAAACAGTCCTCAGGTTGTGACATGTTGTTACATATTTGGCCCCAAGGTATGGTCTGTCTCCTTCTCCTAGGACTAATCTCAATTTTGACAGGTCATCCAATTCCTTGAAATCTGGGGTTGTTTGTCTCTCTATGTCTGTCCCTGTCTGTCACTCTCTCGCTCTCAGACCCATTTTGAAGGGGTGCAGCCTAGGAGTGTCAATTTTTGATGATGTCAATTCCTGCCGGCTGTGTCCATTTTGATGAGCTCACCACCCACCCCTCCCCCCACAGCAGCCATTTTGATGATGTTTTCAATTCCTGGCTGTCATTGGTGTCTGAGTGAGTTTGCAGCTGCTCTCTCTCTCTATCTCTTCCCCCTCAATAACATCATGGCTGATCTGATCTTGGCCTCAACTTCACTGACCTGCCTGTTCCCCATGACCCTTGACTCCCCTATCTGTCTATCTCCGCCTTGAATATATTCACTGACTCCGCCTCCACAGCGCTCTGGGGTCGAGAATTCCACAGATTCCCCATCCTCTGGGAGAAGAAATTCCTCCTCATCTCCGCCTTAAATGGGCGACCCCTTATCCTGAAACTGTGCCCCCTCGTTCTAGATTGCCCCACGAGGGGAAACATCCTCTCAGCATCTACCCTGTCAATCCCCCTCAGAATCTGCATACATTAAGGGCTATTCAACTATGGGAGGCACATCAGGCAAGCACATTCACTCAGATGCCTTCCTTTTTCTTGCAGGCCAAGCTCTCTCAGAACAGCCGGGAGCAGCAACGCACGGGAGGAGGACGACCAGCTGATCTACACATCCTCACCAATTTGGAGGCGAGAGTGCACAGGATCGTTGTCAGCCATACGTGCCATGACCGCTGGAGTGGTCGACCCCCTTGGGGACAGCAGTGGTATGGTCATCAGCTTTCTCTCCTCTCTCACACCACTCGCCCCTCAAAACACCAGCCTTTTACACTTTCAATCCAACTTACTAACTGTCTCCAGTCCTTGCTCCCTTACTGCCCCCCTGTCCTCACGCTAAAGCCACTCTTGTAACTACCTGCTTTCAGATAGTGAACCACCAGCTGACCAGCCTGTCCCTCAACCTGCCAGTGGCAGCGATGCCCCAGGCGAGGAGGAAGAGGAAGCCGGAGCCTCACCGCCTGCGTCTCCCGAGGAAGCCCATTCTAACACCAGCCCCTCACCCTCTTCAATTAAAACCCTGTCTCCACTTTAAGGATTTTGTTCTTTTACAATCCATCATTACACCATTTCTGGAGTTTTATGATTCCTTTTGACAACAACCTGCATGGGAGACTGTAGATGGAGCTTTACTCTGTATCTAACCCGTGCTGTACCTGCCCTGGAAGTGTTTGATGGGACAGTGTAGAGGGAGCTTTACTCTGTATCTAGCCTGTGCTGTACCTGCCCTGGGAGTGTTTGATGGGACAGTGTAGAGGGAGCTTTACTCTGTATCTAACCCGAGCTGTACCTGCCCTGGGAGTGTTTGATGGGACAGTGTAGAGGGAGCTTTACTCTGTATCTAACCCGTGCTGTACCTGCCCTGGGAGTGTTTGATGGGACAGTGTAGAGGGAGCTTTACTCTGTACCTAACCCGTGCTGTACCTGCCCTGGGAATGTTTGATGGGACAGTGTAGAGGGAGCTTTACTCTGTATCTAACCCGTGCTGTACCTGCCCTGGGAGTGTTTGCTGGGACAGTGTAGAGGGAGCTTCCCTCTGTATCTAACCCGTGCTGTACCTGCCCCGGGAGTGTTTGATGGGACAGTGTAGAGGGAGCTTTACTCTGTGTCTAACCGGTGCTGTACCTGCTCTGGGAGTGCTTGATGGTACAGTGTAGAGGGAGCTTTACTCTGTACCTAACCCGTGCTGTACCTGCCCTGGGAGTGTTTGATGGGGCAGTGTAGAGGAAGCTTTACTCTGTACCTAACCCGTGCTGTACCTGCCCTGGGAGTGTTTGATGAGGCAGTGTAGAGGGAGATTTACTCTGTATCTAACACGTGCTGCACCTGCCCTGGGAGTGTTTGATGAGACAGTGTAGAGGGAGCTTTACTCTGTATCTAACCCGTGCTGTACCTGCTCTGGGAGTGTTTGATGGGACAGTGTAGAGGGAGCTTTACGCTGTATCTAACCCGTGCTGTACCTGCTCTGGGAGTGTTTGATGAGACACTGTAGAGGGAGCTTTACCCTGTATCTAACCCATGCTGTACCTGTCCTGGGAGTGTTTGATGGGACAGTGTAGAGGGAGCTTTACTCAATACCTAACCCGTGCTGTACCTGTCCTGGGAGTGTTGATGGGGCAGTGTAGAGGGAGATTTACTCTGTACCTAACCCGTGCTGTACCTGCCCTGGGAGTGTTTGATGGGGCAGTGTAGCGGGAGCTTTACTCTGTATCTAACCCGTGCTGTACCTGCCCTGGGAGTGTTTGATGGGGACAGTGTAGAGGGAGCTTTACTCTGTACCTAACCCGTGCTGTACCTGCCCTGGGAGTGTTTGATGGGGCAGTGTAGAGGGAGCTTTACTCTGTATCTAACCCGTGCTGTACCTGCCCTGGGAGTGTTTGATGGGACAGTGTAGAGGGAGCTTTACTCTGGATCTAACCCGTGCTGCACCTGCCCTGGGAGTGTTGGATGGGGCAGTGTAGAGGGAGCTTTACTCTGTACCTAACCTGTGCTGTACCTGCCCTGGGAGTGTTGATGGGGCAGTGTAGAGGGAGCTTTACTCTGTATCTAACCCGTGCTGTACCTGCTGTGGGAGTGTTTGATGGGACAGTGTTGAGGGAGCTTTACTCTGTATCTAACCCGTGCTGTACCTGCCCTGGGAGTGTTTGATGGGACAGTGTAGAGGGAGCTTTACTCTGTACCTAACCCGTGCTGTACCTGCCCTGGGAGTGTTTGATGAGGCAGTGTAGAGGGAGCTTTACTCTGTATCTAACACGTGCTGTACCTGCCCTGGGAGTGTTTGATGGGACAGTGTAGAGGGAGCTTTACTCTGTATCTAACCCGTGCTGTACCTGCTGTGGGAGTGTTTGATGGGACAGTGTAGAGGGAGCTTTACTCTGTATCTAACCTGTGCTGTACCTGCCCTGAGAGTGTTTGATGGGACAGTGTAGAGGGAGCTTTACTCTGTACCTAACCCGTGCTGAACCTGCCCTGAGAGTGTTTGATGGGACAGTGTAGAGGGAGCTTTACTCTGTATCTAACCTGTGCTGTACCTGCCCTGAGAGTGTTTGATGGGACAGTGTAGAGGGAGCTTTACTCTGTACCTAACCCGTGCTGAACCTGCCCTGAGAGTGTTTGATGGGACAGTGTAGAGGGAGCTTTACTCTGTACCTAACCCGTGCTGAACCTGCCCTGAGAGTGTTTGATGGGACAGTGTAGAGGGAGCTTTACTCTGTACCTAACCCGTGCTGTACCTGCCCTGGGAGTGTTTGATGGGACAGTGTAGAGGGAGCTTTACTCTGTACCTAACCCGTGCTGTACCTGCCCTGGGAGTGTTTGATGGGATAGTGTAGAGGGAGCTTTACTCTGTATCTAACCCGTGCTGTACCTGCCCTGGGAGTGTTTGATGGGACAGTGTAGAGGAAGTTTTACTCTGTATCTAACCCGTGCTGTACCTGCTCTGGGAGTGTTTGATGGGACAGTGTAGAGGAAGTTTTACTCTGTATCTAACCCGTGCTGTACCTTCCCTGGGAGTGTTTGATGGGATAGTGTAGAGGGAGCTTCACTCTGCATCTAACACGTGCTGTACCTGCCCTGGGAGTGTTTGATGGGACAGTGTAGAGGGAGCTTTACTCTGTATCTAACCCGTGCTGTACCTGCCCTGGGAGTGTTTGTTGGGACAGTGTAGAGGGAGCTTTACTCTGTATCTAACCCTGTGCTGTACCTCCTGGGAGTGTTTGTTGGGACAGTGTAGAGGGAGCTTTACTCTGTATCTAACCCTGTGCTGTACCTTCCCTGGGAGTGTTTGATGGGACAGTGTAGAGGGAGCTTTACTCTGTATCTAACCCGTGCTGTACCTGCCCTGGGAATGTTTGATGGGACAGTGTAGATGGAGCTTTACTCTGTATCTAACCCGTGCTTTACCTTCCCTGGGAGTGTTTGATGGGACAGTGCAGAGGGAGCTTTACTCTGTATCTAACCCGTGCTGTACCTGCCCTGAGAGTGTTTGATGGGGCAGTTTAGAGGGAACTTTACTCTGTATCTAACCCGTGCTGTACCTGCCCTGGGAGTGTTTGATGGGACAGTGTAGAGGGAGCTTTACTCTGTATCTAGCCCGTGTTGTACCTGCCCCGGGAGTGTTTGATGGGACAATGTAGATGGAGCTTTACTCTGTATCTAACCCGTGCTGTACCTGCCCTGGGAGTGTTTGATGGGACAGTGTAGAAGGAGCTTTACTCTGTATCTAACCCGTGCTGTACCTGCCCTGGGAGTGTTTGATGGGACAGTGTAGAGTGAGATTTACTCTGTATGTAACCCGTGCTGTACCTGCCCTGGGAGTGTTTGATGGGACAGTGCAGAGGGAGCTTTACTCTGTATTTAACCCGTGCTGTACCTGCCCTGGGAGTGTTTGATGGGACAGTGTAGAGGGAGATTTACTCTGTATCTAACCCGTGCTGTACCTGCCCTGGGAGTGTTTGATGGGGGCAGTGTAGAGGGAGCTTTACTCTGTACCTAACCCGTGCTGTACCTGCCCTGGGAGTGTTTGATGGGACAGTGTAGAGGGAGCTTTACTCTGTATCTAACCCGTGCTGTACCTGCCCTGGGAGTGTTTGATGGGACAGTGTAGAGGGAGATTTACTCTGTATGTAACCCGTGCTGTACCTGCCCTGGGAGTGTTTGATGGGACAGTGTAGAGGGAGCTTTACTGTGTATCTAACCCGTGCTGTACCTGCCCTGGGAGTGTTTGATGGGACAGTGTAGAGGGAGATTTACTCTGTATCTAACCCGTGCTGTACCTGCCCTGGGAGTGTTTGATGGGGACAGTGTAGAGGGAGCTTTACTCTGTATCTAACCCGTGCTGTACCTGCCCTGGGAGTGTTTGATGGGACAGTGTAGAGGGAGATTTACTCTGTATGTAACCCGTGCTGTACCTGCCCTGGGAGTGTTTGATGGGACAGTGAAGAGGGAGCTTTACTCTGTATCTAACCCGTGCTGTACCTGCCCTGGGAGTGTTTGATGGGACAGTGTAGAGGGAGATTTACTCTGTATCTAACCCGTGCTGTACCTGCCCTGGGAGTGTTTGATGGGGACAGTGTAGAGGGAGCTTTACTCTGTACCTAACCCGTGCTGTACCTGCCCTGGGAGTGTTTGATGGGACAGTGTAGAGGGAGCTTTACTCTGTACCAAACCCGTGCTGTACCTGCCCTGGGAGTGTTTGAGTGTTTGATGGGATAGTGTAGAGGGAGCTTTACTCTGTATCTAACCCGTGCTGTACCAGCCCTGGAAATGTTTGATGGGACACTGTAGAGGGATCTTTACTCTGTATCTAACCCGTGCTGTACCTGCCCTGGGAGTGTTTGCTGGGACAGTGTAGAGGGAGCTTCCCTCTGTATCTAACCCGTGCTGTACCTGCCCCGGGAGTGTTTGATGGGACAGTGTAGAGGGAGCTTTACTCTGTGTCTAACCGGTGCTGTACCTGCTCTGGGAGTGCTTGATGGTAAAGTGTAGAGGGAGCTTTATTCTGTACCTAACCCGTGCTGTACCTGCCCTGGGAGTGTTTGATGGGGCAGTGTAGAGGAAGCTTTACTCTGTACCTAACCCGTGCTGTACCTGCCCTGGGAGTGTTTGATGAGACAGTGTAGAGGGAGCTTTACGCTGTATCTAACCCGTGCTGTACCTGCTCTGGGAGTGTTTGATGAGACACTGTAGAGGGAGCTTTACCCTGTATCTAACCCATGCTGTACCTGTCCTGGGAGTGTTTGATGGGACAGTGTAGAGGGAGCTTTACTCAATACCTAACCCGTGCTGTACCTGTCCTGGGAGTGTTGATGGGGCAGTGTAGAGGGAGATTTACTCTGTACCTAACCCGTGCTGTACCTGCCCTGGGAGTGTTTGATGGGGCAGTGTAGCGGGAGCTTTACTCTGTATCTAACCCGTGCTGTACCTGCCCTGGGAGTGTTGATGGGGCAGTGTAGAGGGAGCTTTACTCTGTACCTAACCCGTGCTGTACCTGCCCTGGGAGTGTTGGATGGGGCAGTGTAGAGGGTGCTTTACTCTGTACCTAACCCGTGCTGTACCTGCCCTGGGAGTGTTTGATGGGGCAGTGTAGAGGGAGCTTTACTCTGTAGCTAACCCGTGCTGTACCTGCCCTGGGAGTGTTTGATGGGACAGAGTAGAGGGAGCTTTACTCTGTACCTAACCCGTGCTGTACCTGCCCTGGGAGTGTTTGATGGGACAGTGTAGAGGGAGATTTACTCCGTATCTAACCCGTGCTGTACCTGCCCTGGGAGTGTTTGATGGGGACAGTGCAGAGGGAGCTTTACTGTGTACCTAACCCGTGCTGTACCTGCCCTGGGAGTGTTTGATGGGACAGTGTAGAGGGAGATTTACTCTGTATGTAACCCGTGCTGTACCTGCCCTGGGAGTGTTTGATGGGACAGTGTAGAGGGAGATTTACTCTGTATCTAACCCGTGCTGTAGCTGCCCTGGGAGTGTTTGATGGGACAGTGTAGAGGGAGCTTTACTCTGTATCTAACCCGTGCTGTACCTGCCCTGGGAGTGTTTGATGGGACAGTGTAGAGGGAGATTTACTCTGTATCTAACCCGTGCTGTACCTGCCCTGGGAGTGTTTGATGGGGACAGTGTAGAGGGATCTTTACTCTGTACCTAACCCGTGCTGTACCTGACCTGGGAGTGTTTGATGGGACAGTGTAGAGGGAGCTTTACTCTGTATCTAACCCGTGCTGTACCTGCCCTGGGAGTGTTTGATGGGACAGTGTAGAGGGAGATTTACTCTGTATCTAACCCGTGCTGTACCTGCCCTGGGAGTGTTTGATGGGGACAGTGTAGAGGGAGCTTTACTCTGTACCTAACCCGTGCTGTACCTGCCCTGGGAGTGTTTGATGGGACAGTGTAGAGGGAGATTTACTCTGTATCTAACCCATGCTGTCCCTGCCCTGAGAGTGTTTGATGGGGACAGTGTAGAGGGAGCTTTACTCTGTATCTAACCTGTGCTGTACCTGCCCTGGGAGTGTTTGATGGGACAGTGTAGAGGGAGCTTTACTCTGTATCTAACCCGTGCTGTACCTGCCCTGGGAGTGTTTGATGGGACAGTGTAGAGGGAGATTTACTCTGTATGTAACCCGTGCTGTACCTGCCCTGGGAGTGTTTGATGGGACAGTGTAGAGGGAGATTTACTCTGTATCTAACCCGTGCTGTACCTGCCCTGGGAGTGTTTGATGGGACAGTGTAGAGGGAGATTTACTCTGTATCTAACCCGTGCTGTACCTGCCCTGGGAGTGTTTGATGGGGACAGTGTAGAGGGAGCTTTACTCTGTATCTAACCTGTGCTGTACCTGCCCTGGGAGTGTTTGATGGGACAGTGTAGAGGGAGATTTACTCTGTATCTAACCCATGCTCTCCCTGCCCTGAGAGTGTTTGATGGGGACAGTGTAGAGGGAGCTTTACTCTGTATCTAACCTGTGCTGTACCTGCCCTGGGAGTGTTTGATGGGACAGTGTAGAGGGAGCTTTACTCTGTATCTAACCCGTGCTGTACCTGCCCTGGGAGTGTTTGATGGGACAGTGTAGAGGGAGATTTACTCTGTATGTAACCCGTGCTGTACCTTCCCTGGGAGTGTTTGATGGGACAGTGTAGAGGGAGCTTTACTCTGTATCTAACCCGTGCTGTACCTGCCCTGGGAGTGTTTGATGGGACAGTGTAGAGGGAGATTTACTCTGTATCTAACCCGTGCTGTACCTGCCCTGGGAGTGTTTGATGGGGACAGTGTAGAGGGATCTTTACTCTGTACCTAACCCGTGCTGTACCTGACCTGCGAGTGTTTGATGGGACAGTGTAGAGGGAGCTTTACTCTGTATCTAACCCGTGCTGTACCTGCCCTGGGAGTGTTTGATGGGACAGTGTAGAGGGAGATTTACTCTGTATCTAACCCGTGCTGTACCTGCCCTGGGAGTGTTTGATGGGGACAGTGTAGAGGGAGCTTTACTCTGTACCTAACCCGTGCTGTACCTGCCCTGGGAGTGTTTGATGGGACAGTGTAGAGGGAGATTTACTCTGTATCTAACCCATGCTGTCCCTGCCCTGAGAGTGTTTGATGGGGACAGTGTAGAGGGAGCTTTACTCTGTATCTAACCTGTGCTGTACCTGCCCTGGGAGTGTTTGATGGGACAGTGTAGAGGGAGCTTTACTCTGTATCTAACCCGTGCTGTACCTGCCCTGGGAGTGTTTGATGGGACAGTGTAGAGGGAGATTTACTCTGTATGTAACCCGTGCTGTACCTGCCCTGGGAGTGTTTGATGGGACAGTGTAGAGGGAGCTTTACTCTGTATCTAACCCGTGCTGTACCTGCCCTGGGAGTGTTTGATGGGGACAGTGTAGAGGGAGCTTTACTCTGTACCTAACCCATGCTGTACCTGCCCTGGGAGTGTTTGATGGGACAGTGTAGAGGGAGCTTTACTCTGTACCAAACCCGTGCTGTACCTGCCCTGGGAGTGTTTGAGTGTTTGATGGGATAGTGTAGAGGGAGCTTTACTCTGTATCTAACCCGTGCTGTACCAGCCCTGGAAATGTTTGATGGGACAGTGTAGAGGGAGCTTTACTCTGTATCTAACCCGTGCTGTACCTGCCCTGGGAGTGTTTGCTGGGACAGTGTAGAGGGAGCTTCCCTCTGTATCTAACCCGCGCTGTACCTGCCCCGGGAGTGTTTGATGGGACAGTGTAGAGGGAGCTTTACTCTGTGTCTAACCGGTGCTGTACCTGCTCTGGGAGTGTTTGATGGGACAGTGTAGAGGAAGCTTTACTCTGTACCTAACCCGTGCTGTACCTGCCCTGGGAGTGTTTGAAGAGGCAGTGTAGAGGGAGATTTACTCTGTATCTAACACGTGCTGCACCTGCCCTGGCAGTGTTTGATGAGACAGTGTAGAGGGAGCTTTACTCTGTATCTAACCCGTGCTGTACCTGCTCTGGGAGTGTTTGATGGGACAGTGTAGAGGGAGCTTTACGCTGTATCTAATCCGTGCTGTACCTGCTCTGGGAGTGTTTGATGAGACACTGTAGAGGGAGCTTTACCCTGTATCTAACCCATGCTGTACCTGTCCTGGGAGTGTTTGATGGGACAGTGTAGAGGGAGCTTTACTCAATACCTAACCCGTGCTGTACCTGTCCTGGGAGTGTTGATGGGGCAGTGTAGAGGGAGCTTTACTCTGTACCTAACCCGTGCTGTACCTGCCCTGGGAGTGTTTGATGGGGCAGTGTAGCGGGAGCTTTACTCTGTATCTAACCCGTGCTGTACCTGCCCTGGGAGTGTTGATGGGGCAGTGTAGAGGGAGCTTTACTCTGTACCTACCCCGTGCTGTACCTGCCCTGGGAGTGTTGGATGGGGCAGTGTAGAGGGAGCTTTACTCTGTACCTAACCTGTGCTGTACCTGCCCTGGGAGTGTTGATGGGGCAGTGTAGAGGGAGCTTTACTCTGTACCTAACCCGTGCTGTACCTGCCCTGGGAATGTTTGATGGGGCAGTGTAGAGGGAGCTTTACTCTGTAGCTAACCCGTGCTGTACCTGCCCTGGGAGTGTTTGATGGGACAGAGTAGAGGGAGCTTTACTCTGCACCTAACCCGTGCTGTACCTGCCCTGGGAGTGTTTGATTGTTTGATGGGACAGTGTAGAGGGAGCTTTACTCTGTATCTAACCCGTGCTGTACCAGCCCTGGAAATGTTTGATGGGACAGTGTAGAGGGAGCCTCACTCTGTATCTAACCCGTGCTGTACCTGCCCTGGGAGTGTTTGATGGGACAGTGTAGAGGGAGCTTTACTCTGTATCTAACCCGTGCTGTACCTGCTCTGGGAGTGTTTGATGGGACAGTGTAGAGGGAGCTTTACTCTGTATCTAACCCGTGCTGTACCTGCCCTGGGAGTGTTTGTTGGGACAGTGTAGAGGGAGCTTTACTCTGTATCTAACCCTGTGCTGTACCTTCCCTGGGAGTGTTTGATGGGACAGTGTAGAGGGAGCTTTACTCTGTATCTAACCCGTGCTGTACCTGCCCTGGGAGTGTTTGTTGGGACAGTGTAGAGGGAGCTTTACTCTGTATCTAACCCGTGCTGTACCTGCCCTGGGAGTGTTTGATGGGGACAGTGTAGAGGGAGCTTTACTCTGTATCTAACCAGTGCTGTACCTGCCCTGGGAATGTTTGATGGGACAGTGTAGATGGAGCTTTACTCTGTATCTAACCCGTGCTGTACCTTCCCTGGGAGTGTTTGATGGGACAGTGCAGAGGGAGCTTTACTCTGTATCTAAACCGTGCTGTACATGCCCTGAGAGTGTTTGATGGGGCAGTTTAGAGGGAACTTTACTCTGTATCTAACCCGTGCTGTACCTGCCCTGGGAGTGTTTGATGGGACAGTGTAGAGGGAGCTTTACTCTGTATCTAGCCCGTGCTGTACCTGCCCCGGGAGTGTTTGATGGGACAATGTAGAGGGAGCTTTACTCTGTATCTAACCCGTGCTGTACCTGCCCTGGGAGTGTTTGATGGGACAGTGTAGAGGGAGATTTACTCTGTATCTAACCCGTGCTGTACCTGCCCTGGGAGTGTTTGATGGGGACAGTGTAGAGGGATCTTTACTCTGTACCTAACCCGTGCTGTACCTGACCTGGGAGTGTTTGATGGGACAGTGTAGAGGGAGCTTTACTCTGTATCTAACCCGTGCTGTACCTGCCCTGGGAGTGTTTGATGGGACAGTGTAGAGGGAGATTTACTCTGTATCTAACCCGTGCTGTACCTGCCCTGGGAGTGTTTGATGGGGACAGTGTAGAGGGAGCTTTACTCTGTACCTAACCCGTGCTGTACCTGCCCTGGGAGTGTTTGATGGGACAGTGTAGAGGGAGATTTACTCTGTATCTAACCCATGCTGTCCCTGCCCTGAGAGTGTTTGATGGGGACAGTGTAGAGGGAGCTTTACTCTGTATCTAACCTGTGCTGTACCTGCCCTGGGAGTGTTTGATGGGACAGTGTAGAGGGAGCTTTACTCTGTATCTAACCCGTGCTGTACCTGCCCTGGGAGTGTTTGATGGGACAGTGTAGAGGGAGATTTACTCTGTATGTAACCCGTGCTGTACCTGCCCTGGGAGTGTTTGATGGGACAGTGTAGAGGGAGCTTTACTCTGTATCTAACCCGTGCTGTGCCTGCCCTGGGAGTGTTTGATGGGGACAGTGTAGAGGGAGCTTTACTCTGTACCTAACCCGTGCTGTACCTGCCCTGGGAGTGTTTGATGGGACAGTGTAGAGGGAGCTTTACTCTGTACCAAACCCGTGCTGTACCTGCCCTGGGAGTGTTTGATGGGACAGTGTAGAGGGAGCTTTACTCTGTATCTAACCCGTGCTGTACCTGCCCTGGGAGTGTTTGCTGGGACAGTGTAGAGGGAGCTTCCCTCTGTATCTAACCCGTGCTGTACCTGCCCCGGGAGTGTTTGCTGGGACAGTGTAGAGGGAGCTTTACTCTGTGTCTAACCGGTGCTGTACCTGCTCTGGGAGTGCTTGATGGTACAGTGTAGAGGGAGCTTTACTCTGTACCTAACCCGTGCTGTACCTGCCCTGGGAGTGTTTGATGGGGCAGTGTGGAGGAAGCTTTACTCTGTACCTAACCCGTGCTGTACCTGCCCTGGGAGTGTTTGATGAGGCAGTGTAGAGGGAGATTTACTCTGTATCTAACACGTGCTGCACCTGCCCTGGCAGTGTTTGATGAGACATTGTAGAGGGAGTTTTACTCTGTATCTAACCCGTGCTGTACCTGCTCTGGGAGTGTTTGATGGGACAGTGTAGAGGGAGCTTTACGCTGTATCTAACCCGTGCTGTACCTGCTCTGGGAGTGTTTGATGAGACACTGTAGAGGGAGCTTTACCCTGTATCTAACCCATGCTGTACCTGTCCTGGGAGTGTTTGATGGGACAGTGTAGAGGGAGCTTTACTCAATACCTAACCCGTGCTGTACCTGTCCTGGGAGTGTTGATGGGGCAGTTTAGAGGGAGCTTTACTCTGTACCTAACCCGTGCTGTACCTGCCCTGGGAGTGTTTGATGGGGCAGTGTAGCGGGAGCTTTACTCTGTATCTAACCCGTGCTGTACCTGCCCTGGGAGTGTTTGATGGGACAGTGTAGAAGGAGCTTTACTCTGTATCTAACCCGTGCTGTACCTGCCCTGGGAGTGTTTGATGGGACAGTGTAGAGGGAGATTTACTCTGTATGTAACCCGTGCTGTACCTGCCCTGGGAGTGTTTGATGGGACAGTGTAGAGGGAGATTTACTCTGTATCTAACCCGTGCTGTACCTGCCCTGGGAGTGTTTGATGGGGACAGTGTAGAGGGAGCTTTACTCTGTCCCTAACCCGTGCTGTACCTGCCCTGGGAGTGTTTGATGGGACAGTGTAGAGGGAGCTTTACTCTGTATCTAACCCGTGCTGTACCTGCCCTGGGAGTGTTTGATGGGACAGTGTAGAGGGAGATTTACTCTGTATGTAACCCGTGCTGTACCTGCCCTGGGAGTGTTTGATGGGACAGTGTAGAGGGAGCTTTACTCTGTATCTAACCCGTGCTGTACCTGCCCTGGGAGTGTTTGATGGGACAGTGTAGAGGGAGATTTATTCTGTATCTAACCCGTGCTGTACCTGCCCTGGGAGTGTTTGATGGGGACAGTGTAGAGGGAGCTTTACTCTGTACCTAACCCGTGCTGTACCTGCCCTGGGAGTGTTTGATGGGACAGTGTAGAGGGAGATTTACTCTGTATCTAACCCGTGCTGTACCTGCCCTGGGAGTGTTTGATGGGGACAGTGTAGAGGGAGCTTTACTCTGTATCTAACCTGTGCTGTACCTGCCCTGGGAGTGTTTGATGGGACAGTGTAGAGGGAGCTTTACTCTGTGTCCACCCGGTGCTGTACCTGCCCTGGGAGTGTTTGATGGGACAGTGTAGAGGGAGCTTTACTCTGGATCTAACCCGTGCTTTACCTGCCCTGGAAGTGTTGATGGGACAGTGTAGAGGGAGCTTTACTCTGTATCTAACCCGTGCTGTACCTGCCCTGGGAGTGTTTGATGGGAGAGTGTAGAGGGAGCTTTACTCTGGATCGAACCCATGCTGTACCTGCCCTGGGCGTGATTGATGGTACAATGGCCGCTGGAAGGTGGGGAAAGCAATCATTTTTTAGTCGTGTGGTCTACGCTTCTCTAAGGTAGAAAGTCCCAACTCTTTCAGCCTATCTTGGTAACTAAGATGCTTTAGACTGGGAATTAGTCTAGTGCCTCCTCCTCCTCTGCACCCTTTCCAAAGCCGCAATATCAACCACCTCAATCTCGCCCTCTGCCTCTCGCCCTCTGCCTCTCGCCCTCTGCCTCTCTCCCTCTCGCCCTCTCCCTCTCGCCCTCTGCCTCTAGCCCTCTGCCTCTCGCCCTCTGCCTCTCGCCCTCTGCCTCTCGCCCTCTCCCTCTCTCCCTCTCTCCCTCTCGCCCTCTCCCTCTCGCCCTCTCCCTCTCGCCCTCTGCCTCTCGCCCTCTGCCTCTCGCCCTCTGCCTCTCGCCCTCTGCCTCTAGCCCTCTGCCTCTCGCCCTCTGCCTCTCGCCCTCTGCCTCTCGCCCTCTCCCTCTCTCCCTCTCTTCCTCTCGCCCTCTCCCTCTTGCCCTCTCCCTCTCGCCCTCTGCCTCTCGCCCTCTGCCTCTCGCCCTCTGCCTCTCTCCCTCTCTCCCTCTCCCTCTCTCCCTCTCTCCCTCTCACCCTCTCCCTCTCACCCTCTCCCTCTCGCCCTCTCCCTCTCGCCCTCTCCCTCTCGCCCTATGCCTCTCGCCCTCTGCCTCTCTCCCTCTCCCTCTCGCCCTCTCCCTCTCGCCCTATGCCTCTCTCCCTCTGCCTCTCGCCCTCTCCCTCTCTCCCTCTGCCTCTCGCCCCATGCATCTCGCCCTCTGCCCCTTGCCCTCTGCCTCTCACCCTCTGCCTCTCGCCCTCTGCCTCTCGCCCTCTGCCTCTTGCCCTCTGCCTCTCGCCCCATGCCCCTCGCCTCTGCATCTCGCCCTCTGCCTCTCACCCTCTGCCTCTCGCCCTCTGCCTCTCGCCCCATGCCCCTCGCCCTCTGCCTCTCACACTCTGCCTCTTGCCCTCTGCCTCTCGCCCTCTGCCTCTCGCCCTCTGCCGCTCGCCCTCTGCCTCTCGCCCCATGCCCCTCGCCCTCTGCATCTCGCCCTCTGCCTCTCGCCCTCTGGCTCTCGCCCTCTCCCTCTCGCCCTCTGCCTCTGGCCCCATGCCCCTCGCCCTCTGCCTCTCACCCTCAGCCTCTTGCCCTCTGCCTCTCGCCCTCTGCCTCTCGCCCTCTGCCTCTCGCCCTCTGCCGCTCGCCCTCTGCCTCTCGCCCCATGCCCCTCGCCCTCTGCATCTCGCCCTCTGCCTCTCGCCCTCTGGCTCTCGCCCTCTCCCTCTCGCCCTCTGCCTCTGGCCCCATGCCCCTCGCCCTCTGCCTCTCACCCTCAGCCTCTTGCCCTCTGCCTCTCGCCCTCTGCCTCTCGCCCTCTGCCTCTCGCCCTGTGCCTCTCGCCCTCTGCCGGCCTGCCTCTCGCCCTCTGCCGCTCGCCCTCTGCCTCTCGCCCCATGCCCCTCGCCCTCTGCATCTCGCCCTCTGCCTCTCGCCCTCTGGCTCTCGCCCTCTCCCTCTCGCCCCCTGCCTCTCACCCTCTGCCTCTCACCCTCTGCCTCTCGCCCTCTGCCTCTCGCCCTCTGCATCTCGCCCTCTGCCTCTCGCCCTCTGCCTCTCGCCCTCTGCATCTCGCCCTCTGCCTCTCTCCCTCTGCCTCTCGCCCTCTGCATCTCGCCCTCTGCCTCTCTCCCTCTGCCTCTCGCCCTCTGCCTCTCGCCCTCTGCATCTCGCCCTCTGCCTCTCTCCCTCTGCCTCTCGCCCTCTGCATCTCGCCCTCTGCCTCTCGCCCTCTCCCTCTCGCCCTCTGCCTCTCGCCCTCTGCCTCTCAGCCTCTGCCTCTCGCCTTCTGCCTCTCTCCCTCTGCCTCTCGCCCTCTGCCTCTCGCCCTCTGCATCTCGCCCTCTGCCTCTCGCCCTCTGCCTCTCTCCCTCTGCCTCTCGCCCTCTGCCTCTCGCCCTCTGCATCTCGCCCTCTGCCTCTCGCCCTCTCCCTCTCGCCCTCTGCCTCTCGCCCTCTGCCTCTCAGCCTCTGCCTCTCCCTCAATGTAACCAAGTTTCCTGACGATATAAATCTGCGTGGGACAGTTAGCTGTGAGGAGCCCACAAAGAGGCTGCAAAGGGCTATAGACAGGTTAAGTGAGAGGGCAATAAGGTGGCAAATGAAGTATAATGTGGAGAAATGTGAGGTTATTCACTTTGGTAGGAAGAATAGAAAAAATATATTCCTAAATGCTGAGAAACCATTAAATGTTGGTGTTCAGAGAGATATGGGTGTCCTCGTACAGGAAACACAGCCGATCCCAAATGGTACAACATTTGCTGAGATACAGAGCCCTGGATCCCGGCCAGCATTGTCTCGGGATGCTTTCGGTACTTTCTGAGAGACACCAGTCAGTGTACAGATATCTCCCAGAGAGAGAGGGACAGAGTGACACCAGTCAGTGTATAGATATCTCCCTGAGAGAGAGGGACTGAGAGACACCAGTCAGTGTACAGATATCTCCCAGAGAGAGAGGGACTGAGAGACACCAGTCAGTGTACAGATATCTCCCTGAGAGAGAGGGACTGAGAGACACCAGTCAGTGTACAGATATCTCCCTGAGAGAGAGGGACAGAGTGACACCAGTCAGTGTACAGATATCTCCCAGAGAGAGAGGGACAGAGAGACACCAGTCAGTGTACAGATATCTCCCTGAGAGAGAGGGACTGAGAGACACCAGTCAGTGTACAGATATCTCCCTGAGAGAGAGGGACTGAGAAGCACCAGTCAGTGTACAGATATCTCCCTGAGAGAGAGGGACTGAGAGACACCAGTCAGTGTACAGATATCTCCCTGAGGGAGAGGGGACTGAGAGACACCAGTCAGTGTAAAGATATCTCCCTGAGAGAGAGGGACTGAGAGACACCAGTCAGTGTACAGATATCTCCCAGAGAGAGAGGGACAGAGTGACACCAGTCAGTGTACAGATATCTCCCTGAGAGAGAGGGACTGAGAGACACCAGTCAGTGTACAGATATCTCCCTGAGAGAGAGGGACTGAGAAACACCAGTCAGTGTACAGATATCATCCTGAGAGAGAGGGACAGAGTGACACCAGTCAGTGTACAGATATCTCCCTGAGAGAGAGGGACTGAGAGACACCAGTCAGTGTACAGATATCTCCCTGAGAGAGAGGGACTGAGAGACATCAGTCAGTGTACAGATATCTCCCTGAAAGAGAGGGGACTGAGAGACACCAGTCAGTGTACAGATATCTCCCTGAGGGGGAGAGGGGACTGAGAGACACCAGTCAGTGTACAGATATCTCCCTGAGAGAGAGTGGACTGAGAGACACCAGTCAGTGTACAGATATCTCCCTGAGAGAGAGGGACTGAGTGACACCAGTCAGTGTACAGATATCTCCCAGAGAGAGAGGGGACTGAGAGACTCCAGTCAGTGTACAGATATCTCCCTGAGAGAGAGGGACTGAGAGACACCAGTCAGTGTACAGATATCTCACTGAGAGAGAGGGGACTGAGAGACACCAGTCAGTGTACAGATATCACCCTGAGAGAGAGGGACTGAGTGACACCAGTCAATGTACAGATATCTCCCTGAGGGGACTGAGAGACACCAGTCAGTGTACAGATATCTCCCTGAGAGAGAGGGACTGAGAGACACCAGTCAGTGTACAGATATCACCCTGAGAGAGAGGGACTGAGAGACACCAGTCAGTGTACAGATATCTCCCTGAGAGAGAGGGGACTGAGTGACACCAGTCAATGTACAGATATCTCCCTGAGGGGACTGAGAGACACCAGTCAGTGTACAGATATCTCCCTGAGAGAGAGGGACTGAGAGACACCAGTCAGTGTACAGATATCTCCCTGAGGGGACTGAGAGACACCAGTCAGTGTACAGATATCTCCCAGAGAGAGAGGGACTGAGAGACACCAGTCAGTGTACAGATATCTCCCTGAGAGAGAGGGACTGAGTGACACCAGTCAGTGTACAGATATCTCCCTGAGAGAGAGGGGACTGAGAGACACCAGTCAGTGTACAGATATCACCCTGAGAGAGAGGGACTGAGTGACACCAGTCAATGTACAGATATCTCCCTGAGGGGACTGAGAGACACCAGTCAGTGTACAGATATCTCCCAGAGAGAGAGGGACTGAGAGACACCAGTCAGTCTACAGATATCTCCCTGAGAGAGAGGGGACTGAGAGACACCAGTCAGTGTACAGATATCACCCTGAGAGAGAGGGACTGAGTGACACCAGTCAATGTACAGATATCTCCCTGAGAGAGAGGGACTGAGAGACACCAGTCAGTGTACAGATATCTCCCTGAGAGAGAGGGACTGAGAGACACCAGTCAGTGTACAGATATCTCCCTGAGAGAGAGGGACTGAGAAACACCAGTCAGTGTACAGATATCTCCCTGAGAGAGAGGGACTGAGAAACACCAGTCAGTGTACAGATATCTCCCTGAGAGAGAGGGACTGAGAGACACCAGTCAGTGTACAGATATCTCCCTGAGGGGACTGAGAGACACCAGTCAGTGTACAGATATCTCCCAGAGAGAGAGGGACTGAGAGACACCAGTCAGTGTACAGATATCTCCCTGAGGGGACTGAGAGACACCAGTCAGTGTACAGATATCTCCCTGAGAGAGAGGGACTGAGAGACACCAGTCAGTGTACAGATATCTCCCTGAGAGAGAGGGACTGAGAGACACCAGTCAGTGTACAGATATCTCCCAGAGAGAGAGGGGACTGAGAGACACCATTCAGTGTACAGATATCTCCCTGAGGGAGAGGGGACTGAGAGACACCAGTCAGTGTACAGATATCACCGTGAGAGAGAGGGACTGAGAGACACCAGTCAGTGTACAGATATCTCCCTGAGAGAGAGGGACTGAGTGACACCAGTCAGTGAACAGATATCTCCCTGAGAGAAAGGGGACTGAGAGACACCAGTCAGTGTACAGATATCTCCCTGAGAGAGAGGGGACTGAGAGACACCAGTCAGTGTACAGATATCTCCCAGAGAGAGAGGGACTGAGAGACACCAGTCAGTATACAGATATCTCCCTGAGAGAGAGGGGACTGAGAGACACCAGTCAGTGTACAGATATCTCCCTGAGAGAGAGGGGACTGAGAGACATCAGTCAGTGTACAGATATCTCCCAGAGAGAGAGGGACTGAGAGACACCAGTCAGTGTACAGATATCTCCCTGAGAGAGAGGGGACTGAGAGACACCAGTCAGTGTACAGATATCTCCCAGAGAGAGAGGGACTGAAAGACACCAGTCAGTGTACAGATATCTCCCTGAGAGAGAGGGACTGAGAGGCACCAGTCAGTGTACAGATACCTCCCTGAGGGAGTGGGGACTGAGAGACACCAGTCAGAGTACAGATACCTCCCTGAGAGAGAGGGGACTGAGAGATATGGGTGTCCTCGTACAGGAAACACAGCCGATCCCAAATGGAACAACATTTGCTGAGATACGGAGCGCTGGATCCCGGCCAGCATTGTCTCGGGATGCTTTCGGTACTTTCTGAGAGACACCAGTCAGTGTACAGATATCTCCCTGAGGGAGAGGGACTGAGAGACACCAGTCAGTGTACAAATATCTCCCTGAGAGAGAGGGGACTGAGAGACACCAGTCAGTGTACAGATATCACCCTGAGGGAGAGGGACTGAGAGACACCAGTCAGGGTACAGATATCTCACTGAGAGAGAGGGGACTGAGAGACACCAGTCAGTGTACAGATATCTCCCTGAGAGAGAGGGGACTGAGAGACACCAGTCAGTGTACAGATATCTCCCAGAGGGAGAGGTACTGAGTGACACCAGTCAGTGTACAGATATCTCCCTGAGGGAGAGGGAGAGAGTGACACCAGTCAGTGTACAGATTTCTCCCTGAGGGAGAGGGGACGGAGTGACACAAGTCAGTGTACAGATATCTCCCTGAGGGAGAGGTACTGAGTGACACCAGTCAGTGCACAGATGTCTCCCTGAGGGAGAGGTACTGAGAGACACCAGTCAGTGTACAGGTATCTCCCTGAGAGAGAGGGACTGAGAGACACCAGTCAGTGTACAGATATCTCCCTGAGGGAGAGGGACTGAGAGACACCAGTCAGTGTACAGGTATCTCCCAGAGAGAGAGGGACTGAGAGACACCAGTCAGTGTACAGATATCTCCCTGAGGGAGAGGGGACTGAGAGACACCAGTCAGTGTAAAGATATCTCCCTGAGAGAGAGGGACTGAGAGACACCAGTCAGTGTACAGATATCTCCCTGAGGGCGAGGGACTGAGTGACACCAGTCAGTGTACAGATATCTCCCTGAGGGAGAGGGACTGAGAGGCACCAGTCAGTGTACAGACATCTCCCTGAGAGAGAGGGACTGAGAGACACCAGTCAGTGTACAGATATCTCCCTGAGAGAGAGGGGACTGAGAGACACCAGTCAGTGTACAGATATCTCCCTGAGGGAGAGGGAGAGAGTGACACCAGTCAGTGTACAGATATCTCCCTGAGAGAGAGGGACTGAGAGACACCAGTCAGTGTACAGATATCTCCCTGAGGGAGAGGGGACTGAGAGACACCAGTCAGTGTAAAGATATCTCCCTGAGAGAGAGGGACTGAGAGACACCAGTCAGTGTACAGATATCTCCCTGAGGGCGAGGGACTGAGTGACACCAGTCAGTGTACAGATATCTCCCTGAGGGAGAGGGACTGAGAGGCACCAGTCAGTGTACAGACATCTCCCTGAGAGAGAGGGACTGAGAGACACCAGTCAGTGTACAGATATCTCCCTGAGAGAGAGGGGACTGAGAGACACCAGTCAGTGTACAGATATCTCCCTGAGGGAGAGGGAGAGAGTGACACCAGTCAGTGTACAGATATCTCCCTGAGAGAGAGGGACTGAGAGACACCAGTCAGTGTACAGATTTCTCCCTGAGGGAGAGGGGACGGAGTGACACAAGTCAGTGTACAGATATCTCCCTGAGGGAGAGGTACTGAGTGACACCAGTCAGTGCACAGATGTCTCCCTGAGGGAGAGGTACTGAGAGACACCAGTCAGTGTACAGATATCTCCCTGAGGGAGAGGGGACTGAGAGACACCAGTCAGTGTACAGATATCTCCCTGAGAGAGAGTGGACTGAGAGACACCAGTCAGTGTACAGGTATCTCCCTGAGAGAGAGGGACTGAGAGACACCAGTCAGTGTACAGATATCTCCCTGAGGGAGAGGGACTGAGAGACACCAGTCAGTGTACAGATATCTCCCTGAGGGAGAGGGACTGAGAGACACCAGTCAGTGTACAGATATCTCCCTGAGAGAGAGGTACTGAGTGACACCAGTCAGTGTACAGATATCTCCCTGAGAGAGAGGGACTGAGAGACACCAATCAGTGTACAGATATCTCCCTGAGGGCGAGGGACTGAGAGACACCAGTCAGTGTACAGATATCTCCCTGAGGGAGAGGGGACTGAGTGACACCATTCAGTGTACAGATATCTCCCTGAGGGAGAGGGACTGAGTGACACCAGTCAGTGTACAGATATCTCCCAGAGGGCGAGGGGCTGAGAGACACCAGTCAGTGTACAGATATCTCCCTGAGGGAGAGGGACTGAGAGACACCAGTCAGTGTACAGATATCTCCCTGAGGGAGAGGTACTGAGTGACACCAGTCAGTGTACAGATATCTCCCTGAGCGAGAGGGACTGAGAGGCACCAGTCAGTGTACAGATAACTCCCTGAGGGAGAGGGACTGAGAGACACCAGTCAGTGTACAGATACCTCACTGAGAGAGAGGGGACTGAGAGACACCAGTCAGTGTACAGATATCTCCCTGAGAGAGAGGGGACTGAGAGACACCAGTCAGTGTACAGATATCTCCCTGAGAGAGAGGGACTGAGTGACACCAGTCAGTGTACAGATATTTCCCTGAGGGAGAGGGACTGAGAGACACCAGTCAGTGTACAGATATCTCCCTGAGGGAGAGGGACTGAGAGACTCCAGTCAGTGTACAGATATCTCCCTGAGAGAGAGGGACTGAGTGACACCAGTCAGTGTACAGACATCTCCCTGAGAGAGAGGGACTGAGTGACACCAGTCAGTGTACAGATATCTCCCTGAGGGAGAGGGACTGAGAGACACCAGTCAGTGTACAGATATCTCCCTGAGAGAGAGGCACTGAGTGACACCAGTCAGTGTACAGGTATCTCCCTGAGAGAGAGGGACTGATAGATACCAGTCAGTGTACAGATATCTTTCTGAGAGAGAGGTACTGAGTGACACCAGTCAGTGTACAGGTATCTCCCTGAGAGAGAGGGACTGAGAGACACCAGTCATTGTACAGATATCTCCCTGAGAGGGAGGGACTGAGAGACACCAGTCAGTGTACAGATATCTCCCTGAGGGAGAGGTACTGAGTGACACCAGTCAGTGTACAGATATCTCCCTGAGGGAGAGGGACAGAGAGACACCAGTCAGAGTACAGATATCTCCCTGAGAGGGAGCGACTGAGAGACACCAGTCAGTGTC
Source organism: Somniosus microcephalus (assembly GCF_052327205.1). Taxonomy (NCBI): domain Eukaryota; kingdom Metazoa; phylum Chordata; class Chondrichthyes; order Squaliformes; family Somniosidae; genus Somniosus; species Somniosus microcephalus. Next base: position 53,248 of record NW_028225355.1, read on the forward strand.
CAGATATCTCCCTGAGAGAGAGGTACTGAGTGACACCAGTCAGTGTACAGATATCTCCCAGGGGGAGAGGGACTGAGTGACACCAGTCAGTGTACAGATATCTCCCTGAGAGAGAGGGACTGAGAGACACCAGTCAGTGTACAGATATCTCCCTGAGGGAGAGGTACTGAGAGACACCAGTCAGTGTACAGATATCTCCCTGAGGGAGAGGTACTGAGAGACACCAGTCAGTGTACAGATATCTCCCTGAGGGAGAGGGGACTGAGAGACACCAGTCAGTGTACAGATATCTCCCTGAGAGAGAGGGACTGAGAGACACCAGTCAGTGTACAGATATCTCCCTGAGGGAGAGGGGACTGAGAGACACCAGTCAGTGTACAGATATCTCCCTGAGAGAAACGGGACTGAGAGACACCAGTCAGTGTACAGATATCTCCCTGAGAGAGAGGGACTGAGAGACACCAGTCAGTGTACAGATATCTCCCTGAGAGAGAGGGGACTGAGAGACACCAGTCAGTGTACAGATATCTCCCAGAGAGAGAGGGACTGAGAGACACCAGTCAGTGTACAGATATCTCCCTGAGAGAGAGGGGACTGAGAGACATCAGTCAGTGTACAGATATCTCCCAGAGAGAGAGGGACTGAGAGACACCAGTCAGTGTACAGATATCTCCCTGAGAGAGAGGGGACTGAGAGACACCAGTCAGTGTACAGATATCTCCCAGAGAGAGAGGGACTGAAAGACACCAGTCAGTGTACAGATATCTCCCTGAGAGAGAGGGACTGAGAGGCACCAGTCAGTGTACAGATACCTCCCTGAGGGAGTGGGGACTGAGAGACACCAGTCAGAGTACAGATACCTCCCTGAGAGAGAGGGGACTGAGAGATATGGGTGTCCTCGTACAGGAAACACAGCCGATCCCAAATGGAACAACATTTGCTGAGATACGGAGCGCTGGATCCCGGCCAGCATTGTCTCGGGATGCTTTCGGTACTTTCTGAGAGACACCAGTCAGTGTACAGATATCTCCCTGAGGGAGAGGGACTGAGAGACACCAGTCAGTGTACAAATATCTCCCTGAGAGAGAGGGGACTGAGAGACACCAGTCAGTGTACAGATATCACCCTGAGGGAGAGGGACTGAGAGACACCAGTCAGGGTACAGATATCTCACTGAGAGAGCGGGGACTGAGAGACACCAGTCAGTGTACAGATATCTCCCTGAGAGAGAGGGGACTGAGAGACACCAGTCAGTGTACAGATATCTCCCAGAGGGAGAGGTACTGAGTGACACCAGTCAGTGTACAGATATCTCCCTGAGGGAGAGGGAGAGAGTGACACCAGTCAGTGTACAGATTTCTCCCTGAGGGAGAGGGGACGGAGTGACACAAGTCAGTGTACAGATATCTCCCTGAGGGAGAGGTACTGAGTGACACCAGTCAGTGCACAGATGTCTCCCTGAGGGAGAGGTACTGAGAGACACCAGTCAGTGTACAGGTATCTCCCTGAGAGAGAGGGACTGAGAGACACCAGTCAGTGTACAGATATCTCCCTGAGGGAGAGGGACTGAGAGACACCAGTCAGTGTACAGATATCTCCCTGAGAGAGAGGGACTGAGAGACACCAGTCAGTGTACAGATATCTCCCTGAGGGAGAGGGGACTGAGAGACACCAGTCAGTGTAAAGATATCTCCCTGAGAGAGAGGGACTGAGAGACACCAGTCAGTGTACAGATATCTCCCTGAGGGCGAGGGACTGAGTGACACCAGTCAGTGTACAGATATCTCCCTGAGGGAGAGGGACTGAGAGGCACCAGTCAGTGTACAGACATCTCCCTGAGAGAGAGGGACTGAGAGACACCAGTCAGTGTACAGATATCTCCCTGAGAGAGAGGGGACTGAGAGACACCAGTCAGTGTACAGATATCTCCCTGAGGGAGAGGGGACGGAGTGACACAAGTCAGTGTACAGATATCTCCCTGAGAGAGAGGGACTGAGTGACACCAGTCAGTGTACAGATATCTCCCTGAGGGAGAGGGACTGAGAGACTCCAGTCAGTGTACAGATATCTCCCTGAGGGAGAGGTACTGAGTGACACCAGTCAGTGTACAGATATCTCCCTGAGGGAGAGGTACTGAGTGACACCAGTCAGTGCACAGATGTCTCCCTGAGGGAGAGGGACTGAGAGACTCCAGTCAGTGTACAGATATCTCCCTGAGGGAGAGGTACTGAGTGACACCAGTCAGTGTACAGATATCTCCCTGAGGGAGAGGTACTGAGTGACACCAGTCAGTGTACAGATATCTCCCTGAGAGAGAGGTACTGAGAGACACCAGTCAGTGTACAGATATCTCCCTGAGGGAGAGGTACTGAGAGACACCAGTCAGTGTACAGATATCTCCCTGAGAGAGAGGGGACTGAGAGACACCAGTCAGTGTACAGATATCTCCCTGAGAGAGAGGTACTGAGAGACACCAGTCAGTGTACAGATATCTCCCTGAGAGAGAGGGGACTGAGAGACACCAGTCAGTGTACAGATATCTCCCTGAGGGAGAGGGGACGGAGTGACACAAGTCAGTGTACAGATATCTCCCTGAGAGAGAGGGACTGAGTGACACCAGTCAGTGTACAGATATCTCCCTGAGGGAGAGGGACTGAGAGACTCCAGTCAGTGTACAGATATCTCCCTGAGGGAGAGGTACTGAGTGACACCAGTCAGTGTACAGATATCTCCCTGAGGGAGAGGTACTGAGTGACACCAGTCAGTGTACAGATATCTCCCTGAGAGAGAGGTACTGAGAGACACCAGTCAGTGTACAGATATCTCCCTGAGGGAGAGGTACTGAGAGACTCCAGTCAGTGTACAGATATCTCCCTGAGGGAGAGGTACTGAGTGACACCAGTCAGTGTACAGATATCTCCCTGAGGGAGAGGTACTGAGTGACACCAGTCAGTGCACAGATGTCTCCCTGAGGGAGAGGGACTGAGAGACACCAGTCAGTGTACAGATATCTCCCTGAGGGAGAGGGGACTGAGAGACACCAGTCAGTGTACAGATATCTCCCTGAGAGAGAGTGGACTGAGAGACACCAGTCAGTGTACAGGTATCTCCCTGAGAGAGAGGGACTGAGAGACACCAGTCAGTGTACAGATATCTCCCTGAGGGAGAGGGACTGAGAGACACCAGTCAGTGTACAGATATCTCCCTGAGGGAGAGGGACTGAGAGACACCAGTCAGTGTACAGATATCTCCCTGAGAGAGAGGTACTGAGTGACACCAGTCAGTGTACAGATATCTCCCTGAGAGAGAGGGACTGAGAGACACCAATCAGTGTACAGATATCTCCCTGAGGGCGAGGGACTGAGAGACACCAGTCAGTGTACAGATATCTCCCTGAGGGAGAGGGGACTGAGTGACACCATTCAGTGTACAGATATCTCCCTGAGGGAGAGGGACTGAGTGACACCAGTCAGTGTACAGATATCTCCCAGAGGGCGAGGGGCTGAGAGACACCAGTCAGTGTACAGATATCTCCCTGAGGGAGAGGGACTGAGAGACACCAGTCAGTGTACAGATATCTCCCTGAGGGAGAGGTACTGAGTGACACCAGTCAGTGTACAGATATCTCCCTGAGCGAGAGGGACTGAGAGGCACCAGTCAGTGTACAGATAACTCCCTGAGGGAGAGGGACTGAGAGACACCAGTCAGTGTACAGATACCTCACTGAGAGAGAGGGGACTGAGAGACACCAGTCAGTGTACAGATATCTCCCTGAGAGAGAGGGGACTGAGAGACACCAGTCAGTGTACAGATATCTCCCTGAGAGAGAGGGACTGAGTGACACCAGTCAGTGTACAGATATTTCCCTGAGGGAGAGGGACTGAGAGACACCAGTCAGTGTACAGATATCTCCCTGAGGGAGAGGGACTGAGAGACTCCAGTCAGTGTACAGATATCTCCCTGAGAGAGAGGGACTGAGAGACACCAGTCAGTGTACAGATATCTCCCTGAGTGAGAGGGACTGAGTGACACCAGTCAGTGTACAGACATCTCCCTGAGAGAGAGGGACTGAGTGACACCAGTCAGTGTACAGATATCTCCCTGAGGGAGAGGGACTGAGAGACACCAGTCAGTGTACAGATATCTCCCTGAGAGAGAGGCACTGAGTGACACCAGTCAGTGTACAGGTATCTCCCTGAGAGAGAGGGACTGATAGATACCAGTCAGTGTACAGATATCTTTCTGAGAGAGAGGTACTGAGTGACACCAGTCAGTGTACAGGTATCTCCCTGAGAGAGAGGGACTGAGAGACACCAGTCATTGTACAGATATCTCCCTGAGAGGGAGGGACTGAGAGACACCAGTCAGTGTACAGATATCTCCCTGAGGGAGAGGTACTGAGTGACACCAGTCAGTGTACAGATATCTCCCTGAGGGAGAGGGACAGAGAGACACCAGTCAGAGTACAGATATCTCCCTGAGAGGGAGCGACTGAGAGACACCAGTCAGTGTCCAGATATCTCCCTGAGAGAGAGCTACTGAGTGACACCAGTCAGTGTACAGATATCTCCCAGGGGGAGAGGGACTGAGTGACACCAGTCAGTGTACAGATATCTCCCTGAGAGAGAGGGACTGAGAGACACCAGTCAGTGTACAGATATCTCCCTGAGGGAGAGGTACTGAGAGACACCAGTCAGTGTACAGATATCTCCCTGAGGGAGAGGTACTGAGAGACACCAGTCAGTGTACAGATATCTCCCTGAGGGAGAGGGGACTGAGAGACACCAGTCAGTGTACAGATATCTCCCTGAGAGAGAGGGACTGAGAGACACCAGTCAGTGTACAGATATCTCCCTGAGGGAGAGGGGACTGAGTGACACCAGTCAGTGTACAGATATCTCCCTGAGAGAGAGGGACTGAGAGACACCAGTCAGTGTACAGATATCTCCCTGAGAGGGAGGGACTGAGTGACACCAGTCAGTGTACAGATATCTCCCTGAGGGAGAGGTACTGAGAGACACCAGTCAGTGTAAAGATATCTCCCTGAGAGAGAGGGGACTGAGAGACACCAGTCAGTGTACAGATATCTCCCTGATGGAGAGGTACTGAGTGACACCAGTCAGTGTACAGATATCTCCCTGAGAGAGAGGGGACTGAGAGACACCAGTCAGTGTGCAGATATCTCCCTGAGGGTGAGGGACTGAGAGACACCTGTCAGTGTACAGATATCTCCCTGAGGGAGAGGTACTGAGAGACACCAGTCAGTGTACAGAAATTTCCCAGAGGGAGAGGGAAAGATAGACACCAGTCAGTGTACAGATATCTCCCTGAGAGAGAGGGACTGAGAGACATCAGTCAGTGTACAGATATCTCCTCGAGGGAGTGGGACTGAGAGACACAAGTCAGTGTAAAGATATCTCCCTGAGAGAGAGGGGACTGAGAGACACCAGTCAGTGTACAGATATCTCCCTGATGGAGAGGTACTGAGTGACACCAGTCAAGGTACAGATATCTCCCTGAGGGAGAGGGACTGAGAGACACCAGTCAGTGTACAGATATCTCCCTGAGAGCGAGAGGGACTCAGAGACACCAGTCAGTGTACAAATATCTCCCTGAGAGAGAGGTACTGAGAGACACCAGTCAGTGCACAGATATCTCCCTGAGAGAGAGGTACTGAGTGACACCAGTCAGTGTACAGATATCTCCCCCAGCGCCCTGTGTTACTGACTGTATCTCTACTGATGTTAATCCAGCTCGCTCACACTGTCACTCAGTAACCCTCTCCCCCAGCGCCCTGTGTTACTGACTGTATCTCTACTGATGTTAATCCAGCTCCCTCACACTGTCACTCAGTAACCCTCTCCCCCAGCGCCCTGTGTTACTGACTGTATCTCTACTGATGTTAATCCAGCTCCCTCACACTGTCACTCAGTAACCCTCTCCCCCAGCACCCTGTGTTACTGACTGTATCTCTACTGATGTTAATCCAGCTCGCTCACACTGTCACTCAGTAACCCCTCTCCCCCAGCGCCCTGTGTTACTGACTGTATCTTTACTGATGTTAATCCAGCTCCCTCACACTGTCACTCAGTAACCCCTCTCCCCCAGCGCACTGTGTTACTGACTGTATCTCGACAGATGTTAATGCAGCTCCCTCACACTGTCACTCAGTAACCCCTCTCCCCCAGCGCCCTGTGTTACTGACTGTATCTCTACTGATGTTAATCCAGCTCCCTCACACTGTCACTCAGTAACCCTCTCCCTCAGCGCCCTGTGTTACTGACTGTATCTCGACTGATGTTAATCCAGCTCCCTCACACTGTCACTCAGTAACCCTCTCCCCCAGCGCCCTGTGTTACTGACTGTATCTCGACTGATGTTAATCCAGCTCCCTCACACTGTCACTCAGTAACCCTCTCCCCAGCGCCCTGTGTCACTGACTGTATCTCTACTGATGTTAATCCAGCTCCCTCACACTGTCATTCAGTAACCCCTCAACCCCAGCGCCCTGTGATACTGACTGTATCTCTACTGATGTTAACCCAGCTCCCCCACACTGTCACTCAGTAACCCCTCTCCCCCAGTGCCCTGTGTCACTGACTGTATCTCTACTGATGTTAGGCCTGCTCCCTCACACTGTCACTCAGTAACCCTCTCCCCCAGCGCCCTGTGTTACTGACTGTATCTCTACTGAACTTAACCCAGCTCCCCCACACTGTAATTCAGTAACCCCACTCCCCCAGTGCCCTGTGTCACTGACTGTATCTCTACTGATGTTAGGCCTGCTCCCTCACACTGTCACTCAGTAACCCTCTCCCCCAGCGCCCTGTGTTACTGACTGTATCTCTACTGAACTTAACCCAGCTCCCCCACACTGTAATTCAGTAACCCCACTCCCCCAGTGCCCTGTGTCACTGACTGTATCTCTACTGATGTTAGGCCTGCTCCCTCACAGTCACTCAGTAACCCCACTGCCCCAGCGCCCTGTCTTACTGACTATGCCTCTACGTTAACCCAGCTCCCTCACACAGTCACTCAGTAACCTCTCTCCCCCAGCGCCCTGTGTTACTGACTGTATCTCTACTGATGTTAATCCAGCTACCTCACACTGTCACTCAGTAACCCTCTCCCCCAGCGCCCTGTGTTACTGACTGTATCTCTACTGATGTTAATCCAGCTCCCTCACACAGTCACTCAGTAACCTCTCTCCCCCAGCGCCCTGTGTTACTGACTGTATCTCTACTGATGTTAATCCAGCTACCTCACACTGTCACTCAGTAACCCTCTCCCCCAGCGCCCTGTGTTACTGACTGTATCTCTACTGAACTTAACCCAGCTCCCCCACACTGTAATTCAGTAACCCCACTCCCCCAGTGCCCTGTGTCACTGACTGTATCTCTACTGATGTTAGGCCTGCTCCCTCACAGTCACTCAGTAACCCCACTGCCCCAGCGCCCTGTCTTACTGACTATGCCTCTACGTTAACCCAGCTCCCTCACACAGTCACTCAGTAACCTCTCTCCCCCAGCGCCCTGTGTTACTGACTGTATCTCTACTGATGTTAATCCAGCTCCCCCGCACAGTCACTCAGTAACCCCACTGCCCCAGCGCCCTGTCTTACTGACTATGCCTCTACGTTAACCCAGCTCCCTCACACAGTCACTCAGTAACCTCTCTCCCCCAGCGCCCTGTGTTACTGACTGTATCTCTACTGATGTTAATCCTGCTCCCCCACACAGTCACTCAGTAACCTCTCTCCCCCAGCACCCTGTGTTACTGACTGTATCTCTACTGATGTTAATCCTGCTCCCTCACACAGTCACTCAGTAACCCTCTCCCTCAGCGCCCTGTGTTACTGACTGTATCTCTACTGATGTTAATCCTGCTCCCTCACACAGTCACTCAGTAACCCCACTCCCCCAGCGCCCTGTCTTACTGATTGTGCCTCTACGTTAACCCAGCTCCCTCACACTGTCACTCAGTAACCTCTCTCCCCCAGCGCCCTGCATTAATTTATGTATTTCTACTGATGTTGATCCCCTCTCATTCTTCTAAACTCCAATGAGTATAGGCTCCACAGGTTAATTGAGTGTTAATCGAAACAAGAGTTACGTAATGATGTATAAAAATTGCAGGAAGCTACTTTAGAAGAAACCACTCTTTGTTTATAGAGAAAGACACAGAAAATACTCTGATAATGTTCAATTCGATTTGGTTGAATGTTTGAAATTGAAGATTAAAAATTGTGAGTACAATGAAGTTTGCTTCCCGCTATTAATTGCAAAGTACTTAAAATAATTCAACACTCCTCGTGATAAGAGCAGGGATTAATATTGTGGGGAATGTTTGAGAGAAAAGCATCAGAAGCGAAATTGGTAAATTATAAATCATTACGTCAACATATGAGTGAACATTTCCAAGTCAGTCTGACTTGTCTTTCTTACTGGACAGCAAAACCAATGTTTATTTCTGTTAAGTCATAGCTTTTCCTGCTTTTTGTTTATAATTCAGTGACACAAATTGTGTGTATATTTGTAAATTGTAAAATAACAACAAGAAATCACATTTCTGTGACATTTTTTATGCCTTAAACAATTGAAGTTGTGGTTTGGAATCTAGCTGGTAAATGTAGTTTCTTCACCTGAAAGATTTGAGTGTTTAAAGTTAATGGAGGATATGGGATCAAATGCTGTTTGCGACATTCCTGCATTGTTGAACTGTATGATATCATTGCAGTGCCATTGTTGAATGGAGGTGCCGGTTTTGCCCAGGCCAGCACTCTGATCTGTTGCATCCTGTGTAGATCAGAAACAGGTTAAGATGTTCATAGTAAACAGCCCAAGACAATGGAATGGGTAATCAATGTCTGGCCAACGCCAGAGTCTTGAAACACACGAGATGGTGGAATATACAAAACCAGACCAGATGAGGCAGCAGGTGTTACCACACATTCTAGTTCTGCATCTCCTGTGACTTTGGAGCAGGTTCTGTTTAACTTTAAAATGTCTCTCTCAAATAATAGGCCTGAGAGAAATTGAGAACAGGCATTCTGAGAGTTTCAAAGAGAGAAGGTGTAGAGATTTCAAGAAATATAAAATTATAAATGAATAACGGAAAGGTAGAGAGAGATACAGAACTATAGAGAGAGATCAATATACAGAGAGGCACATAGAGAGAGCGGTACACCAGTCAGTGTACAGATATCTCCCTGAGGGAGAGGTACTGAGTGACACCAGTCAGTGTGCAGATATCTCCCAGAGGGAGAGGTACGAGAGACACCAGTCAGTGTACAGATATCTCCCTGAGAGAGAGGGACTGAGAGACACCAGTCAGTGTACAGATATCTCCCCGAGGGAGTGGGACAGAGAGACACGAGTCAGTGTACAGATATCTCGCTGAGCGAGAGGGACTGAGAGACACGAGTCAGTGCACAAATATCTCCCTGGGAGAGAGGGACTGAGAGACACCAGTCAAGGTACAGATATCTCGCTGAGCGAGAGGGACTGAGAGACACGAGTCAGTGTACAGATATCTCCCTGGGTGACTGAGAGTCACCAATAAAGTGCAAAAAAGTCACATACACACACCAACATTACATGTGGACCAGGCCCGAATGAAATCAATAGGGTTTAATCCAGCAACAGCTGATAATAATAGACCTGAACCACATCTCACACAAACACCAGCTTTTGCAAACTCTCTCTATCTCTCTCTGTCTATCTCTCTCTGTCTCTCTATGTCTGTCCCTGTCTGTCACTCTCTCGCTCTCAGACCCATTTTGAAGGGGTGCAGCCTAGGAGTGTCAATTTTTGATGATGTCAATTCCTGCCGGCTGTGTCCATTTTGATGAGCTCACCACCCACCCCTCCCCCCACAGCAGCCATTTTGATGATGTTTTCAATTCCTGGCTGTCATTGGTGTCTGAGTGAGTTTGCAGCTGCTCTCTCTCTCTATCTCTTCCCCCTCAATAACATCATGGCTGATCTGATCTTGGCCTCAACTTCACTGACCTGCCTGTTCCCCATGACCCTTGACTCCCCTATCTGTCTATCTCCGCCTTGAATATATTCACTGACTCCGCCTCCACAGCGCTCTGGGGTCGAGAATTCCACAGATTCCCCATCCTCTGGGAGAAGAAATTCCTCCTCATCTCCGCCTTAAATGGGCGACCCCTTATCCTGAAACTGTGCCCCCTCGTTCTAGATTGCCCCACGAGGGGAAACATCCTCTCAGCATCTACCCTGTCAATCCCCCTCAGAATCTGCATACATTAAGGGCTATTCAACTATGGGAGGCACATCAGGCAAGCACATTCACTCAGATGCCTTCCTTTTTCTTGCAGGCCAATGCTCTCTCAGAACAGCCGGGAGCAGCAACGCACGGGAGGAGGACGACCAGCTGATCTACACATCCTCACCAATTTGGAGGCGAGAGTGCACAGGATCGTTGTCAGCCATACGTGCCATGACCGCTGGAGTGGTCGACCCCCTTGGGGACAGCAGTGGTATGGTCATCAGCTTTCTCTCCTCTCTCACACCACTCGCCCCTCAAAACACCAGCCTTTTACACTTTCAATCCAACTTACTAACTGTCTCCAGTCCTTGCTCCCTTACTGCCCCCCTGTCCTCACGCTAAAGCCACTCTTGTAACTACCTGCTTTCAGATAGTGAACCACCAGCTGACCAGCCTGTCCCTCAACCTGCCAGTGGCAGCGACGCCCCAGGCGAGGAGGAAGAGGAAGCCGGAGCCTCACCGCCTGCGTCTCCCGAGGAAGCCCATTCTAACACCAGCCCCTCACCCTCTTCAATTAAAACCCTGTCTCCACTTTAAGGATTTTGTTCTTTTACAATCCATCATTACACCATTTCTGGAGTTTTATGATTCCTTTTGACAACAACCTGCATGGGAGACTGTAGATGGAGCTTTACTCTGTATCTAACCCGTGCTGTACCTGCCCTGGAAGTGTTTGATGGGACAGTGTAGAGGGAGCTTTACTCTGTATCTAGCCTGTGCTGTACCTGCCCTGGGAGTGTTTGATGGGACAGTGTAGAGGGAGCTTTACTCTGTATCTAGCCTGTGCTGTACCTGCCCTGGGAGTGTTTGATGGGACAGTGTAGAGGGAGCTTTACTCTGTATCTAACCCGTGCTGTACCTGCCCTGGAAGTGTTTGATGGGACAGTGTAGAGGGAGCTTTACTCTGTATCTAGCCTGTGCTGTACCTGCCCTGGGAGTGTTTGATGGGACAGTGTAGAGGGAGCTTTACTCTGTATCTAGCCTGTGCTGTACCTGCCCTGGGAGTGTTTGATGGGACAGTGTAGATGGAGATTTACTCTGTATCTAACCCGTGCTGTACCTGCCCTGGAAGTGTTTGATGGGACAGTGTAGAGGGAGCTTTACTCTGTATCTAGCCTGTGCTGTACCTGCCCTGGGAGTGTTTGATGGGACAGTGTAGAGGGAGCTTTACTCTGTATCTAACCCGTGCTGTACCTGCCCTGGGAGTGTTTGATGGGACAGTGTAGAGGGAGCTTTACTCTGTATCTAACCCGTGCTGTACCTGCCCTGGGAGTGTTTGATGGGACAGTGTAGAGGGAGCTTTACTCTGTACCTAACCCGTGCTGTACCTGCCCTGGGAATGTTTGATGGGACAGTGTAGAGGGAGCTTTACTCTGTATCTAACCCGTGCTGTACCTGCCCTGGGAGTGTTTGCTGGGACAGTGTAGCGGGAGCTTCCCTCTGTATCTAACCCGTGCTGTACCTGCCCTGGGAGTGTTTGATGGGGCAGTGTAGAGGAAGCTTTACTCTGTACCTAACCCGTGCTGTACCTGCCCTGGGAGTGTTTGATGAGGTAGTGTAGAGGGAGATTTACTCTGTATGTAACCCGTGCTGTACCTGCCCTGGGAGTGTTTGATGGGACAGTGTAGAGGGAGCTTTACTCTGTATCTAACCCGTGCTGTACCTGCCCTGGGAGTGTTTGATGGGACAGTGTAGAGGGAGCTTTACTCTGTATCTAACCCGTGCTGTACCTGCCCTGGGAGTGTTTGATGGGACAGTGTAGAGGCAGATTTACTCTGTACCTAACCCGTGCTGTACCTGCCCTGGGAGTGTTTGATGGGACAGTGTAGAGGGAGCTTTACTCTGTATCTAACCCGTGCTGTACCTGCCCTGGGAGTGTTTGATGGGACAGTGTAGAGGGAGATTTACTCTGTATCTAACCCGTGCTGTACCTGCCCTGAGAGTGTTTAAAGAGAGCTTTACTCTTTCGATTCTGTAGCAAACCTTGACAGATTGCAAGTCTGGGGATTCAGCGCATACACAGCGCAGACGGAAACACGGAACTTGCGGGGCCTCTACCAAGGCCTAAGTCGTCGTTACGGAGACCATGATTTCAGGGCCATTATCTTTGTTTAATGTAATCCTTCACTCCTGTGTATAAGACAGTGAGTCTCACGGCCTAAAATTCATTCAAATCTCAGTAAGAATACCCAGAACAGACTTTAATTGTCTATTATTGCATCATTTTTCTAAGGTGAACCCAGATATCTGCAGACCAACATTCGTCCACATGTGAATCCCTCCTCTCCATTTAAATCAAATCACGGTAACACGTTTATTTAATCTACCGAGGTTCAGTATTGAAATATACCAGGAGATCCAGGCACGTTTTGATAAAGCTGATTAACAATGAGTTCAGTGGGGAAATTTAGCAAACAACAGGCCGATTTTAATATGATACGGCAGGATCTGTCCAAAGTGGACTGGGATCAGCTACTTGACACCTCTCTGTCTCAGTCCCAAAGTAATCCCACTGCCCTGCTCTCTCCTGTTAGCCCTGTATCAATCCCCAACCTAATCCCACTGCCCCGCTCTCTCCCCAAAGCCCTGTATCAATCCCCAAACTAATCCCACTGCCCCGCTCTCTCCCCAAAGCCCTGTATCAATCCACAACCTAATCCCACTGCCCCGCTCTCTCCCCATAGCCCTGTATCAATCCCCAACCTAATCCCACTGCCCCGCTCTCTCCCCAAAGCCCTGTATCAATCCCCAACCTAATCCCACTGCCCCGCTCTCTCCCCAAAGCCCTGTATCAATCCCCAAACTAATCCCACTGCCCCGCTCTCTCCCCAAAGCCCTGTATCAATCCACAACCTAATCCCACTGCCCCGCTCTCTCCCCATAGCCCTGTATCAATCCCCAACCTAATCCCACTGCACCGCTCTCTCCCCATAGCCCTGTATCAATCCCCAAACTAATCCCACTGCCCCGCTCTCTCCCCATAGCCCTGTATCAATCCCCAACCTAATCCCACTGCCCCGCTCTCTCCTGTTAGCCCTGTATCAATCCCCAACCTAATCCCACTGCCCCGCTCTCTCCCCAAAGCCCTGTATCAATCCACAAAGTAATCACACTGCCCCGCTCTCACCCCATAGCCCTGCATCAATCCCAAACTTATCCCACTGCCCCGCTCTCTCCCCAAAGCCATGTATCAATCCACGAAGTAATCACACTGCCCCGCTCTCTCCCCAAAGCCCTGTATCAATCCACAAAGTAATCACACTGCCCCGCTCTCACCCCATAGCCCTGTATCAATCCCCAACCTAATCCCACTGCCCCGCTCTCTCCCCAAAGCCCTGTATCAATCCCCAACCTAATCCCACTGCCCCGCTCTCTCCCCAAAGCCCTGTATCAATCCACAAAGTAATCACACTGCCCCGCTCTCACCCCATAGCCCTGCATCAATCCCAAACTTATCCCACTGCCCCGCTCTCTCCCCAAAGCCCTGTATCAATCCACAAAGTAATCACACTGCCCCGCTCTCACCCCATAGCCCTGTATCAATCCCCAACCTAATCCCACTGCCCCGCTCTCTCCCCAAAGCCCTGTATCAATCCCCAACCTAATCCCACTGCCCCGCTCTCTCCCCAAAGCCCTGTATCAATCCACAAAGTAATCACACTGCCCCGCTCTCACCCCATAGTCCTGCATCAATCCCAAAGTAATCCCACTGCCCTGCTCTCACCTGTTAGCCCTGTATCAATCCCCAACTCGCTGTTTCTCACTCTCCCGCTGTCTCACTCTCTCGCTCTCTCAGTTGCTCTCTCGCTCGCTCGCGCTCCCTCGCTGGCTCGCTCTCTCGCTGGCTCTCTCTCTCAGTGGCTCTCTCGCTTTCTCTCGCTGGCTCGGTCTCTCTCTCGCTGTCTCTCGCTGTGTTTGATGGGGCAGTGTAAAGGGAGCTTTACTCTAGATCTAACCCGTGCTGTACCTGCCCTGGGAGTGTTTGATGGGACAGTGTAGAGGGAGCTTTAATTTGTATCTAACCCGTGCTGTACCTGCCCTGGGAGTGTTTGATGGGACAGTGTAGAGGGAGCTTTACTCTGTATCTAACCCGTGCTTTACCTGCCCTGGGAGTGTTTGATGGGACAGTGTAGAGGGAGCTTTACTCTGTATCTAACCCGTGCTGTACCTGCCCTGGGAGTGTTTGATGGGACAATGTAGAGGGAGCTTTACTCTGGATCTAACCCGTGCTTTACCTGCCCTGGAAGTGTTGATGGGACAGTGTAGAGGGAGCTTTACTCTGTATCTAACCCGTGCTGTACCTGCCCTGGGAGTGTTTGATGGGAGAGTGTAGAGGGAGCTTTACTCTGGATCGAACCCATGCTGTACCTGCCCTGGGCGTGATTGATGGTACAATGGCCGCTGGAAGGTGGGGAAAGCAATCATTTTTTAGTCGTGTGGTCTACGCTTCTCTAAGGTAGAAAGTCCCAACTCTTTCAGCCTATCTTGATAACTAAGATGCTTTAGACTGGGAATTAGTCTAGTGCCTCCTCCTCCTCTGCACCCTTTCCAAAGCCTCAATATCAACCACCTCAATCTCGCCCTCTGCCTCTCGCCCTCTGCCTCTCGCCCTCTGCCTCTCTCCCTCTCGCCCTCTCCCTCTCGCCCTCTGCCTCTAGCCCTCTGCCTCTCGCCCTCTGCCTCTCGCCCTCTGCCTCTCGCCCTCTCCCTCTCTCCCTCTCTTCCTCTCGCCCTCTCCCTCTCGCCCTCTCCCTCTTGCCCTCTGCCTCTCGCCCTCTGCCTCTCGCCCTCTGCCTCTCTCCCTCTCTCCCTCTCCCTCTCTCCCTCTCTCCCTCTCGCCCTCTCCCTCTCACCCTCTCCCTCTCGCCCTCTCCCTCTCTCCCTCTCTTCCTCTCGCCCTCTCCCTCTCGCCCTCTCCCTCTCGCCCTCTGCCTCTCTCCCTCTGCCTATCTCCCTCTGCCTCTCGCCCTCTGCCTCTCGCCCTCTGCCTCTCGCCCCATGCCCCTCGCCCCATGCATCTCGCCCTCTGCCTCTCGCCCCATGCCCCTCGCCCTCTGCCCCTCGCCCTCTGCCTCTCACCCTCTGCCTCTCGCCCTCTGCCTCACGCCCCATGCCCCTCGCCCTCTGCCTCTCACCCTCTGCCTCTCACCCTCTGCCTCTCGCCCTCTGCCTCTCGCCCTCTGCCTCTCGCCCTCTGCCTCTCGCACTCTGCCTCTCGCCCTCTGCCTCTCTCCCTCTGCCTCTCGCCCTCTGCCTCTCACCCTCTGCCTCTCGCCCACTGCCTCTCGCCCCATGCCCCTCGCCCTCTGCCTCTCACACTCTGCCTCTTGCCCTCTGCCTCTCGCCCTCTGCCGCTCGCCCTCTGCCTCTCGCCCCATGCCCCTCGCCCTCTGCATCTCGCCCTCTGCCTCTCGCCCTCTGGCTCTCGCCCTCTCCCTCTCGCCCTCTGCCTCTGGCCCCATGCCCCTCGCCCTCTGCCTCTCACCCTCAGCCTCTTGCCCTCTGCCTCTCGCCCTCTGCCTCTCGCCCTCTGCCTCTCGCCCTGTGCCTCTCGCCCTCTGCCTCCCTCCCTCTGCCTCTCGCCCTCTGCCGCTCGCCCTCTGCCTCTCGCCCCATGCCCCTCGCCCTCTGCATCTCGCCCTCTGCCTCTCGCCCTCTGGCTCTCGCCCTCTCCCTCTCGCCCCCTGCCTCTCACCCTCTGCCTCTCACCCTCTGCCTCTCGCCCACTGCCTCTCGCCCTCTGCCTCTCGCCCTCTGCCTCTCGCCCCATGCCTCTCGCCCTCTGCGTCTCGCCCCATGCCCCTCGCCCTCTGCATCTCGCCCTCTGCCTCTCGCCCTCTGGCTCTCGCCCTCTCCCTCTCGCCCTCTCCCTCTCGCCCCCTGCCTCTCACCCTCTGCCTCTCACCCTCTGCCTCTCGCCCTCTGCCTCTCGCCCTCTGCCTCTCACCCTCTGCCTCTCGCCCCATGCCTCTCGCCCTCTGCCTCTCTGCCTCTCCTTCTCGCCCTCTGCATCTCGCCCTCTGCCTCTCGCCCTCTGCCTCTCGCCCTCTGCATCTCGCCCTCTGCCTCTCTCCCTCTGCCTCTCGCCCTCTGCCTCTCGCCCTCTGCATCTCGCCCTCTGCCTCTCGCCCTCTGCCTCTCGCCCTCTGCATCTCGCCCTCTGCCTCTCGCCCTCTCCCTCTCGCCCTCTGCCTCTCGCCCTCTGCCTCTCAGCCTCTGCCTCTCCCTCAATGTAACCAAGTTTCCTGACGATATAAATCTGCGTGGGACAGTTAGCTGTGAGGAGCCCACAAAGAGGCTGCAAAGGGCTATAGACAGGTTAAGTGAGAGGGCAATAAGGTGGCAAATGAAGTATAATGTGGAGAAATGTGAGGTTATTCACTTTGGTAGGAAGAATAGAAAAAATATATTCCTAAATGCTGAGAAACCATTAAATGTTGGTGTTCAGAGAGATATGGGTGTCCTCGTACAGGTAACACAGCCGATCCCAAATGGAACAACATTTGCTGAGATACAGAGCCCTGGATCCCGGCCAGCATTGTCTCGGGATGCTTTCGGTACTTTCTGAGAGACACCAGTCAGTGTACAGATATCTCCCAGAGGGCGAGGGACTGAGAGACACCAGTCAGTGTACAGATATCTCCCTGAGAGAGAGGGACTGAGAGACACCAGTCAGTGTACAGATATCTCCCTGAGAGAGAGGGGACCGAGAGACACCAGTCAGTGTACAGATATCTCCCAGAGAGAGAGCGACAGAGTGACACCAGTCAGTGTACAGATATCTCCCTGAGAGAGAGGGACTGAGAGACACCAGTCAGTGTACAGATATCTCCCTGAAAGAGAGGGGACTGAGAGACACCAGTCAGTGTACAGGTATCTCCCTGAGAGAGAGGGGACTGAGAGACACCAGTCAGTGTACAGATATCTCCCTGAGAGAGAGGGACTGAGAGACACCAGTCAGTGTACAGATATCTCCCTGAGAGAGAGGGACTGAGAGACACAAGTCAGTGTACAGATATCTCCCTGAGGGGGAAGGGGACTGAGAGACACCAGTCAGTGTACAGATATCTCCCAGAGAGAGAGCGACAGAGTGACACCAGTCAGTGTACAGATATCTCCCTGAAAGAGAGGGGACTGAGAGACACCAGTCAGTGTACAGGTATCTCCCTGAGAGAGAGGGGACTGAGAGACACCAGTCAGTGTACAGATATCTCCCTGAGAGAGAGGGACTGAGAGACACCAGTCAGTGTACAGATATCTCCCTGAGAGAGTGGGACTGAGAGACACAAGTCAGTGTACAGATATCTCCCTGAGGGGGAAGGGGACTGAGAGACACCAGTCAGTGTACAGATATCTCCCTGAGAGAGAGGGACTGAGAGACACCAGTCAGTGTACAGATATCTCCCTGAGGGAGAGGGACTGAGAGACACCAGTCAGTGTACAGATATCTCCCTGAGGGGGAGAGGGGACTGAGAGACACCAGTCAGTGTACAGATATCTCCCTGAGAGAGAGGGACTGAGAGACACCAGTCAGTGTACAGATATCACCCTGAGAGAGAGGGACTGAGAGACACCAGTCAGTGTACAGATATCTCCCTGAGGGGACTGAGAGACACCAGTCAGTGTACAGATATCTCCCTGAGAGAGAGGGACTGAGAGACACCAGTCAGTGTACAGATATCTCCCTGAGAGAGAGGGACTGAGAGACACCAGTCAGTGTACAGATATCTCCCTGAGAGAGAGGGGACTGAGAGACACCAGTCAGTGTACAGATATCTCCCTGAGAGAGAGGGGACTGAGAGACACCAGTCAGTGTACAGATATCTCCCTGAGAGAGGGGGACTGAGAGACACCAGTCAGTGTACAGATATCTCCCAGAGAGAGAGGGGACTGAGAGACACCATTCAGTGTACAGATATCTCCCTGAGGGAGAGGGACAGAGTGACACCAGTCAGTGTACAGATATCTCCGTGAGAGAAAGGGGACTGAGAGACACCAGTCAGTGTACAGATATCTCCCTGAGAGAGAGGGGACTGAGAGACACCAGTCAGTGTACAGATATCTCCGTGAGAGAGAGGGGACTGAGAGACACCAGTCAGTGTACAGATATCTCCCTGAGAGAAAGGGGACTGAGAGACACCAGTCAGTGTACAGATATCTCCCTGAGAGAGAGGGACTGAGAGACACCAGTCAGTGTACAGATATCTCCCTGAGAGAGAGGGAACTGAGAGACACCAGTCAGTGTACAGATATCTCCCAGAGAGAGAGGGACTGAGAGACACCAGTCAGTGTACAGATATCTCCCTTAGAGAGAGGGGACTGAGAGACACCAGTCAGTGTACAGATATCTCCCTGAGGGAGTGGGGACTGAGAGACACCAGTCAGAGTACAGATATCTCCCTGAGAGAGAGGGGACTGAGAGATATGGGTGTCCTCGTACAGGAAACACTGCCGATCCCAAATGGAACAACATTTGCTGAGATACGGAGCCCTGGATCCCGGCCAGCATTGTCTCGGGATGCTTTCGGTACTTTCTGAGAGACACCAGTCAGTGTACAGATATCTCCCTGAGGGAGAGGGACTGAGAGACACCAGTCAGTGTACAGATATCTCCCTGAGAGAGAGGGGTCGGAGAGACACCAGTCAGTGTACAGATATCTCCCTGAGGGAGAGTGGACTGAGAGACACCAGTCAGTGTACAGATATCTCCCTGAGGGAGAGGGGACTGAGAGACACCAGTCAGTGTACAGATATCTCCCTGAGAGAGAGGGGACTGAGAGACACCAGTCAGTGTACAGATATCTCCCTGAGGGAGAGTGGACTGAGAGACACCAGTCAGTATACAGATATCTCCCTGAGGGAGAGGGGACTGAGAGACACCAGTCAGTGTACAGATATCACACTGAGAGAGAGGGACTGAGAGACACCAGTCAGTGTACAGATATCTCCCTGAGGGAGAGGGACTGAGAGACACCAGTCAGTGTACAGATATCTCCCTGAGAGACAGGGAATGAGAGACACCAGTCAGTGTACAGATATCTCCCAGAGAGAGAGGGACTGAGAGACACCAGTCAGTGTACAGATATCTCCCAGAGAGAGAGGGACTGAGAAACACCAGCCAGTGTACAGATATCTCCCTGAGAGAGAGGGGACTGAGAGACACCAGTCAGTGTACAGATATCTCCCTGAGGGAGTGGGGACTGAGAGGCACCAGTCAGTGTACAGATATCTCCCTGAGAGAGAGGGGACTGAGAGACACCAGTCAGTGTACAGATATCTCCCTGAGAGACAGGGAATGAGAGACACCAGTCAGTGTACAGATATCTCACTGAGAGAGAGGGGACTGAGAGACACCAGTCAGTGTACAGATATCTCCCTGAGAGACAGGGAATGAGAGACACCAGTCAGTGTACAGATATCTCACTGAGAGAGAGGGGACTGAGAGACACCAGTCAGTGTACAGATATCTCCCTGAGAGAGAGGGACTGAGAGACACCAGTCAGTGTACAGATATCTCCCTGAGAGACAGGGAATGAGAGACACCAGTCAGTGTACAGATATCTCACTGAGAGAGAGGGGACTGAGAGACACCAGTCAGCGTACAGATATCTCCCTGAGAGAGAGGGACTGAGTGACACCAGTCAGTGTACAGATATCTCCCTGAGAGAGAGGGACTGAGAGACACCAGTCAGTGTACAGATATCTCACTGAGAGAGAGGGGACTGAGAGACACCAGTCAGTGTACAGATATCTCCCTGTGAGAGAGGGGACTGAGAGACACCAGTCAGTGTACAGATATCTCCCAGAGGGAGAGGTACTGAGTGACACCAGTCAGTGTACAGATATCTCCCTGAGGGAGAGGGACAGAGTGACACCAGTCAGTGTACAGATATCTCCCTGAGAGAGAGGGGACGGAGTGACACAAGTCAGTGTACAGATATCTCCCTGAGGGAGAGGTACTGAGTGACACCAGTCAGTGTACAGATATCTCCCTGAGAGAGAGGGGACGGAGTGACACAAGTCAGTGTACAGATATCTCCCTGAGGGAGAGGTACTGAGTGACACCAGTCAGTGTACAGATTTCTCCCTGAGGGAGAGGGGACGGAGTGACACAAGTCAGTGTACAGATATCTCCCTGAGGGAGAGGTACTGAGTGACACCAGTCAGTGTACAGATATCTCCCTGAGAGAGAGGGGACTGAGAGACACCAGTCAGTGTACAGATGTCTCCCTGAGGGAGAGGTACTGAGAGACACCAGTCAGTGTACAGGTATCTCCCTGAGGGAGAGGGACTGAGAGACACCAGTCAGTGTACAGATATCTCCCTGAGGGAGAGGGGACTGAGAGACACCAGTCAGTGTACAGATATCTCCCTGAGAGAGAGGGACTGAGAGACACCAGTCAGTGTACAGATATCTCCCTGAGAGGGAGGTACTTAGTGACACCAGTCAGTGTACAGATATCTCCCTGAGAGAGAGGGACTGAGAGACACCAATCAGTGTACAGATATCTCCCTGAGGGCGAGGGACTGAGAGACACCAGTCAGTGTACAGATATCTCCCTGTGGGAGAGGGGACTGAGTGACACCATTCAGTGTACAGATATCTCCCTGAGGGAGAGGGACTGAGTGACACCAGTCAGTGTACAGATATCTCCCAGAGGGTGAGGGGCTGAGAGACACCAGTCAGTGTACAGATATCTCCCTGAGGGAGAGGGACTGAGAGACACCAGTCAGTGTACAGATATCTCCCTGAGGGAGAGGTACTGAGTGACACCAGTCAGTGTACAGATATCTCCCTGAGCGAGAGGGACTGAGAGGCACCAGTCAGTGTACAGATAACTCCCTGAGGGAGAGGGACTGAGAGACACCAGTCAGTGTACAGATACCTCACTGAGAGAGAGGGGATTGAGAGACACCAGTCAGTGTACAAATATCTCCCTGAGAGAGAGGGGACTGAGAGACACCAGTCAATGTACAGATATCTCCCTGAGAGAGGGGACTGAGAGACACCAGTCAGTGTACAGATATCTCCCTGAGAGAGAGGGACTGAGTGACACCAGTCAGTGTACAGATATCTCCCTGAGGGAGAGGGACTGAGAGACACCAGTCAGTGTACAGATATCTCCCTGAGGGAGAGGGACTGAGAGACACCATTCAGTGTACAGATATCTCCCTGAGAGAGAGGGACTGAGAGACAACAGTCAGTGTACAGATATCTCCCTGAGAGAGAGGGACTGAGTGACACCAGTCAATGTACAGACATCTCCCTGAGAGAGAGGGACTGAGTGACACCAGTCAGTGTACAGATATCTCCCTGAGGGAGAGGGACTGAGAGACACCAGTCAGTGTACAGATATCTCCCTGAGAGAGAGGCACTGAGTGACACCAGTCAGTGTACAGGTATCTCCCTGAGAGAGAGGGACTGATAGATACCAGTCAGTGTACAGATATCTTCCTGAGAGAGAGGTACTGAGTGACACCAGTCAGTGTACAGGTATCTCCCTGAGAGAGAGGGACTGAGAGACACCAGTCATTGTACACATATCTCCCTGAGAGGGAGGGACTGAGAGACACCAGTCAGTGTACAGATATCTCCCAGAGAGAGAGGGACTGAGAGACACCAGTCAGTGTACAGATATCTCCCTTAGAGAGAGGGGACTGAGAGACACCAGTCAGTGTACAGATATCTCCCTGAGGGAGTGGGGACTGAGAGACACCAGTCAGAGTACAGATATCTCCCTGAGAGAGAGGGGACTGAGAGATATGGGTGTCCTCGTACAGGAAACACTGCCGATCCCAAATGGAACAACATTTGCTGAGATACGGAGCCCTGGATCCCGGCCAGCATTGTCTCGGGATGCTTTCGGTACTTTCTGAGAGACACCAGTCAGTGTACAGATATCTCCCTGAGGGAGAGGGACTGAGAGACACCAGTCAGTGTACAGATATCTCCCTGAGAGAGAGGGGACTGAGAGACACCAGTCAGTGTACAGATATCTCCCTGAGGGAGAGTGGACTGAGAGACACCAGTCAGTGTACAGATATCTCCCTGAGGGAGAGGGGACTGAGAGACACCAGTCAGTGTACAGATATCTCCCTGAGAGAGAGGGGACTGAGAGACACCAGTCAGTGTACAGATATCTCCCTGAGGGAGAGTGGACTGAGAGACACCAGTCAGTATACAGATATCTCCCTGAGGGAGAGGGGACTGAGAGACACCAGTCAGTGTACAGATATCACCCTGAGAGAGAGGGACTGAGAGACACCAGTCAGTGTACAGATATCTCCCTGAGGGAGAGGGACTGAGAGACACCAGTCAGTGTACAGATATCTCCCTGAGAGAGAGGGACTGAGAGACACCAGTCAGTGTACAGATATCTCCCAGAGAGAGAGGGACTGAGAGACACCAGTCAGTGTACAGATATCTCCCAGAGAGAGAGGGACTGAGAAACACCAGCCAGTGTACAGATATCTCCCTGAGAGAGAGGGGACTGAGAGACACCAGTCAGTGTACAGATATCTCCCTGAGGGAGTGGGGACTGAGAGGCACCAGTCAGTGTACAGATATCTCCCTGAGAGAGAGGGGACTGAGAGACACCAGTCAGTGTACAGATATCTCCCTGAGAGACAGGGAATGAGAGACACCAGTCAGTGTACAGATATCTCACTGAGAGAGAGGGGACTGAGAGACACCAGTCAGTGTACAGATATCTCCCTGAGAGACAGGGAATGAGAGACACCAGTCAGTGTACAGATATCTCACTGAGAGAGAGGGGACTGAGAGACACCAGTCAGTGTACAGATATCTCCCTGAGAGAGAGGGACTGAGAGACACCAGTCAGTGTACAGATATCTCCCTGAGAGACAGGGAATGAGAGACACCAGTCAGTGTACAGATAGCTCACTGAGAGAGAGGGGACTGAGAGACACCAGTCAGCGTACAGATATCTCCCTGAGAGAGAGGGACTGAGTGACACCAGTCAGTGTACAGATATCTCCCTGAGAGAGAGGGACTGAGAGACACCAGTCAGTGTACAGATATCTCACTGAGAGAGAGGGGACTGAGAGACACCAGTCAGTGTACAGATATCTCCCTGTGAGAGAGGGGACTGAGAGACACCAGTCAGTGTACAGATATCTCCCAGAGGGAGAGGTACTGAGTGACACCAGTCAGTGTACAGATATCTCCCTGAGGGAGAGGGACAGAGTGACACCAGTCAGTGTACAGATATCTCCCTGAGAGAGAGGGGACTGAGAGACACCAGTCAGTGTACAGATATCTCCCTGAGAGAGAGGGACTGAGAGACACCAGTCAGTGTACAGATATCTCCCTGAGAGAGAGGGGACTGAGAGACACCAGTCAGTGTACAGATATCTCCCTGAGAGAGAGGGACTGAGAGACACCAGTCAGTGTACAGATATCTCCCTGAGAGAGAGGGACTGAGAGACACCAGTCAGTGTACAGATATCTCCCTGAGGGAGAGGGAGAGAGTGACACCAGTCAGTGTACAGATTTCTCCCTGAGGGAGAGGGGACGGAGTGACACAAGTCAGTGTACAGATATCTCCCTGAGGGAGAGGTACTGAGTGACACCAGTCAGTGTACAGATATCTCCCTGAGAGAGAGGGGACTGAGAGACACCAGTCAGTGTACAGATGTCTCCCTGAGGGAGAGGTACTGAGAGACACCAGTCAGTGTACAGGTATCTCCCTGAGGGAGAGGGACTGAGAGACACCAGTCAGTGTACAGATATCTCCCTGAGGGAGAGGGGACTGAGAGACACCAGTCAGTGTACAGATATCTCCCTGAGAGAGAGGGACTGAGAGACACCAGTCAGTGTACAGATATCTCCCTGAGAGGGAGGTACTTAGTGACACCAGTCAGTGTACAGATATCTCCCTGAGAGAGAGGGACTGAGAGACACCAATCAGTGTACAGATATCTCCCTGAGGGCGAGGGACTGAGAGACACCAGTCAGTGTACAGATATCTCCCTGAGGGAGAGGGGACTGAGTGACACCATTCAGTGTACAGATATCTCCCTGAGGGAGAGGGACTGAGTGACACCAGTCAGTGTACAGATATCTCCCAGAGGGTGAGGGGCTGAGAGACACCAGTCAGTGTACAGATATCTCCCTGAGGGAGAGGGACTGAGAGACACCAGTCAGTGTACAGATATCTCCCTGAGGGAGAGGTACTGAGTGACACCAGTCAGTGTACAGATATCTCCCTGAGCGAGAGGGACTGAGAGGCACCAGTCAGTGTACAGATAACTCCCTGAGGGAGAGGGACTGAGAGACACCAGTCAGTGTACAGATACCTCACTGAGAGAGAGGGGATTGAGAGACACCAGTCAGTGTACAAATATCTCCCTGAGAGAGAGGGGACTGAGAGACACCAGTCAATGTACAGATATCTCCCTGAGAGAGGGGACTGAGAGACACCAGTCAGTGTACAGATATCTCCCTGAGAGAGAGGGACTGAGTGACACCAGTCAGTGTACAGATATCTCCCTGAGGGAGAGGGACTGAGAGACACCAGTCAGTGTACAGATATCTCCCTGAGGGAGAGGGACTGAGAGACACCATTCAGTGTACAGATATCTCCCTGAGAGAGAGGGACTGAGAGACAACAGTCAGTGTACAGATATCTCCCTGAGAGAGAGGGACTGAGTGACACCAGTCAGTGTACAGACATCTCCCTGAGAGAGAGGGACTGAGTGACACCAGTCAGTGTACAGATATCTCCCTGAGGGAGAGGGACTGAGAGACACCAGTCAGTGTACAGATATCTCCCTGAGAGAGAGGCACTGAGTGACACCAGTCAGTGTACAGGTATCTCCCTGAGAGAGAGGGACTGATAGATACCAGTCAGTGTACAGATATCTTCCTGAGAGAGAGGTACTGAGTGACACCAGTCAGTGTACAGGTATCTCCCTGAGAGAGAGGGACTGAGAGACACCAGTCATTGTACACATATCTCCCTGAGAGGGAGGGACTGAGAGACCCCAGTCAGTGTACAGATATCTCCCTGAGGGAGAGGTACTGAGTGACACCAGTCAGTGTACAGATATCTCCCTGAGGGAGAGGGACAGAGAGACACCAGTCAGAGTACAGATATCTCCCTGAGAGGGAGCGACTGAGAGACTCCAGTCAGTGTACAGATATCTCCCTGAGAGAGAGGTACTGAGTGACACCAGTCAGTGTACAGATATCTCCCAGGGGGAGAGGGACTGAGTGACACCAGTCAGTGTACAGATATCTCCCTGAGAGAGAGGGACTGAGAGACACCAGTCAGTGTACAGATATCTCCCTGAGGGAGAGGTACTGAGAGACACCAGTCAGTGTACAGATATCTCCCTGAGGGAGAGGGACTGAGAGACACCAGTCAGTGTACAGATATCTCCCTGAGGGAGAGGGGACTGAGAGACACCAGTCAGTGTACAGATATCTCCCTGAGAGAGAGGGACTGAGAGACACCAGTCAGTGTACAGATATCTCCCTGAGGGAGAGGGGACTGAGTGACACCAGTCAGTGTACAGATATCTCCCTGAGAGAGAGGGACTGAGAGACACCAGTCAGTGTACAGATATCTCCCTGAGAGGGAGGGACTGAGTGACACCAGTCAGTGTACAGATATCTCCCTGAGGGAGAGGTACTGAGAGACACCAGTCAGTGTAAAGATATCTCCCTGAGAGAGAGGGGACTGAGAGACACCAGTCAGTGTACAGATATCTCCCTGATGGAGAGGTACTGAGTGACACCAGTCAGTGTACAGATATCTCCCTGAGAGAGAGGGGACTGAGAGACACCAGTCAGTGTGCAGATATCTCCCTGAGGGTGAGGGACTGAGAGACACCAGTCAGTGTACAGATATCTCCCTGAGGGAGAGGTACTGAGAGACACCAGTCAGTGCACAGAAATCTCCCAGAGGGAGAGGGAAAGATAGACACCAGTCAGTGTACAGATATCTCCCTGAGAGAGAGGGACTGAGAGACATCAGTCAGTGTACAGATATCTCCTCGAGGGAGTGGGACAGAGAGACACCAGTCAGTGTACAGATATCTCCCTGAGGGAGAGGTACTGACTGACACCAGTCAGTGTGCAGATATCTCCCAGAGGGAGAAGTACTGAGAGACACCAGTCAGTGTGCAGATACCTCCCTGAGGGAGAGGTACTGAGAGACACCAGTCAGTGTACAGATATCTCCCTGAGGGAGAGGTACTGAGACACACCAGTCAGTGCACAGATATCTCCCTGAGGGAGTGGGGCTGAGAGACACCACTCAGTGTGCAGATATTTCCCTGAGGGAGACGGATAAAGAGATACCAGTCAGTGCACAAATATCTCCCTGGGAGAGAGGGACTGAGAGACACCAGTCAAGGTACAGATATCTCCCTGAGGGAGAGGGACTGAGAGACACCAGTCAGTGTACAGATATCTCCCTGAGAGCGAGAGGGACTCAGAGACACCAGTCAGTGTACAGATATCTCCCTGAGAGAGAGAGGGACTCAGAGACACCAGTCAGTGTACAAATATCTCCCTGAGAGAGAGGTACTGAGTGAAACCAGTCAGTGTACAGATATCTCCCCCAGCGCCCTGTGTTACTGACTGTATCTCTACTGATGTTAATCCAGCTCGCTCACACTGTCACTCAGTAACCCTCTCCCCCAGCGCCCTGTGTTACTGACTGTATCTCTACTGATGTTAATCCAGCTCCCTCACACTGTCACTCAGTAACCCTCTCCCCCAGCGCCCTGTGTTACTGACTGTATCTCTACTGATGTTAATCCAGCTCCCTCACACTGTCACTCAGTAACCCTCTCCCCCAGCACCCTGTGTTACTGACTGTATCTCTACTGATGTTAATCCAGCTCCCTCACACTGTCACTCAGCAACCCTCTCCCCAGCGCCCTGTGTCACTGACTGTATCTCTACTGATGTTAATCCGGCTCCCTCACACTGTCACTCAGTAACCCCTCAACCCCAGCGCCCTGTGATACTGACTGTATCTCTACTGATGTTAACCCAGCTCCCCCACACTGTCACTCAGTAACCCCTCTCCCCCAGCGCCCTGTGATACTGACTGTATCTCTACTGATGTTAACCCAGCTCCCCCACACTGTCACTCAGTAACCCCTCTCCCCCAGCGTCCTGTGTTGCTGACTGTATCTCTACTGATGTTACTCCAGCTCCCTCACACTGTCACTCAGTAACCCTCTCCCCCAGTGACCTGTGTTACTGACTGTATCTCTACTGATGTTACTCCAGCTCCCTCACACTGTCACTCAGTAACCCTCTCCCCCAGCGCCCTGTGTTACTGACTGTATCTCTACTGATGTTAATCCAGCTCCCTCACACTGTCACTCAGTAACCCCTCTCCCCCAGCGCCCTGTGTTACTGACTGTATCTCTACTGATGTTAATCCAGCTCCCTCACACTGTCACTCAGTAAACCCTCTCCCCCAGCGCCCTGTGTTACTGACTGTATCTCTACTGATGTTAATCCAGCTCCCTCACACTGTCACTCAGTAAACCCTCTCCCCCAGCGTCCTGTGTTACTGACTGTATCTTTACTGATGTTAATCCAGCTCCCTCACACTGTCACTCAGTAACCCTCTCCCCCAGCGCCCTGTGTCACTGACTGTATCTCTACTGATGTTAATCCAGCTACCTCACACTGTCACTCAGTAACCCTCTCCCCCAGCGCCCTGTGTCACTGACTGTATCTCTACTGATGTTAGGCCTGCTCCCTCACACTGTCACTCAGTAACCCCACTCCCTCAGCGCCCTGTCTTACTGACTATGCCTCTACGTTAACCCAGCTCCCTCACACTGTCACTCAGTAACCTCTCTCCCCCAGCGCCCTGCATTAATTTATGTATTTCTACTGATGTTGATCCCCTCTCATTCTTCTAAACTCCAATGAGTGTAGGCTCCACAGGTTAATTGAGTGTTAATCGAAACAAGAGTTACGTAATGATTTATAAAAATTGCAGGAAGCTACTTTAGAAGAAACCACTCTTTGTTTATAGAGAAAGACACAGAAAATACTCTGATAATGTTCAATTCGATTTGGTTGAATGTTTGAAATTGAAGATTAAAAATTGTGAGTACAATGAAGTTTGCTTCCCGCTATTAATTGCAAAGTACTTAAAATAATTCAACACTCCTCGTGATAAGAGCAGGGATTAATATTGTGGGGAATGTTTGAGAGAAAAGCATCAGAAGCAAAATTGCTAAATTATAAATCATTACGTCAACATATGAGTGGACATTTCCAAGTCAGTCTGACTTGTCTTTCTTACTGGACAGCAAAACCAATGTTTATTTCTGTTAAGTCATAGCTTTTCCTGCTTTTTGTTTATAATTCAGTGACACAAATTGTGTGTATATTTGTAAATTGTAAAATAACAACAAGAAATCACATTTCTGTGACATTTTTTATGCCTTAAACAATTGAAGTTGTGGTTTGGAATCTAGCTGGTAAATGTAGTTTCTTCACCTGAAAGAATTGAGTGTTTAAAGTTAATGGAGGATATGGGATCAAATGCTGTTTGCGACATTCCTGCATTGTTGAACTGTATGATATCATTGCAGTGCCATTGTTGAATGGAGGTGCCGGTTTTGCCCAGGCCAGCACTCTGATCTGTTGCATCCTGTGTAGATCAGAAACAGGTTAAGATGTTCATAGTAAACAGCCCAAGACAATGGAATGGGTAATCAATGTCTGGCCAACGCCAGAGTCTTGAAACACACGAGATGGTGGAATATACAAAACCAGACCAGATGAGGCAGCAGGTGTTACCACACATTCTAGTTCTGCATCTCCTGTGACTTTGGAGCAGGTTCTGTTTAACTTTAAAATGTCTCTCTCAAATAATAGGCCTGAGAGAAATTGAGAACAGGCATTCTGAGAGTTTCAAAGAGAGAAGGTGTAGAGATTTCAAGAAATATAAAATTATAAATTAATAACGGAAAGGTAGAGAGAGATACAGAACTATAGAGAGAGATCAATATACAGAGAGGCACATAGAGAGAGCGGTACACCAGTCAGTGTACAGATATCTCCCTGAGGGAGAGGTACTGAGTGACACCAGTCAGTGTGCAGATATCTCCCAGAGGGAGAGGTACTGAGAGACACCAGTCAGTGTACAGATATCTCCCTGAGAGAGAGGGACTGAGAGACACCAGTCAGTGTACAGATATCTCCCTGAGGGAGAGGTACTGAGTGACACCAGTCAGTGTGCAGATATCTCCCAGAGGGAGAGGTACTGAGAGACACCAGTCAGTGTACAGATATCTCCCTGAGAGAGAGGGACTGAGAGACACCAGTCAGTGTACAGATATCTCCCCGAGGGAGTGGGACAGAGAGACACGAGTCAGTGTACAGATATCTCGCTGAGCGAGAGGGACTGAGAGACACGAGTCAGTGCACAAATATCTCCCTGGGAGAGAGGGACTGAGAGACACCAGTCAAGGTACAGATATCTCGCTGAGCGAGAGGGACTGAGAGACACGAGTCAGTGTACAGATATCTCCCTGGGTGACTGAGAGTCACCAATAAAGTGCAAAAAAGTCACATACACACACCAACATTACATGTGGACCAGGCCCGAATGAAATCAATAGGGTTTAATCCAGCAACAGCTGATAATAATAGACCTGAACCACATCTCACACAAACACCAGCTTTTGCAAACTCTCTCTATCTCTCTCTGTCTATCTCTCTCTGTCCAATTCCAATTCCAATTCAATTCAAATGCTTTATTGGCATGAAAGTTTACAGAGAACCATATTGCCAAAGCTTACATAGCAAAAAGGTACAGTTTTCCAACATTCTGTAGGTGTCAATCGATTTGACATTTGTTGGGTACATACAATATTACTTTGAAACAATATTAATTTTAAACAGTCTTTGTACTTCATTTGGTACGTTCAATATTAATTTTAAACAGTCTTAATTTTAAACAGTCCTCAGGTTGTGACATGTTGTTACATATTTGGCCCCAAGGTATGGTCTGTCTCCTTCTCCTAGGACTAATCTCAATTTTGACAGGTCATCCAATTCCTTGAAATCTGGGGTTGTTTGTCTCTCTATGTCTGTCCCTGTCTGTCACTCTCTCGCTCTCAGACCCATTTTGAAGGGGTGCAGCCTAGGAGTGTCAATTTTTGATGATGTCAATTCCTGCCGGCTGTGTCCATTTTGATGAGCTCACCACCCACCCCTCCCCCCACAGCAGCCATTTTGATGATGTTTTCAATTCCTGGCTGTCATTGGTGTCTGAGTGAGTTTGCAGCTGCTCTCTCTCTCTATCTCTTCCCCCTCAATAACATCATGGCTGATCTGATCTTGGCCTCAACTTCACTGACCTGCCTGTTCCCCATGACCCTTGACTCCCCTATCTGTCTATCTCCGCCTTGAATATATTCACTGACTCCGCCTCCACAGCGCTCTGGGGTCGAGAATTCCACAGATTCCCCATCCTCTGGGAGAAGAAATTCCTCCTCATCTCCGCCTTAAATGGGCGACCCCTTATCCTGAAACTGTGCCCCCTCGTTCTAGATTGCCCCACGAGGGGAAACATCCTCTCAGCATCTACCCTGTCAATCCCCCTCAGAATCTGCATACATTAAGGGCTATTCAACTATGGGAGGCACATCAGGCAAGCACATTCACTCAGATGCCTTCCTTTTTCTTGCAGGCCAAGCTCTCTCAGAACAGCCGGGAGCAGCAACGCACGGGAGGAGGACGACCAGCTGATCTACACATCCTCACCAATTTGGAGGCGAGAGTGCACAGGATCGTTGTCAGCCATACGTGCCATGACCGCTGGAGTGGTCGACCCCCTTGGGGACAGCAGTGGTATGGTCATCAGCTTTCTCTCCTCTCTCACACCACTCGCCCCTCAAAACACCAGCCTTTTACACTTTCAATCCAACTTACTAACTGTCTCCAGTCCTTGCTCCCTTACTGCCCCCCTGTCCTCACGCTAAAGCCACTCTTGTAACTACCTGCTTTCAGATAGTGAACCACCAGCTGACCAGCCTGTCCCTCAACCTGCCAGTGGCAGCGACGCCCCAGGCGAGGAGGAAGAGGAAGCCGGAGCCTCACCGCCTGCGTCTCCCGAGGAAGCCCATTCTAACACCAGCCCCTCACCCTCTTCAATTAAAACCCTGTCTCCACTTTAAGGATTTTGTTCTTTTACAATCCATCATTACACCATTTCTGGAGTTTTATGATTCCTTTTGACAACAACCTGCATGGGAGACTGTAGATGGAGCTTTACTCTCTATCTAACCCGTGCTGTACCTGCCCTGGAAGTGTTTGATGGGACAGTGTAGAGGGAGCTTTACTCTGTATCTAGCCTGTGCTGTACCTGCCCTGGGAGTGTTTGATGGGACAGTGTAGAGGGAGCTTTACTCTGTATCTAACCCGTGCTGTACCTGCCCTGGGAGTGTTTGATGGGACAGTGTAGAGGGAGCTTTACTCTGTATCTAGCCTGTGCTGTACCTGCCCTGGGAGTGTTTGATGGGACAGTGTAGAGGGAGCTTTACTCTGTATCTAACCCGTGCTGTACCTGCCCTGGGAGTGTTTGATGGGACAGTGTAGAGGGAGCTTTACTCTGTATCTAACCCGTGCTGTACCTGCCCTGGGAGTGTTTGATGGGACAGTGTAGAGGGAGCTTTACTCTGTACCTAACCCGTGCTGTACCTGCCCTGGGAATGTTTGATGGGACAGTGTAGAGGGAGCTTTACTCTGTATCTAACCCGTGCTGTACCTGCCCTGGGAGTGTTTGCTGGGACAGTGTAGAGGGAGCTTCCCTCTGTATCTAACCCGTGCTGTACCTGCCCCGGGAGTGTTTGATGGGACAGTGTAGAGGGAGCTTTACTCTGTGTCTAACCGGTGCTGTACCTGCTCTGGGAGTGCTTGATGGTACAGTGTAGAGGGAGCTTTACTCTGTACCTAACCCGTGCTGTACCTGCCCTGGGAGTGTTTGATGGGGCAGTGTAGAGGAAGCTTTACTCTGTACCTAACCCGTGCTGTACCTGCCCTGGGAGTGTTTGATGAGGCAGTGTAGAGGGAGATTTACTCTGTATCTAACACGTGCTGCACCTGCCCTGGGAGTGTTTGATGAGACAGTGTAGAGGGAGCTTTACTCTGTATCTAACCCGTGCTGTACCTGCTCTGGGAGTGTTTGATGGGACAGTGTAGAGGGAGCTTTACGCTGTATCTAACCCGTGCTGTACCTGCTCTGGGAGTGTTTGATGAGACACTGTAGAGGGAGCTTTACCCTGTATCTAACCCATGCTGTACCTGTCCTGGGAGTGTTTGATGGGACAGTGTAGAGGGAGCTTTACTCAATACCTAACCCGTGCTGTACCTGTCCTGGGAGTGTTGATGGGGCAGTGTAGAGGGAGATTTACTCTGTACCTAACCCGTGCTGTACCTGCCCTGGGAGTGTTTGATGGGGCAGTGTAGCGGGAGCTTTACTCTGTATCTAACCCGTGCTGTACCTGCCCTGGGAGTGTTTGATGGGGACAGTGTAGAGGGAGCTTTACTCTGTACCTAACCCGTGCTGTACCTGCCCTGGGAGTGTTTGATGGGGCAGTGTAGAGGGAGCTTTACTCTGTATCTAACCCGTGCTGTACCTGCCCTGGGAGTGTTTGATGGGACAGTGTAGAGGGAGCTTTACTCTGGATCTAACCCGTGCTGCACCTGCCCTGGGAGTGTTGGATGGGGCAGTGTAGAGGGAGCTTTACTCTGTACCTAACCTGTGCTGTACCTGCCCTGGGAGTGTTGATGGGGCAGTGTAGAGGGAGCTTTACTCTGTATCTAACCCGTGCTGTACCTGCTGTGGGAGTGTTTGATGGGACAGTGTTGAGGGAGCTTTACTCTGTATCTAACCCGTGCTGTACCTGCCCTGGGAGTGTTTGATGGGACAGTGTAGAGGGAGCTTTACTCTGTACCTAACCCGTGCTGTACCTGCCCTGGGAGTGTTTGATGAGGCAGTGTAGAGGGAGCTTTACTCTGTATCTAACACGTGCTGTACCTGCCCTGGGAGTGTTTGATGGGACAGTGTAGAGGGAGCTTTACTCTGTATCTAACCCGTGCTGTACCTGCTGTGGGAGTGTTTGATGGGACAGTGTAGAGGGAGCTTTACTCTGTATCTAACCTGTGCTGTACCTGCCCTGAGAGTGTTTGATGGGACAGTGTAGAGGGAGCTTTACTCTGTACCTAACCCGTGCTGAACCTGCCCTGAGAGTGTTTGATGGGACAGTGTAGAGGGAGCTTTACTCTGTATCTAACCTGTGCTGTACCTGCCCTGAGAGTGTTTGATGGGACAGTGTAGAGGGAGCTTTACTCTGTACCTAACCCGTGCTGAACCTGCCCTGAGAGTGTTTGATGGGACAGTGTAGAGGGAGCTTTACTCTGTACCTAACCCGTGCTGAACCTGCCCTGAGAGTGTTTGATGGGACAGTGTAGAGGGAGCTTTACTCTGTACCTAACCCGTGCTGTACCTGCCCTGGGAGTGTTTGATGGGACAGTGTAGAGGGAGATTTACTCTGTATCTAACCCGTGCTGTACCTGCTCTGGGAGTGTTTGATGGGACAGTGTAGAGGAAGTTTTACTCTGTATCTAACCCGTGCTGTACCTTCCCTGGGAGTGTTTGATGGGATAGTGTAGAGGGAGCTTCACTCTGCATCTAACACGTGCTGTACCTGCCCTGGGAGTGTTTGATGGGACAGTGTAGAGGGAGCTTTACTCTGTATCTAACCCGTGCTGTACCTGCCCTGGGAGTGTTTGTTGGGACAGTGTAGAGGGAGCTTTACTCTGTATCTAACCCTGTGCTGTACCTTCCCTGGGAGTGTTTGATGGGACAGTGTAGAGGGAGCTTTACTCTGTATCTAACCCGTGCTGTACCTGCCCTGGGAATGTTTGATGGGACAGTGTAGATGGAGCTTTACTCTGTATCTAACCCGTGCTTTACCTTCCCTGGGAGTGTTTGATGGGACAGTGCAGAGGGAGCTTTACTCTGTATCTAACCCGTGCTGTACCTGCCCTGAGAGTGTTTGATGGGGCAGTTTAGAGGGAACTTTACTCTGTATCTAACCCGTGCTGTACCTGCCCTGGGAGTGTTTGATGGGACAGTGTAGAGGGAGCTTTACTCTGTATCTAGCCCGTGTTGTACCTGCCCCGGGAGTGTTTGATGGGACAATGTAGATGGAGCTTTACTCTGTATCTAACCCGTGCTGTACCTGCCCTGGGAGTGTTTGATGGGACAGTGTAGAAGGAGCTTTACTCTGTATCTAACCCGTGCTGTACCTGCCCTGGGAGTGTTTGATGGGACAGTGTAGAGTGAGATTTACTCTGTATGTAACCCGTGCTGTACCTGCCCTGGGAGTGTTTGATGGGACAGTGCAGAGGGAGCTTTACTCTGTATTTAACCCGTGCTGTACCTGCCCTGGGAGTGTTTGATGGGACAGTGTAGAGGGAGATTTACTCTGTATCTAACCCGTGCTGTACCTGCCCTGGGAGTGTTTGATGGGTGCAGTGTAGAGGGAGCTTTACTCTGTACCTAACCCGTGCTGTACCTGCCCTGGGAGTGTTTGATGGGACAGTGTAGAGGGAGCTTTACTCTGTATCTAACCCGTGCTGTACCTGCCCTGGGAGTGTTTGATGGGACAGTGTAGAGGGAGATTTACTCTGTATGTAACCCGTGCTGTACCTGCCCTGGGAGTGTTTGATGGGACAGTGTAGAGGGAGCTTTACTGTGTATCTAACCCGTGCTGTACCTGCCCTGGGAGTGTTTGATGGGACAGTGTAGAGGGAGATTTACTCTGTATCTAACCCGTGCTGTACCTGCCCTGGGAGTGTTTGATGGGGACAGTGTAGAGGGAGCTTTACTCTGTATCTAACCCGTGCTGTACCTGCCCTGGGAGTGTTTGATGGGACAGTGTAGAGGGAGATTTACTCTGTATGTAACCCGTGCTGTACCTGCCCTGGGAGTGTTTGATGGGACAGTGAAGAGGGAGCTTTACTCTGTATCTAACCCGTGCTGTACCTGCCCTGGGAGTGTTTGATGGGACAGTGTAGAGGGAGATTTACTCTGTATCTAACCCGTGCTGTACCTGCCCTGGGAGTGTTTGATGGGGACAGTGTAGAGGGAGCTTTACTCTGTACCTAACCCGTGCTGTACCTGCCCTGGGAGTGTTTGATGGGACAGTGTAGAGGGAGCTTTACTCTGTACCAAACCCGTGCTGTACCTGCCCTGGGAGTGTTTGAGTGTTTGATGGGATAGTGTAGAGGGAGCTTTACTCTGTATCTAACCCGTGCTGTACCAGCCCTGGAAATGTTTGATGGGACACTGTAGAGGGATCTTTACTCTGTATCTAACCCGTGCTGTACCTGCCCTGGGAGTGTTTGCTGGGACAGTGTAGAGGGAGCTTCCCTCTGTATCTAAACCGTGCTGTACCTGCCCCGGGAGTGTTTGATGGGACAGTGTAGAGGGAGCTTTACTCTGTGTCTAACCGGTGCTGTACCTGCTCTGGGAGTGCTTGATGGTAAAGTGTAGAGGGAGCTTTATTCTGTACCTAACCCGTGCTGTACCTGCCCTGGGAGTGTTTGATGGGGCAGTGTAGAGGAAGCTTTACTCTGTACCTAACCCGTGCTGTACCTGCCCTGGGAGTGTTTGATGAGACAGTGTAGAGGGAGCTTTACGCTGTATCTAACCCGTGCTGTACCTGCTCTGGGAGTGTTTGATGAGACACTGTAGAGGGAGCTTTACCCTGTATCTAACCCATGCTGTACCTGTCCTGGGAGTGTTTGATGGGACAGTGTAGAGGGAGCTTTACTCAATACCTAACCCGTGCTGTACCTGTCCTGGGAGTGTTGATGGGGCAGTGTAGAGGGAGATTTACTCTGTACCTAACCCGTGCTGTACCTGCCCTGGGAGTGTTTGATGGGGCAGTGTAGCGGGAGCTTTACTCTGTATCTAACCCGTGCTGTACCTGCCCTGGGAGTGTTGATGGGGCAGTGTAGAGGGAGCTTTACTCTGTACCTAACCCGTGCTGTACCTGCCCTGGGAGTGTTGGATGGGGCAGTGTAGAGGGAGCTTTACTCTGTACCTAACCTGTGCTGTACCTGCCCTGGGAGTGTTGATGGGGCAGTGTAGAGGGTGCTTTACTCTGTACCTAACCCGTGCTGTACCTGCCCTGGGAGTGTTTGATGGGGCAGTGTAGAGGGAGCTTTACTCTGTAGCTAACCCGTGCTGTACCTGCCCTGGGAGTGTTTGATGGGACAGAGTAGAGGGAGCTTTACTCTGCACCTAACCCGTGCTGTACCTGCCCTGGGAGTGTTTGATGGGACAGTGTAGAGGGAGATTTACTCCGTATCTAACCCGTGCTGTACCTGCCCTGGGAGTGTTTGATGGGGACAGTGCAGAGGGAGCTTTACTGTGTACCTAACCCGTGCTGTACCTGCCCTGGGAGTGTTTGATGGGACAGTGTAGAGGGAGATTTACTCTGTATGTAACCCGTGCTGTACCTGCCCTGGGAGTGTTTGATGGGACAGTGTAGAGGGAGATTTACTCTGTATCTAACCCGTGCTGTAGCTGCCCTGGGAGTGTTTGATGGGACAGTGTAGAGGGAGCTTTACTCTGTATCTAACCCGTGCTGTACCTGCCCTGGGAGTGTTTGATGGGACAGTGTAGAGGGAGATTTACTCTGTATCTAACCCGTGCTGTACCTGCCCTGGGAGTGTTTGATGGGGACAGTGTAGAGGGATCTTTACTCTGTACCTAACCCGTGCTGTACCTGACCTGGGAGTGTTTGATGGGACAGTGTAGAGGGAGCTTTACTCTGTATCTAACCCGTGCTGTACCTGCCCTGGGAGTGTTTGATGGGACAGTGTAGAGGGAGATTTACTCTGTATCTAACCCGTGCTGTACCTGCCCTGGGAGTGTTTGATGGGGACAGTGTAGAGGGAGCTTTACTCTGTACCTAACCCGTGCTGTACCTGCCCTGGGAGTGTTTGATGGGACAGTGTAGAGGGAGATTTACTCTGTATCTAACCCATGCTGTCCCTGCCCTGAGAGTGTTTGATGGGGACAGTGTAGAGGGAGCTTTACTCTGTATCTAACCTGTGCTGTACCTGCCCTGGGAGTGTTTGATGGGACAGTGTAGAGGGAGCTTTACTCTGTATCTAACCCGTGCTGTACCTGCCCTGGGAGTGTTTGATGGGACAGTGTAGAGGGAGATTTACTCTGTATGTAACCCGTGCTGTACCTGCCCTGGGAGTGTTTGATGGGACAGTGTAGAGGGAGATTTACTCTGTATCTAACCCGTGCTGTACCTGCCCTGGGAGTGTTTGATGGGACAGTGTAGAGGGAGATTTACTCTGTATCTAACCCGTGCTGTACCTGCCCTGGGAGTGTTTGATGGGGACAGTGTAGAGGGAGCTTTACTCTGTATCTAACCTGTGCTGTACCTGCCCTGGGAGTGTTTGATGGGACAGTGTAGAGGGAGATTTACTCTGTATCTAACCCATGCTCTCCCTGCCCTGAGAGTGTTTGATGGGGACAGTGTAGAGGGAGCTTTACTCTGTATCTAACCTGTGCTGTACCTGCCCTGGGAGTGTTTGATGGGACAGTGTAGAGGGAGCTTTACTCTGTATCTAACCCGTGCTGTACCTGCCCTGGGAGTGTTTGATGGGACAGTGTAGAGGGAGATTTACTCTGTATGTAACCCGTGCTGTACCTTCCCTGGGAGTGTTTGATGGGACAGTGTAGAGGGAGCTTTACTCTGTATCTAACCCGTGCTGTACCTGCCCTGGGAGTGTTTGATGGGACAGTGTAGAGGGAGATTTACTCTGTATCTAACCCGTGCTGTACCTGCCCTGGGAGTGTTTGATGGGGACAGTGTAGAGGGATCTTTACTCTGTACCTAACCCGTGCTGTACCTGACCTGCGAGTGTTTGATGGGACAGTGTAGAGGGAGCTTTACTCTGTATCTAACCCGTGCTGTACCTGCCCTGGGAGTGTTTGATGGGACAGTGTAGAGGGAGATTTACTCTGTATCTAACCCGTGCTGTACCTGCCCTGGGAGTGTTTGATGGGGACAGTGTAGAGGGAGCTTTACTCTGTACCTAACCCGTGCTGTACCTGCCCTGGGAGTGTTTGATGGGACAGTGTAGAGGGAGATTTACTCTGTATCTAACCCATGCTGTCCCTGCCCTGAGAGTGTTTGATGGGGACAGTGTAGAGGGAGCTTTACTCTGTATCTAACCTGTGCTGTACCTGCCCTGGGAGTGTTTGATGGGACAGTGTAGAGGGAGCTTTACTCTGTATCTAACCCGTGCTGTACCTGCCCTGGGAGTGTTTGATGGGACAGTGTAGAGGGAGATTTACTCTGTATGTAACCCGTGCTGTACCTGCCCTGGGAGTGTTTGATGGGACAGTGTAGAGGGAGCTTTACTCTGTATCTAACCCGTGCTGTACCTGCCCTGGGAGTGTTTGATGGGGACAGTGTAGAGGGAGCTTTACTCTGTACCTAACCCGTGCTGTACCTGCCCTGGGAGTGTTTGATGGGACAGTGCAGAGGGAGCTTTACTCTGTACCAAACCCGTGCTGTACCTGCCCTGGGAGTGTTTGAGTGTTTGATGGGATAGTGTAGAGGGAGCTTTACTCTGTATCTAACCCGTGCTGTACCAGCCCTGGAAATGTTTGATGGGACAGTGTAGAGGGAGCTTTACTCTGTATCTAACCCGTGCTGTACCTGCCCTGGGAGTGTTTGCTGGGACAGTGTAGAGGGAGCTTCCCTCTGTATCTAACCCGTGCTGTACCTGCCCCGGGAGTGTTTGATGGGACAGTGTAGAGGGAGCTTTACTCTGTGTCTAACCGGTGCTGTACCTGCTCTGGGAGTGTTTGATGGGACAGTGTAGAGGAAGCTTTACTCTGTACCTAACCCGTGCTGTACCTGCCCTGGGAGTGTTTGAAGAGGCAGTGTAGAGGGAGATTTACTCTGTATCTAACACGTGCTGCACCTGCCCTGGCAGTGTTTGATGAGACAGTGTAGAGGGAGCTTTACTCTGTATCTAACCCGTGCTGTACCTGCTCTGGGAGTGTTTGATGGGACAGTGTAGAGGGAGCTTTACGCTGTATCTAATCCGTGCTGTACCTGCTCTGGGAGTGTTTGATGAGACACTGTAGAGGGAGCTTTACCCTGTATCTAACCCATGCTGTACCTGTCCTGGGAGTGTTTGATGGGACAGTGTAGAGGGAGCTTTACTCAATACCTAACCCGTGCTGTACCTGTCCTGGGAGTGTTGATGGGGCAGTGTAGAGGGAGCTTTACTCTGTACCTAACCCGTGCTGTACCTGCCCTGGGAGTGTTTGATGGGGCAGTGTAGCGGGAGCTTTACTCTGTATCTAACCCGTGCTGTACCTGCCCTGGGAGTGTTGATGGGGCAGTGTAGAGGGAGCTTTACTCTGTACCTACCCCGTGCTGTACCTGCCCTGGGAGTGTTGGATGGGGCAGTGTAGAGGGAGCTTTACTCTGTACCTAACCTGTGCTGTACCTGCCCTGGGAGTGTTGATGGGGCAGTGTAGAGGGAGCTTTACTCTGTACCTAACCCGTGCTGTACCTGCCCTGGGAATGTTTGATGGGGCAGTGTAGAGGGAGCTTTACTCTGTAGCTAACCCGTGCTGTACCTGCCCTGGGAGTGTTTGATGGGACAGAGTAGAGGGAGCTTTACTCTGCACCTAACCCGTGCTGTACCTGCCCTGGGAGTGTTTGATTGTTTGATGGGACAGTGTAGAGGGAGCTTTACTCTGTATCTAACCCGTGCTGTACCAGCCCTGGAAATGTTTGATGGGACAGTGTAGAGGGAGCCTCACTCTGTATCTAACCCGTGCTGTACCTGCCCTGGGAGTGTTTGATGGGACAGTGTAGAGGGAGCTTTACTCTGTATCTAACCCGTGCTGTACCTGCTCTGGGAGTGTTTGATGGGACAGTGTAGAGGGAGCTTTACTCTGTATCTAACCCGTGCTGTACCTGCCCTGGGAGTGTTTGTTGGGACAGTGTAGAGGGAGCTTTACTCTGTATCTAACCCTGTGCTGTACCTTCCCTGGGAGTGTTTGATGGGACAGTGTAGAGGGAGCTTTACTCTGTATCTAACCCGTGCTGTACCTGCCCTGGGAGTGTTTGTTGGGACAGTGTAGAGGGAGCTTTACTCTGTATCTAACCCGTGCTGTACCTGCCCTGGGAGTGTTTGATGGGGACAGTGTAGAGGGAGCTTTACTCTGTATCTAACCAGTGCTGTACCTGCCCTGGGAATGTTTGATGGGACAGTGTAGATGGAGCTTTACTCTGTATCTAACCCGTGCTGTACCTTCCCTGGGAGTGTTTGATGGGACAGTGCAGAGGGAGCTTTACTCTGTATCTAAACCGTGCTGTACATGCCCTGAGAGTGTTTGATGGGGCAGTTTAGAGGGAACTTTACTCTGTATCTAACCCGTGCTGTACCTGCCCTGGGAGTGTTTGATGGGACAGTGTAGAGGGAGCTTTACTCTGTATCTAGCCCGTGCTGTACCTGCCCCGGGAGTGTTTGATGGGACAATGTAGAGGGAGCTTTACTCTGTATCTAACCCGTGCTGTACCTGCCCTGGGAGTGTTTGATGGGACAGTGTAGAGGGAGATTTACTCTGTATCTAACCCGTGCTGTACCTGCCCTGGGAGTGTTTGATGGGGACAGTGTAGAGGGATCTTTACTCTGTACCTAACCCGTGCTGTACCTGACCTGGGAGTGTTTGATGGGACAGTGTAGAGGGAGCTTTACTCTGTATCTAACCCGTGCTGTACCTGCCCTGGGAGTGTTTGATGGGACAGTGTAGAGGGAGATTTACTCTGTATCTAACCCGTGCTGTACCTGCCCTGGGAGTGTTTGATGGGGACAGTGTAGAGGGAGCTTTACTCTGTACCTAACCCGTGCTGTACCTGCCCTGGGAGTGTTTGATGGGACAGTGTAGAGGGAGATTTACTCTGTATCTAACCCATGCTGTCCCTGCCCTGAGAGTGTTTGATGGGGACAGTGTAGAGGGAGCTTTACTCTGTATCTAACCTGTGCTGTACCTGCCCTGGGAGTGTTTGATGGGACAGTGTAGAGGGAGCTTTACTCTGTATCTAACCCGTGCTGTACCTGCCCTGGGAGTGTTTGATGGGACAGTGTAGAGGGAGATTTACTCTGTATGTAACCCGTGCTGTACCTGCCCTGGGAGTGTTTGATGGGACAGTGTAGAGGGAGCTTTACTCTGTATCTAACCCGTGCTGTGCCTGCCCTGGGAGTGTTTGATGGGGACAGTGTAGAGGGAGCTTTACTCTGTACCTAACCCGTGCTGTACCTGCCCTGGGAGTGTTTGATGGGACAGTGTAGAGGGAGCTTTACTCTGTACCAAACCCGTGCTGTACCTGCCCTGGGAGTGTTTGATGGGACAGTGTAGAGGGAGCTTTACTCTGTATCTAACCCGTGCTGTACCTGCCCTGGGAGTGTTTGCTGGGACAGTGTAGAGGGAGCTTCCCTCTGTATCTAACCCGTGCTGTACCTGCCCCGGGAGTGTTTGCTGGGACAGTGTAGAGGGAGCTTTACTCTGTGTCTAACCGGTGCTGTACCTGCTCTGGGAGTGCTTGATGGTACAGTGTAGAGGGAGCTTTACTCTGTACCTAACCCGTGCTGTACCTGCCCTGGGAGTGTTTGATGGGGCAGTGTAGAGGAAGCTTTACTCTGTACCTAACCCGTGCTGTACCTGCCCTGGGAGTGTTTGATGAGGCAGTGTAGAGGGAGATTTACTCTGTATCTAACACGTGCTGCACCTGCCCTGGCAGTGTTTGATGAGACATTGTAGAGGGAGTTTTACTCTGTATCTAACCCGTGCTGTACCTGCTCTGGGAGTGTTTGATGGGACAGTGTAGAGGGAGCTTTACGCTGTATCTAACCCGTGCTGTACCTGCTCTGGGAGTGTTTGATGAGACACTGTAGAGGGAGCTTTACCCTGTATCTAACCCATGCTGTACCTGTCCTGGGAGTGTTTGATGGGACAGTGTAGAGGGAGCTTTACTCAATACCTAACCCGTGCTG
Source organism: Somniosus microcephalus (assembly GCF_052327205.1). NCBI lineage: Eukaryota > Metazoa > Chordata > Chondrichthyes > Squaliformes > Somniosidae > Somniosus > Somniosus microcephalus. The sequence goes on from NW_028225355.1 coordinate 95,672, forward strand.
TACCTGTCCTGGGAGTGTTGATGGGGCAGTTTAGAGGGAGCTTTACTCTGTACCTAACCCGTGCTGTACCTGCCCTGGGAGTGTTTGATGGGGCAGTGTAGCGGGAGCTTTACTCTGTATCTAACCCGTGCTGTACCTGCCCTGGGAGTGTTGATGGGGCAGTGTAGAGGGAGCTTTACTCTGTACCTACCCCGTGCTGTACCTGCCCTGGGAGTGTTGGATGGGGCAGTGTAGAGGGAGCTTTACTCTGTATCTAACCCTGTGCTGTACCTTCCCTGGGAGTGTTTGATGGGACAGTGTAGAGGGAGCTTTACTCTGTATCTAACCAGTGCTGTACCTGCCCTGGGAATGTTTGATGGGACAGTGTAGATGGAGCTTTACTCTGTATCTAACCCGTGCTGTACCTTCCCTGGGAGTGTTTGATGGGACAGTGCAGAGGGAGCTTTACTCTGTATCTAAACCGTGCTGTACATGCCCTGAGAGTGTTTGATGGGGCAGTTTAGAGGGAACTTTACTCTGTATCTAACCCGTGCTGTACCTGCCCTGGGAGTGTTTGATGGGACAGTGTAGAGGGAGCTTTACTCTGTATCTAGCCCGTGCTGTACCTGCCTCGGGAGTGTTTGATGGGACAATGTAGATGGAGCTTTACTCTGTATCTAACCCGTGCTGTACCTGCCCTGGGAGTGTTTGATGGGACAGTGTAGAAGGAGCTTTACTCTGTATCTAACCCGTGCTGTACCTGCCCTGGGAGTGTTTGATGGGACAGTGTAGAGGGAGATTTACTCTGTATCTAACCCGTGCTGTACCTGCCCTGGGAGTGTTTGATGGGGACAGTGTAGAGGGAGCTTTACTCTGTCCCTAACCCGTGCTGTACCTGCCCTGGGAGTGTTTGATGGGACAGTGTAGAGGGAGCTTTACTCTGTATCTAACCCGTGCTGTACCTGCCCTGGGAGTGTTTGATGGGACAGTGTAGAGGGAGATTTACTCTGTATGTAACCCGTGCTGTACCTGCCCTGGGAGTGTTTGATGGGACAGTGTAGAGGGAGCTTTACTCTGTATCTAACCCGTGCTGTACCTGCCCTGGGAGTGTTTGATGGGACAGTGTAGAGGGAGATTTATTCTGTATCTAACCCGTGCTGTACCTGCCCTGGGAGTGTTTGATGGGGACAGTGTAGAGGGAGCTTTACTCTGTACCTAACCCGTGCTGTACCTGCCCTGGGAGTGTTTGATGGGACAGTGTAGAGGGAGATTTACTCTGTATCTAACCCGTGCTGTACCTGCCCTGGGAGTGTTTGATGGGGACAGTGTAGAGGGAGCTTTACTCTGTATCTAACCTGTGCTGTACCTGCCCTGGGAGTGTTTGATGGGACAGTGTAGAGGGAGCTTTACTCTGTGTCCACCCGGTGCTGTACCTGCCCTGGGAGTGTTTGATGGGACAGTGTAGAGGGAGCTTTACTCTGGATCTAACCCGTGCTTTACCTGCCCTGGAAGTGTTGATGGGACAGTGTAGAGGGAGCTTTACTCTGTATCTAACCCGTGCTGTACCTGCCCTGGGAGTGTTTGATGGGAGAGTGTAGAGGGAGCTTTACTCTGGATCGAACCCATGCTGTACCTGCCCTGGGCGTGATTGATGGTACAATGGCCGCTGGAAGGTGGGGAAAGCAATCATTTTTTAGTCGTGTGGTCTACGCTTCTCTAAGGTAGAAAGTCCCAACTCTTTCAGCCTATCTTGGTAACTAAGATGCTTTAGACTGGGAATTAGTCTAGTGCCTCCTCCTCCTCTGCACCCTTTCCAAAGCCGCAATATCAACCACCTCAATCTCGCCCTCTGCCTCTCGCCCTCTGCCTCTCGCCCTCTGCCTCTCTCCCTCTCGCCCTCTCCCTCTCGCCCTCTGCCTCTAGCCCTCTGCCTCTCGCCCTCTGCCTCTCGCCCTCTGCCTCTCGCCCTCTCCCTCTCTCCCTCTCTCCCTCTCGCCCTCTCCCTCTCGCCCTCTCCCTCTCGCCCTCTGCCTCTCGCCCTCTGCCTCTCGCCCTCTGCCTCTAGCCCTCTGCCTCTCGCCCTCTGCCTCTCGCCCTCTGCCTCTCGCCCTCTCCCTCTCTCCCTCTCTTCCTCTCGCCCTCTCCCTCTTGCCCTCTCCCTCTCGCCCTCTGCCTCTCGCCCTCTGCCTCTCGCCCTCTGCCTCTCTCCCTCTCTCCCTCTCCCTCTCTCCCTCTCTCCCTCTCACCCTCTCCCTCTCACCCTCTCCCTCTCGCCCTCTCCCTCTCGCCCTCTCCCTCTCGCCCTATGCCTCTCGCCCTCTGCCTCTCTCCCTCTCCCTCTCGCCCTCTCCCTCTCGCCCTATGCCTCTCTCCCTCTGCCTCTCGCCCTCTCCCTCTCTCCCTCTGCCTCTCGCCCCATGCATCTCGCCCTCTGCCCCTTGCCCTCTGCCTCTCACCCTCTGCCTCTCGCCCTCTGCCTCTCGCCCTCTGCCTCTTGCCCTCTGCCTCTCGCCCCATGCCCCTCGCCTCTGCATCTCGCCCTCTGCCTCTCACCCTCTGCCTCTCGCCCTCTGCCTCTCGCCCCATGCCCCTCGCCCTCTGCCTCTCACACTCTGCCTCTTGCCCTCTGCCTCTCGCCCTCTGCCTCTCGCCCTCTGCCGCTCGCCCTCTGCCTCTCGCCCCATGCCCCTCGCCCTCTGCATCTCGCCCTCTGCCTCTCGCCCTCTGGCTCTCGCCCTCTCCCTCTCGCCCTCTGCCTCTGGCCCCATGCCCCTCGCCCTCTGCCTCTCACCCTCAGCCTCTTGCCCTCTGCCTCTCGCCCTCTGCCTCTCGCCCTCTGCCTCTCGCCCTCTGCCGCTCGCCCTCTGCCTCTCGCCCCATGCCCCTCGCCCTCTGCATCTCGCCCTCTGCCTCTCGCCCTCTGGCTCTCGCCCTCTCCCTCTCGCCCTCTGCCTCTGGCCCCATGCCCCTCGCCCTCTGCCTCTCACCCTCAGCCTCTTGCCCTCTGCCTCTCGCCCTCTGCCTCTCGCCCTCTGCCTCTCGCCCTGTGCCTCTCGCCCTCTGCCGGCCTGCCTCTCGCCCTCTGCCGCTCGCCCTCTGCCTCTCGCCCCATGCCCCTCGCCCTCTGCATCTCGCCCTCTGCCTCTCGCCCTCTGGCTCTCGCCCTCTCCCTCTCGCCCCCTGCCTCTCACCCTCTGCCTCTCACCCTCTGCCTCTCGCCCTCTGCCTCTCGCCCTCTGCATCTCGCCCTCTGCCTCTCGCCCTCTGCCTCTCGCCCTCTGCATCTCGCCCTCTGCCTCTCTCCCTCTGCCTCTCGCCCTCTGCATCTCGCCCTCTGCCTCTCTCCCTCTGCCTCTCGCCCTCTGCCTCTCGCCCTCTGCATCTCGCCCTCTGCCTCTCTCCCTCTGCCTCTCGCCCTCTGCATCTCGCCCTCTGCCTCTCGCCCTCTCCCTCTCGCCCTCTGCCTCTCGCCCTCTGCCTCTCAGCCTCTGCCTCTCGCCTTCTGCCTCTCTCCCTCTGCCTCTCGCCCTCTGCCTCTCGCCCTCTGCATCTCGCCCTCTGCCTCTCGCCCTCTGCCTCTCTCCCTCTGCCTCTCGCCCTCTGCCTCTCGCCCTCTGCATCTCGCCCTCTGCCTCTCGCCCTCTCCCTCTCGCCCTCTGCCTCTCGCCCTCTGCCTCTCAGCCTCTGCCTCTCCCTCAATGTAACCAAGTTTCCTGACGATATAAATCTGCGTGGGACAGTTAGCTGTGAGGAGCCCACAAAGAGGCTGCAAAGGGCTATAGACAGGTTAAGTGAGAGGGCAATAAGGTGGCAAATGAAGTATAATGTGGAGAAATGTGAGGTTATTCACTTTGGTAGGAAGAATAGAAAAAATATATTCCTAAATGCTGAGAAACCATTAAATGTTGGTGTTCAGAGAGATATGGGTGTCCTCGTACAGGAAACACAGCCGATCCCAAATGGTACAACATTTGCTGAGATACAGAGCCCTGGATCCCGGCCAGCATTGTCTCGGGATGCTTTCGGTACTTTCTGAGAGACACCAGTCAGTGTACAGATATCTCCCAGAGAGAGAGGGACAGAGTGACACCAGTCAGTGTATAGATATCTCCCTGAGAGAGAGGGACTGAGAGACACCAGTCAGTGTACAGATATCTCCCAGAGAGAGAGGGACTGAGAGACACCAGTCAGTGTACAGATATCTCCCTGAGAGAGAGGGACTGAGAGACACCAGTCAGTGTACAGATATCTCCCTGAGAGAGAGGGACAGAGTGACACCAGTCAGTGTACAGATATCTCCCAGAGAGAGAGGGACAGAGAGACACCAGTCAGTGTACAGATATCTCCCTGAGAGAGAGGGACTGAGAGACACCAGTCAGTGTACAGATATCTCCCTGAGAGAGAGGGACTGAGAAGCACCAGTCAGTGTACAGATATCTCCCTGAGAGAGAGGGACTGAGAGACACCAGTCAGTGTACAGATATCTCCCTGAGGGAGAGGGGACTGAGAGACACCAGTCAGTGTAAAGATATCTCCCTGAGAGAGAGGGACTGAGAGACACCAGTCAGTGTACAGATATCTCCCAGAGAGAGAGGGACAGAGTGACACCAGTCAGTGTACAGATATCTCCCTGAGAGAGAGGGACTGAGAGACACCAGTCAGTGTACAGATATCTCCCTGAGAGAGAGGGACTGAGAAACACCAGTCAGTGTACAGATATCATCCTGAGAGAGAGGGACAGAGTGACACCAGTCAGTGTACAGATATCTCCCTGAGAGAGAGGGACTGAGAGACACCAGTCAGTGTACAGATATCTCCCTGAGAGAGAGGGACTGAGAGACATCAGTCAGTGTACAGATATCTCCCTGAAAGAGAGGGGACTGAGAGACACCAGTCAGTGTACAGATATCTCCCTGAGGGGGAGAGGGGACTGAGAGACACCAGTCAGTGTACAGATATCTCCCTGAGAGAGAGTGGACTGAGAGACACCAGTCAGTGTACAGATATCTCCCTGAGAGAGAGGGACTGAGTGACACCAGTCAGTGTACAGATATCTCCCAGAGAGAGAGGGGACTGAGAGACTCCAGTCAGTGTACAGATATCTCCCTGAGAGAGAGGGACTGAGAGACACCAGTCAGTGTACAGATATCTCACTGAGAGAGAGGGGACTGAGAGACACCAGTCAGTGTACAGATATCACCCTGAGAGAGAGGGACTGAGTGACACCAGTCAATGTACAGATATCTCCCTGAGGGGACTGAGAGACACCAGTCAGTGTACAGATATCTCCCTGAGAGAGAGGGACTGAGAGACACCAGTCAGTGTACAGATATCACCCTGAGAGAGAGGGACTGAGAGACACCAGTCAGTGTACAGATATCTCCCTGAGAGAGAGGGGACTGAGTGACACCAGTCAATGTACAGATATCTCCCTGAGGGGACTGAGAGACACCAGTCAGTGTACAGATATCTCCCTGAGAGAGAGGGACTGAGAGACACCAGTCAGTGTACAGATATCTCCCTGAGGGGACTGAGAGACACCAGTCAGTGTACAGATATCTCCCAGAGAGAGAGGGACTGAGAGACACCAGTCAGTGTACAGATATCTCCCTGAGAGAGAGGGACTGAGTGACACCAGTCAGTGTACAGATATCTCCCTGAGAGAGAGGGGACTGAGAGACACCAGTCAGTGTACAGATATCACCCTGAGAGAGAGGGACTGAGTGACACCAGTCAATGTACAGATATCTCCCTGAGGGGACTGAGAGACACCAGTCAGTGTACAGATATCTCCCAGAGAGAGAGGGACTGAGAGACACCAGTCAGTCTACAGATATCTCCCTGAGAGAGAGGGGACTGAGAGACACCAGTCAGTGTACAGATATCACCCTGAGAGAGAGGGACTGAGTGACACCAGTCAATGTACAGATATCTCCCTGAGAGAGAGGGACTGAGAGACACCAGTCAGTGTACAGATATCTCCCTGAGAGAGAGGGACTGAGAGACACCAGTCAGTGTACAGATATCTCCCTGAGAGAGAGGGACTGAGAAACACCAGTCAGTGTACAGATATCTCCCTGAGAGAGAGGGACTGAGAAACACCAGTCAGTGTACAGATATCTCCCTGAGAGAGAGGGACTGAGAGACACCAGTCAGTGTACAGATATCTCCCTGAGGGGACTGAGAGACACCAGTCAGTGTACAGATATCTCCCAGAGAGAGAGGGACTGAGAGACACCAGTCAGTGTACAGATATCTCCCTGAGGGGACTGAGAGACACCAGTCAGTGTACAGATATCTCCCTGAGAGAGAGGGACTGAGAGACACCAGTCAGTGTACAGATATCTCCCTGAGAGAGAGGGACTGAGAGACACCAGTCAGTGTACAGATATCTCCCAGAGAGAGAGGGGACTGAGAGACACCATTCAGTGTACAGATATCTCCCTGAGGGAGAGGGGACTGAGAGACACCAGTCAGTGTACAGATATCACCGTGAGAGAGAGGGACTGAGAGACACCAGTCAGTGTACAGATATCTCCCTGAGAGAGAGGGACTGAGTGACACCAGTCAGTGAACAGATATCTCCCTGAGAGAAAGGGGACTGAGAGACACCAGTCAGTGTACAGATATCTCCCTGAGAGAGAGGGGACTGAGAGACACCAGTCAGTGTACAGATATCTCCCAGAGAGAGAGGGACTGAGAGACACCAGTCAGTATACAGATATCTCCCTGAGAGAGAGGGGACTGAGAGACACCAGTCAGTGTACAGATATCTCCCTGAGAGAAAGGGGACTGAGAGACACCAGTCAGTGTACAGATATCTCCCTGAGAGAGAGGGACTGAGAGACACCAGTCAGTGTACAGATATCTCCCTGAGAGAGAGGGGACTGAGAGACACCAGTCAGTGTACAGATATCTCCCAGAGAGAGAGGGACTGAGAGACACCAGTCAGTGTACAGATATCTCCCTGAGAGAGAGGGGACTGAGAGACATCAGTCAGTGTACAGATATCTCCCAGAGAGAGAGGGACTGAGAGACACCAGTCAGTGTACAGATATCTCCCTGAGAGAGAGGGGACTGAGAGACACCAGTCAGTGTACAGATATCTCCCAGAGAGAGAGGGACTGAAAGACACCAGTCAGTGTACAGATATCTCCCTGAGAGAGAGGGACTGAGAGGCACCAGTCAGTGTACAGATACCTCCCTGAGGGAGTGGGGACTGAGAGACACCAGTCAGAGTACAGATACCTCCCTGAGAGAGAGGGGACTGAGAGATATGGGTGTCCTCGTACAGGAAACACAGCCGATCCCAAATGGAACAACATTTGCTGAGATACGGAGCGCTGGATCCCGGCCAGCATTGTCTCGGGATGCTTTCGGTACTTTCTGAGAGACACCAGTCAGTGTACAGATATCTCCCTGAGGGAGAGGGACTGAGAGACACCAGTCAGTGTACAAATATCTCCCTGAGAGAGAGGGGACTGAGAGACACCAGTCAGTGTACAGATATCACCCTGAGGGAGAGGGACTGAGAGACACCAGTCAGGGTACAGATATCTCACTGAGAGAGAGGGGACTGAGAGACACCAGTCAGTGTACAGATATCTCCCTGAGAGAGAGGGGACTGAGAGACACCAGTCAGTGTACAGATATCTCCCAGAGGGAGAGGTACTGAGTGACACCAGTCAGTGTACAGATATCTCCCTGAGAGAGAGGGAGAGAGTGACACCAGTCAGTGTACAGATATCTCCCTGAGAGAGAGGGGACTGAGAGACACCAGTCAGTGTACAGATATCTCCCAGAGGGAGAGGTACTGAGTGACACCAGTCAGTGTACAGATATCTCCCTGAGGGAGAGGGAGAGAGTGACACCAGTCAGTGTACAGATTTCTCCCTGAGGGAGAGGGGACGGAGTGACACAAGTCAGTGTACAGATATCTCCCTGAGGGAGAGGTACTGAGTGACACCAGTCAGTGCACAGATGTCTCCCTGAGGGAGAGGTACTGAGAGACACCAGTCAGTGTACAGGTATCTCCCTGAGAGAGAGGGACTGAGAGACACCAGTCAGTGTACAGATATCTCCCTGAGGGAGAGGGACTGAGAGACACCAGTCAGTGTACAGATATCTCCCTGAGAGAGAGGGACTGAGAGACACCAGTCAGTGTACAGATATCTCCCTGAGGGAGAGGGGACTGAGAGACACCAGTCAGTGTAAAGATATCTCCCTGAGAGAGAGGGACTGAGAGACACCAGTCAGTGTACAGATATCTCCCTGAGGGCGAGGGACTGAGTGACACCAGTCAGTGTACAGATATCTCCCTGAGGGAGAGGGACTGAGAGGCACCAGTCAGTGTACAGACATCTCCCTGAGAGAGAGGGACTGAGAGACACCAGTCAGTGTACAGATATCTCCCTGAGAGAGAGGGGACTGAGAGACACCAGTCAGTGTACAGATATCTCCCTGAGGGAGAGGGAGAGAGTGACACCAGTCAGTGTACAGATATCTCCCTGAGAGAGAGGGACTGAGAGACACCAGTCAGTGTACAGATTTCTCCCTGAGGGAGAGGGGACGGAGTGACACAAGTCAGTGTACAGATATCTCCCTGAGGGAGAGGTACTGAGTGACACCAGTCAGTGCACAGATGTCTCCCTGAGGGAGAGGTACTGAGAGACACCAGTCAGTGTACAGATATCTCCCTGAGGGAGAGGGACTGAGAGACACCAGTCAGTGTACAGATATCTCCCTGAGAGAGAGTGGACTGAGAGACACCAGTCAGTGTACAGGTATCTCCCTGAGAGAGAGGGACTGAGAGACACCAGTCAGTGTACAGATATCTCCCTGAGGGAGAGGGACTGAGAGACACCAGTCAGTGTACAGATATCTCCCTGAGGGAGAGGGACTGAGAGACACCAGTCAGTGTACAGATATCTCCCTGAGAGAGAGGTACTGAGTGACACCAGTCAGTGTACAGATATCTCCCTGAGAGAGAGGGACTGAGAGACACCAATCAGTGTACAGATATCTCCCTGAGGGCGAGGGACTGAGAGACACCAGTCAGTGTACAGATATCTCCCTGAGAGAGAGTGGACTGAGAGACACCAGTCAGTGTACAGGTATCTCCCTGAGAGAGAGGGACTGAGAGACACCAGTCAGTGTACAGATATCTCCCTGAGGGAGAGGGACTGAGAGACACCAGTCAGTGTACAGATATCTCCCTGAGGGAGAGGGGACTGAGAGACACCAGTCAGTGTACAGATATCTCCCTGAGAGAGAGTGGACTGAGAGACACCAGTCAGTGTACAGGTATCTCCCTGAGAGAGAGGGACTGAGAGACACCAGTCAGTGTACAGATATCTCCCTGAGGGAGAGGGACTGAGAGACACCAGTCAGTGTACAGATATCTCCCTGAGGGAGAGGGACTGAGAGACACCAGTCAGTGTACAGATATCTCCCTGAGAGAGAGGTACTGAGTGACACCAGTCAGTGTACAGATATCTCCCTGAGAGAGAGGGACTGAGAGACACCAATCAGTGTACAGATATCTCCCTGAGGGCGAGGGACTGAGAGACACCAGTCAGTGTACAGATATCTCCCTGAGGGAGAGGGGACTGAGTGACACCATTCAGTGTACAGATATCTCCCTGAGGGAGAGGGACTGAGTGACACCAGTCAGTGTACAGATATCTCCCAGAGGGCGAGGGGCTGAGAGACACCAGTCAGTGTACAGATATCTCCCTGAGGGAGAGGGACTGAGAGACACCAGTCAGTGTACAGATATCTCCCTGAGGGAGAGGTACTGAGTGACACCAGTCAGTGTACAGATATCTCCCTGAGCGAGAGGGACTGAGAGGCACCAGTCAGTGTACAGATAACTCCCTGAGGGAGAGGGACTGAGAGACACCAGTCAGTGTACAGATACCTCACTGAGAGAGAGGGGACTGAGAGACACCAGTCAGTGTACAGATATCTCCCTGAGAGAGAGGGGACTGAGAGACACCAGTCAGTGTACAGATATCTCCCTGAGAGAGAGGGACTGAGTGACACCAGTCAGTGTACAGATATTTCCCTGAGGGAGAGGGACTGAGAGACACCAGTCAGTGTACAGATATCTCCCTGAGGGAGAGGGACTGAGAGACTCCAGTCAGTGTACAGATATCTCCCTGAGAGAGAGGGACTGAGTGACACCAGTCAGTGTACAGACATCTCCCTGAGAGAGAGGGACTGAGTGACACCAGTCAGTGTACAGATATCTCCCTGAGGGAGAGGGACTGAGAGACACCAGTCAGTGTACAGATATCTCCCTGAGAGAGAGGCACTGAGTGACACCAGTCAGTGTACAGGTATCTCCCTGAGAGAGAGGGACTGATAGATACCAGTCAGTGTACAGATATCTTTCTGAGAGAGAGGTACTGAGTGACACCAGTCAGTGTACAGGTATCTCCCTGAGAGAGAGGGACTGAGAGACACCAGTCATTGTACAGATATCTCCCTGAGAGGGAGGGACTGAGAGACACCAGTCAGTGTACAGATATCTCCCTGAGGGAGAGGTACTGAGTGACACCAGTCAGTGTACAGATATCTCCCTGAGGGAGAGGGACAGAGAGACACCAGTCAGAGTACAGATATCTCCCTGAGAGGGAGCGACTGAGAGACACCAGTCAGTGTCCAGATATCTCCCTGAGAGAGAGGTACTGAGTGACACCAGTCAGTGTACAGATATCTCCCAGGGGGAGAGGGACTGAGTGACACCAGTCAGTGTACAGATATCTCCCTGAGAGAGAGGGACTGAGAGACACCAGTCAGTGTACAGATATCTCCCTGAGGGAGAGGTACTGAGAGACACCAGTCAGTGTACAGATATCTCCCTGAGGGAGAGGTACTGAGAGACACCAGTCAGTGTACAGATATCTCCCTGAGGGAGAGGGGACTGAGAGACACCAGTCAGTGTACAGATATCTCCCTGAGAGAGAGGGACTGAGAGACACCAGTCAGTGTACAGATATCTCCCTGAGGGAGAGGGGACTGAGAGACACCAGTCAGTGTACAGATATCTCCCTGAGAGAAACGGGACTGAGAGACACCAGTCAGTGTACAGATATCTCCCTGAGAGAGAGGGACTGAGAGACACCAGTCAGTGTACAGATATCTCCCTGAGAGAGAGGGGACTGAGAGACACCAGTCAGTGTACAGATATCTCCCAGAGAGAGAGGGACTGAGAGACACCAGTCAGTGTACAGATATCTCCCTGAGAGAGAGGGGACTGAGAGACATCAGTCAGTGTACAGATATCTCCCAGAGAGAGAGGGACTGAGAGACACCAGTCAGTGTACAGATATCTCCCTGAGAGAGAGGGGACTGAGAGACACCAGTCAGTGTACAGATATCTCCCAGAGAGAGAGGGACTGAAAGACACCAGTCAGTGTACAGATATCTCCCTGAGAGAGAGGGACTGAGAGGCACCAGTCAGTGTACAGATACCTCCCTGAGGGAGTGGGGACTGAGAGACACCAGTCAGAGTACAGATACCTCCCTGAGAGAGAGGGGACTGAGAGATATGGGTGTCCTCGTACAGGAAACACAGCCGATCCCAAATGGAACAACATTTGCTGAGATACGGAGCGCTGGATCCCGGCCAGCATTGTCTCGGGATGCTTTCGGTACTTTCTGAGAGACACCAGTCAGTGTACAGATATCTCCCTGAGGGAGAGGGACTGAGAGACACCAGTCAGTGTACAAATATCTCCCTGAGAGAGAGGGGACTGAGAGACACCAGTCAGTGTACAGATATCACCCTGAGGGAGAGGGACTGAGAGACACCAGTCAGGGTACAGATATCTCACTGAGAGAGAGGGGACTGAGAGACACCAGTCAGTGTACAGATATCTCCCTGAGAGAGAGGGGACTGAGAGACACCAGTCAGTGTACAGATATCTCCCAGAGGGAGAGGTACTGAGTGACACCAGTCAGTGTACAGATATCTCCCTGAGGGAGAGGGAGAGAGTGACACCAGTCAGTGTACAGATATCTCCCTGAGGGAGAGGTACTGAGTGACACCAGTCAGTGCACAGATGTCTCCCTGAGGGAGAGGTACTGAGAGACACCAGTCAGTGTACAGGTATCTCCCTGAGAGAGAGGGACTGAGAGACACCAGTCAGTGTACAGATATCTCCCTGAGGGAGAGGGACTGAGAGACACCAGTCAGTGTACAGATATCTCCCTGAGAGAGAGGGACTGAGAGACACCAGTCAGTGTACAGATATCTCCCTGAGAGAGAGGGACTGAGAGACATCAGTCAGTGTACAGATATCTCCCTGAAAGAGAGGGGACTGAGAGACACCAGTCAGTGTACAGATATCTCCCTGAGGGGGAGAGGGGACTGAGAGACACCAGTCAGTGTACAGATATCTCCCTGAGAGAGAGTGGACTGAGAGACACCAGTCAGTGTACAGATATCTCCCTGAGAGAGAGGGACTGAGTGACACCAGTCAGTGTACAGATATCTCCCAGAGAGAGAGGGGACTGAGAGACTCCAGTCAGTGTACAGATATCTCCCTGAGAGAGAGGGACTGAGAGACACCAGTCAGTGTACAGATATCTCACTGAGAGAGAGGGGACTGAGAGACACCAGTCAGTGTACAGATATCACCCTGAGAGAGAGGGACTGAGTGACACCAGTCAATGTACAGATATCTCCCTGAGGGGACTGAGAGACACCAGTCAGTGTACAGATATCTCCCTGAGAGAGAGGGACTGAGAGACACCAGTCAGTGTACAGATATCACCCTGAGAGAGAGGGACTGAGAGACACCAGTCAGTGTACAGATATCTCCCTGAGAGAGAGGGGACTGAGTGACACCAGTCAATGTACAGATATCTCCCTGAGGGGACTGAGAGACACCAGTCAGTGTACAGATATCTCCCTGAGAGAGAGGGACTGAGAGACACCAGTCAGTGTACAGATATCTCCCTGAGGGGACTGAGAGACACCAGTCAGTGTACAGATATCTCCCAGAGAGAGAGGGACTGAGAGACACCAGTCAGTGTACAGATATCTCCCTGAGAGAGAGGGGACTGAGAGACACCAGTCAGTGTACAGATATCTCCCTGAGAGAGAGGGACTGAGTGACACCAGTCAGTGTACAGATATTTCCCTGAGGGAGAGGGACTGAGAGACACCAGTCAGTGTACAGATATCTCCCTGAGGGAGAGGGACTGAGAGACTCCAGTCAGTGTACAGATATCTCCCTGAGAGAGAGGGACTGAGTGACACCAGTCAGTGTACAGACATCTCCCTGAGAGAGAGGGACTGAGTGACACCAGTCAGTGTACAGATATCTCCCTGAGGGAGAGGGACTGAGAGACACCAGTCAGTGTACAGATATCTCCCTGAGAGAGAGGCACTGAGTGACACCAGTCAGTGTACAGGTATCTCCCTGAGAGAGAGGGACTGATAGATACCAGTCAGTGTACAGATATCTTTCTGAGAGAGAGGTACTGAGTGACACCAGTCAGTGTACAGGTATCTCCCTGAGAGAGAGGGACTGAGAGACACCAGTCATTGTACAGATATCTCCCTGAGAGGGAGGGACTGAGAGACACCAGTCAGTGTACAGATATCTCCCTGAGGGAGAGGTACTGAGTGACACCAGTCAGTGTACAGATATCTCCCTGAGGGAGAGGGACAGAGAGACACCAGTCAGAGTACAGATATCTCCCTGAGAGGGAGCGACTGAGAGACACCAGTCAGTGTCCAGATATCTCCCTGAGAGAGAGGTACTGAGTGACACCAGTCAGTGTACAGATATCTCCCAGGGGGAGAGGGACTGAGTGACACCAGTCAGTGTACAGATATCTCCCTGAGAGAGAGGGACTGAGAGACACCAGTCAGTGTACAGATATCTCCCTGAGGGAGAGGTACTGAGAGACACCAGTCAGTGTACAGATATCTCCCTGAGGGAGAGGTACTGAGAGACACCAGTCAGTGTACAGATATCTCCCTGAGGGAGAGGGGACTGAGAGACACCAGTCAGTGTACAGATATCTCCCTGAGAGAGAGGGACTGAGAGACACCAGTCAGTGTACAGATATCTCCCTGAGGGAGAGGGGACTGAGAGACACCAGTCAGTGTACAGATATCTCCCTGAGAGAAACGGGACTGAGAGACACCAGTCAGTGTACAGATATCTCCCTGAGAGAGAGGGACTGAGAGACACCAGTCAGTGTACAGATATCTCCCTGAGAGAGAGGGGACTGAGAGACACCAGTCAGTGTACAGATATCTCCCAGAGAGAGAGGGACTGAGAGACACCAGTCAGTGTACAGATATCTCCCTGAGAGAGAGGGGACTGAGAGACATCAGTCAGTGTACAGATATCTCCCAGAGAGAGAGGGACTGAGAGACACCAGTCAGTGTACAGATATCTCCCTGAGAGAGAGGGGACTGAGAGACACCAGTCAGTGTACAGATATCTCCCAGAGAGAGAGGGACTGAAAGACACCAGTCAGTGTACAGATATCTCCCTGAGAGAGAGGGACTGAGAGGCACCAGTCAGTGTACAGATACCTCCCTGAGGGAGTGGGGACTGAGAGACACCAGTCAGAGTACAGATACCTCCCTGAGAGAGAGGGGACTGAGAGATATGGGTGTCCTCGTACAGGAAACACAGCCGATCCCAAATGGAACAACATTTGCTGAGATACGGAGCGCTGGATCCCGGCCAGCATTGTCTCGGGATGCTTTCGGTACTTTCTGAGAGACACCAGTCAGTGTACAGATATCTCCCTGAGGGAGAGGGACTGAGAGACACCAGTCAGTGTACAAATATCTCCCTGAGAGAGAGGGGACTGAGAGACACCAGTCAGTGTACAGATATCACCCTGAGGGAGAGGGACTGAGAGACACCAGTCAGGGTACAGATATCTCACTGAGAGAGAGGGGACTGAGAGACACCAGTCAGTGTACAGATATCTCCCTGAGAGAGAGGGGACTGAGAGACACCAGTCAGTGTACAGATATCTCCCAGAGGGAGAGGTACTGAGTGACACCAGTCAGTGTACAGATATCTCCCTGAGGGAGAGGGAGAGAGTGACACCAGTCAGTGTACAGATATCTCCCTGAGGGAGAGGTACTGAGTGACACCAGTCAGTGCACAGATGTCTCCCTGAGGGAGAGGTACTGAGAGACACCAGTCAGTGTACAGGTATCTCCCTGAGAGAGAGGGACTGAGAGACACCAGTCAGTGTACAGATATCTCCCTGAGGGAGAGGGACTGAGAGACACCAGTCAGTGTACAGATATCTCCCTGAGAGAGAGGGACTGAGAGACACCAGTCAGTGTACAGATATCTCCCTGAGAGAGAGGGACTGAGAGACACCAGTCAGTGTACAGATATCTCCCTGAGAGAGAGGGACAGAGTGACACCAGTCAGTGTACAGATATCTCCCTGAGAGAGAGGGACTGAGAGACACCAGTCAGTGTACAGATATCTCCCTGAGAGAGAGGGACTGAGAGACATCAGTCAGTGTACAGATATCTCCCTGAAAGAGAGGGGACTGAGAGACACCAGTCAGTGTACAGATATCTCCCTGAGGGGGAGAGGGGACTGAGAGACACCAGTCAGTGTACAGATATCTCCCTGAGAGAGAGTGGACTGAGAGACACCAGTCAGTGTACAGATATCTCCCTGAGAGAGAGGGACTGAGTGACACCAGTCAGTGTACAGATATCTCCCAGAGAGAGAGGGGACTGAGAGACTCCAGTCAGTGTACAGATATCTCCCTGAGAGAGAGGGACTGAGAGACACCAGTCAGTGTACAGATATCTCACTGAGAGAGAGGGGACTGAGAGACACCAGTCAGTGTACAGATATCACCCTGAGAGAGAGGGACTGAGTGACACCAGTCAATGTACAGATATCTCCCTGAGGGGACTGAGAGACACCAGTCAGTGTACAGATATCTCCCTGAGAGAGAGGGACTGAGAGACACCAGTCAGTGTACAGATATCACCCTGAGAGAGAGGGACTGAGAGACACCAGTCAGTGTACAGATATCTCCCTGAGAGAGAGGGGACTGAGTGACACCAGTCAATGTACAGATATCTCCCTGAGGGGACTGAGAGACACCAGTCAGTGTACAGATATCTCCCTGAGAGAGAGGGACTGAGAGACACCAGTCAGTGTACAGATATCTCCCTGAGGGGACTGAGAGACACCAGTCAGTGTACAGATATCTCCCAGAGAGAGAGGGACTGAGAGACACCAGTCAGTGTACAGATATCTCCCTGAGAGAGAGGGACTGAGTGACACCAGTCAGTGTACAGATATCTCCCTGAGAGAGAGGGGACTGAGAGACACCAGTCAGTGTACAGATATCACCCTGAGAGAGAGGGACTGAGTGACACCAGTCAATGTACAGATATCTCCCTGAGGGGACTGAGAGACACCAGTCAGTGTACAGATATCTCCCAGAGAGAGAGGGACTGAGAGACACCAGTCAGTCTACAGATATCTCCCTGAGAGAGAGGGGACTGAGAGACACCAGTCAGTGTACAGATATCACCCTGAGAGAGAGGGACTGAGTGACACCAGTCAATGTACAGATATCTCCCTGAGAGAGAGGGACTGAGAGACACCAGTCAGTGTACAGATATCTCCCTGAGAGAGAGGGACTGAGAGACACCAGTCAGTGTACAGATATCTCCCTGAGAGAGAGGGACTGAGAAACACCAGTCAGTGTACAGATATCTCCCTGAGAGAGAGGGACTGAGAAACACCAGTCAGTGTACAGATATCTCCCTGAGAGAGAGGGACTGAGAGACACCAGTCAGTGTACAGATATCTCCCTGAGGGGACTGAGAGACACCAGTCAGTGTACAGATATCTCCCAGAGAGAGAGGGACTGAGAGACACCAGTCAGTGTACAGATATCTCCCTGAGGGGACTGAGAGACACCAGTCAGTGTACAGATATCTCCCTGAGAGAGAGGGACTGAGAGACACCAGTCAGTGTACAGATATCTCCCTGAGAGAGAGGGACTGAGAGACACCAGTCAGTGTACAGATATCTCCCAGAGAGAGAGGGGACTGAGAGACACCATTCAGTGTACAGATATCTCCCTGAGGGAGAGGGGACTGAGAGACACCAGTCAGTGTACAGATATCACCGTGAGAGAGAGGGACTGAGAGACACCAGTCAGTGTACAGATATCTCCCTGAGAGAGAGGGACTGAGTGACACCAGTCAGTGAACAGATATCTCCCTGAGAGAAAGGGGACTGAGAGACACCAGTCAGTGTACAGATATCTCCCTGAGAGAGAGGGGACTGAGAGACACCAGTCAGTGTACAGATATCTCCCAGAGAGAGAGGGACTGAGAGACACCAGTCAGTATACAGATATCTCCCTGAGAGAGAGGGGACTGAGAGACACCAGTCAGTGTACAGATATCTCCCTGAGAGAAAGGGGACTGAGAGACACCAGTCAGTGTACAGATATCTCCCTGAGAGAGAGGGACTGAGAGACACCAGTCAGTGTACAGATATCTCCCTGAGAGAGAGGGGACTGAGAGACACCAGTCAGTGTACAGATATCTCCCAGAGAGAGAGGGACTGAGAGACACCAGTCAGTGTACAGATATCTCCCTGAGAGAGAGGGGACTGAGAGACATCAGTCAGTGTACAGATATCTCCCAGAGAGAGAGGGACTGAGAGACACCAGTCAGTGTACAGATATCTCCCTGAGAGAGAGGGGACTGAGAGACACCAGTCAGTGTACAGATATCTCCCAGAGAGAGAGGGACTGAAAGACACCAGTCAGTGTACAGATATCTCCCTGAGAGAGAGGGACTGAGAGGCACCAGTCAGTGTACAGATACCTCCCTGAGGGAGTGGGGACTGAGAGACACCAGTCAGAGTACAGATACCTCCCTGAGAGAGAGGGGACTGAGAGATATGGGTGTCCTCGTACAGGAAACACAGCCGATCCCAAATGGAACAACATTTGCTGAGATACGGAGCGCTGGATCCCGGCCAGCATTGTCTCGGGATGCTTTCGGTACTTTCTGAGAGACACCAGTCAGTGTACAGATATCTCCCTGAGGGAGAGGGACTGAGAGACACCAGTCAGTGTACAAATATCTCCCTGAGAGAGAGGGGACTGAGAGACACCAGTCAGTGTACAGATATCACCCTGAGGGAGAGGGACTGAGAGACACCAGTCAGGGTACAGATATCTCACTGAGAGAGAGGGGACTGAGAGACACCAGTCAGTGTACAGATATCTCCCTGAGAGAGAGGGGACTGAGAGACACCAGTCAGTGTACAGATATCTCCCAGAGGGAGAGGTACTGAGTGACACCAGTCAGTGTACAGATATCTCCCTGAGAGAGAGGGAGAGAGTGACACCAGTCAGTGTACAGATATCTCCCTGAGAGAGAGGGGACTGAGAGACACCAGTCAGTGTACAGATATCTCCCAGAGGGAGAGGTACTGAGTGACACCAGTCAGTGTACAGATATCTCCCTGAGGGAGAGGGAGAGAGTGACACCAGTCAGTGTACAGATTTCTCCCTGAGGGAGAGGGGACGGAGTGACACAAGTCAGTGTACAGATATCTCCCTGAGGGAGAGGTACTGAGTGACACCAGTCAGTGCACAGATGTCTCCCTGAGGGAGAGGTACTGAGAGACACCAGTCAGTGTACAGGTATCTCCCTGAGAGAGAGGGACTGAGAGACACCAGTCAGTGTACAGATATCTCCCTGAGGGAGAGGGACTGAGAGACACCAGTCAGTGTACAGATATCTCCCTGAGAGAGAGGGACTGAGAGACACCAGTCAGTGTACAGATATCTCCCTGAGGGAGAGGGGACTGAGAGACACCAGTCAGTGTACAGATATCTCCCAGAGAGAGAGGTACTGAGTGACACCAGTCAGTGTAAAGATATCTCCCTGAGAGAGAGGGACTGAGAGACACCAGTCAGTGTACAGATATCTCCCTGAGGGCGAGGGACTGAGTGACACCAGTCAGTGTACAGATATCTCCCTGAGGGAGAGGGACTGAGAGGCACCAGTCAGTGTACAGACATCTCCCTGAGAGAGAGGGACTGAGAGACACCAGTCAGTGTACAGATATCTCCCTGAGAGAGAGGGGACTGAGAGACACCAGTCAGTGTACAGATATCTCCCTGAGGGAGAGGGAGAGAGTGACACCAGTCAGTGTACAGATATCTCCCTGAGAGAGAGGGACTGAGAGACACCAGTCAGTGTACAGATTTCTCCCTGAGGGAGAGGGGACGGAGTGACACAAGTCAGTGTACAGATATCTCCCTGAGGGAGAGGTACTGAGTGACACCAGTCAGTGCACAGATGTCTCCCTGAGGGAGAGGTACTGAGAGACACCAGTCAGTGTACAGATATCTCCCTGAGGGAGAGGGACTGAGAGACACCAGTCAGTGTACAGATATCTCCCTGAGAGAGAGTGGACTGAGAGACACCAGTCAGTGTACAGGTATCTCCCTGAGAGAGAGGGACTGAGAGACACCAGTCAGTGTACAGATATCTCCCTGAGGGAGAGGGACTGAGAGACACCAGTCAGTGTACAGATATCTCCCTGAGGGAGAGGGACTGAGAGACACCAGTCAGTGTACAGATATCTCCCTGAGAGAGAGGTACTGAGTGACACCAGTCAGTGTACAGATATCTCCCTGAGAGAGAGGGACTGAGAGACACCAATCAGTGTACAGATATCTCCCTGAGGGCGAGGGACTGAGAGACACCAGTCAGTGTACAGATATCTCCCTGAGAGAGAGTGGACTGAGAGACACCAGTCAGTGTACAGGTATCTCCCTGAGAGAGAGGGACTGAGAGACACCAGTCAGTGTACAGATATCTCCCTGAGGGAGAGGGACTGAGAGACACCAGTCAGTGTACAGATATCTCCCTGAGGGAGAGGGGACTGAGAGACACCAGTCAGTGTACAGATATCTCCCTGAGAGAGAGTGGACTGAGAGACACCAGTCAGTGTACAGGTATCTCCCTGAGAGAGAGGGACTGAGAGACACCAGTCAGTGTACAGATATCTCCCTGAGGGAGAGGGACTGAGAGACACCAGTCAGTGTACAGATATCTCCCTGAGGGAGAGGGACTGAGAGACACCAGTCAGTGTACAGATATCTCCCTGAGAGAGAGGTACTGAGTGACACCAGTCAGTGTACAGATATCTCCCTGAGAGAGAGGGACTGAGAGACACCAATCAGTGTACAGATATCTCCCTGAGGGCGAGGGACTGAGAGACACCAGTCAGTGTACAGATATCTCCCTGAGGGAGAGGGGACTGAGTGACACCATTCAGTGTACAGATATCTCCCTGAGGGAGAGGGACTGAGTGACACCAGTCAGTGTACAGATATCTCCCAGAGGGCGAGGGGCTGAGAGACACCAGTCAGTGTACAGATATCTCCCTGAGGGAGAGGGACTGAGAGACACCAGTCAGTGTACAGATATCTCCCTGAGGGAGAGGTACTGAGTGACACCAGTCAGTGTACAGATATCTCCCTGAGCGAGAGGGACTGAGAGGCACCAGTCAGTGTACAGATAACTCCCTGAGGGAGAGGGACTGAGAGACACCAGTCAGTGTACAGATACCTCACTGAGAGAGAGGGGACTGAGAGACACCAGTCAGTGTACAGATATCTCCCTGAGAGAGAGGGGACTGAGAGACACCAGTCAGTGTACAGATATCTCCCTGAGAGAGAGGGACTGAGTGACACCAGTCAGTGTACAGATATTTCCCTGAGGGAGAGGGACTGAGAGACACCAGTCAGTGTACAGATATCTCCCTGAGGGAGAGGGACTGAGAGACTCCAGTCAGTGTACAGATATCTCCCTGAGAGAGAGGGACTGAGTGACACCAGTCAGTGTACAGACATCTCCCTGAGAGAGAGGGACTGAGTGACACCAGTCAGTGTACAGATATCTCCCTGAGGGAGAGGGACTGAGAGACACCAGTCAGTGTACAGATATCTCCCTGAGAGAGAGGCACTGAGTGACACCAGTCAGTGTACAGGTATCTCCCTGAGAGAGAGGGACTGATAGATACCAGTCAGTGTACAGATATCTTTCTGAGAGAGAGGTACTGAGTGACACCAGTCAGTGTACAGGTATCTCCCTGAGAGAGAGGGACTGAGAGACACCAGTCATTGTACAGATATCTCCCTGAGAGGGAGGGACTGAGAGACACCAGTCAGTGTACAGATATCTCCCTGAGGGAGAGGTACTGAGTGACACCAGTCAGTGTACAGATATCTCCCTGAGGGAGAGGGACAGAGAGACACCAGTCAGAGTACAGATATCTCCCTGAGAGGGAGCGACTGAGAGACACCAGTCAGTGTCCAGATATCTCCCTGAGAGAGAGGTACTGAGTGACACCAGTCAGTGTACAGATATCTCCCAGGGGGAGAGGGACTGAGTGACACCAGTCAGTGTACAGATATCTCCCTGAGAGAGAGGGACTGAGAGACACCAGTCAGTGTACAGATATCTCCCTGAGGGAGAGGTACTGAGAGACACCAGTCAGTGTACAGATATCTCCCTGAGGGAGAGGTACTGAGAGACACCAGTCAGTGTACAGATATCTCCCTGAGGGAGAGGGGACTGAGAGACACCAGTCAGTGTACAGATATCTCCCTGAGAGAGAGGGACTGAGAGACACCAGTCAGTGTACAGATATCTCCCTGAGGGAGAGGGGACTGAGAGACACCAGTCAGTGTACAGATATCTCCCTGAGAGAAACGGGACTGAGAGACACCAGTCAGTGTACAGATATCTCCCTGAGAGAGAGGGACTGAGAGACACCAGTCAGTGTACAGATATCTCCCTGAGAGAGAGGGGACTGAGAGACACCAGTCAGTGTACAGATATCTCCCAGAGAGAGAGGGACTGAGAGACACCAGTCAGTGTACAGATATCTCCCTGAGAGAGAGGGGACTGAGAGACATCAGTCAGTGTACAGATATCTCCCAGAGAGAGAGGGACTGAGAGACACCAGTCAGTGTACAGATATCTCCCTGAGAGAGAGGGGACTGAGAGACACCAGTCAGTGTACAGATATCTCCCAGAGAGAGAGGGACTGAAAGACACCAGTCAGTGTACAGATATCTCCCTGAGAGAGAGGGACTGAGAGGCACCAGTCAGTGTACAGATACCTCCCTGAGGGAGTGGGGACTGAGAGACACCAGTCAGAGTACAGATACCTCCCTGAGAGAGAGGGGACTGAGAGATATGGGTGTCCTCGTACAGGAAACACAGCCGATCCCAAATGGAACAACATTTGCTGAGATACGGAGCGCTGGATCCCGGCCAGCATTGTCTCGGGATGCTTTCGGTACTTTCTGAGAGACACCAGTCAGTGTACAGATATCTCCCTGAGGGAGAGGGACTGAGAGACACCAGTCAGTGTACAAATATCTCCCTGAGAGAGAGGGGACTGAGAGACACCAGTCAGTGTACAGATATCACCCTGAGGGAGAGGGACTGAGAGACACCAGTCAGGGTACAGATATCTCACTGAGAGAGAGGGGACTGAGAGACACCAGTCAGTGTACAGATATCTCCCTGAGAGAGAGGGGACTGAGAGACACCAGTCAGTGTACAGATATCTCCCAGAGGGAGAGGTACTGAGTGACACCAGTCAGTGTACAGATATCTCCCTGAGGGAGAGGGAGAGAGTGACACCAGTCAGTGTACAGATATCTCCCTGAGGGAGAGGTACTGAGTGACACCAGTCAGTGCACAGATGTCTCCCTGAGGGAGAGGTACTGAGAGACACCAGTCAGTGTACAGGTATCTCCCTGAGAGAGAGGGACTGAGAGACACCAGTCAGTGTACAGATATCTCCCTGAGGGAGAGGGACTGAGAGACACCAGTCAGTGTACAGATATCTCCCTGAGAGAGAGGGACTGAGAGACACCAGTCAGTGTACAGATATCTCCCTGAGAGAGAGGGACTGAGAGACACCAGTCAGTGTACAGATATCTCCCTGAGGGAGAGGGACTGAGTGACACCAGTCAGTGTACAGATATCTCCCTGAGGGAGAGGGACTGAGAGGCACCAGTCAGTGTACAGACATCTCCCTGAGAGAGAGGGACTGAGAGACACCAGTCAGTGTACAGATATCTCCCTGAGAGAGAGGGGACTGAGAGACACCAGTCAGTGTACAGATATCTCCCTGAGGGAGAGGGAGAGAGTGACACCAGTCAGTGTACAGATATCTCCCTGAGAGAGAGGGACTGAGAGACACCAGTCAGTGTACAGATTTCTCCCTGAGGGAGAGGGGACGGAGTGACACAAGTCAGTGTACAGATATCTCCCTGAGGGAGAGGTACTGAGTGACACCAGTCAGTGCACAGATGTCTCCCTGAGGGAGAGGTACTGAGAGACACCAGTCAGTGTACAGATATCTCCCTGAGGGAGAGGGGACTGAGAGACACCAGTCAGTGTACAGATATCTCCCTGAGAGAGAGGTACTGAGAGACACCAGTCAGTGTACAGATATCTCCCTGAGAGGGAGCGACTGAGAGACACCAGTCAGTGTCCAGATATCTCCCTGAGAGAGAGGTACTGAGTGACACCAGTCAGTGTACAGATATCTCCCAGGGGGAGAGGGACTGAGTGACACCAGTCAGTGTACAGATATCTCCCTGAGAGAGAGGGACTGAGAGACACCAGTCAGTGTACAGATATCTCCCTGAGGGAGAGGTACTGAGAGACACCAGTCAGTGTACAGATATCTCCCTGAGGGAGAGGTACTGAGAGACACCAGTCAGTGTACAGATATCTCCCTGAGGGAGAGGGGACTGAGAGACACCAGTCAGTGTACAGATATCTCCCTGAGAGAGAGGGACTGAGAGACACCAGTCAGTGTACAGATATCTCCCTGAGGGAGAGGGGACTGAGTGACACCAGTCAGTGTACAGATATCTCCCTGAGAGAGAGGGACTGAGAGACACCAGTCAGTGTACAGATATCTCCCTGAGAGGGAGGGACTGAGTGACACCAGTCAGTGTACAGATATCTCCCTGAGGGAGAGGTACTGAGAGACACCAGTCAGTGTAAAGATATCTCCCTGAGAGAGAGGGGACTGAGAGACACCAGTCAGTGTACAGATATCTCCCTGATGGAGAGGTACTGAGTGACACCAGTCAGTGTACAGATATCTCCCTGAGAGAGAGGGGACTGAGAGACACCAGTCAGTGTGCAGATATCTCCCTGAGGGTGAGGGACTGAGAGACACCTGTCAGTGTACAGATATCTCCCTGAGGGAGAGGTACTGAGAGACACCAGTCAGTGTACAGAAATTTCTCAGAGGGAGAGGGAAAGATAGACACCAGTCAGTGTACAGATATCTCCCTGAGAGAGAGGGACTGAGAGACATCAGTCAGTGTACAGATATCTCCTCGAGGGAGTGGGACTGAGAGACACAAGTCAGTGTAAAGATATCTCCCTGAGAGAGAGGGGACTGAGAGACACCAGTCAGTGTACAGATATCTCCCTGATGGAGAGGTACTGAGTGACACCAGTCAAGGTACAGATATCTCCCTGAGGGAGAGGGACTGAGAGACACCAGTCAGTGTACAGATATCTCCCTGAGAGCGAGAGGGACTCAGAGACACCAGTCAGTGTACAAATATCTCCCTGAGAGAGAGGTACTGAGAGACACCAGTCAGTGCACAGATATCTCCCTGAGAGAGAGGTACTGAGTGACACCAGTCAGTGTACAGATATCTCCCCCAGCGCCCTGTGTTACTGACTGTATCTCTACTGATGTTAATCCAGCTCGCTCACACTGTCACTCAGTAACCCTCTCCCCCAGCGCCCTGTGTTACTGACTGTATCTCTACTGATGTTAATCCAGCTCCCTCACACTGTCACTCAGTAACCCTCTCCCCCAGCGCCCTGTGTTACTGACTGTATCTCTACTGATGTTAATCCAGCTCCCTCACACTGTCACTCAGTAACCCTCTCCCCCAGCACCCTGTGTTACTGACTGTATCTCTACTGATGTTAATCCAGCTCGCTCACACTGTCACTCAGTAACCCCTCTCCCCCAGCGCCCTGTGTTACTGACTGTATCTTTACTGATGTTAATCCAGCTCCCTCACACTGTCACTCAGTAACCCCTCTCCCCCAGCGCACTGTGTTACTGACTGTATCTCGACAGATGTTAATGCAGCTCCCTCACACTGTCACTCAGTAACCCCTCTCCCCCAGCGCCCTGTGTTACTGACTGTATCTCTACTGATGTTAATCCAGCTCCCTCACACTGTCACTCAGTAACCCTCTCCCTCAGCGCCCTGTGTTACTGACTGTATCTCGACTGATGTTAATCCAGCTCCCTCACACTGTCACTCAGTAACCCTCTCCCCCAGCGCCCTGTGTTACTGACTGTATCTCTACTGATGTTAATCCAGCTCCCTCACACTGTCACTCAGTAACCCTCTCCCCAGCGCCCTGTGTCACTGACTGTATCTCTACTGATGTTAATCCAGCTCCCTCACACTGTCATTCAGTAACCCCTCAACCCCAGCGCCCTGTGATACTGACTGTATCTCTACTGATGTTAACCCAGCTCCCCCACACTGTCACTCAGTAACCCCTCTCCCCCAGTGCCCTGTGTCACTGACTGTATCTCTACTGATGTTAGGCCTGCTCCCTCACACTGTCACTCAGTAACCCTCTCCCCCAGCGCCCTGTGTTACTGACTGTATCTCTACTGAACTTAACCCAGCTCCCCCACACTGTAATTCAGTAACCCCACTCCCCCAGTGCCCTGTGTCACTGACTGTATCTCTACTGATGTTAGGCCTGCTCCCTCACACTGTCACTCAGTAACCCTCTCCCCCAGCGCCCTGTGTTACTGACTGTATCTCTACTGAACTTAACCCAGCTCCCCCACACTGTAATTCAGTAACCCCACTCCCCCAGTGCCCTGTGTCACTGACTGTATCTCTACTGATGTTAGGCCTGCTCCCTCACAGTCACTCAGTAACCCCACTGCCCCAGCGCCCTGTCTTACTGACTATGCCTCTACGTTAACCCAGCTCCCTCACACAGTCACTCAGTAACCTCTCTCCCCCAGCGCCCTGTGTTACTGACTGTATCTCTACTGATGTTAATCCAGCTACCTCACACTGTCACTCAGTAACCCTCTCCCCCAGCGCCCTGTGTTACTGACTGTATCTCTACTGATGTTAATCCAGCTCCCTCACACAGTCACTCAGTAACCTCTCTCCCCCAGCGCCCTGTGTTACTGACTGTATCTCTACTGATGTTAATCCAGCTACCTCACACTGTCACTCAGTAACCCTCTCCCCCAGCGCCCTGTGTTACTGACTGTATCTCTACTGAACTTAACCCAGCTCCCCCACACTGTAATTCAGTAACCCCACTCCCCCAGTGCCCTGTGTCACTGACTGTATCTCTACTGATGTTAGGCCTGCTCCCTCACAGTCACTCAGTAACCCCACTGCCCCAGCGCCCTGTCTTACTGACTATGCCTCTACGTTAACCCAGCTCCCTCACACAGTCACTCAGTAACCTCTCTCCCCCAGCGCCCTGTGTTACTGACTGTATCTCTACTGATGTTAATCCAGCTCCCCCGCACAGTCACTCAGTAACCCCACTGCCCCAGCGCCCTGTCTTACTGACTATGCCTCTACGTTAACCCAGCTCCCTCACACAGTCACTCAGTAACCTCTCTCCCCCAGCGCCCTGTGTTACTGACTGTATCTCTACTGATGTTAATCCTGCTCCCCCACACAGTCACTCAGTAACCTCTCTCCCCCAGCACCCTGTGTTACTGACTGTATCTCTACTGATGTTAATCCTGCTCCCTCACACAGTCACTCAGTAACCCTCTCCCTCAGCGCCCTGTGTTACTGACTGTATCTCTACTGATGTTAATCCTGCTCCCTCACACAGTCACTCAGTAACCCCACTCCCCCAGCGCCCTGTCTTACTGATTGTGCCTCTACGTTAACCCAGCTCCCTCACACTGTCACTCAGTAACCTCTCTCCCCCAGCGCCCTGCATTAATTTATGTATTTCTACTGATGTTGATCCCCTCTCATTCTTCTAAACTCCAATGAGTATAGGCTCCACAGGTTAATTGAGTGTTAATCGAAACAAGAGTTACGTAATGATGTATAAAAATTGCAGGAAGCTACTTTAGAAGAAACCACTCTTTGTTTATAGAGAAAGACACAGAAAATACTCTGATAATGTTCAATTCGATTTGGTTGAATGTTTGAAATTGAAGATTAAAAATTGTGAGTACAATGAAGTTTGCTTCCCGCTATTAATTGCAAAGTACTTAAAATAATTCAACACTCCTCGTGATAAGAGCAGGGATTAATATTGTGGGGAATGTTTGAGAGAAAAGCATCAGAAGCGAAATTGGTAAATTATAAATCATTACGTCAACATATGAGTGAACATTTCCAAGTCAGTCTGACTTGTCTTTCTTACTGGACAGCAAAACCAATGTTTATTTCTGTTAAGTCATAGCTTTTCCTGCTTTTTGTTTATAATTCAGTGACACAAATTGTGTGTATATTTGTAAATTGTAAAATAACAACAAGAAATCACATTTCTGTGACATTTTTTATGCCTTAAACAATTGAAGTTGTGGTTTGGAATCTAGCTGGTAAATGTAGTTTCTTCACCTGAAAGATTTGAGTGTTTAAAGTTAATGGAGGATATGGGATCAAATGCTGTTTGCGACATTCCTGCATTGTTGAACTGTATGATATCATTGCAGTGCCATTGTTGAATGGAGGTGCCGGTTTTGCCCAGGCCAGCACTCTGATCTGTTGCATCCTGTGTAGATCAGAAACAGGTTAAGATGTTCATAGTAAACAGCCCAAGACAATGGAATGGGTAATCAATGTCTGGCCAACGCCAGAGTCTTGAAACACACGAGATGGTGGAATATACAAAACCAGACCAGATGAGGCAGCAGGTGTTACCACACATTCTAGTTCTGCATCTCCTGTGACTTTGGAGCAGGTTCTGTTTAACTTTAAAATGTCTCTCTCAAATAATAGGCCTGAGAGAAATTGAGAACAGGCATTCTGAGAGTTTCAAAGAGAGAAGGTGTAGAGATTTCAAGAAATATAAAATTATAAATGAATAACGGAAAGGTAGAGAGAGATACAGAACTATAGAGAGAGATCAATATACAGAGAGGCACATAGAGAGAGCGGTACACCAGTCAGTGTACAGATATCTCCCTGAGGGAGAGGTACTGAGTGACACCAGTCAGTGTGCAGATATCTCCCAGAGGGAGAGGTACGAGAGACACCAGTCAGTGTACAGATATCTCCCTGAGAGAGAGGGACTGAGAGACACCAGTCAGTGTACAGATATCTCCCCGAGGGAGTGGGACAGAGAGACACGAGTCAGTGTACAGATATCTCGCTGAGCGAGAGGGACTGAGAGACACGAGTCAGTGCACAAATATCTCCCTGGGAGAGAGGGACTGAGAGACACCAGTCAAGGTACAGATATCTCGCTGAGCGAGAGGGACTGAGAGACACGAGTCAGTGTACAGATATCTCCCTGGGTGACTGAGAGTCACCAATAAAGTGCAAAAAAGTCACATACACACACCAACATTACATGTGGACCAGGCCCGAATGAAATCAATAGGGTTTAATCCAGCAACAGCTGATAATAATAGACCTGAACCACATCTCACACAAACACCAGCTTTTGCAAACTCTCTCTATCTCTCTCTGTCTATCTCTCTCTGTCCAATTCCAATTCCAATTCAATTCAAATGCTTTATTGGCATGAAAGTTTACAGAGAACCATATTGCCAAAGCTTACATAGCAAAAAGGTACAGTTTTCCAACATTCTGTAGGTGTCAATCGATTTGACATTTGTTGGGTACATACAATATTACTTTGAAACAATATTAATTTTAAACAGTCTTTGTACTTCATTTGGTACGTTCAATATTAATTTTAAACAGTCTTAATTTTAAACAGTCCTCAGGTTGTGACATGTTGTTACATATTTGGCCCCAAGGTATGGTCTGTCTCCTTCTCCTAGGACTAATCTCAATTTTGACAGGTCATCCAATTCCTTGAAATCTGGGGTTGTTTGTCTCTCTATGTCTGTCCCTGTCTGTCACTCTCTCGCTCTCAGACCCATTTTGAAGGGGTGCAGCCTAGGAGTGTCAATTTTTGATGATGTCAATTCCTGCCGGCTGTGTCCATTTTGATGAGCTCACCACCCACCCCTCCCCCCACAGCAGCCATTTTGATGATGTTTTCAATTCCTGGCTGTCATTGGTGTCTGAGTGAGTTTGCAGCTGCTCTCTCTCTCTATCTCTTCCCCCTCAATAACATCATGGCTGATCTGATCTTGGCCTCAACTTCACTGACCTGCCTGTTCCCCATGACCCTTGACTCCCCTATCTGTCTATCTCCGCCTTGAATATATTCACTGACTCCGCCTCCACAGCGCTCTGGGGTCGAGAATTCCACAGATTCCCCATCCTCTGGGAGAAGAAATTCCTCCTCATCTCCGCCTTAAATGGGCGACCCCTTATCCTGAAACTGTGCCCCCTCGTTCTAGATTGCCCCACGAGGGGAAACATCCTCTCAGCATCTACCCTGTCAATCCCCCTCAGAATCTGCATACATTAAGGGCTATTCAACTATGGGAGGCACATCAGGCAAGCACATTCACTCAGATGCCTTCCTTTTTCTTGCAGGCCAAGCTCTCTCAGAACAGCCGGGAGCAGCAACGCACGGGAGGAGGACGACCAGCTGATCTACACATCCTCACCAATTTGGAGGCGAGAGTGCACAGGATCGTTGTCAGCCATACGTGCCATGACCGCTGGAGTGGTCGACCCCCTTGGGGACAGCAGTGGTATGGTCATCAGCTTTCTCTCCTCTCTCACACCACTCGCCCCTCAAAACACCAGCCTTTTACACTTTCAATCCAACTTACTAACTGTCTCCAGTCCTTGCTCCCTTACTGCCCCCCTGTCCTCACGCTAAAGCCACTCTTGTAACTACCTGCTTTCAGATAGTGAACCACCAGCTGACCAGCCTGTCCCTCAACCTGCCAGTGGCAGCGACGCCCCAGGCGAGGAGGAAGAGGAAGCCGGAGCCTCACCGCCTGCGTCTCCCGAGGAAGCCCATTCTAACACCAGCCCCTCACCCTCTTCAATTAAAACCCTGTCTCCACTTTAAGGATTTTGTTCTTTTACAATCCATCATTACACCATTTCTGGAGTTTTATGATTCCTTTTGACAACAACCTGCATGGGAGACTGTAGATGGAGCTTTACTCTCTATCTAACCCGTGCTGTACCTGCCCTGGGAGTGTTTGATGGGACAGTGTAGAGGGAGCTTTACTCTCTATCTAACCCGTGCTGTACCTGCCCTGGGAGTGTTTGATGGGACAGTGTAGAGGGAGCTTTACTCTGTATCTAACCCGTGCTGTACCTGCCCTGGGAGTGTTTGATGGGACAGTGTAGAGGGAGCTTTACTCTGTATGTAACCCGTGCTGTACCTGCCCTGGGAGTGTTTGATGGGACAGTGTAGAGGGAGCTTTACTCTGTATCTAGCCTGTGCTGTACCTGCCCTGGGAGTGTTTGATGGGACAGTGTAGAGGAAGCTTTACTCTGTACCTAACCCGTGCTGTACCTGCCCTGGGAGTGTTTGATGAGGCAGTGTAGAGGGAGATTTACTCTGTATCTAACACGTGCTGCACCTGCCCTGGGAGTGTTTGATGAGACAGTGTAGAGGGAGCTTTACTCTGTATCTAACCCGTGCTGTACCTGCTCTGGGAGTGTTTGATGGGACAGTGTAGAGGGAGCTTTACGCTGTATCTAACCCGTGCTGTACCTGCTCTGGGAGTGTTTGATGAGACACTGTAGAGGGAGCTTTACCCTGTATCTAACCCATGCTGTACCTGTCCTGGGAGTGTTTGATGGGACAGTGTAGAGGGAGCTTTACTCAATACCTAACCCGTGCTGTACCTGTCCTGGGAGTGTTGATGGGGCAGTGTAGAGGGAGCTTTACTCTGTACCTAACCCGTGCTGTACCTGCCCTGGGAGTGTTTGATGGGGCAGTGTAGAGGGAGCTTTACTCTGTATCTAAACCGTGCTGTACCTGCCCTGGGAGTGTTGATGGGGCAGTGTAGAGGGAGCTTTACTCTGTACCTAACCCGTGCTGCACCTGCCCTGGGAGTGTTGGATGGGGCAGTGTAGAGGGAGCTTTACTCTGTACCTAACCTGTGCTGTACCTGCCCTGGGAGTGTTGATGGGGCAGTGTAGAGGGAGCTTTACTCTGTATCTAACCCGTGCTGTACCTGCTGTGGGAGTGTTTGATGGGACAGTGTTGAGGGAGCTTTACTCTGTATCTAACCCGTGCTGTACCTGCCCTGGGAGTGTTTGATGGGACAGTGTAGAGGGAGCTTTACTCTGTACCTAACCCGTGCTGTACCTGCCCTGGGAGTGTTTGATGAGGCAGTGTAGAGGGAGCTTTACTCTGTATCTAACACGTGCTGTACCTGCCCTGGGAGTGTTTGATGGGACAGTGTAGAGGGAGCTTTACTCTGTATCTAACCCGTGCTGTACCTGCTGTGGGAGTGTTTGATGGGACAGTGTAGAGGGAGCTTTACTCTGTATCTAACCTGTGCTGTACCTGCCCTGAGAGTGTTTGATGGGACAGTGTAGAGGGAGCTTTACTCTGTACCTAACCCGTGCTGAACCTGCCCTGAGAGTGTTTGATGGGACAGTGTAGAGGGAGATTTACTCTGTATCTAACCCGTGCTGTACCTGCTCTGGGAGTGTTTGATGGGACAGTGTAGAGGAAGTTTTACTCTGTATCTAACCCGTGCTGTACCTTCCCTGGGAGTGTTTGATGGGATAGTGTAGAGGGAGCTTCACTCTGCATCTAACACGTGCTGTACCTGCCCTGGGAGTGTTTGATGGGACAGTGTAGAGGGAGCTTTACTCTGTATCTAACCCGTGCTGTACCTGCCCTGGGAGTGTTTGTTGGGACAGTGTAGAGGGAGCTTTACTCTGTATCTAACCCTGTGCTGTACCTTCCCTGGGAGTGTTTGATGGGACAGTGTAGAGGGAGCTTTACTCTGTATCTAACCCGTGCTGTACCTGCCCTGGGAATGTTTGATGGGACAGTGTAGATGGAGCTTTACTCTGTATCTAACCCGTGCTTTACCTTCCCTGGGAGTGTTTGATGGGACAGTGCAGAGGGAGCTTTACTCTGTATCTAACCCGTGCTGTACCTGCCCTGAGAGTGTTTGATGGGGCAGTTTAGAGGGAACTTTACTCTGTATCTAACCCGTGCTGTACCTGCCCTGGGAGTGTTTGATGGGACAGTGTAGAGGGAGCTTTACTCTGTATCTAGCCCGTGCTGTACCTGCCCCGGGAGTGTTTGATGGGACAATGTAGATGGAGCTTTACTCTGTATCTAACCCGTGCTGTACCTGCCCTGGGAGTGTTTGATGGGACAGTGTAGATGGAGCTTTACTCTGTATCTAACCCGTGCTGTACCTGCCCTGGGAGTGTTTGATGGGACAGTGCAGAGTGAGATTTACTCTGTATGTAACCCGTGCTGTACCTGCCCTGGGAGTGTTTGATGGGACAGTGCAGAGGGAGCTTTACTCTGTATTTAACCCGTGCTGTACCTGCCCTGGGAGTGTTTGATGGGACAGTGTAGAGGGAGATTTACTCTGTATCTAACCCGTGCTGGACCTGCCCTGGGAGTGTTTGATGGGGACAGTGTAGAGGGAGCTTTACTCTGTACCTAACCCGTGCTGTACCTGCCCTGGGAGTGTTTGATGGGACAGTGTAGAGGGAGCTTTACTCTGTATCTAACCCGTGCTGTACCTGCCCTGGGAGTGTTTGATGGGACAGTGTAGAGGGAGATTTACTCTGTATGTAACCCGTGCTGTACCTGCCCTGGGAGTGTTTGATGGGACAGTGTAGAGGGAGCTTTACTGTGTATCTAACCCGTGCTGTACCTGCCCTGGGAGTGTTTGATGGGACAGTGTAGAGGGAGATTTACTCTGTATCTAACCCGTGCTGTACCTGCCCTGGGAGTGTTTGATGGGGACAGTGTAGAGGGAGCTTTACTCTGTATCTAACCCGTGCAGTACCTGCCCTGGGAGTGTTTGATGGGACAGTGTAGAGGGAGATTTACTCTGTATGTAACCCGTGCTGTACCTGCCCTGGGAGTGTTTGATGGGACAGTGTAGAGGGAGCTTTACTCTGTATCTAACCCGTGCTGTACCTGCCCTGGGAGTGTTTGATGGGACAGTGTAGAGGGAGATTTACTCTGTATCTAACCCGTGCTGTACCTGCCCTGGGAGTGTTTGATGGGGACAGTGTAGAGGGAGCTTTACTCTGTACCTAACCCGTGCTGTACCTGCCCTGGGAGTGTTTGATGGGACAGTGTAGAGGGAGCTTTACTCTGTACCAAACCCGTGCTGTACCTGCCCTGGGAGTGTTTGAGTGTTTGATGGGATAGTGTAGAGGGAGCTTTACTCTGTATCTAACCCGTGCTGTACCAGCCCTGGAAATGTTTGATGGGACAGTGTAGAGGGAGCTTTACTCTGTATCTAACCCGTGCTGTACCTGCCCTCTCGCCCTCTGCCTCTTGCCCTCTGCCTCTCGCCCTCTGCCTCTCGCCCTCTGCCTCTCGCCCTCTCCCTCTCTCCCTCTCTTCCTCTCGCCCTCTCCCTCTTGCCCTCTCCCTCTCGCCCTCTGCCTCTCGCCCTCTGCCTCTCGCCCTCTGCCTCTCTCCCTCTCTCCCTCTCCCTCTCTCCCTCTCTCCCTCTCACCCTCTCCCTCTCACCCTCTCCCTCTCGCCCTCTCCCTCTCGCCCTATGCCTCTCGCCCTCTGCCTCTCTCCCTCTCCCTCTCGCCCTCTCCCTCTCGCCCTATGCCTCTCTCCCTCTGCCTCTCGCCCTCTCCCTCTCTCCCTCTGCCCCTCGCCCCATGCATCTCGCCCTCTGCCCCTTGCCCTCTGCCTCTCACCCTCTGCCTCTCGCCCTCTGCCTCTCGCCCTCTGCCTCTTGCCCTCTGCCTCTCGCCCCATGCCCCTCGCCTCTGCATCTCGCCCTCTGCCTCTCACCCTCTGCCTCTCGCCCTCTGCCTCTCGCCCCATGCCCCTCGCCCTCTGCCTCTCACACTCTGCCTCTTGCCCTCTGCCTCTCGCCCTCTGCCTCTCGCCCTCTGCCGCTCGCCCTCTGCCTCTCGCCCCATGCCCCTCGCCCTCTGCATCTCGCCCTCTGCCTCTCGCCCTCTGGCTCTCGCCCTCTCCCTCTCGCCCTCTGCCTCTGGCCCCATGCCCCTCGCCCTCTGCCTCTCACCCTCAGCCTCTTGCCCTCTGCCTCTCGCCCTCTGCCTCTCGCCCTCTGCCTCTCGCCCTCTGCCGCTCGCCCTCTGCCTCTCGCCCCATGCCCCTCGCCCTCTGCATCTCGCCCTCTGCCTCTCGCCCTCTGGCTCTCGCCCTCTCCCTCTCGCCCTCTGCCTCTGGCCCCATGCCCCTCGCCCTCTGCCTCTCACCCTCAGCCTCTTGCCCTCTGCCTCTCGCCCTCTGCCTCTCGCCCTCTGCCTCTCGCCCTGTGCCTCTCGCCCTCTGCCTCCCTCCCTCTGCCTCTCGCCCTCTGCCGCTCGCCCTCTGCCTCTCGCCCCATGCCCCTCGCCCTCTGCATCTCGCCCTCTGCCTCTCGCCCTCTGGCTCTCGCCCTCTCCCTCTCGCCCCCTGCCTCTCACCCTCTGCCTCTCACCCTCTGCCTCTCGCCCTCTGCCTCTCGCTCTCTGCATCTCGCCCTCTGCCTCTCGCCCTCTGCCTCTCGCCCTCTGCATCTCGCCCTCTGCCTCTCTCCCTCTGCCTCTCGCCCTCTGCATCTCGCCCTCTGCCTCTCTCCCTCTGCCTCTCTCCCTCTGCCTCTCGCCCTCTGCCTCTCGCCCTCTGCATCTCGCCCTCTGCCTCTCGCCCTCTGCCTCTTGCCCTCTGCATCTCGCCCTCTGCCTCTTGCCCTCTCCCTCTCGCCCTCTGCCTCTCGCCCTCTGCCTCTCAGCCTCTGCCTCTCGCCTTCTGCCTCTCTCCCTCTGCCTCTCGCCCTCTGCCTCTCGCCCTCTGCATCTCGCCCTCTGCCTCTCGCCCTCTGCCTCTCTCCCTCTGCCTCTCGCCCTCTGCCTCTCACCCTCTGCATCTCGCCCTCTGCCTCTCGCCCTCTCCCTCTCGCCCTCTGCCTCTCGCCCTCTGCCTCTCAGCCTCTGCCTCTCCCTCAATGTAACCAAGTTTCCTGACGATATAAATCTGCGTGGGACAGTTAGCTGTGCGGAGCCCACAAAGAGGCTGCAAAGGGCTATAGACAGGTTAAGTGAGAGGGCAATAAGGTGGCAAATGAAGTATAATGTGGAGAAATGTGAGGTTATTCACTTTGGTAGGAAGAATAGAAAAAATATATTCCTAAATGCTGAGAAACCATTAAATGTTGGTGTTCAGAGAGATATGGGTGTCCTCGTACAGGAAACACAGCCGATCCCAAATGGTACAACATTTGCTGAGATACAGAGCCCTGGATCCCGGCCAGCATTGTCTCGGGATGCTTTCGGTACTTTCTGAGAGACACCAGTCAGTGTACAGATATCTCCCAGAGAGAGAGGGACAGAGTGACACCAGTCAGTGTATAGATATCTCCCTGAGAGAGAGGGACTGAGAGACACCAGTCAGTGTACAGATATCTCCCAGAGAGAGAGGGACTGAGAGACACCAGTCAGTGTACAGATATCTCCCTGAGAGAGAGGGACTGAGAGACACCAGTCAGTGTACAGATATCTCCCTGAGAGAGAGGGACAGAGTGACACCAGTCAGTGTACAGATATCTCCCAGAGAGAGAGGGACAGAGAGACACCAGTCAGTGTACAGATATCTCCCTGAGAGAGAGGGACTGAGAGACACCAGTCAGTGTACAGATATCTCCCTGAGAGAGAGGGACTGAGAAACACCAGTCAGTGTACCGATATCTCCCTGAGAGAGAGGGACTGAGAGACACCAGTCAGTGTACAGATATCTCCCTGAGGGAGAGGGGACTGAGAGACACCAGTCAGTGTAAAGATATCTCCCTGAGAGAGAGGGACTGAGAGACACCAGTCAGTGTACAGATATCTCCCAGAGAGAGAGGGACAGAGTGACACCAGTCAGTGTACAGATATCTCCCTGAGAGAGAGGGACTGAGAGACACCAGTCAGTGTACAGATATCTCCCTGAGAGAGAGGGACTGAGAAACACCAGTCAGTGTACAGATATCATCCTGAGAGAGAGGGACAGAGTGACACCAGTCAGTGTACAGATATCTCCCTGAGAGAGAGGGACTGAGAGACACCAGTCAGTGTACAGATATCTCCCTGAGAGAGAGGGACTGAGAGACATCAGTCAGTGTACAGATATCTCCCTGAAAGAGAGGGGACTGAGAGACACCAGTCAGTGTACAGATATCTCCCTGAGGGGGAGAGGGGACTGAGAGACACCAGTCAGTGTACAGATATCTCCCTGAGAGAGAGTGGACTGAGAGACACCAGTCAGTGTACAGATATCTCCCTGAGAGAGAGGGACTGAGTGACACCAGTCAGTGTACAGATATCTCCCAGAGAGAGAGGGGACTGAGAGACTCCAGTCAGTGTACAGATATCTCCCTGAGAGAGAGGGACTGAGAGACACCAGTCAGTGTACAGATATCTCACTGAGAGAGAGTGGACTGAGAGACACCAGTCAGTGTACAGATATCACCCTGAGAGAGAGGGACTGAGTGACACCAGTCAATGTACAGATATCTCCCTGAGGGGACTGAGAGACACCAGTCAGTGTACAGATATCTCCCGGAGAGAGAGGGACTGAGAGACACCAGTCAGTGTACAGATATCTCCCTGAGAGAGAGGGGACTGAGAGACACCAGTCAGTGTACAGATATCTCCCAGAGAGAGAGGGGACTGAGAGACACCAGTCAGTGTACAGATATCTCCCAGAGAGAGAGGGGACTGAGTGACACCAGTCAATGTACAGATATCTCCCTGAGGGGACTGAGAGACACCAGTCAGTGTACAGATATCTCCCTGAGAGAGGGGACTGAGAGACACCAGTCAGTGTACAGATATCACCCTGAGAGAGAGGGACTGAGTGACACCAGTCAATGTACAGATATCTCCCTGAGAGAGAGGGATTGAGAGACACCAGTCAATGTACAGATATCTCCCTGAGAGAGAGGGACTGAGAGACACCAGTCAATGTACAGATATCTCCCTGAGGGGACTGAGAGACACCAGTCAGTGTACAGATATCTCCCTGAGAGAGAGGGACTGAGAGACACCAGTCAGTGTACAGATATCTCCCTGAGAGAGAGGGACTGAGAGACACCAGTCAGTGTACAGATATCTCCCTGAGGGGACTGAGAGACACCAGTCAGTGTACAGATATCTCCCAGAGAGAGAGGGACTGAGAGACACCAGTCAGTGTACAGATATCTCCCTGAGAGAGAGGGACTGAGAGACACCAGTCAGTGTACTGATATCTCCCTGAGAGAGAGGGGACTGAGAGACACCAGTCAGTGTACAGATATCTCCCTGAGGGGACTGAGAGACACCAGTCAGTGTACAGATATCTCCCAGAGAGAGAGGGACTGAGAGACACCAGTCAGTGTACAGATATCTCCCTGAGAGAGAGGGACTGAGAGACACCAGTCAGTGTACAGATATCACCCTGAGAGAGTGGGACTGAGTGACACCAGTCAGTGTACAGATATCTCCCTGAGAGAGAGGGACTGAGAGACACCAGTCAGTGTACAGATATCTCCCTGAGAGAGAGGGACTGAGAGACACCAGTCAGTGTACAGATATCTCCCTGAGAGAGAGGGACTGAGAGACACCAGTCAGTGTACAGATATCTCCCTGAGGGGACTGAGAGACACCAGTCAGTGTACAGATATCTCCCAGAGAGAGAGGGACTGAGTGACACCAGTCAATGTACAGATATCTCCCTGAGGGGACTGAGAGACACCAGTCAGTGTACAGATATCTCCCTGAGAGAGAGGGACTGAGAGACACCAGTCAGTGTACAGATATCTCCCTGAGAGAGAGGGGACTGTGAGACACCAGTCAGTGTACAGATATCTCCCTGAGAGACAGGGAATGAGAGACACCAGTCAGTGTACAGATATCTCCCTGAGGGGACTGAGAGACACCAGTCAGTGTACAGATATCTCCCAGAGAGAGAGGGGACTGAGAGACACCAGTCAGTGTACAGATATCTCCCTGAGAGACAGGGAATGAGAGACACCAGTCAGTGTACAGATATCTCCCAGAGAGAGAGGGGACTGAGAGACACCATTCAGTGTACAGATATCTCCCTGAGGGAGAGGGGACTGAGAGACACCAGTCAGTGTACAGATATCACCGTGAGAGAGAGGGACTGAGAGACACCAGTCAGTGTACAGATATCTCCCTGAGAGAGAGGGACTGAGTGACACCAGTCAGTGAACAGATATCTCCCTGAGAGAAAGGGGACTGAGAGACACCAGTCAGTGTACAGATATCTCCCTGAGAGAGAGGGGACTGAGAGACACCAGTCAGTGTACAGATATCTCCCAGAGAGAGAGGGACTGAGAGACACCAGTCAGTGTACAGATACCTCACTGAGAGAGAGGGACTGAGAGACACCAGTCAGTGTACAGATATCTCCCTGAGAGAGAGGGGACTGAGAGACACCAGTCAGTGTACAGATATCTCCCAGAGAGAGAGGGACTAAGAGACACCAGTCAGTGTACAGATACCTCACTGAGAGAGAGGGACTGAGAGACACCAGTCAGTGTACAGATATCTCCCAGAGAGAGAGGGGACTGAGAGACACCAGTCAGTGTACAGATATCTCCCTGAGAGACAGGGAATGAGAGACACCAGTCAGTGTACAGATATCTCCCAGAGAGAGAGGGGACTGAGAGACACCATTCAGTGTACAGATATCTCCCTGAGGGAGAGGGGACTGAGAGACACCAGTCAGTGTACAGATATCACCGTGAGAGAGAGGGACTGAGAGACACCAGTCAGTGTACAGATATCTCCCTGAGAGAGAGGGACTGAGTGACACCAGTCAGTGAACAGATATCTCCCTGAGAGAAAGGGGACTGAGAGACACCAGTCAGTGTACAGATATCTCCCTGAGAGAGAGGGGACTGAGAGACACCAGTCAGTGTACAGATATCTCCCAGAGAGAGAGGGACTGAGAGACACCAGTCAGTGTACAGATATCTCCCTGAGAGAGAGGGGACTGAGAGACACCAGTCAGTGTACAGATATCTCCCTGAGAGAAAGGGGACTGAGAGACACCAGTCAGTGTACAGATATCTCCCTGAGAGAGAGGGACTGAGAGACACCAGTCAGTGTACAGATATCTCCCTGAGAGAGAGGGGACTGAGAGACACCAGTCAGTGTACAGATATCTCCCAGAGAGAGAGGGACTGAGAGACACCAGTCAGTGTACAGATATCTCCCTGAGAGAGAGGGACTGAGAGACACCAGTCAGTGTACAGATATCTCCCTGAGAGAGAGGGGACTGAGAGACACCAGTCAGTGTACAGATATCTCCCAGAGAGAGAGGGACTGAGAGACACCAGTCAGTGTACAGATATCTCCCTGAGAGAGAGGGGACTGAGAGACATCAGTCAGTGTACAGATATCTCCCAGAGAGAGAGGGACTGAGAGACACCAGTCAGTGTACAGATATCTCCCTGAGAGAGAGGGGACTGAGAGACACCAGTCAGTGTACAGATATCTCCCAGAGAGAGAGGGACTGAAAGACACCAGTCAGTGTACAGATATCTCCCTGAGAGAGAGGGACTGAGAGGCACCAGTCAGTGTACAGATACCTCCCTGAGGGAGTGGGGACTGAGAGACACCAGTCAGAGTACAGATACCTCCCTGAGAGAGAGGGGACTGAGAGATATGGGTGTCCTCGTACAGGAAACACAGCCGATCCCAAATGGAACAACATTTGCTGAGATACGGAGCCCTGGATCCCGGCCAGCATTGTCTCGGGATGCTTTCGGTACTTTCTGAGAGACACCAGTCAGTGTACAGATATCTCCCTGAGGGAGAGGGACTGAGAGACACCAGTCAGTGTACAAATATCTCCCTGAGAGAGAGGGGACTGAGAGACACCAGTCAGTGTACAGATATCTCCCTGAGGGAGAGTGGACTGAGAGACACCAGTCAGTGTACAGATATCTCCCTGAGGGAGAGGGGACTGAGAGACACCAGTCAGTGTACAGATATCTCCCTGAGAGAGAGGGGACTGAGAGACACCAGTCAGTGTACAGATATCTCCCTGAGGGAGAGTGGACTGAGAGACACCAGTCAGTGTACAGATATCTCCCTGAGGGAGAGGGGACTGAGAGACACCAGTCAGTATACAGATATCACCCTGAGAGAGAGGGGACTGAGAGACACCAGTCAGTGTACAGATATCACCCTGAGAGAGAGTGACTGAGAGACACCAGTCAGTGTACAGATATCTCCCTGAGGGAGAGGGACTGAGAGACAATTTTTTTTTTACAATTTAAATCGCTTTATTGGCATGATAAGTTACATCTTATGTTGCCAAAGCATCAAAATACATTTATGGTTTAGCACATAAACGCAGTTCTATTCATACAGTGTATAAACAGGTATATCCCTGAGTGTATAAATATACATTCGCATTGTTTATATATATTTTTTTTTCTTAGTTTACTGGTTGTCCCTCTGTTCATGGCAAGCTGTAACATAGTGCGCCGCCAGTGTTATACAGCTTCTCTCCTCTCCCAGTAGGAATGGGAGTTTTTGGTTGTCATTCAGATTTCTGAAATCAGGGCATATTTGTGAGAATTTTTGGTAGAAATTCTCCCTGATGCCCTGATATTTTCCACAAGCTGTGAGGAAGTGCATCTCTGTCTCCACCACTCCCTGACTGCAGTGAGAGCATATCCTGTCCTCTCTTGGCAGCCTGGTCTGCCTGTGTCTGCCTTTTTCGATCGCTAGGCTATGTTCGCTAAGTCTGTACCTTGTCAAGGTTCTTCTCAGTTTGTTATCCTTTACCATGGTCAGGTAATCAGCTATGTTGTATTGTCTGTTTAGGGCCAAGTAGCAATTGAGTTTGCTTTGGGTTTTTGTTGTTTCTGCCCAATATGTCAGATATTTTTCCTTTTGCTTAGCGACGATTGTGTTGGGTCGAATTCTTTGTGTTACCCTGTCACTGTCCTGGGGCTGGTTATTGTTAGTATTGTTAGTAGTTACTTCACTGAGTCCCAGGACTAATTGACTGAGGGTATTCTTCTTTATGGTCAGCTCTTGGCATTTCAGGGCGTCGTAGTGATAGCATTGGGGATTGCTCATTTGTAGGTGATTCCAAAATTTGGTGGCTCTTTTTTGGATAGTGATTATTAATGGATATTGGCCTAGTTCCGCCCTGCATGCATTGTTTACTGTTTTCCTTTGAGTCCGGAGGATACTTTTACAGAATTCTGCATGTAGGATCTCAATTGGGTGTTTGTCCCATTTTGCAAATTCTTGTTGAGTTAGCGGTCCCCATACCTCACTGCCATAGAGTGCAATTGGTTCAATTACTGATTTGAAAATTTTGAGCCAAATGCTAATTGGGATTTCTATTTGGATTGATTTTTTGATGGCATAGAAAGCCCTTCTTGCTTTCTCTTTCAGTTCATTCACAGCCAGTTTGAAGTTTCCCGTAGAACTGATTTTTAAGCCCAAGTATGTGTAGTTAGTGGTTTGTTCAATTTTGGTTGTTCCTACTGTGAAATTTATTTTGGGTCCCTGATGTTTGGATCTTTGCTGGAACACAAGGACTTTGGTTTTTTGGGGATTTATTGTCAGGGCCCAAGTCTGGCAGTACGACTCCAGCAGGTCCAGGTTTTGCTGTAGCCCCTCTTTAGTAGGTGACAGCAGAACCAGGTCGTCTGCATAGAGGAGGAATTTAACCTTGGATTCATATAGGGTGAGGCCGGGTGCTGTAGATTGTTCAAGTAGTTTTGCCAATCCATTTATGTAAATATTAAAGAGTGTCGGTGAGATTGGCGAGCCCTGCGTCACCCCCCGCCCCTGTGGGAAGTATTTTGTTTGTTTGTCTCCAATTTTAACTGCACATTTGTTGTTTGTATACATTGATTTAATTACATCATATGTTTTCCCTCCTACCCCACTTTCGATAAGTTTCAGGAATAAACCGTCATGCCAGATGGAGTCGAAAGCCTTCTGGAAATCTACAAAGCATGCGTAGATTTTGCTTTTGTTATTGTGAACGTGTTTGTCAATTAGGGTCTGTAGGGTGAAGATATGATCGGATGTTCTATAGTTTGGCAGGAATCCAATTTGGCTTTTACTCAAGACATTGTGCTCCTCAAGGAAGTTTATAAGTCTTTTGTTTATGATGCTACAGAATACCTTCCCCAGGTTACTGTTTACACAGATGCCTCGATAGTTGTTTGGGTCGATTTTGTCCCCACTTTTGTATATGGGCGTAATGAGTCCTTTGTTCCAGATATCAGGGAAATAACCGACACTCAGAACCAAGTTGAAGAGTTTTAGGATAGCCAGTTTCATTTTGTTGTCTGTGTGTTTAATCATCTCGTTTAGTATGCCATCTGTCCCGCAGGCTTTTCCTGGTCG
The DNA here is from genome assembly GCF_052327205.1 of Somniosus microcephalus. Taxonomy (NCBI): domain Eukaryota; kingdom Metazoa; phylum Chordata; class Chondrichthyes; order Squaliformes; family Somniosidae; genus Somniosus; species Somniosus microcephalus. Next base: position 138,410 of record NW_028225355.1, read on the forward strand.
CAGGTCCTTGAGTTTTTCAAGAAGTTCTTTTTCTGTTATTATGGCGTCCAGCGGGTTTTGGTTATCTTTTATGGCCATTTCTAGCTTTTCCAGTTTTTTGCATATTTGGTGTTGCTCTGGTCTTAGTGTGTTTTTCTGGTATAATTTTTCAAAGTGGTTTACCCATGTGTCCCCATTTTGAATGGCCAAATCGTCGTGTTGTTTTTTGTGTAGTGTTTTCAAGTTTTCCCAGAAACAATTGGAATCAATGGATTCCTCCATGGAGCTGAGTGTATTCTTAATATATTGCTCTTTTTTGGTTCTGAGTGTGTTTCTGTATTGTGTTAGTGTCTGACAATAAGTAAGGCGTAGTTCCTCGTTTTCTGGATGTCTGTGTTTTTGGTTTGATATTTTTCTAAGTTTTTTCCTCATGTTATGGCAATCTCGGTCAAACCATTTTTCATAGTTTTTTGTTTTGGGTTTGTTCTTGCGAGCTTTCAAGTTTGCATTTGTTGCCAAATTATCAAAAATATTGTTTAGTTTACTAACTGCCCGGTTTACGCCTTCTTTATTGTGAGTGTATATGTTATCCAGAAAGGTGTCTAAGAGAGCTTGAGTTGATGCATTGCTAATTGTTTTCTGGTATTTTTCCGTGTCGTTTTTGGCCCATCTGTACGATTTTTTGGTGTTGTACAGTTTACTGGGTTGTGTTTCTATGTTGTTTGTTTCTGTCTTTTTGAGGAACATAGTAATTTGACTGTGATCTGACAGTGTTGTTCGTGGTTTGACTGTGAATGCTCTGAAAGAGGATGGGTCTAAGTCTGTAATCATATAGTCTACTGTGCTGCAGCCAAGAGGTGAGCAATAGGTCGATCTTCCTAGGAGGTCTCCTATGAACCTACCATTGACAATGTACAGACCCAGGTTTCGACAGAGCTGTAGTAGCTGTTTTCCGTTGGTATTTGACTGCTTGTCGCAGTTATGCCTGTATGGAAGGGAAGGGATGTCAAAGTGGTTATTCCCGAAAACATAATTGTTTCCCTGATTATTGGTGAAGTCTGGTTCTTCGCCCGTTCTTGAATTGAGGTCCCCACAGATCAACACGTTCCCCTGGGCCTGGTATTGGATAATTTCCCCCTCCATGTTGGAGAAGGTGTCCTCTTTAAAGTACGGGGAATCGATTGGAGGGATATAAAGTGCGCAAATGTAAACATCTTGGGTGTTTGAGATAATCTCCCTCTCAAGTTTGAGCCACATATGGTTTTCGCCCTTTTTTATAAATTTGATATAATTCTTAAGTTCTGTTTTAAACCAGATCAGTATGCCTCCGGAGTCTCTGCCTTGGGTTACACTTGGTAATTTATTGGAGGGCACCACCAGCTCAGTGTACCCTTGGGGACAGCCAGTGTGTCCTTTTCCTTTATACCAAGTTTCCTGTAAAATGATAATATCTAGGTCTTTAGTTTCATCTATGAACTCTGGGGTCCTACTTTTCACTTCTCGCAGTGAAGAGCGTAGACCTTGGATATTCCAGGTCGAAATATATAAGGATTTCATGTTAAGTTTGATCTTTTACTATGATAGGTTAAAGAGTGGTACGTGTTTGTCGTGTCTAAGTGTGGGAAAAAAAAGATCACATCAGTTGTCTACAAAAGTTAATACAATTTGGTTACAGTTCTTTCTATTAATTAGTCCTTGATCCATAAGGCGGAAGTAGATGCTGCTGCACATCTGCTTATTGTCTCTTAATGGATTGTTTCTGTCTGAGGTATTGCGTACGTCCTGTGCATCTCTCCCTCTGTCTGGCTGGGAGCAGTCCTATTCCCCTGTGGGACAGGAGTGGTGCAGGTCTGACATTGTTGTTTTGCATGGGGATCCTCTCTGGTCTCGGTTGGTGTGTTGGTGGTCCTTGTAGTGTTCCTGATATGTACCCCGCTGATCTCTGGTGGTCGGGGGGGGGTCCTCTTGGAGTCTGGGTATGGACCCGGTTAAAAGCGACGTCCTTCAGGGCTTTAGCAAGGATCGATATTCTTTGCCTTTGGATGTGGACGTGGTCGTAAAGACATTCCTCATCGAGGGTGGGGTGTTGGGCCAGGTGTACGTTGTGGTTTGATTCGCAGTCTCTTGCTATGCTGGCATTTATCTCATGAATTGTGTTGTTGTTGAAGTCTGTTCTCGGCAATATTGTGGAAACAGTGATTCTAGTGTTTGGAAATGTACTGCTTGCTTTCCTAATCATTGCTCTGAGCGATGTTGCTACTTCTTTCTGTTGGGTCTTTAGGTCATTTGTGCCCGTGTGTATTATTATGTGTTGGGGGGAGCCTAATCTGGCTTTGGTCAGCCATCCCATGGCTCTGTTTGTTGTTGGGCACCAGATCTTTTCTACTTTACTTCTAGGGAATAGCTTTTTCTCCCATAGAAATTTCCCATTTGAGTCTATGAGTATTACGACGTCAGCCTTGTTTGTGTTTACTGTCTGGTGGCTTTCGCTTGGACTCATAGTGTGTGTGCTGGGCTGGGGTGTCTGGTGTGTGCGTACCTCTTGTGAGCGGCCCGCTTGTGGTTCCACGGTGGTGGGGGAAGATTGCGAATCAGTATGCTGGTCGGTCTGTGTGGCACCCCTTGTATTGTGTGTCTGTTGCTTTTGTTCCGTGTGGGAGTGCAGCCGTTCCGTCCGGCTCTGTCTTGTCTTATCTCTAGCCTCTGGTTGCTGGTCTAATGGTGTTTTCTCTCCTCTATGGCTCTCTTCTTTTTCCTGCAGCTCTTTCACCTGATTCCTAAGTAGATTCACCTGGTTCTCAAGTAGCTTCAGCTCTCTCTTGTGTCTCTCCCTCTCCTGATTTTGATTGTCATTCATTTTGAGGAAGTCCTCTCTAAGTTTAACCATCTCTATCTCTAATTGATTAAATTTATCTTTTGGTTGTATCTGGCTGTGTGATCCCGGGGTATGTGTCTGGTCGGCCCTGGTAGGCTCACTCACTTCCTGGCTAGGCTGGTCGGCCCTGGAGGGCTCACTCACTTCCTGGCTATGCTGCTCTTCTCTTGGTGAGCTGGGAATGGTAGGGGGGCTATGTGTGGCTTCCTCCCTGGTAGTTATGCTGGTGTTTGTCAGTTGTATCGTGTGGCTGTGGTTCCCCGGGGTTAGTGTCTGGTTTGAACTGTGTGGCTCGTTCACCTCCTGACCAGGCAGATTTTCTCCTGGTAAGTTGTCAATGTTGGGGGGAGTGCGGGCCACTCTGGGGCTGTTCCTTCCCCCCTTAGTTAATTTTTTCAGTGTCCTGAAGGCCGTTGCAAATTTGTCGAGGTTGCCTTGCACTAATATTGTCCCGGTATTGTACGCGTTGACCGTCGTAGTTGAACTGTCTCCTGGTGTGTTAATTTTCATTATGGACCCATTTGCGGTATTTTCTAGCTTAACATTGGTATAGTGTGATTTTATTGCTGTGATCCAAGCCACTGGCTGATCTGAGTAGAAAATGAGGTTACTTTTTGTCCCATTGTTGTAACAGTCAGCAAAAAGTGTTTCTGGTTTTTCTCTCATCTGCTCATGCTTGATCGCTTTTATAGCTTTTTTTGCAGTGTTGGGGGGAATCTGGAAGCGGGGCTGTTGTGGATCTTCTGATTCGCTCATTTTTGGTAAAGTATTGTTGATCTTAGAATAAGCTTTTCTGGGGCCCCGGGTTTGGTGTTTCCCTCTCCCTGTTCGCGAGCTTTCCCGGTCCCCCTCTCCGACCCCGTGGTCCCTGGGCCTCGGCTTCTGGGTTCACCCTTCTCAGGTCTGGGTCTGTGAGCCGCTGTTTCCCGGTGCCTTCGGGCTGTTCCCCTCCCCCTCAGAGGCCTCTGTGCCTCTGTCTCGGCCTGGCTCCTCGGGCCTTTCCCTGGCTTCAGTCTCCCTCCCTGGGCCCTGTACTCACAGTCTTGGTTTGCTTCTGGAAGCCTTCTGGTTGCTCCCCTTCTCCTCAGAGGTCTCTGGGCCTGGCTCCTCGGGCCTTTCCCGGGCTTTCTAGCCCAGCCGCCGCTCGGGTTGTGCCTCGTTCGCCGTTCGGGTGCTGGACTGCGGTCGTCGCTCGGGTGCTGGACTGCGGCCGTCGCTCGGGTGCTGGACTGCGGTCGTCGCTCGGGTGCTGGACTGCGGCCGCCGATCGGGCCGTGTCTCGTTCGCCGCTCGGGCTCCCCGAGTCACCTCGTTCCGGCTGCCGCTGCGTCTCCGTGCGGCCTCCCCGATTCGCCTCGTTTCCCGAAGCGGCCTCCCCGAGTCTCCTCGCTCCGGCTGCCGCTGCGTCTCCGTGCGGCCTTCGCGCCTCGGTTCCCGATGCGGCCGAGTCACCTTGCTTCTGCTGCTGCTGTGGCCCCGTTTGTTTTTTTTTCCCTTATTTCTTTTTTTTTTCTTTGGCTTTTTTTTCTAGTTTCCTCTGGTTTTTTTTCCTTTGGTGGTCTTTTCCTTCCTTACTTAATCTAGACTAAACTAAACTTAAACTTAACTAAACAAACTAAACTAACTTAACTAGAACTAAATTTAACTTTAAAACCTTTTTAAACTTGAAATGAACCTTTTTTTTCCCCACTTTAAACACTAAAAACACTAAAAATTCAGCAGCCCATCTTCAGCGTGTGTATTCACTCTGTCTGTGTACAGATATCTCCCTGAGAGAGAGGGACTGAGAGACACCAGTCAGTGTACAGATATCTCCCAGAGAGAGAGGGAATAAGAGACACCAGTCAGTGTACAGATATCTCCCAGAGAGAGAGGGACTGAGAAACACCAGCCAGTGTACAGATATCTCCCTGAGAGAGAGGGGACTGAGAGACACCAGTCAGTGTACAGATATCTCCCTGAGGGAGTGGGGACTGAGAGGCACCAGTCAGTGTACAGATATTTCCCTGAGAGACAGGGAATGAGAGACACCAGTCAGTGTACAGATATCTCACTGAGAGAGAGGGGACTGAGAGACACCAGTCAGTGTACAGATATCTCCCTGAGAGAGAGGGACTGAGAAACACCAGTTAGTGTACAGATATCTCCCTGAGAGAGAGGGGACTGTGAGACACCAGTCAGTGTACAGATATCTCCCTGAGAGACAGGGAATGAGAGACACCAGTCAGTGGACAGATATCTCCCTGAGAGAGAGGGACTGAGAGACACCAGTCAGTGTACAGATATCTCACTGAGAGAGAGGGGACTGAGAGACACCAGTCAGTGTACAGATATCTCCCTGAGAGAGAGGGGACTGAGAGACACCAGTCAGTGTACAGATATCTCCCAGAGGGAGAGGTACTGAGTGACACCAGTCAGTGTACAGATATCTCCCTGAGGGAGAGGGAGAGAGTGACACCAGTCAGTGTACAGATTTCTCCCTGAGGGAGAGGGGACGGAGTGACACAAGTCAGTGTACAGATATCTCCCTGAGGGAGAGGTACTGAGTGACACCAGTCAGTGCACAGATGTCTCCCTGAGGGAGAGGTACTGAGAGACACCAGTCAGTGTACAGATATCTCCCTGAGAGAGAGGTACTGAGTGACACCAGTCAGTGTACAGATATCTCCCTGAGAGAGAGGGACTGAGAGACACCAATCAGTGTACAGATATCTCCCTGAGGGCGAGGGACTGAGAGACACCAGTCAGTGTACAGATATCTCCCTGAGGGAGAGGGGACTGAGAGACACCAGTCAGTGTACAGATATCTCCCTGAGAGAGAGGGACTGAGAGACACCATTCAGTGTACAGATATCTCCCTGAGGGAGAGGGACTGAGTGACACCAGTCAGTGTACAGATATCTCCCAGAGGGCGAGGGGCTGAGAGACACCAGTCAGTGTACAGATATCTCCCTGAGGGAGAGGGACTGAGAGACACCAGTCAGTGTACAGATATCTCCCTGAGGGAGAGGTACTGAGTGACACCAGTCAGTGTACAGATATCTCCCTGAGCGAGAGGGACTGAGAGGCACCAGTCAGTGTACAGATAACTCCCTGAGGGAGAGGGACTGAGAGACACCAGTCAGTGTACAGATACCTCACTGAGAGAGAGGGGACTGAGAGACACCAGTCAGTGTACAGATATCTCCCTGAGAGAGAGGGGACTGAGAGACACCAGTCAGTGTACAGATATCTCCCTGAGAGAGAGGGACTGAGAGACACCAGTCAGTGTACAGATATCTCCCTGAGAGAGAGGGACTGAGAGGCACCAGTCAGTGTACAGATATCTCCCTGAGAGAGACGGGATTGAGAGACACCAGTCAGTGTACAGATATCTCACTGAGAGAGAGGGGACTGAGAGACACCAGTCAGTGTACAGATATCTCCCTGAGAGTGAGGGACTGAGTGACACCAGTCAGTGTACAGATATTTCCCTGAGGGAGAGGGACTGAGAGACACCAGTCAGTGTACAGATATCTCCCTGAGGGAGAGGGACTGAGAGACTCCAGTCAGTGTACAGATATCTCCCTGAGAGAGAGGGACTGAGAGACACCAGTCAGTGTACAGATATCTCCCTGAGAGAGAGGGACTGAGTGACACCAGTCAGTGTACAGACATCTCCCTGAGAGAGAGGGACTGAGTGACACCAGTCAGTGTACAGATATCTCCCTGAGGGAGAGGGACTGAGAGACACCAGTCAGTGTACAGATATCTCCCTGAGAGAGAGGCACTGAGTGACACCAGTCAGTGTACAGGTATCTCCCTGAGAGAGAGGGACTGATAGATACCAGTCAGTGTACAGATATCTTTCTGAGAGAGAGGTACTGAGTGACACCAGTCAGTGTACAGGTATCTCCCTGAGAGAGAGGGACTGAGAGACACCAGTCATTGTACAGATATCTCCCTGAGAGGGAGGGACTGAGAGACACCAGTCAGTGTACAGATATCTCCCTGAGGGAGAGGGACAGAGAGACACCAGTCAGAGTACAGATATCTCCCTGAGAGGGAGCGACTGAGAGACACCAGTCAGTGTCCAGATATCTCCCTGAGAGAGAGGTACTGAGTGACACCAGTCAGTCTACAGATATCTCCCAGGGGGAGAGGGACTGAGTGACACCAGTCAGTGTACAGATATCTCCCTGAGAGAGAGGGACTGAGAGACACCAGTCAGTGTACAGATATCTCCCTGAGAGAGAGGGACTGAGAGACACCAGTCAGTGTACAGATATCTCCCTGAGGGAGAGGTACTGAGAGACACCAGTCAGAGTACAGATATCTCCCTGAGAGGGAGCGACTGAGAGACACCAGTCAGTGTCCAGATATCTCCCTGAGAGAGAGGTACTGAGTGACACCAGTCAGTCTACAGATATCTCCCAGGGGGAGAGGGACTGAGTGACACCAGTCAGTGTACAGATATCTCCCTGAGAGAGAGGGACTGAGAGACACCAGTCAGTGTACAGATATCTCCCTGAGAGAGAGGGACTGAGAGACACCAGTCAGTGTACAGATATCTCCCTGAGGGAGAGGTACTGAGAGACACCAGTCAGTGTACAGATATCTCCCTGAGGGAGAGGTACTGAGAGACACCAGTCAGTGTACAGATATCTCCCTGAGGGAGAGGGGACTGAGAGACACCAGTCAGTGTACAGATATCTCCCTGAGAGAGAGGGACTGAGAGACACCAGTCAGTGTACAGATATCTCCCTGAGGGAGAGGGGACTGAGTGACACCAGTCAGTGTACAGATATCTCCCTGAGAGAGAGGGACTGAGAGACACCAGTCAGTGTACAGATATCTCCCTGAGAGGGAGGGACTGAGTGACACCAGTCAGTGTACAGATATCTCCCTGAGGGAGAGGTACTGAGAGACACCAGTCAGTGTAAAGATATCTCCCTGAGAGAGAGGGGACTGAGAGACACCAGTCAGTGTACAGATATCTCCCTGATGGAGAGGTACTGAGTGACACCAGTCAGTGTACAGATATCTCCCTGAGAGAGAGGGGACTGAGAGACACCAGTCAGTGTGCAGATATCTCCCTGAGGGTGAGGGACTGAGAGACACCAGTCAGTGTACAGATATCTCCCTGAGGGAGAGGTACTGAGAGACACCAGTCAGTGTACAGAAATTTCCCAGAGGGAGAGGGAAAGATAGACACCAGTCAGTGTACAGATATCTCCCTGAGAGAGAGGGACTGAGAGACATCAGTCAGTGTACAGATATCTCCTCGAGGGAGTGGGACAGAGAGACACCAGTCAGTGTACAGATATCTCCCTGAGGGAGAGGTACTGACTGACACCAGTCAGTGTGCAGATATCTCCCAGAGGGAGAAGTACTGAGAGACACCAGTCAGTGTGCAGATACCTCCCTGAGGGAGAGGTACTGAGAGACACCAGTCAGTGTACAGATATCTCCCTGAGGGAGAGGTACTGAGACACACCAGTCAGTGCACAGATATCTCCCTGAGGGAGTGGGGCTGAGAGACACCACTCAGTGTGCAGATATTTCCCTGAGGGAGACGGATAAAGAGATACCAGTCAGTGCACAAATATCTCCCTGGGAGAGAGGGACTGAGAGACACCAGTCAAGGTACAGATATCTCCCTGAGGGAGAGGGACTGAGAGACACCAGTCAGTGTACAGATATCTCCCTGAGAGCGAGAGGGACTCAGAGACACCAGTCAGTGTACAAATATCTCCCTGAGAGAGAGGTACTGAGAGACACCAGTCAGTGCACAGATATCTCCCTGAGAGAGAGGTACTGAGTGACACCAGTCAGTGTACAGATATCTCCCCCAGCGCCCTGTGTTACTGACTGTATCTCTACTGATGTTAATCCAGCTCGCTCACACTGTCACTCAGTAACCCTCTCCCCCAGCGCCCTGTGTTACTGACTGTATCTCTACTGATGTTAATCCAGCTCCCTCACACTGTCACTCAGTAACCCTCTCCCCCAGCGCCCTGTGTTACTGACTGTATCTCTACTGATGTTAATCCAGCTCCCTCACACTGTCACTCAGTAACCCTCTCCCCCAGCACCCTGTGTTACTGACTGTATCTCTACTGATGTTAATCCAGCTCGCTCACACTGTCACTCAGTAACCCCTCTCCCCCAGCGCCCTGTGTTACTGACTGTATCTTTACTGATGTTAATCCAGCTCCCTCACACTGTCACTCAGTAACCCCTCTCCCCCAGCGCACTGTGTTACTGACTGTATCTCGACAGATGTTAATCCAGCTCCCTCACACTGTCACTCAGTAACCCCTCTCCCCCAGCGCCCTGTGTTACTGACTGTATCTCTACTGATGTTAATCCAGCTCCCTCACACTGTCACTCAGTAACCCTCTCCCTCAGCGCCCTGTGTTACTGACTGTATCTCGACTGATGTTAATCCAGCTCCCTCACACTGTCACTCAGTAACCCTCTCCCCCAGCGCCCTGTGTTACTGACTGTATCTCTACTGATGTTAATCCAGCTCCCTCACACTGTCACTCAGTAACCCTCTCCCCAGCGCCCTGTGTCACTGACTGTATCTCTACTGATGTTAATCCAGCTCCCTCACACTGTCATTCAGTAACCCCTCAACCCCAGCGCCCTGTGATACTGACTGTATCTCTACTGATGTTAACCCAGCTCCCCCACACTGTCACTCAGTAACCTCTCCCCCAGCGCCCTGTGTTACTGACTTTATCTCTACTGATGTTAATCCAGCTCCCTCACACTGTCACTCAGTAACCCCTCTCCCCCAGCGCCCTGTGTTACTGACTGTATCTCTACTGATGTTAATCCAGCTCCCTCACACTGTCACTCAGTAACCCCTCTCCCCCAGCGTCCTGTGTTACTGACTGTATCTCTACTGATGTTAATCCAGCTCCCTCACACTGTCACTCAGTAAACCCTCTCCCCCAGCGCCCTGTGTTACTGACTGTATCTCTACTGATGTTAATCCAGCTCCCTCACACTGTCACTCAGTAACCCTCTCCCCCAGCGCCCTGTGTTACTGACTGTATCTCTACTGATGTTAATCCAGCTCCCTCACACTGTCACTCAGTAACCTCTCCCCCCAGCGTCCTGTGTTACTGACTGTATCTCTACTGATGTTAATCCAGCTCCCCCACACTGTAATTCAGTAACCCCACTCCCCCAGTGCCCTGTGTCACTGACTGTATCTCTACTGATGTTAGGCCTGCTCCCTCACACTGTCACTCAGTAACCCTCTCCCCCAGCGCCCTGTGTTACTGACTGTATCTCTACTGAACTTAACCCAGCTCCCCCACACTGTAATTCAGTAACCCCACTCCCCCAGTGCCCTGTGTCACTGACTGTATCTCTACTGATGTTAGGCCTGCTCCCTCACACTGTCACTCAGTAACCCTCTCCCCCAGCGCCCTGTGTTACTGACTGTATCTCTACTGAACTTAACCCAGCTCCCCCACACTGTAATTCAGTAACCCCACTCCCCCAGTGCCCTGTGTCACTGACTGTATCTCTACTGATGTTAGGCCTGCTCCCTCACACTGTCACTCAGTAACCCTCTCCCCCAGCGCCCTGTGTTACTGACTGTATCTCTACTGAACTTAACCCAGCTCCCCCACACTGTAATTCAGTAACCCCACTCCCCCAGTGCCCTGTGTCACTGACTGTATCTCTACTGATGTTAGGCCTGCTCCCTCACAGTCACTCAGTAACCCCACTGCCCCAGCGCCCTGTCTTACTGACTATGCCTCTACGTTAACCCAGCTCCCTCACACAGTCACTCAGTAACCTCTCTCCCCCAGCACCCTGTGTTACTGACTGTATCTCTACTGATGTTAATCCAGCTACCTCACACTGTCACTCAGTAACCCTCTCCCCCAGCGCCCTGTGTTACTGACTGTATCTCTACTGAACTTAACCCAGCTCCCCCACACTGTAATTCAGTAACCCCACTCCCCCAGTGCCCTGTGTCACTGACTGTATCTCTACTGATGTTAGGCCTGCTCCCTCACAGTCACTCAGTAACCCCACTGCCCCAGCGCCCTGTCTTACTGACTATGCCTCTACGTTAACCCAGCTCCCTCACACAGTCACTCAGTAACCTCTCTCCCCCAGCGCCCTGTGTTACTGACTGTATCTCTACTGATGTTAATCCAGCTCCCCCACACAGTCACTCAGTAACCCCACTGCCCCAGCGCCCTGTCTTACTGACTATGCCTCTACGTTAACCCAGCTCCCTCACACAGTCACTCAGTAACCTCTCTCCCCCAGCGCCCTGTGTTACTGACTGTATCTCTACTGATGTTAATCCTGCTCCCCCACACAGTCACTCAGTAACCTCTCTCCCCCAGCACCCTGTGTTACTGACTGTATCTCTACTGATGTTAATCCTGCTCCCTCACACAGTCACTCAGTAACCCTCTCCCTCAGCGCCCTGTGTTACTGACTGTATCTCTACTGATGTTAATCCTGCTCCCTCACACAGTCACTCAGTAACCCCACTCCCCCAGCGCCCTGTCTTACTGATTGTGCCTCTACGTTAACCCAGCTCCCTCACACTGTCACTCAGTAACCTCTCTCCCCCAGCGCCCTGCATTAATTTATGTATTTCTACTGATGTTGATCCCCTCTCATTCTTCTAAACTCCAATGAGTATAGGCTCCACAGGTTAATTGAGTGTTAATCGAAACAAGAGTTACATAATGATGTATAAAAATTGCAGGAAGCTACTTTAGAAGAAACCACTCTTTGTTTATAGAGAAAGACACAGAAAATACTCTGATAATGTTCAATTCGATTTGGTTGAATGTTTGAAATTGAAGATTAAAAATTGTGAGTACAATGAAGTTTGCTTCCCGCTATTAATTGCAAAGTACTTAAAATAATTCAACACTCCTCGTGATAAGAGCAGGGATTAATATTGTGGGGAATGTTTGAGAGAAAAGCATCAGAAGCGAAATTGGTAAATTATAAATCATTACGTCAACATATGAGTGGACATTTCCAAGTCAGTCTGACTTGTCTTTCTTACTGGACAGCAAAACCAATGTTTATTTCTGTTAAGTCATAGCTTTTCCTGCTTTTTGTTTATAATTCAGTGACACAAATTGTGTGTATATTTGTAAATTGTAAAATAACAACAAGAAATCACATTTCTGTGACATTTTTTATGCCTTAAACAATTGAAGTTGTGGTTTGGAATCTAGCTGGTAAATGTAGTTTCTTCACCTGAAAGATTTGAGTGTTTAAAGTTAATGGAGGATATGGGATCAAATGCTGTTTGCGACATTCCTGCATTGTTGAACTGTATGATATCATTGCAGTGCCATTGTTGAATGGAGGTGCCGGTTTTGCCCAGGCCAGCACTCTGATCTGTTGCATCCTGTGTAGATCAGAAACAGGTTAAGATGTTCATAGTAAACAGCCCAAGACAATGGAATGGGTAATCAATGTCTGGCCAACGCCAGAGTCTTGAAACACACGAGATGGTGGAATATACAAAACCAGACCAGATGAGGCAGCAGGTGTTACCACACATTCTAGTTCTGCATCTCCTGTGACTTTGGAGCAGGTTCTGTTTAACTTTAAAATGTCTCTCTCAAATAATAGGCCTGAGAGAAATTGAGAACAGGCATTCTGAGAGTTTCAAAGAGAGAAGGTGTAGAGATTTCAAGAAATATAAAATTATAAATGAATAACGGAAAGGTAGAGAGAGATACAGAACTATAGAGAGAGATCAATATACAGAGAGGCACATAGAGAGAGCGGTACACCAGTCAGTGTACAGATATCTCCCTGAGGGAGAGGTACTGAGTGACACCAGTCAGTGTGCAGATATCTCCCAGAGGGAGAGGTACGAGAGACACCAGTCAGTGTACAGATATCTCCCTGAGAGAGAGGGACTGAGAGACACCAGTCAGTGTACAGATATCTCCCCGAGGGAGTGGGACAGAGAGACACGAGTCAGTGTACAGATATCTCGCTGAGCGAGAGGGACTGAGAGACACGAGTCAGTGCACAAATATCTCCCTGGGAGAGAGGGACTGAGAGACACCAGTCAAGGTACAGATATCTCGCTGAGCGAGAGGGACTGAGAGACACGAGTCAGTGTACAGATATCTCCCTGGGTGACTGAGAGTCACCAATAAAGTGCAAAAAAGTCACATACACACACCAACATTACATGTGGACCAGGCCCGAATGAAATCAATAGGGTTTAATCCAGCAACAGCTGATAATAATAGACCTGAACCACATCTCACACAAACACCAGCTTTTGCAAACTCTCTCTATCTCTCTCTGTCTATCTCTCTCTGTCCAATTCCAATTCCAATTCAATTCAAATGCTTTATTGGCATGAAAGTTTACAGAGAACCATATTGCCAAAGCTTACATAGCAAAAAGGTACAGTTTTCCAACATTCTGTAGGTGTCAATCGATTTGACATTTGTTGGGTACATACAATATTACTTTGAAACAATATTAATTTTAAACAGTCTTTGTACTTCATTTGGTACGTTCAATATTAATTTTAAACAGTCTTAATTTTAAACAGTCCTCAGGTTGTGACATGTTGTTACATATTTGGCCCCAAGGTATGGTCTGTCTCCTTCTCCTAGGACTAATCTCAATTTTGACAGGTCATCCAATTCCTTGAAATCTGGGGTTGTTTGTCTCTCTATGTCTGTCCCTGTCTGTCACTCTCTCGCTCTCAGACCCATTTTGAAGGGGTGCAGCCTAGGAGTGTCAATTTTTGATGATGTCAATTCCTGCCGGCTGTGTCCATTTTGATGAGCTCACCACCCACCCCTCCCCCCACAGCAGCCATTTTGATGATGTTTTCAATTCCTGGCTGTCATTGGTGTCTGAGTGAGTTTGCAGCTGCTCTCTCTCTCTATCTCTTCCCCCTCAATAACATCATGGCTGATCTGATCTTGGCCTCAACTTCACTGACCTGCCTGTTCCCCATGACCCTTGACTCCCCTATCTGTCTATCTCCGCCTTGAATATATTCACTGACTCCGCCTCCACAGCGCTCTGGGGTCGAGAATTCCACAGATTCCCCATCCTCTGGGAGAAGAAATTCCTCCTCATCTCCGCCTTAAATGGGCGACCCCTTATCCTGAAACTGTGCCCCCTCGTTCTAGATTGCCCCACGAGGGGAAACATCCTCTCAGCATCTACCCTGTCAATCCCCCTCAGAATCTGCATACATTAAGGGCTATTCAACTATGGGAGGCACATCAGGCAAGCACATTCACTCAGATGCCTTCCTTTTTCTTGCAGGCCAAGCTCTCTCAGAACAGCCGGGAGCAGCAACGCACGGGAGGAGGACGACCAGCTGATCTACACATCCTCACCAATTTGGAGGCGAGAGTGCACAGGATCGTTGTCAGCCATACGTGCCATGACCGCTGGAGTGGTCGACCCCCTTGGGGACAGCAGTGGTATGGTCATCAGCTTTCTCTCCTCTCTCACACCACTCGCCCCTCAAAACACCAGCCTTTTACACTTTCAATCCAACTTACTAACTGTCTCCAGTCCTTGCTCCCTTACTGCCCCCCTGTCCTCACGCTAAAGCCACTCTTGTAACTACCTGCTTTCAGATAGTGAACCACCAGCTGACCAGCCTGTCCCTCAACCTGCCAGTGGCAGCGACGCCCCAGGCGAGGAGGAAGAGGAAGCCGGAGCCTCACCGCCTGCGTCTCCCGAGGAAGCCCATTCTAACACCAGCCCCTCACCCTCTTCAATTAAAACCCTGTCTCCACTTTAAGGATTTTGTTCTTTTACAATCCATCATTACACCATTTCTGGAGTTTTATGATTCCTTTTGACAACAACCTGCATGGGAGACTGTAGATGGAGCTTTACTCTCTATCTAACCCGTGCTGTACCTGCCCTGGAAGTGTTTGATGGGACAGTGTAGAGGGAGCTTTACTCTGTATCTAACCCGTGCTGTACCTGCCCTGGGAGTGTTTGATGGGACAGTGTAGAGGGAGCTTTACTCTGTATCTAACCCGTGCTGTACCTGCCCTGGGAGTGTTTGATGGGACAGTGTAGAGGGAGCTTTACTCTGTACCTAACCCGTGCTGTACCTGCCCTGGGAATGTTTGATGGGACAGTGTAGAGGGAGCTTTACTCTGTATCTAACCCGTGCTGTACCTGCCCTGGGAGTGTTTGCTGGGACAGTGTAGCGGGAGCTTCCCTCTGTATCTAACCCGTGCTGTACCTGCCCTGGGAGTGTTTGATGGGGCAGTGTAGAGGAAGCTTTACTCTGTACCTAACCCGTGCTGTACCTGCCCTGGGAGTGTTTGATGAGGCAGTGTAGAGGGAGATTTACTCTGTATGTAACCCGTGCTGTACCTGCCCTGGGAGTGTTTGATGGGACAGTGTAGAGGGAGCTTTACTCTGTATCTAACCCGTGCTGTACCTGCCCTGGGAGTGTTTGATGGGACAGTGTAGAGGGAGCTTTACTCTGTATCTAACCCGTGCTGTACCTGCCCTGGGAGTGTTTGATGGGACAGTGTAGAGGGAGATTTACTCTGTACCTAACCCGTGCTGTACCTGCCCTGGGAGTGTTTGATGGGACAGTGTAGAGGGAGCTTTACTCTGTATCTAACCCGTGCTGTACCTGCCCTGGGAGTGTTTGATGGGACAGTGTAGAGGGAGATTTACTCTGTATCTAACCCGTGCTGTACCTGCCCTGAGAGTGTTTAAAGAGAGCTTTACTCTTTCGATTCTGTAGCAAACCTTGACAGATTGCAAGTCTGGGGATTCAGCGCATACACAGCGCAGACGGAAACACGGAACTTGCGGGGCCTCTACCAAGGCCTAAGTCGTCGTTACGGAGACCATGATTTCAGGGCCATTATCTTTGTTTAATGTAATCCTTCACTCCTGTGTATAAGACAGTGAGTCTCACGGCCTAAAATTCATTCAAATCTCAGTAAGAATACCCAGAACAGACTTTAATTGTCTATTATTGCATCATTTTTCTAAGGTGAACCCAGATATCTGCAGACCAACATTCGTCCACATGTGAATCCCTCCTCTCCATTTAAATCAAATCACGGTAACACGTTTATTTAATCTACCGAGGTTCAGTATTGAAATATACCAGGAGATCCAGGCACGTTTTGATAAAGCTGATTAACAATGAGTTCAGTGGGGAAATTTAGCAAACAACAGGCCGATTTTAATATGATACGGCAGGATCTGTCCAAAGTGGACTGGGATCAGCTACTTGACACCTCTCTGTCTCAGTCCCAAAGTAATCCCACTGCCCTGCTCTCTCCTGTTAGCCCTGTATCAATCCCCAACCTAATCCCACTGCCCCGCTCTCTCCCCAAAGCCCTGTATCAATCCCCAAACTAATCCCACTGCCCCGCTCTCTCCCCAAAGCCCTGTATCAATCCACAACCTAATCCCACTGCCCCGCTCTCTCCCCATAGCCCTGTATCAATCCCCAACCTAATCCCACTGCCCCGCTCTCTCCCCAAAGCCCTGTATCAATCCCCAACCTAATCCCACTGCCCCGCTCTCTCCCCAAAGCCCTGTATCAATCCCCAAACTAATCCCACTGCCCCGCTCTCTCCCCAAAGCCCTGTATCAATCCACAACCTAATCCCACTGCCCCGCTCTCTCCCCATAGCCCTGTATCAATCCCCAACCTAATCCCACTGCGCCGCTCTCTCCCCATAGCCCTGTATCAATCCCCAAACTAATCCCACTGCCCCGCTCTCACCCCATAGCCCTGCATCAATCCCAAACTTATCCCACTGCCCCGCTCTCTCCCCAAAGCCCTGTATCAATCCACGAAGTAATCACACTGCCCCGCTCTCTCCCCAAAGCCCTGTATCAATCCCCAACCTAATCCCACTGCCCCGCTCTCTCCCCAAAGCCCTGTATCAATCCCCAACCTAATCCCACTGCCCCGCTCTCTCCCCAAAGCCCTGTATCAATCCCCAACCTAATCCCACTGCCCCGCTCTCTCCCCAAAGCCCTGTATCAATCCACAAAGTAATCACACTGCCCCGCTCTCTCCCCATAGCCCTGTATCAATCCCCAACCTAATCCCACTGCCCCGCTCTCTCCTGTTAGCCCTGTATCAATCCCCAACCTAATCCCACTGCCCCGCTCTCTCCCCAAAGCCCTGTATCAATCCACAAAGTAATCACACTGCCCCGCTCTCACCCCATAGCCCTGCATCAATC
Organism: Somniosus microcephalus; assembly: GCF_052327205.1. Classification (NCBI taxonomy): domain Eukaryota; kingdom Metazoa; phylum Chordata; class Chondrichthyes; order Squaliformes; family Somniosidae; genus Somniosus; species Somniosus microcephalus. The sequence goes on from NW_028225355.1 coordinate 155,489, forward strand.
CCAAACTTATCCCACTGCCCCGCTCTCTCCCCAAAGCCATGTATCAATCCACGAAGTAATCACACTGCCCCGCTCTCTCCCCAAAGCCCTGTATCAATCCACAAAGTAATCACACTGCCCCGCTCTCACCCCATAGCCCTGTATCAATCCCCAACCTAATCCCACTGCCCCGCTCTCTCCCCAAAGCCCTGTATCAATCCCCAACCTAATCCCACTGCCCCGCTCTCTCCCCAAAGCCCTGTATCAATCCACAAAGTAATCACACTGCCCCGCTCTCACCCCATAGCCCTGCATCAATCCCAAACTTATCCCACTGCCCCGCTCTCTCCCCAAAGCCCTGTATCAATCCACAAAGTAATCACACTGCCCCGCTCTCACCCCATAGCCCTGTATCAATCCCCAACCTAATCCCACTGCCCCGCTCTCTCCCCAAAGCCCTGTATCAATCCCCAACCTAATCCCACTGCCCCGCTCTCTCCCCAAAGCCCTGTATCAATCCACAAAGTAATCACACTGCCCCGCTCTCACCCCATAGCCCTGCATCAATCCCAAACTTATCCCACTGCCCCGCTCTCTCCCCATAGTCCTGCATCAATCCCAAAGTAATCCCACTGCCCTGCTCTCACCTGTTAGCCCTGTATCAATCCCCAACTCGCTGTTTCTCACTCTCCCGCTGTCTCACTCTCTCGCTCTCTCACTCTCTCGCTCTCTCAGTTGCTCTCTCGCTCGCTCGCGCTCCCTCGCTGGCTCGCTCTCTCGCTGGCTCTCTCTCTCAGTGGCTCTCTCGCTTTCTCTCGCTGGCTCGGTCTCTCTCTCGCTGTCTCTCGCTGTGTTTGATGGGGCAGTGTAAAGGGAGCTTTACTCTAGATCTAACCCGTGCTGTACCTGCCCTGGGAGTGTTTGATGGGACAGTGTAGAGGGAGCTTTAATTTGTATCTAACCCGTGCTGTACCTGCCCTGGGAGTGTTTGATGGGACAGTGTAGAGGGAGCTTTACTCTGTATCTAACCCGTGCTTTACCTGCCCTGGGAGTGTTTGATGGGACAGTGTAGAGGGAGCTTTACTCTGTATCTAACCCGTGCTGTACCTGCCCTGGGAGTGTTTGATGGGACAATGTAGAGGGAGCTTTACTCTGGATCTAACCCGTGCTTTACCTGCCCTGGAAGTGTTGATGGGACAGTGTAGAGGGAGCTTTACTCTGTATCTAACCCGTGCTGTACCTGCCCTGGGAGTGTTTGATGGGAGAGTGTAGAGGGAGCTTTACTCTGGATCGAACCCATGCTGTACCTGCCCTGGGCGTGATTGATGGTACAATGGCCGCTGGAAGGTGGGGAAAGCAATCATTTTTTAGTCGTGTGGTCTACGCTTCTCTAAGGTAGAAAGTCCCAACTCTTTCAGCCTATCTTGATAACTAAGATGCTTTAGACTGGGAATTAGTCTAGTGCCTCCTCCTCCTCTGCACCCTTTCCAAAGCCTCAATATCAACCACCTCAATCTCGCCCTCTGCCTCTCGCCCTCTGCCTCTCGCCCTCTGCCTCTCTCCCTCTCGCCCTCTCCCTCTCGCCCTCTGCCTCTAGCCCTCTGCCTCTCGCCCTCTGCCTCTCGCCCTCTGCCTCTCGCCCTCTCCCTCTCTCCCTCTCTTCCTCTCGCCCTCTCCCTCTCGCCCTCTCCCTCTCGCCCTCTGCCTCTCGCCCTCTGCCTCTCGCCCTCTGCCTCTCTCCCTCTCTCCCTCTCCCTCTCTCCCTCTCTCCCTCTCGCCCTCTCCCTCTCACCCTCTCCCTCTCGCCCTCTCCCTCTCTCCCTCTCTTCCTCTCGCCCTCTCCCTCTCGCCCTCTCCCTCTCGCCCTCTGCCTCTCTCCCTCTGCCTATCTCCCTCTGCCTCTCGCCCTCTGCCTCTCGCCCTCTGCCTCTCGCCCCATGCCCCTCGCCCCATGCATCTCGCCCTCTGCCTCTCGCCCCATGCCCCTCGCCCTCTGCCCCTCGCCCTCTGCCTCTCACCCTCTGCCTCTCGCCCTCTGCCTCACGCCCCATGCCCCTTGCCCTCTGCCTCTCACCCTCTGCCTCTCACCCTCTGCCTCTCGCCCTCTGCCTCTCGCCCTCTGCCTCTCGCCCTCTGCCTCTCGCACTCTGCCTCTCGCCCTCTGCCTCTCTCCCTCTGCCTCTCGCCCTCTGCCTCTCGCCCTCTGCCTCTTGCCCTCTGCCTCTCGCCCCATGCCCCTCGCCCTCTGCCTCTCGCCCTCTGCCTCTCGCCCTCTGCCTCTCGCCCTCTGCCTCTCGCTCTCTGCCTCTCACCCTCTGCCTCTCGCCCTCTGCCTCTCGCCCTCTGCCTCTCGCCCTCTGCCTCTTGCCCTCTGCCTCTCGCCCCATGCCCCTCGCCTCTGCATCTTGCCCTCTGCCTCTCACCCTCTGCCTCTCGCCCACTGCCTCTCGCCCCATGCCCCTCGCCCTCTGCCTCTCACACTCTGCCTCTTGCCCTCTGCCTCTCGCCCTCTGCCTCTCGCCCTCTGCCGCTCGCCCTCTGCCGCTCGCCCTCTGCCTCTCGCCCTCTGGCTCTCGCCCTCTCCCTCTCGCCCTCTGCCTCTGGCCCCATGCCCCTCGCCCTCTGCCTCTCACCCTCAGCCTCTTGCCCTCTGCCTCTCGCCCTCTGCCTCTCGCCCTCTGCCTCTCGCCCTGTGCCTCTCGCCCTCTGCCTCCCTCCCTCTGCCTCTCGCCCTCTGCCGCTCGCCCTCTGCCTCTCGCCCCATGCCCCTCGCCCTCTGCATCTCGCCCTCTGCCTCTCGCCCTCTGGCTCTCGCCCTCTCCCTCTCGCCCCCTGCCTCTCACCCTCTGCCTCTCGCCCTCTGCCTCTCGCCCTCTGCCTCTCGCCCTCTGCCTCTCGCCCCATGCCTCTCGCCCTCTGCCTCTCGCCCCATGCCCCTCGCCCTCTGCATCTCGCCCTCTGCCTCTCACCCTCTGGCTCTCGCCCTCTCCCTCTCGCCCTCTCCCTCTCGCCCCCTGCCTCTCACCCTCTGCCTCTCACCCTCTGCCTCTCGCCCTCTGCCTCTCGCCCTCTGCCTCTCACCCTCTGCCTCTCGCCCCATGCCTCTCGCCCTCTGCCTCTCTGCCTCTCCTTCTCGCCCTCTGCATCTCGCCCTCTGCCTCTCGCCCTCTGCCTCTCGCCCTCTGCATCTCGCCCTCTGCCTCTCTCCCTCTGCCTCTCGCCCTCTGCCTCTCGCCCTCTGCATCTCGCCCTCTGCCTCTCGCCCTCTGCCTCTCGCCCTCTGCATCTCGCCCTCTGCCTCTCGCCCTCTCCCTCTCGCCCTCTGCCTCTCGCCCTCTGCCTCTCAGCCTCTGCCTCTCCCTCAATGTAACCAAGTTTCCTGACGATATAAATCTGCGTGGGACAGTTAGCTGTGAGGAGCCCACAAAGAGGCTGCAAAGGGCTATAGACAGGTTAAGTGAGAGGGCAATAAGGTGGCAAATGAAGTATAATGTGGAGAAATGTGAGGTTATTCACTTTGGTAGGAAGAATAGAAAAAATATATTCCTAAATGCTGAGAAACCATTAAATGTTGGTGTTCAGAGAGATATGGGTGTCCTCGTACAGGTAACACAGCCGATCCCAAATGGAACAACATTTGCTGAGATACAGAGCCCTGGATCCCGGCCAGCATTGTCTCGGGATGCTTTCGGTACTTTCTGAGAGACACCAGTCAGTGTACAGATATCTCCCAGAGGGCGAGGGACTGAGAGACACCAGTCAGTGTACAGATATCTCCCTGAGAGAGAGGGACTGAGAGACACCAGTCAGTGTACAGATATCTCCCTGAGAGAGAGGGGACCGAGAGACACCAGTCAGTGTACAGATATCTCCCAGAGAGAGAGCGACAGAGTGACACCAGTCAGTGTACAGATATCTCCCTGAGAGAGAGGGACTGAGAGACACCAGTCAGTGTACAGATATCTCCCTGAAAGAGAGGGGACTGAGAGACACCAGTCAGTGTACAGGTATCTCCCTGAGAGAGAGGGGACTGAGAGACACCAGTCAGTGTACAGATATCTCCCTGAGAGAGAGGGACTGAGAGACACCAGTCAGTGTACAGATATCTCCCTGAGAGAGAGGGACTGAGAGACACAAGTCAGTGTACAGATATCTCCCTGAGGGGGAAGGGGACTGAGAGACACCAGTCAGTGTACAGATATCTCCCTGAGAGAGAGGGACTGAGAGACACCAGTCAGTGTACAGATATCTCCCTGAGGGAGAGGGACTGAGAGACACCAGTCAGTGTACAGATATCTCCCTGAGGGGGAGAGGGGACTGAGAGACACCAGTCAGTGTACAGATATCTCCCTGAGAGAGAGGGACTGAGAGACACCAGTCAGTGTACAGATATCACCCTGAGAGAGAGGGACTGAGAGACACCAGTCAGTGTACAGATATCTCCCTGAGGGGAATGAGAGACACCAGTCAGTGTACAGATATCTCCCTGAGAGAGAGGGACTGAGAGACACCAGTCAGTGTACAGATATCTCCCTGAGAGAGAGGGACTGAGAGACACCAGTCAGTGTACAGATATCTCCCTGAGAGAGAGGGGACTGAGAGACACCAGTCAGTGTACAGATATCTCCCTGAGAGAGAGGGGACTGAGAGACACCAGTCAGTGTACAGATATCTCCCTGAGAGAGGGGGACTGAGAGACACCAGTCAGTGTACAGATATCTCCCAGAGAGAGAGGGGACTGAGAGACACCATTCAGTGTACAGATATCTCCCTGAGGGAGAGGGACAGAGTGACACCAGTCAGTGTACAGATATCTCCGTGAGAGAAAGGGGACTGAGAGACACCAGTCAGTGTACAGATATCTCCCTGAGAGAGAGGGGACTGAGAGACACCAGTCAGTGTACAGATATCTCCCAGAGAGAGAGGGACTGAGAGACACCAGTCAGTGTACAGATATCTCCGTGAGAGAGAGGGGACTGAGAGACACCAGTCAGTGTACAGATATCTCCCTGAGAGAAAGGGGACTGAGAGACACCAGTCAGTGTACAGATATCTCCCTGAGAGAGAGGGACTGAGAGACACCAGTCAGTGTACAGATATCTCCCTGAGAGAGAGGGAACTGAGAGACTCCAGTCAGTGTACAGATATCTCCCAGAGAGAGAGGGACTGAGAGACACCAGTCAGTGTACAGATATCTTCCTGAGAGAGAGGGGACTGAGAGACACCAGTCAGTGTACAGATATCTCCCAGAGAGAGAGGGACTGAGAGACACCAGTCAGTGTACAGATATCTCCCTGAGAGAGAGGGGACTGAGAGACACCAGTCAGTGTACAGATATCTCCCTGAGGGAGTGGGGACTGAGAGACACCAGTCAGAGTACAGATATCTCCCTGAGAGAGAGGGGACTGAGAGATATGGGTGTCCTCGTACAGGAAACACAGCCGATCCCAAATGGAACAACATTTGCTGAGATACGGAGCCCTGGATCCCGGCCAGCATTGTCTCGGGATGCTTTCGGTACTTTCTGAGAGACACCAGTCAGTGTACAGATATCTCCCTGAGGGAGAGGGACTGAGAGACACCAGTCAGTGTACAGATATCTCCCTGAGAGAGAGGGGACTGAGAGACACCAGTCAGTGTACAGATATCTCCCTGAGGGAGAGTGGACTGAGAGACACCAGTCAGTGTACAGATATCTCCCTGAGGGAGAGGGGACTGAGAGACACCAGTCAGTGTACAGATATCTCCCTGAGAGAGAGGGGACTGAGAGACACCAGTCAGTGTACAGATATCTCCCTGAGGGAGAGTGGACTGAGAGACACCAGTCAGTATACAGATATCTCCCTGAGGGAGAGGGGACTGAGAGACACCAGTCAGTGTACAGATATCACCCTGAGAGAGAGGGACTGAGAGACACCAGTCAGTGTACAGATATCTCCCTGAGGGAGAGGGACTGAGAGACACCAGTCAGTGTACAGATATCTCCCTGAGAGAGAGGGACTGAGAGACACCAGTCAGTGTACAGATATCTCCCAGAGAGAGAGGGACTGAGAGACACCAGTCAGTGTACAGATATCTCCCAGAGAGAGAGGGACTGAGAAACACCAGCCAGTGTACAGATATCTCCCTGAGAGAGAGGGGACTGAGAGACACCAGTCAGTGTACAGATATCTCCCTGAGGGAGTGGGGACTGAGAGGCACCAGTCAGTGTACAGATATCTCCCTGAGAGAGAGGGGACTGAGAGACACCAGTCAGTGTACAGATATCTCCCTGAGAGACAGGGAATGAGAGACACCAGTCAGTGTACAGATATCTCACTGAGAGAGAGGGGACTGAGAGACACCAGTCAGTGTACAGATATCTCCCTGAGAGACAGGGAATGAGAGACACCAGTCAGTGTACAGATATCTCACTGAGAGAGAGGGGACTGAGAGACACCAGTCAGTGTACAGATATCTCCCTGAGAGAGAGGGACTGAGAGACACCAGTCAGTGTACAGATATCTCCCTGAGAGACAGGGAATGAGAGACACCAGTCAGTGTACAGATATCTCACTGAGAGAGAGTGGACTGAGAGACACCAGTCAGTGTACAGATATCTCCCTGAGAGAGAGGGACTGAGTGACACCAGTCAGTGTACAGATATCTCCCTGAGAGAGAGGGACTGAGAGACACCAGTCAGTGTACAGATATCTCACTGAGAGAGAGGGGACTGAGAGACACCAGTCAGTGTACAGATATCTCACTGAGAGAGAGGGGACTGAGAGACACCAGTCAGTGTACAGATATCTCCCTGTGAGAGAGGGGACTGAGAGACACCAGTCAGTGTACAGATATCTCCCAGAGGGAGAGGTACTGAGTGACACCAGTCAGTGTACAGATATCTCCCTGAGGGAGAGGGACAGAGTGACACCAGTCAGTGTACAGATTTCTCCCTGAGGGAGAGGGGACGGAGTGACACCAGTCAGTGTACAGATATCTCCCTGAGGGAGAGGTACTGAGTGACACCAGTCAGTGTACAGATATCTCCCTGAGAGAGAGGGGACTGAGAGACCAGTCAGTGTACAGATGTCTCCCTGAGGGAGAGGTACTGAGAGACACCAGTCAGTGTACAGGTATCTCCCTGAGGGAGAGGGACTGAGAGACACCAGTCAGTGTACAGATATCTCCCTGAGGGAGAGGGGACTGAGAGACACCAGTCAGTGTACAGATATCTCCCTGAGAGAGAGGGACTGAGAGACACCAGTCAGTGTACAGATATCTCCCTGAGAGGGAGGTACTTAGTGACACCAGTCAGTGTACAGATATCTCCCTGAGAGAGAGGGACTGAGAGACACCATTCAGTGTACAGATATCACCCTGAGAGAGAGGGACTGAGAGACACCAGTCAGTGTACAGATATCTCCCTGAGGGTGAGGGACTGAGAGACACCAGTCAGTGTACAGATATCTCCCGGAGGGAGAGGGGACTGAGTGACACCATTCAGTGTACAGATATCTCCCTGAGGGAGAGGGACTGAGTGACACCAGTCAGTGTACAGATATCTCCCAGAGGGTGAGGGGCTGAGAGACACCAGTCAGTGTACAGATATCTCCCTGAGGGAGAGGGACTGAGAGACACCAGTCAGTGTACAGATATCTCCCTGAGGGAGAGGTACTGAGTGACACCAGTCAGTGTACAGATATCTCCCTGAGCGAGAGGGACTGAGAGGCACCAGTCAGTGTACAGATAACTCCCTGAGAGAGAGGGACTGAGAGACACCAGTCAGTGTACAGATATCTCCCTGAGAGAGAGGGGACCGAGAGACACCAGTCAGTGTACAGATATCTCCCAGAGAGAGAGCGACAGAGTGACACCAGTCAGTGTACAGATATCTCCCTGAGAGAGAGGGACTGAGAGACACCAGTCAGTGTACAGATATCTCCCTGAAAGAGAGGGGACTGAGAGACACCAGTCAGTGTACAGGTATCTCCCTGAGAGAGAGGGGACTGAGAGACACCAGTCAGTGTACAGATATCTCCCTGAGAGAGAGGGACTGAGAGACACCAGTCAGTGTACAGATATCTCCCTGAGAGAGAGGGACTGAGAGACACAAGTCAGTGTACAGATATCTCCCTGAGGGGGAAGGGGACTGAGAGACACCAGTCAGTGTACAGATATCTCCCTGAGAGAGAGGGACTGAGAGACACCAGTCAGTGTACAGATATCTCCCTGAGGGAGAGGGACTGAGAGACACCAGTCAGTGTACAGATATCTCCCTGAGGGGGAGAGGGGACTGAGAGACACCAGTCAGTGTACAGATATCTCCCTGAGAGAGAGGGACTGAGAGACACCAGTCAGTGTACAGATATCACCCTGAGAGAGAGGGACTGAGAGACACCAGTCAGTGTACAGATATCTCCCTGAGGGGAATGAGAGACACCAGTCAGTGTACAGATATCTCCCTGAGAGAGAGGGACTGAGAGACACCAGTCAGTGTACAGATATCTCCCTGAGAGAGAGGGACTGAGAGACACCAGTCAGTGTACAGATATCTCCCTGAGAGAGAGGGGACTGAGAGACACCAGTCAGTGTACAGATATCTCCCTGAGAGAGAGGGGACTGAGAGACACCAGTCAGTGTACAGATATCTCCCTGAGAGAGGGGGACTGAGAGACACCAGTCAGTGTACAGATATCTCCCAGAGAGAGAGGGGACTGAGAGACACCATTCAGTGTACAGATATCTCCCTGAGGGAGAGGGACAGAGTGACACCAGTCAGTGTACAGATATCTCCGTGAGAGAAAGGGGACTGAGAGACACCAGTCAGTGTACAGATATCTCCCTGAGAGAGAGGGGACTGAGAGACACCAGTCAGTGTACAGATATCTCCCAGAGAGAGAGGGACTGAGAGACACCAGTCAGTGTACAGATATCTCCGTGAGAGAGAGGGGACTGAGAGACACCAGTCAGTGTACAGATATCTCCCTGAGAGAAAGGGGACTGAGAGACACCAGTCAGTGTACAGATATCTCCCTGAGAGAGAGGGACTGAGAGACACCAGTCAGTGTACAGATATCTCCCTGAGAGAGAGGGAACTGAGAGACTCCAGTCAGTGTACAGATATCTCCCAGAGAGAGAGGGACTGAGAGACACCAGTCAGTGTACAGATATCTTCCTGAGAGAGAGGGGACTGAGAGACACCAGTCAGTGTACAGATATCTCCCAGAGAGAGAGGGACTGAGAGACACCAGTCAGTGTACAGATATCTCCCTGAGAGAGAGGGGACTGAGAGACACCAGTCAGTGTACAGATATCTCCCTGAGGGAGTGGGGACTGAGAGACACCAGTCAGAGTACAGATATCTCCCTGAGAGAGAGGGGACTGAGAGATATGGGTGTCCTCGTACAGGAAACACAGCCGATCCCAAATGGAACAACATTTGCTGAGATACGGAGCCCTGGATCCCGGCCAGCATTGTCTCGGGATGCTTTCGGTACTTTCTGAGAGACACCAGTCAGTGTACAGATATCTCCCTGAGGGAGAGGGACTGAGAGACACCAGTCAGTGTACAGATATCTCCCTGAGAGAGAGGGGACTGAGAGACACCAGTCAGTGTACAGATATCTCCCTGAGGGAGAGTGGACTGAGAGACACCAGTCAGTGTACAGATATCTCCCTGAGGGAGAGGGGACTGAGAGACACCAGTCAGTGTACAGATATCTCCCTGAGAGAGAGGGGACTGAGAGACACCAGTCAGTGTACAGATATCTCCCTGAGGGAGAGTGGACTGAGAGACACCAGTCAGTATACAGATATCTCCCTGAGGGAGAGGGGACTGAGAGACACCAGTCAGTGTACAGATATCACCCTGAGAGAGAGGGACTGAGAGACACCAGTCAGTGTACAGATATCTCCCTGAGGGAGAGGGACTGAGAGACACCAGTCAGTGTACAGATATCTCCCTGAGAGAGAGGGACTGAGAGACACCAGTCAGTGTACAGATATCTCCCAGAGAGAGAGGGACTGAGAGACACCAGTCAGTGTACAGATATCTCCCAGAGAGAGAGGGACTGAGAAACACCAGCCAGTGTACAGATATCTCCCTGAGAGAGAGGGGACTGAGAGACACCAGTCAGTGTACAGATATCTCCCTGAGGGAGTGGGGACTGAGAGGCACCAGTCAGTGTACAGATATCTCCCTGAGAGAGAGGGGACTGAGAGACACCAGTCAGTGTACAGATATCTCCCTGAGAGACAGGGAATGAGAGACACCAGTCAGTGTACAGATATCTCACTGAGAGAGAGGGGACTGAGAGACACCAGTCAGTGTACAGATATCTCCCTGAGAGACAGGGAATGAGAGACACCAGTCAGTGTACAGATATCTCACTGAGAGAGAGGGGACTGAGAGACACCAGTCAGTGTACAGATATCTCCCTGAGAGAGAGGGACTGAGAGACACCAGTCAGTGTACAGATATCTCCCTGAGAGACAGGGAATGAGAGACACCAGTCAGTGTACAGATATCTCACTGAGAGAGAGTGGACTGAGAGACACCAGTCAGTGTACAGATATCTCCCTGAGAGAGAGGGACTGAGTGACACCAGTCAGTGTACAGATATCTCCCTGAGAGAGAGGGACTGAGAGACACCAGTCAGTGTACAGATATCTCACTGAGAGAGAGGGGACTGAGAGACACCAGTCAGTGTACAGATATCTCACTGAGAGAGAGGGGACTGAGAGACACCAGTCAGTGTACAGATATCTCCCTGTGAGAGAGGGGACTGAGAGACACCAGTCAGTGTACAGATATCTCCCAGAGGGAGAGGTACTGAGAGACACCAGTCAGTGTACAGATATCTCCCTGAGGGAGAGGTACTGAGTGACACCAGTCAGTGTACAGATATCTCCCTGAGAGAGAGGGGACTGAGAGACCAGTCAGTGTACAGATGTCTCCCTGAGGGAGAGGTACTGAGAGACACCAGTCAGTGTACAGGTATCTCCCTGAGGGAGAGGGACTGAGAGACACCAGTCAGTGTACAGATATCTCCCTGAGGGAGAGGGGACTGAGAGACACCAGTCAGTGTACAGATATCTCCCTGAGAGAGAGGGACTGAGAGACACCAGTCAGTGTACAGATATCTCCCTGAGAGGGAGGTACTTAGTGACACCAGTCAGTGTACAGATATCTCCCTGAGAGAGAGGGACTGAGAGACACCATTCAGTGTACAGATATCACCCTGAGAGAGAGGGACTGAGAGACACCAGTCAGTGTACAGATATCTCCCTGAGGGTGAGGGACTGAGAGACACCAGTCAGTGTACAGATATCTCCCTGAGGGAGAGGGGACTGAGTGACACCATTCAGTGTACAGATATCTCCCTGAGGGAGAGGGACTGAGTGACACCAGTCAGTGTACAGATATCTCCCAGAGGGTGAGGGGCTGAGAGACACCAGTCAGTGTACAGATATCTCCCTGAGGGAGAGGGACTGAGAGACACCAGTCAGTGTACAGATATCTCCCTGAGGGAGAGGTACTGAGTGACACCAGTCAGTGTACAGATATCTCCCTGAGCGAGAGGGACTGAGAGGCACCAGTCAGTGTACAGATAACTCCCTGAGGGAGAGGGACTGAGAGACACCAGTCAGTGTACAGATACCTCACTGAGAGAGAGGGGATTGAGAGACACCAGTCAGTGTACAAATATCTCCCTGAGAGAGAGGGGACTGAGAGACACCAGTCAATGTACAGATATCTCCCTGAGAGAGGGGACTGAGAGACACCAGTCAGTGTACAGATATCTCCCTGAGAGAGAGGGACTGAGTGACACCAGTCAGTGTACAGATATCTCCCTGAGGGAGAGGGACTGAGAGACACCAGTCAGTGTACAGATATCTCCCTGAGGGAGAGGGACTGAGAGACACCAGTCAGTGTACAGATATCTCCCTGAGAGAGAGGGACTGAGAGACAACAGTCAGTGTACAGATATCTCCCTGAGAGAGAGGGACTGAGTGACACCAGTCAGTGTACAGACATCTCCCTGAGAGAGAGGGACTGAGTGACACCAGTCAGTGTACAGATATCTCCCTGAGGGAGAGGGACTGAGAGACACCAGTCAGTGTACAGATATCTCCCTGAGAGAGAGGCACTGAGTGACACCAGTCAGTGTACAGGTATCTCCCTGAGAGAGAGGGACTGATAGATACCAGTCAGTGTACAGATATCTTCCTGAGAGAGAGGTACTGAGTGACACCAGTCAGTGTACAGGTATCTCCCTGAGAGAGAGGGACTGAGAGACACCACTCATTGTACACATATCTCCCTGAGAGGGAGGGACTGAGAGACACCAGTCAGTGTACAGATATCTCCCTGAGGGAGAGGTACTGAGTGACACCAGTCAGTGTACAGATATCTCCCTGAGGGAGAGGGACAGAGAGACACCAGTCAGAGTACAGATATCTCCCTGAGAGGGAGCGACTGAGAGACTCCAGTCAGTGTACAGATATCTCCCTGAGAGAGAGGTACTGAGTGACACCAGTCAGTGTACAGATATCTCCCAGGGGGAGAGGGACTGAGTGACACCAGTCAGTGTACAGATATCTCCCTGAGAGAGAGGGACTGAGAGACACCAGTCAGTGTACAGATATCTCCCTGAGGGAGAGGTACTGAGAGACACCAGTCAGTGTACAGATATCTCCCTGAGGGAGAGGGACAGAGTGACACCAGTCAGTGTACAGATATCTCCGTGAGAGAAAGGGGACTGAGAGACACCAGTCAGTGTACAGATATCTCCCTGAGAGAGAGGGGACTGAGAGACACCAGTCAGTGTACAGATATCTCCCAGAGAGAGAGGGACTGAGAGACACCAGTCAGTGTACAGATATCTCCGTGAGAGAGAGGGGACTGAGAGACACCAGTCAGTGTACAGATATCTCCCTGAGAGAAAGGGGACTGAGAGACACCAGTCAGTGTACAGATATCTCCCTGAGAGAGAGGGACTGAGAGACACCAGTCAGTGTACAGATATCTCCCTGAGAGAGAGGGAACTGAGAGACTCCAGTCAGTGTACAGATATCTCCCAGAGAGAGAGGGACTGAGAGACACCAGTCAGTGTACAGATATCTTCCTGAGAGAGAGGGGACTGAGAGACACCAGTCAGTGTACAGATATCTCCCAGAGAGAGAGGGACTGAGAGACACCAGTCAGTGTACAGATATCTCCCTGAGAGAGAGGGGACTGAGAGACACCAGTCAGTGTACAGATATCTCCCTGAGGGAGTGGGGACTGAGAGACACCAGTCAGAGTACAGATATCTCCCTGAGAGAGAGGGGACTGAGAGATATGGGTGTCCTCGTACAGGAAACACAGCCGATCCCAAATGGAACAACATTTGCTGAGATACGGAGCCCTGGATCCCGGCCAGCATTGTCTCGGGATGCTTTCGGTACTTTCTGAGAGACACCAGTCAGTGTACAGATATCTCCCTGAGGGAGAGGGACTGAGAGACACCAGTCAGTGTACAGATATCTCCCTGAGAGAGAGGGGACTGAGAGACACCAGTCAGTGTACAGATATCTCCCTGAGGGAGAGTGGACTGAGAGACACCAGTCAGTGTACAGATATCTCCCTGAGGGAGAGGGGACTGAGAGACACCAGTCAGTGTACAGATATCTCCCTGAGAGAGAGGGGACTGAGAGACACCAGTCAGTGTACAGATATCTCCCTGAGGGAGAGTGGACTGAGAGACACCAGTCAGTATACAGATATCTCCCTGAGGGAGAGGGGACTGAGAGACACCAGTCAGTGTACAGATATCACCCTGAGAGAGAGGGACTGAGAGACACCAGTCAGTGTACAGATATCTCCCTGAGGGAGAGGGACTGAGAGACACCAGTCAGTGTACAGATATCTCCCTGAGAGAGAGGGACTGAGAGACACCAGTCAGTGTACAGATATCTCCCAGAGAGAGAGGGACTGAGAGACACCAGTCAGTGTACAGATATCTCCCAGAGAGAGAGGGACTGAGAAACACCAGCCAGTGTACAGATATCTCCCTGAGAGAGAGGGGACTGAGAGACACCAGTCAGTGTACAGATATCTCCCTGAGGGAGTGGGGACTGAGAGGCACCAGTCAGTGTACAGATATCTCCCTGAGAGAGAGGGGACTGAGAGACACCAGTCAGTGTACAGATATCTCCCTGAGAGACAGGGAATGAGAGACACCAGTCAGTGTACAGATATCTCACTGAGAGAGAGGGGACTGAGAGACACCAGTCAGTGTACAGATATCTCCCTGAGAGACAGGGAATGAGAGACACCAGTCAGTGTACAGATATCTCACTGAGAGAGAGGGGACTGAGAGACACCAGTCAGTGTACAGATATCTCCCTGAGAGAGAGGGACTGAGAGACACCAGTCAGTGTACAGATATCTCCCTGAGAGACAGGGAATGAGAGACACCAGTCAGTGTACAGATATCTCACTGAGAGAGAGTGGACTGAGAGACACCAGTCAGTGTACAGATATCTCCCTGAGAGAGAGGGACTGAGTGACACCAGTCAGTGTACAGATATCTCCCTGAGAGAGAGGGACTGAGAGACACCAGTCAGTGTACAGATATCTCACTGAGAGAGAGGGGACTGAGAGACACCAGTCAGTGTACAGATATCTCACTGAGAGAGAGGGGACTGAGAGACACCAGTCAGTGTACAGATATCTCCCTGTGAGAGAGGGGACTGAGAGACACCAGTCAGTGTACAGATATCTCCCAGAGGGAGAGGTACTGAGAGACACCAGTCAGTGTACAGATATCTCCCTGAGGGAGAGGTACTGAGTGACACCAGTCAGTGTACAGATATCTCCCTGAGAGAGAGGGGACTGAGAGACCAGTCAGTGTACAGATGTCTCCCTGAGGGAGAGGTACTGAGAGACACCAGTCAGTGTACAGGTATCTCCCTGAGGGAGAGGGACTGAGAGACACCAGTCAGTGTACAGATATCTCCCTGAGGGAGAGGGGACTGAGAGACACCAGTCAGTGTACAGATATCTCCCTGAGAGAGAGGGACTGAGAGACACCAGTCAGTGTACAGATATCTCCCTGAGAGGGAGGTACTTAGTGACACCAGTCAGTGTACAGATATCTCCCTGAGAGAGAGGGACTGAGAGACACCATTCAGTGTACAGATATCACCCTGAGAGAGAGGGACTGAGAGACACCAGTCAGTGTACAGATATCTCCCTGAGGGTGAGGGACTGAGAGACACCAGTCAGTGTACAGATATCTCCCTGAGGGAGAGGGGACTGAGTGACACCATTCAGTGTACAGATATCTCCCTGAGGGAGAGGGACTGAGTGACACCAGTCAGTGTACAGATATCTCCCAGAGGGTGAGGGGCTGAGAGACACCAGTCAGTGTACAGATATCTCCCTGAGGGAGAGGGACTGAGAGACACCAGTCAGTGTACAGATATCTCCCTGAGGGAGAGGTACTGAGTGACACCAGTCAGTGTACAGATATCTCCCTGAGCGAGAGGGACTGAGAGGCACCAGTCAGTGTACAGATAACTCCCTGAGGGAGAGGGACTGAGAGACACCAGTCAGTGTACAGATACCTCACTGAGAGAGAGGGGATTGAGAGACACCAGTCAGTGTACAAATATCTCCCTGAGAGAGAGGGGACTGAGAGACACCAGTCAATGTACAGATATCTCCCTGAGAGAGGGGACTGAGAGACACCAGTCAGTGTACAGATATCTCCCTGAGAGAGAGGGACTGTGTGACACCAGTCAGTGTACAGATATCTCCCTGAGGGAGAGGGACTGAGAGACACCAGTCAGTGTACAGATATCTCCCTGAGGGAGAGGGACTGAGAGACACCAGTCAGTGTACAGATATCTCCCTGAGAGAGAGGGACTGAGAGACAACAGTCAGTGTACAGATATCTCCCTGAGAGAGAGGGACTGAGTGACACCAGTCAGTGTACAGACATCTCCCTGAGAGAGAGGGACTGAGTGACACCAGTCAGTGTACAGATATCTCCCTGAGGGAGAGGGACTGAGAGACACCAGTCAGTGTACAGATATCTCCCTGAGAGAGAGGCACTGAGTGACACCAGTCAGTGTACAGGTATCTCCCTGAGAGAGAGGGACTGATAGATACCAGTCAGTGTACAGATATCTTCCTGAGAGAGAGGTACTGAGTGACACCAGTCAGTGTACAGGTATCTCCCTGAGAGAGAGGGACTGAGAGACACCACTCATTGTACACATATCTCCCTGAGAGGGAGGGACTGAGAGACACCAGTCAGTGTACAGATATCTCCCTGAGGGAGAGGTACTGAGTGACACCAGTCAGTGTACAGATATCTCCCTGAGGGAGAGGGACAGAGAGACACCAGTCAGAGTACAGATATCTCCCTGAGAGGGAGCGACTGAGAGACTCCAGTCAGTGTACAGATATCTCCCTGAGAGAGAGGTACTGAGTGACACCAGTCAGTGTACAGATATCTCCCAGGGGGAGAGGGACTGAGTGACACCAGTCAGTGTACAGATATCTCCCTGAGAGAGAGGGACTGAGAGACACCAGTCAGTGTACAGATATCTCCCTGAGGGAGAGGTACTGAGAGACACCAGTCAGTGTACAGATATCTCCCTGAGGGAGAGGGACTGAGAGACACCAGTCAGTGTACAGATATCTCCCTGAGGGAGAGGGGACTGAGAGACACCAGTCAGTGTACAGATATCTCCCTGAGAGAGAGGGACTGAGAGACACCAGTCAGTGTACAGATATCTCCCTGAGGGAGAGGGGACTGAGTGACACCAGTCAGTGTACAGATATCTCCCTGAGAGAGAGGGACTGAGAGACACCAGTCAGTGTACAGATATCTCCCTGAGAGGGAGGGACTGAGTGACACCAGTCAGTGAACAGATATCTCCCTGAGGGAGAGGTACTGAGAGACACCAGTCAGTGTAAAGATATCTCCCTGAGAGAGAGGGGACTGAGAGACACCAGTCAGTGTACAGATATCTCCCTGATGGAGAGGTACTGAGTGACACCAGTCAGTGTACAGATATCTCCCTGAGAGAGAGGGGACTGAGAGACACCAGTCAGTGTGCAGATATCTCCCTGAGGGTGAGGGACTGAGAGACACCAGTCAGTGTACAGATATCTCCCTGAGGGAGAGGTACTGAGAGACACCAGTCAGTGTACAGAAATCTCCCAGAGGGAGAGGGAAAGATAGACACCAGTCAGTGTACAGATATCTCCCTGAGAGAGAGGGACTGAGAGACATCAGTCAGTGTACAGATATCTCCTCGAGGGAGTGGGACAGAGAGACACCAGTCAGTGTACAGATATCTCCCTGAGGGAGAGGTACTGACTGACACCAGTCAGTGTGCAGATATCTCCCAGAGGGAGAAGTACTGAGAGACACCAGTCAGTGTGCAGATACCTCCCTGAGGGAAAGGTACTGAGAGACACCAGTCAGTGTACAGATATCTCCCTGAGGGAGAGGTACTGAGACACACCAGTCAGTGCACAGATATCTCCCTGAGGGAGTGGGGCTGAGAGACACCACTCAGTGTGCAGATATTTCCCTGAGGGAGACGGATAAAGAGATACCAGTCAGTGCACAAATATCTCCCTGGGAGAGAGGGACTGAGAGACACCAGTCAAGGTACAGATATCTCCCTGAGGGAGAGGGACTGAGAGACACCAGTCAGTGTACAGATATCTCCCTGAGAGCGAGAGGGACTCAGAGACACCAGTCAGTGTACAGATATCTCCCTGAGAGAGAGAGGGACTCAGAGACACCAGTCAGTGTACAAATGTCTCCCTGAGAGAGAGGTACTGAGTGACACCAGTCAGTGTACAGATATCTCCCCCAGCACCCTGTGTTACTGACTGTATCTCTACTGATGTTAATCCAGCTCGCTCACACTGTCACTCAGTAACCCTCTCCCCCAGCGCCCTGTGTTACTGACTGTATATCTACTGATGTTAATCCAGCTCCCTCACACTGTCACTCAGTAACCCTCTCCCCCAGCGCCCTGTGTTACTGACTGTATCTCTACTGATGTTAATCCAGCTCCCTCACACTGTCACTCAGTAACCCTCTCCCCCAGCACCCTGTGTTACTGACTGTATCTCTACTGATGTTAATCCAGCTCCCTCACACTGTCACTCAGCAACCCTCTCCCCAGCGCCCTGTGTCACTGACTGTATCTCTACTGATGTTAATCCAGCTCCCTCACACTGTCACTCAGTAACCCCTCAACCCCAGCGCCCTGTGATACTGACTGTATCTCTACTGATGTTAACCCAGCTCCCCCACACTGTCACTCAGTAACCCCTCTCCCCCAGCGCCCTGTGTTACTGACTGTATCTCTACTGATGTTAACCCAGCTCCCCCACACTGTCACTCAGTAACCCCTCTCCCCCAGCGTCCTGTGTTGCTGACTGTATCTCTACTGATGTTACTCCAGCTCCCTCACACTGTCACTCAGTAACCCTCTCCCCCAGTGACCTGTGTTACTGACTGTATCTCTACTGATGTTACTCCAGCTCCCTCACACTGTCACTCAGTAACCCTCTCCCCCAGCGCCCTGTGTTACTGACTGTATCTCTACTGATGTTAATCCAGCTCCCTCACACTGTCACTCAGTAACCCCTCTCCCCCAGCGCCCTGTGTTACTGACTGTATCTCTACTGATGTTAATCCAGCTCCCTCACACTGTCACTCAGTAACCCTCTCCCCCAGCGCCCTGTGTTACTGACTGTATCTCTACTGATGTTAATCCAGCTCCCTCACACTGTCACTCAGTAACCCTCTCCCCCAGCGCCCTGTGTCACTGACTGTATCTCTACTGATGTTAATCCAGCTCCCTCACACTGTCACTCAGTAAACCCTCTCCCCCAGCGCCCTGTGTTACTGACTGTATCTCTACTGATGTTAATCCAGCTCCCTCACACTGTCACTCAGTAACCCTCTCCCCCAGCGTCCTGTGTTACTGACTGTATCTCTACTGATGTTAATCCAGCTCCCTCACACTGTCACTCAGTAACCCTCTCCCCCAGCGCCCTGTGTTACTGACTGTATCTCTACTGATGTTAACCCAGCTCCCTCACACTGTCACTCAGTAACCCCTCTCCCCCAGCGCCCTGTGTTACTGACTGTATCTCTACTGATGTTAATCCAGCTCCCTCACACTGTCACTCAGTAAACCCTCTCCCCCAGCGCCCTGTGTTACTGACTGTATCTCTACTGATGTTAATCCAGCTACCTCACACTGTCACTCAGTAACCCTCTCCCCCAGCGCCCTGTGTCACTGACTGTATCTCTACTGATGTTAGGCCTGCTCCCTCACACTGTCACTCAGTAACCCCACTCCCCCAGCGCCCTGTCTTACTGACTATGCCTCTACGTTAACCCAGCTCCCTCACACAGTCACTCAGTACCCTCTCTCCCCCAGCGCCCTGCATTAATTTATGTATTTCTACTGATGTTGATCCCCTCTCATTCTTCTAAACTCCAATGAGTATAGGCTCCACAGGTTAATTGAGTGTTAATCGAAACAAGAGTTACGTAATGATGTATAAAAATTGCAGGAAGCTACTTTAGAAGAAACCACTCTTTGTTTATAGAGAAAGACACAGAAAATACTCTGATAATGTTCAATTCGATTTGGTTGAATGTTTGAAATTGAAGATTAAAAATTGTGAGTACAATGAAGTTTGCTTCCCGCTATTAATTGCAAAGTACTTAAAATAATTCAACACTCCTCGTGATAAGAGCAGGGATTAATATTGTGGGGAATGTTTGAGAGAAAAGCATCAGAAGCGAAATTGGTAAATTATAAATCATTACGTCAACATATGAGTGAACATTTCCAAGTCAGTCTGACTTGTCTTTCTTACTGGACAGCAAAACCAATGTTTATTTCTGTTAAGTCATAGCTTTTCCTGCTTTTTGTTTATAATTCAGTGACACAAATTGTGTGTATATTTGTAAATTGTAAAATAACAACAAGAAATCACATTTCTGTGACATTTTTTATGCCTTAAACAATTGAAGTTGTGGTTTGGAATCTAGCTGGTAAATGTAGTTTCTTCACCTGAAAGATTTGAGTGTTTAAAGTTAATGGAGGATATGGGATCAAATGCTGTTTGCGACATTCCTGCATTGTTGAACTGTATGATATCATTGCAGTGCCATTGTTGAATGGAGGTGCCGGTTTTGCCCAGGCCAGCACTCTGATCTGTTGCATCCTGTGTAGATCAGAAACAGGTTAAGATGTTCATAGTAAACAGCCCAAGACAATGGAATGGGTAATCAATGTCTGGCCAACGCCAGAGTCTTGAAACACACGAGATGGTGGAATATACAAAACCAGACCAGATGAGGCAGCAGGTGTTACCACACATTCTAGTTCTGCATCTCCTGTGACTTTGGAGCAGGTTCTGTTTAACTTTAAAATGTCTCTCTCAAATAATAGGCCTGAGAGAAATTGAGAACAGGCATTCTGAGAGTTTCAAAGAGAGAAGGTGTAGAGATTTCAAGAAATATAAAATTATAAATGAATAACGGAAAGGTAGAGAGAGATACAGAACTATAGAGAGAGATCAATATACAGAGAGGCACATAGAGAGAGCGGTACACCAGTCAGTGTACAGATATCTCCCTGAGGGAGAGGTACTGAGTGACACCAGTCAGTGTGCAGATATCTCCCAGAGGGAGAGGTACGAGAGACACCAGTCAGTGTACAGATATCTCCCTGAGAGAGAGGGACTGAGAGACACCAGTCAGTGTACAGATATCTCCCCGAGGGAGTGGGACAGAGAGACACGAGTCAGTGTACAGATATCTCGCTGAGCGAGAGGGACTGAGAGACACGAGTCAGTGCACAAATATCTCCCTGGGAGAGAGGGACTGAGAGACACCAGTCAAGGTACAGATATCTCGCTGAGCGAGAGGGACTGAGAGACACGAGTCAGTGTACAGATATCTCCCTGGGTGACTGAGAGTCACCAATAAAGTGCAAAAAAGTCACATACACACACCAACATTACATGTGGACCAGGCCCGAATGAAATCAATAGGGTTTAATCCAGCAACAGCTGATAATAATAGACCTGAACCACATCTCACACAAACACCAGCTTTTGCAAACTCTCTCTATCTCTCTCTGTCTATCTCTCTCTGTCCAATTCCAATTCCAATTCAATTCAAATGCTTTATTGGCATGAAAGTTTACAGAGAACCATATTGCCAAAGCTTACATAGCAAAAAGGTACAGTTTTCCAACATTCTGTAGGTGTCAATCGATTTGACATTTGTTGGGTACATACAATATTACTTTGAAACAATATTAATTTTAAACAGTCTTTGTACTTCATTTGGTACGTTCAATATTAATTTTAAACAGTCTTAATTTTAAACAGTCCTCAGGTTGTGACATGTTGTTACATATTTGGCCCCAAGGTATGGTCTGTCTCCTTCTCCTAGGACTAATCTCAATTTTGACAGGTCATCCAATTCCTTGAAATCTGGGGTTGTTTGTCTCTCTATGTCTGTCCCTGTCTGTCACTCTCTCGCTCTCAGACCCATTTTGAAGGGGTGCAGCCTAGGAGTGTCAATTTTTGATGATGTCAATTCCTGCCGGCTGTGTCCATTTTGATGAGCTCACCACCCACCCCTCCCCCCACAGCAGCCATTTTGATGATGTTTTCAATTCCTGGCTGTCATTGGTGTCTGAGTGAGTTTGCAGCTGCTCTCTCTCTCTATCTCTTCCCCCTCAATAACATCATGGCTGATCTGATCTTGGCCTCAACTTCACTGACCTGCCTGTTCCCCATGACCCTTGACTCCCCTATCTGTCTATCTCCGCCTTGAATATATTCACTGACTCCGCCTCCACAGCGCTCTGGGGTCGAGAATTCCACAGATTCCCCATCCTCTGGGAGAAGAAATTCCTCCTCATCTCCGCCTTAAATGGGCGACCCCTTATCCTGAAACTGTGCCCCCTCGTTCTAGATTGCCCCACGAGGGGAAACATCCTCTCAGCATCTACCCTGTCAATCCCCCTCAGAATCTGCATACATTAAGGGCTATTCAACTATGGGAGGCACATCAGGCAAGCACATTCACTCAGATGCCTTCCTTTTTCTTGCAGGCCAAGCTCTCTCAGAACAGCCGGGAGCAGCAACGCACGGGAGGAGGACGACCAGCTGATCTACACATCCTCACCAATTTGGAGGCGAGAGTGCACAGGATCGTTGTCAGCCATACGTGCCATGACCGCTGGAGTGGTCGACCCCCTTGGGGACAGCAGTGGTATGGTCATCAGCTTTCTCTCCTCTCTCACACCACTCGCCCCTCAAAACACCAGCCTTTTACACTTTCAATCCAACTTACTAACTGTCTCCAGTCCTTGCTCCCTTACTGCCCCCCTGTCCTCACGCTAAAGCCACTCTTGTAACTACCTGCTTTCAGATAGTGAACCACCAGCTGACCAGCCTGTCCCTCAACCTGCCAGTGGCAGCGACGCCCCAGGCGAGGAGGAAGAGGAAGCCGGAGCCTCACCGCCTGCGTCTCCCGAGGAAGCCCATTCTAACACCAGCGCCTCACCCTCTTCAATTAAAACCCTGTCTCCACTTTAAGGATTTTGTTCTTTTACAATCCATCATTACACCATTTCTGGAGTTTTATGATTCCTTTTGACAACAACCTGCATGGGAGACTGTAGATGGAGCTTTACTCTCTATCTAACCCGTGCTGTACCTGCCCTGGAAGTGTTTGATGGGACAGTGTAGAGGGAGCTTTACTCTGTATCTAACCCGTGCTGTACCTGCCCTGGGAGTGTTTGATGGGACAGTGTAGAGGGAGCTTTACTCTGTATCTAACCCGTGCTGTACCTGCCCTGGGAGTGTTTGATGGGACAGTGTAGAGGGAGCTTTACTCTGTACCTAACCCGTGCTGTACCTGCCCTGGGAATGTTTGATGGGACAGTGTAGAGGGAGCTTTACTCTGTATCTAACCCGTGCTGTACCTGCCCTGGGAGTGTTTGCTGGGACAGTGTAGCGGGAGCTTCCCTCTGTATCTAACCCGTGCTGTACCTGCCCTGGGAGTGTTTGATGGGGCAGTGTAGAGGAAGCTTTACTCTGTACCTAACCCGTGCTGTACCTGCCCTGGGAGTGTTTGATGAGGCAGTGTAGAGGGAGATTTACTCTGTATGTAACCCGTGCTGTACCTGCCCTGGGAGTGTTTGATGGGACAGTGTAGAGGGAGCTTTACTCTGTATCTAACCCGTGCTGTACCTGCCCTGGGAGTGTTTGATGGGACAGTGTAGAGGGAGCTTTACTCTGTATCTAACCCGTGCTGTACCTGCCCTGGGAGTGTTTGATGGGACAGTGTAGAGGGAGATTTACTCTGTACCTAACCCGTGCTGTACCTGCCCTGGGAGTGTTTGATGGGACAGTGTAGAGGGAGCTTTACTCTGTATCTAACCCGTGCTGTACCTGCCCTGGGAGTGTTTGATGGGACAGTGTAGAGGGAGATTTACTCTGTATCTAACCCGTGCTGTACCTGCCCTGAGAGTGTTTAAAGAGAGCTTTACTCTTTCGATTCTGTAGCAAACCTTGACAGATTGCAAGTCTGGGGATTCAGCGCATACACAGCGCAGACGGAAACACGGAACTTGCGGGGCCTCTACCAAGGCTTAAGTCGTCGTTACGGAGACCATGATTTCAGGGCCATTATCTTTGTTTAATGTAATCCTTCACTCCTGTGTATAAGACAGTGAGTCTCACGGCCTAAAATTCATTCAAATCTCAGTAAGAATACCCAGAACAGACTTTAATTGTCTATTATTGCATCATTTTTCTAAGGTGAACCCAGATATCTGCAGACCAACATTCGTCCACATGTGAATCCCTCCTCTCCATTTAAATCAAATCACGGTAACACGTTTATTTAATCTACCGAGGTTCAGTATTGAAATATACCAGGAGATCCAGGCACGTTTTGATAAAGCTGATTAACAATGAGTTCAGTGGGGAAATTTAGCAAACAACAGGCCGATTTTAATATGATACGGCAGGATCTGTCCAAAGTGGACTGGGATCAGCTACTTGACACCTCTCTGTCTCAGTCCCAAAGTAATCCCACTGCCCTGCTCTCTCCTGTTAGCCCTGTATCAATCCCCAACCTAATCCCACTGCCCCGCTCTCTCCCCAAAGCCCTGTATCAATCCCCAAACTAATCCCACTGCCCCGCTCTCTCCCCAAAGCCCTGTATCAATCCACAACCTAATCCCACTGCCCCGCTCTCTCCCCATAGCCCTGTATCAATCCCCAACCTAATCCCACTGCCCCGCTCTCTCCCCAAAGCCCTGTATCAATCCCCAACCTAATCCCACTGCCCCGCTCTCTCCCCAAAGCCCTGTATCAATCCCCAAACTAATCCCACTGCCCCGCTCTCTCCCCAAAGCCCTGTATCAATCCACAACCTAATCCCACTGCCCCGCTCTCTCCCCATAGCCCTGTATCAATCCCCAACCTAATCCCACTGCGCCGCTCTCTCCCCATAGCCCTGTATCAATCCCCAAACTAATCCCACTGCCCCGCTCTCACCCCATAGCCCTGCATCAATCCCAAACTTATCCCACTGCCCCGCTCTCTCCCCAAAGCCCTGTATCAATCCACGAAGTAATCACACTGCCCCGCTCTCTCCCCAAAGCCCTGTATCAATCCCCAACCTAATCCCACTGCCCCGCTCTCTCCCCAAAGCCCTGTATCAATCCCCAACCTAATCCCACTGCCCCGCTCTCTCCCCAAAGCCCTGTATCAATCCCCAACCTAATCCCACTGCCCCGCTCTCTCCCCAAAGCCCTGTATCAATCCACAAAGTAATCACACTGCCCCGCTCTCTCCCCATAGCCCTGTATCAATCCCCAACCTAATCCCACTGCCCCGCTCTCTCCTGTTAGCCCTGTATCAATCCCCAACCTAATCCCACTGCCCCGCTCTCTCCCCAAAGCCCTGTATCAATCCACAAAGTAATCACACTGCCCCGCTCTCACCCCATAGCCCTGCATCAATCCCAAACTTATCCCACTGCCCCGCTCTCTCCCCAAAGCCATGTCTCAATCCACGAAGTAATCACACTGCCCCGCTCTCTCCCCAAAGCCCTGTATCAATCCACAAAGTAATCACACTGCCCCGCTCTCACCCCATAGCCCTGTATCAATCCCCAACCTAATCCCACTGCCCCGCTCTCTCCCCAAAGCCCTGTATCAATCCCCAACCTAATCCCACTGCCCCGCTCTCTCCCCAAAGCCCTGTATCAATCCACAAAGTAATCACACTGCCCCGCTCTCACCCCATAGCCCTGCATCAATCCCAAACTTATCCCACTGCCCCGCTCTCTCCCCAAAGCCCTGTATCAATCCACAAAGTAATCACACTGCCCCGCTCTCACCCCATAGCCCTGTATCAATCCCCAACCTAATCCCACTGCCCCGCTCTCTCCCCAAAGCCCTGTATCAATCCCCAACCTAATCCCACTGCCCCGCTCTCTCCCCAAAGCCCTGTATCAATCCACAAAGTAATCACACTGCCCCGCTCTCACCCCATAGCCCTGCATCAATCCCAAACTTATCCCACTGCCCCGCTCTCTCCCCATAGTCCTGCATCAATCCCAAAGTAATCCCACTGCCCTGCTCTCACCTGTTAGCCCTGTATCAATCCCCAACTCGCTGTTTCTCACTCTCCCGCTGTCTCACTCTCTCGCTCTCTCACTCTCTCGCTCTCCCAGTTGCTCTCTCGCTCGCTCGCGCTCCCTCGCTGGCTCGCTCTCTCGCTGGCTCTCTCTCTCAGTGGCTCTCTCGCTTTCTCTCGCTGGCTCGGTCTCTCTCTCGCTGTCTCTCGCTGTGTTTGATGGGGCAGTGTAAAGGGAGCTTTACTCTAGATCTAACCCGTGCTGTACCTGCCCTGGGAGTGTTTGATGGGACAGTGTAGAGGGAGCTTTAATTTGTATCTAACCCGTGCTGTACCTGCCCTGGGAGTGTTTGATGGGACA
The DNA here is from genome assembly GCF_052327205.1 of Somniosus microcephalus. Classification (NCBI taxonomy): domain Eukaryota; kingdom Metazoa; phylum Chordata; class Chondrichthyes; order Squaliformes; family Somniosidae; genus Somniosus; species Somniosus microcephalus. Next base: position 181,525 of record NW_028225355.1, read on the forward strand.
GTGTAGAGGGAGCTTTACTCTGTATCTAACCCGTGCTTTACCTGCCCTGGGAGTGTTTGATGGGACAGTGTAGAGGGAGCTTTACTCTGTATCTAACCCGTGCTGTACCTGCCCTGGGAGTGTTTGATGGGACAATGTAGAGGGAGCTTTACTCTGGATCTAACCCGTGCTTTACCTGCCCTGGAAGTGTTGATGGGACAGTGTAGAGGGAGCTTTACTCTGTATCTAACCCGTGCTGTACCTGCCCTGGGAGTGTTTGATGGGAGAGTGTAGAGGGAGCTTTACTCTGGATCGAACCCATGCTGTACCTGCCCTGGGTGTGATTGATGGTACAATGGCCGCTGGAAGGTGGGGAAAGCAATCATTTTTTAGTCGTGTGGTCTACGCTTCTCTAAGGTAGAAAGTCCCAACTCTTTCAGCCTATCTTGATAACTAAGATGCTTTAGACTGGGAATTAGTCTAGTGCCTCCTCCTCCTCTGCACCCTTTCCAAAGCCTCAATATCAACCACCTCAATCTCGCCCTCTGCCTCTCGCCCTCTGCCTCTCGCCCTCTGCCTCTCTCCCTCTCGCCCTCTCCCTCTCGCCCTCTGCCTCTAGCCCTCTGCCTCTCGCCCTCTGCCTCTCGCCCTCTGCCTCTCGCCCTCTCCCTCTCTCCCTCTCTTCCTCTCGCCCTCTCCCTCTCGCCCTCTCCCTCTCGCCCTCTGCCTCTCGCCCTCTGCCTCTCGCCCTCTGCCTCTCTCCCTCTCTCCCTCTCCCTCTCTCCCTCTCTCCCTCTCGCCCTCTCCCTCTCACCCTCTCCCTCTCGCCCTCTCCCTCTCTCCCTCTCTTCCTCTCGCCCTCTCCCTCTCGCCCTCTCCCTCTCGCCCTCTGCCTCTCTCCCTCTGCCTATCTCCCTCTGCCTCTCGCCCTCTGCCTCTCGCCCTCTGCCTCTCGCCCCATGCCCCTCGCCCCATGCATCTCGCCCTCTGCCTCTCGCCCCATGCCCCTCGCCCTCTGCCCCTCGCCCTCTGCCTCTCACCCTCTGCCTCTCGCCCTCTGCCTCACGCCCCATGCCCCTTGCCCTCTGCCTCTCACCCTCTGCCTCTCACCCTCTGCCTCTCGCCCTCTGCCTCTCGCCCTCTGCCTCTCGCCCTCTGCCTCTCGCACTCTGCCTCTCGCCCTCTGCCTCTCTCCCTCTGCCTCTCGCCCTCTGCCTCTCGCCCTCTGCCTCTTGCCCTCTGCCTCTCGCCCCATGCCCCTCGCCCTCTGCCTCTCGCCCTCTGCCTCTCGCCCTCTGCCTCTCGCCCTCTGCCTCTCGCTCTCTGCCTCTCACCCTCTGCCTCTCGCCCTCTGCCTCTCGCCCTCTGCCTCTCGCCCTCTGCCTCTTGCCCTCTGCCTCTCGCCCCATGCCCCTCGCCTCTGCATCTCGCCCTCTGCCTCTCACCCTCTGCCTCTCGCCCACTGCCTCTCGCCCCATGCCCCTCGCCCTCTGCCTCTCACACTCTGCCTCTTGCCCTCTGCCTCTCGCCCTCTGCCTCTCGCCCTCTGCCGCTCGCCCTCTGCCGCTCGCCCTCTGCCTCTCGCCCTCTGGCTCTCGCCCTCTCCCTCTCGCCCTCTGCCTCTGGCCCCATGCCCCTCGCCCTCTGCCTCTCACCCTCAGCCTCTTGCCCTCTGCCTCTCGCCCTCTGCCTCTCGCCCTCTGCCTCTCGCCCTGTGCCTCTCGCCCTCTGCCTCCCTCCCTCTGCCTCTCGCCCTCTGCCGCTCGCCCTCTGCCTCTCGCCCCATGCCCCTCGCCCTCTGCATCTCGCCCTCTGCCTCTCGCCCTCTGGCTCTCGCCCTCTCCCTCTCGCCCCCTGCCTCTCACCCTCTGCCTCTCGCCCTCTGCCTCTCGCCCTCTGCCTCTCGCCCTCTGCCTCTCGCCCCATGCCTCTCGCCCTCTGCCTCTCGCCCCATGCCCCTCGCCCTCTGCATCTCGCCCTCTGCCTCTCACCCTCTGGCTCTCGCCCTCTCCCTCTCGCCCTCTCCCTCTCGCCCCCTGCCTCTCACCCTCTGCCTCTCACCCTCTGCCTCTCGCCCTCTGCCTCTCGCCCTCTGCCTCTCACCCTCTGCCTCTCGCCCCATGCCTCTCGCCCTCTGCCTCTCTGCCTCTCCTTCTCGCCCTCTGCATCTCGCCCTCTGCCTCTCGCCCTCTGCCTCTCGCCCTCTGCATCTCGCCCTCTGCCTCTCTCCCTCTGCCTCTCGCCCTCTGCCTCTCGCCCTCTGCATCTCGCCCTCTGCCTCTCGCCCTCTGCCTCTCGCCCTCTGCATCTCGCCCTCTGCCTCTCGCCCTCTCCCTCTCGCCCTCTGCCTCTCGCCCTCTGCCTCTCAGCCTCTGCCTCTCCCTCAATGTAACCAAGTTTCCTGATGATATAAATCTGCGTGGGACAGTTAGCTGTGAGGAGCCCACAAAGAGGCTGCAAAGGGCTACAGACAGGTTAAGTGAGAGGGCAATAAGGTGGCAAATGAAGTATAATGTGGAGAAATGTGAGGTTATTCACTTTGGTAGGAAGAATAGAAAAAATATATTCCTAAATGCTGAGAAACCATTAAATGTTGGTGTTCAGAGAGATATGGGTGTCCTCGTACAGGTAACACAGCCGATCCCAAATGGAACAACATTTGCTGAGATACAGAGCCCTGGATCCCGGCCAGCATTGTCTCGGGATGCTTTCGGTACTTTCTGAGAGACACCAGTCAGTGTACAGATATCTCCCAGAGGGCGAGGGACTGAGAGACACCAGTCAGTGTACAGATATCTCCCTGAGAGAGAGGGACTGAGAGACACCAGTCAGTGTACAGATATCTCCCTGAGAGAGAGGGGACCGAGAGACACCAGTCAGTGTACAGATATCTCCCAGAGAGAGAGCGACAGAGTGACACCAGTCAGTGTACAGATATCTCCCTGAGAGAGAGGGACTGAGAGACACCAGTCAGTGTACAGATATCTCCCTGAAAGAGAGGGGACTGAGAGACACCAGTCAGTGTACAGGTATCTCCCTGAGAGAGAGGGGACTGAGAGACACCAGTCAGTGTACAGATATCTCCCTGAGAGAGAGGGACTGAGAGACACCAGTCAGTGTACAGATATCTCCCTGAGAGAGAGGGACTGAGAGACACAAGTCAGTGTACAGATATCTCCCTGAGGGGGAAGGGGACTGAGAGACACCAGTCAGTGTACAGATATCTCCCTGAGAGAGAGGGACTGAGAGACACCAGTCAGTGTACAGATATCTCCCTGAGGGAGAGGGACTGAGAGACACCAGTCAGTGTACAGATATCTCCCTGAGGGGGAGAGGGGACTGAGAGACACCAGTCAGTGTACAGATATCTCCCTGAGAGAGAGGGACTGAGAGACACCAGTCAGTGTACAGATATCACCCTGAGAGAGAGGGACTGAGAGACACCAGTCAGTGTACAGATATCTCCCTGAGGGGAATGAGAGACACCAGTCAGTGTACAGATATCTCCCTGAGAGAGAGGGACTGAGAGACACCAGTCAGTGTACAGATATCTCCCTGAGAGAGAGGGACTGAGAGACACCAGTCAGTGTACAGATATCTCCCTGAGAGAGAGGGGACTGAGAGACACCAGTCAGTGTACAGATATCTCCCTGAGAGAGAGGGGACTGAGAGACACCAGTCAGTGTACAGATATCTCCCTGAGAGAGGGGGACTGAGAGACACCAGTCAGTGTACAGATATCTCCCAGAGAGAGAGGGGACTGAGAGACACCATTCAGTGTACAGATATCTCCCTGAGGGAGAGGGACAGAGTGACACCAGTCAGTGTACAGATATCTCCGTGAGAGAAAGGGGACTGAGAGACACCAGTCAGTGTACAGATATCTCCCTGAGAGAGAGGGGACTGAGAGACACCAGTCAGTGTACAGATATCTCCCAGAGAGAGAGGGACTGAGAGACACCAGTCAGTGTACAGATATCTCCGTGAGAGAGAGGGGACTGAGAGACACCAGTCAGTGTACAGATATCTCCCTGAGAGAAAGGGGACTGAGAGACACCAGTCAGTGTACAGATATCTCCCTGAGAGAGAGGGACTGAGAGACACCAGTCAGTGTACAGATATCTCCCTGAGAGAGAGGGAACTGAGAGACTCCAGTCAGTGTACAGATATCTCCCAGAGAGAGAGGGACTGAGAGACACCAGTCAGTGTACAGATATCTTCCTGAGAGAGAGGGGACTGAGAGACACCAGTCAGTGTACAGATATCTCCCAGAGAGAGAGGGACTGAGAGACACCAGTCAGTGTACAGATATCTCCCTGAGAGAGAGGGGACTGAGAGACACCAGTCAGTGTACAGATATCTCCCTGAGGGAGTGGGGACTGAGAGACACCAGTCAGAGTACAGATATCTCCCTGAGAGAGAGGGGACTGAGAGATATGGGTGTCCTCGTACAGGAAACACAGCCGATCCCAAATGGAACAACATTTGCTGAGATACGGAGCCCTGGATCCCGGCCAGCATTGTCTCGGGATGCTTTCGGTACTTTCTGAGAGACACCAGTCAGTGTACAGATATCTCCCTGAGGGAGAGGGACTGAGAGACACCAGTCAGTGTACAGATATCTCCCTGAGAGAGAGGGGACTGAGAGACACCAGTCAGTGTACAGATATCTCCCTGAGGGAGAGTGGACTGAGAGACACCAGTCAGTGTACAGATATCTCCCTGAGGGAGAGGGGACTGAGAGACACCAGTCAGTGTACAGATATCTCCCTGAGAGAGAGGGGACTGAGAGACACCAGTCAGTGTACAGATATCTCCCTGAGGGAGAGTGGACTGAGAGACACCAGTCAGTATACAGATATCTCCCTGAGGGAGAGGGGACTGAGAGACACCAGTCAGTGTACAGATATCACCCTGAGAGAGAGGGACTGAGAGACACCAGTCAGTGTACAGATATCTCCCTGAGGGAGAGGGACTGAGAGACACCAGTCAGTGTACAGATATCTCCCTGAGAGAGAGGGACTGAGAGACACCAGTCAGTGTACAGATATCTCCCAGAGAGAGAGGGACTGAGAGACACCAGTCAGTGTACAGATATCTCCCAGAGAGAGAGGGACTGAGAAACACCAGCCAGTGTACAGATATCTCCCTGAGAGAGAGGGGACTGAGAGACACCAGTCAGTGTACAGATATCTCCCTGAGGGAGAGGGAAAGATAGACACCAGTCAGTGTACAGATATCTCCCTGAGAGAGAGGGACTGAGAGACATCAGTCAGTGTACAGATATCTCCTCGAGGGAGTGGGACAGAGAGACACCAGTCAGTGTACAGATATCTCCCTGCGGGAGAGGTACTGACTGACACCAGTCAGTGTGCAGATATCTCCCAGAGGGTGAAGTACTGAGAGACACCAGTCAGTGTGCAGATACCTCCCTGAGGGAAAGGTACTGAGAGACACCAGTCAGTGTACAGATATCTCCCTGAGGGAGAGGTACTGAGACACACCAGTCAGTGCACAGATATCTCCCTGAGGGAGTGGGGCTGAGAGACACCACTCAGTGTGCAGATATTTCCCTGAGGGAGACGGATAAAGAGATACCAGTCAGTGCACAAATATCTCCCTGGGAGAGAGGGACTGAGAGACACCAGTCAAGGTACAGATATCTCCCTGAGGGAGAGGGACTGAGAGACACCAGTCAGTGTACAGATATCTCCCTGAGAGCGAGAGGGACTCAGAGACACCAGTCAGTGTACAGATATCTCCCTGAGAGAGAGAGGGACTCAGAGACACCAGTCAGTGTACAAATGTCTCCCTGAGAGAGAGGTACTGAGTGACACCAGTCAGTGTACAGATATCTCCCCCAGCACCCTGTGTTACTGACTGTATCTCTACTGATGTTAATCCAGCTCGCTCACACTGTCACTCAGTAACCCTCTCCCCCAGCGCCCTGTGTTACTGACTGTATATCTACTGATGTTAATCCAGCTCCCTCACACTGTCACTCAGTAACCCTCTCCCCCAGCGCCCTGTGTTACTGACTGTATCTCTACTGATGTTAATCCAGCTCCCTCACACTGTCACTCAGTAACCCTCTCCCCCAGCACCCTGTGTTACTGACTGTATCTCTACTGATGTTAATCCAGCTCCCTCACACTGTCACTCAGCAACCCTCTCCCCAGCGCCCTGTGTCACTGACTGTATCTCTACTGATGTTAATCCAGCTCCCTCACACTGTCACTCAGTAACCCCTCAACCCCAGCGCCCTGTGATACTGACTGTATCTCTACTGATGTTAACCCAGCTCCCCCACACTGTCACTCAGTAACCCCTCTCCCCCAGCGCCCTGTGTTACTGACTGTATCTCTACTGATGTTAACCCAGCTCCCCCACACTGTCACTCAGTAACCCCTCTCCCCCAGCGTCCTGTGTTGCTGACTGTATCTCTACTGATGTTACTCCAGCTCCCTCACACTGTCACTCAGTAACCCTCTCCCCCAGTGACCTGTGTTACTGACTGTATCTCTACTGATGTTACTCCAGCTCCCTCACACTGTCACTCAGTAACCCTCTCCCCCAGCGCCCTGTGTTACTGACTGTATCTCTACTGATGTTAATCCAGCTCCCTCACACTGTCACTCAGTAACCCCTCTCCCCCAGCGCCCTGTGTTACTGACTGTATCTCTACTGATGTTAATCCAGCTCCCTCACACTGTCACTCAGTAACCCTCTCCCCCAGCGCCCTGTGTTACTGACTGTATCTCTACTGATGTTAATCCAGCTCCCTCACACTGTCACTCAGTAACCCTCTCCCCCAGCGCCCTGTGTCACTGACTGTATCTCTACTGATGTTAATCCAGCTCCCTCACACTGTCACTCAGTAAACCCTCTCCCCCAGCGCCCTGTGTTACTGACTGTATCTCTACTGATGTTAATCCAGCTCCCTCACACTGTCACTCAGTAACCCTCTCCCCCAGCGTCCTGTGTTACTGACTGTATCTCTACTGATGTTAATCCAGCTCCCTCACACTGTCACTCAGTAACCCTCTCCCCCAGCGCCCTGTGTTACTGACTGTATCTCTACTGATGTTAACCCAGCTCCCTCACACTGTCACTCAGTAACCCCTCTCCCCCAGCGCCCTGTGTTACTGACTGTATCTCTACTGATGTTAATCCAGCTCCCTCACACTGTCACTCAGTAAACCCTCTCCCCCAGCGCCCTGTGTTACTGACTGTATCTCTACTGATGTTAATCCAGCTACCTCACACTGTCACTCAGTAACCCTCTCCCCCAGCGCCCTGTGTCACTGACTGTATCTCTACTGATGTTAGGCCTGCTCCCTCACACTGTCACTCAGTAACCCCACTCCCCCAGCGCCCTGTCTTACTGACTATGCCTCTACGTTAACCCAGCTCCCTCACACAGTCACTCAGTACCCTCTCTCCCCCAGCGCCCTGCATTAATTTATGTATTTCTACTGATGTTGATCCCCTCTCATTCTTCTAAACTCCAATGAGTATAGGCTCCACAGGTTAATTGAGTGTTAATCGAAACAAGAGTTACGTAATGATGTATAAAAATTGCAGGAAGCTACTTTAGAAGAAACCACTCTTTGTTTATAGAGAAAGACACAGAAAATACTCTGATAATGTTCAATTCGATTTGGTTGAATGTTTGAAATTGAAGATTAAAAATTGTGAGTACAATGAAGTTTGCTTCCCGCTATTAATTGCAAAGTACTTAAAATAATTCAACACTCCTCGTGATAAGAGCAGGGATTAATATTGTGGGGAATGTTTGAGAGAAAAGCATCAGAAGCGAAATTGGTAAATTATAAATCATTACGTCAACATATGAGTGAACATTTCCAAGTCAGTCTGACTTGTCTTTCTTACTGGACAGCAAAACCAATGTTTATTTCTGTTAAGTCATAGCTTTTCCTGCTTTTTGTTTATAATTCAGTGACACAAATTGTGTGTATATTTGTAAATTGTAAAATAACAACAAGAAATCACATTTCTGTGACATTTTTTATGCCTTAAACAATTGAAGTTGTGGTTTGGAATCTAGCTGGTAAATGTAGTTTCTTCACCTGAAAGATTTGAGTGTTTAAAGTTAATGGAGGATATGGGATCAAATGCTGTTTGCGACATTCCTGCATTGTTGAACTGTATGATATCATTGCAGTGCCATTGTTGAATGGAGGTGCCGGTTTTGCCCAGGCCAGCACTCTGATCTGTTGCATCCTGTGTAGATCAGAAACAGGTTAAGATGTTCATAGTAAACAGCCCAAGACAATGGAATGGGTAATCAATGTCTGGCCAACGCCAGAGTCTTGAAACACACGAGATGGTGGAATATACAAAACCAGACCAGATGAGGCAGCAGGTGTTACCACACATTCTAGTTCTGCATCTCCTGTGACTTTGGAGCAGGTTCTGTTTAACTTTAAAATGTCTCTCTCAAATAATAGGCCTGAGAGAAATTGAGAACAGGCATTCTGAGAGTTTCAAAGAGAGAAGGTGTAGAGATTTCAAGAAATATAAAATTATAAATGAATAACGGAAAGGTAGAGAGAGATACAGAACTATAGAGAGAGATCAATATACAGAGAGGCACATAGAGAGAGCGGTACACCAGTCAGTGTACAGATATCTCCCTGAGGGAGAGGTACTGAGTGACACCAGTCAGTGTGCAGATATCTCCCAGAGGGAGAGGTACGAGAGACACCAGTCAGTGTACAGATATCTCCCTGAGAGAGAGGGACTGAGAGACACCAGTCAGTGTACAGATATCTCCCCGAGGGAGTGGGACAGAGAGACACGAGTCAGTGTACAGATATCTCGCTGAGCGAGAGGGACTGAGAGACACGAGTCAGTGCACAAATATCTCCCTGGGAGAGAGGGACTGAGAGACACCAGTCAAGGTACAGATATCTCGCTGAGCGAGAGGGACTGAGAGACACGAGTCAGTGTACAGATATCTCCCTGGGTGACTGAGAGTCACCAATAAAGTGCAAAAAAGTCACATACACACACCAACATTACATGTGGACCAGGCCCGAATGAAATCAATAGGGTTTAATCCAGCAACAGCTGATAATAATAGACCTGAACCACATCTCACACAAACACCAGCTTTTGCAAACTCTCTCTATCTCTCTCTGTCTATCTCTCTCTGTCCAATTCCAATTCCAATTCAATTCAAATGCTTTATTGGCATGAAAGTTTACAGAGAACCATATAGCCAAAGCTTACATAGCAAAAAGGTACAGTTTTCCAACATTCTGTAGGTGTCAATCGATTTGACATTTGTTGGGTACATACAATATTACTTTGAAACAATATTAATTTTAAACAGTCTTTGTACTTCATTTGGTACGTTCAATATTAATTTTAAACAGTCTTAATTTTAAACAGTCCTCAGGTTGTGACATGTTGTTACATATTTGGCCCCAAGGTATGGTCTGTCTCCTTCTCCTAGGACTAATCTCAATTTTGACAGGTCATCCAATTCCTTGAAATCTGGGGTTGTTTGTCTCTCTATGTCTGTCCCTGTCTGTCACTCTCTCGCTCTCAGACCCATTTTGAAGGGGTGCAGCCTAGGAGTGTCAATTTTTGATGATGTCAATTCCTGCCGGCTGTGTCCATTTTGATGAGCTCACCACCCACCCCTCCCCCCACAGCAGCCATTTTGATGATGTTTTCAATTCCTGGCTGTCATTGGTGTCTGAGTGAGTTTGCAGCTGCTCTCTCTCTCTATCTCTTCCCCCTCAATAACATCATGGCTGATCTGATCTTGGCCTCAACTTCACTGACCTGCCTGTTCCCCATGACCCTTGACTCCCCTATCTGTCTATCTCCGCCTTGAATATATTCACTGACTCCGCCTCCACAGCGCTCTGGGGTCGAGAATTCCACAGATTCCCCATCCTCTGGGAGAAGAAATTCCTCCTCATCTCCGCCTTAAATGGGCGACCCCTTATCCTGAAACTGTGCCCCCTCGTTCTAGATTGCCCCACGAGGGGAAACATCCTCTCAGCATCTACCCTGTCAATCCCCCTCAGAATCTGCATACATTAAGGGCTATTCAACTATGGGAGGCACATCAGGCAAGCACATTCACTCAGATGCCTTCCTTTTTCTTGCAGGCCAAGCTCTCTCAGAACAGCCGGGAGCAGCAACGCACGGGAGGAGGACGACCAGCTGATCTACACATCCTCACCAATTTGGAGGCGAGAGTGCACAGGATCGTTGTCAGCCATACGTGCCATGACCGCTGGAGTGGTCGACCCCCTTGGGGACAGCAGTGGTATGGTCATCAGCTTTCTCTCCTCTCTCACACCACTCGCCCCTCAAAACACCAGCCTTTTACACTTTCAATCCAACTTACTAACTGTCTCCAGTCCTTGCTCCCTTACTGCCCCCCTGTCCTCACGCTAAAGCCACTCTTGTAACTACCTGCTTTCAGATAGTGAACCACCAGCTGACCAGCCTGTCCCTCAACCTGCCAGTGGCAGCGACGCCCCAGGCGAGGAGGAAGAGGAAGCCGGAGCCTCACCGCCTGCGTCTCCCGAGGAAGCCCATTCTAACACCAGCCCCTCACCCTCTTCAATTAAAACCCTGTCTCCACTTTAAGGATTTTGTTCTTTTACAATCCATCATTACACCATTTCTGGAGTTTTATGATTCCTTTTGACAACAACCTGCATGGGAGACTGTAGATGGAGCTTTACTCTCTATCTAACCCGTGCTGTACCTGCCCTGGGAGTGTTTGATGGGACAGTGTAGAGGGAGCTTTACTCTGTATCTAGCCTGTGCTGTACCTGCCCTGGGAGTGTTTGATGGGACAGTGTAGAGGGAGCTTTACTCTGTATCTAACCCGTGCTGTACCTGCCCTGGAAGTGTTTGATGGGACAGTGTAGAGGGAGCTTTACTCTGTATCTAACCCGTGCTGTACCTGCCCTGGGAGTGTTTGATGGGACAGTGTAGAGGAAGCTTTACTCTGTACCTAACCCGTGCTGTACCTGCCCTGGGAGTGTTTGATGAGGCAGTGTAGAGGGAGATTTACTCTGTATCTAACACGTGCTGCACCTGCCCTGGGAGTGTTTGATGAGACAGTGTAGAGGGAGCTTTACTCTGTATCTAACCCGTGCTGTACCTGCTCTGGGAATGTTTGATGGGACAGTGTAGAGGGAGCTTTACGCTGTATCTAACCCGTGCTGTACCTGCTCTGGAAGTGTTTGATGAGACACTGTAGAGGGAGCTTTACCCTGTATCTAACCCATGCTGTACCTGTCCTGGGAGTGTTTGATGGGACAGTGTAGAGGGAGCTTTACTCAATACCTAACCCGTGCTGTACCTGTCCTGGGAGTGTTGATGGGGCAGTGTAGAGGGAGCTTTACTCTGTACCTAACCCGTGCTGTACCTGCCCTGGGAGTGTTTGATGGGGCAGTGTAGAGGGAGCTTTACTCTGTATCTAAACCGTGCTGTACCTGCCCTGGGAGTGTTGATGGGGCAGTGTAGAGGGAGCTTTACTCTGTACCTAACCCGTGCTGCACCTGCCCTGGGAGTGTTGGATGGGGCAGTGTAGAGGGAGCTTTACTCTGTACCTAACCTGTGCTGTACCTGCCCTGGGAGTGTTGATGGGGCAGTGTAGAGGGAGCTTTACTCTGTATCTAACCCGTGCTGTACCTGCTGTGGGAGTGTTTGATGGGACAGTGTTGAGGGAGCTTTACTCTGTATCTAACCCGTGCTGTACCTGCCCTGGGAGTGTTTGATGGGACAGTGTAGAGGGAGCTTTACTCTGTACCTAACCCGTGCTGTACCTGCCCTGGGAGTGTTTGATGAGGCAGTGTAGAGGGAGCTTTACTCTGTATCTAACACGTGCTGTACCTGCCCTGGGAGTGTTTGATGGGACAGTGTAGAGGGAGCTTTACTCTGTATCTAACCCGTGCTGTACCTGCTGTGGGAGTGTTTGATGGGACAGTGTAGAGGGAGCTTTACTCTGTATCTAACCTGTGCTGTACCTGCCCTGAGAGTGTTTGATGGGACAGTGTAGAGGGAGCTTTACTCTGTACCTAACCCGTGCTGAACCTGCCCTGAGAGTGTTTGATGGGACAGTGTAGAGGGAGATTTACTCTGTATCTAACCCGTGCTGTACCTGCTCTGGGAGTGTTTGATGGGACAGTGTAGAGGAAGTTTTACTCTGTATCTAACCCGTGCTGTACCTTCCCTGGGAGTGTTTGATGGGATAGTGTAGAGGGAGCTTCACTCTGCATCTAACACGTGCTGTACCTGCCCTGGGAGTGTTTGATGGGACAGTGTAGAGGGAGCTTTACTCTGTATCTAACCCGTGCTGTACCTGCCCTGGGAGTGTTTGTTGGGACAGTGTAGAGGGAGCTTTACTCTGTATCTAACCCTGTGCTGTACCTTCCCTGGGAGTGTTTGATGGGACAGTGTAGAGGGAGCTTTACTCTGTATCTAACCCGTGCTGTACCTGCCCTGGGAATGTTTGATGGGACAGTGTAGATGGAGCTTTACTCTGTATCTAACCCGTGCTTTACCTTCCCTGGGAGTGTTTGATGGGACAGTGCAGAGGGAGCTTTACTCTGTATCTAACCCGTGCTGTACCTGCCCTGAGAGTGTTTGATGGGGCAGTTTAGAGGGAACTTTACTCTGTATCTAACCCGTGCTGTACCTGCCCTGGGAGTGTTTGATGGGACAGTGTAGAGGGAGCTTTACTCTGTATCTAGCCCGTGCTGTACCTGCCCCGGGAGTGTTTGATGGGACAATGTAGATGGAGCTTTACTCTGTATCTAACCCGTGCTGTACCTGCCCTGGGAGTGTTTGATGGGACAGTGTAGATGGAGCTTTACTCTGTATCTAACCCGTGCTGTACCTGCCCTGGGAGTGTTTGATGGGACAGTGTAGAGTGAGATTTACTCTGTATGTAACCCGTGCTGTACCTGCCCTGGGAGTGTTTGATGGGACAGTGCAGAGGGAGCTTTACTCTGTATTTAACCCGTGCTGTACCTGCCCTGGGAGTGTTTGATGGGACAGTGTAGAGGGAGATTTACTCTGTATCTAACCCGTGCTGGACCTGCCCTGGGAGTGTTTGATGGGGACAGTGTAGAGGGAGCTTTACTCTGTACCTAACCCGTGCTGTACCTGCCCTGGGAGTGTTTGATGGGACAGTGTAGAGGGAGCTTTACTCTGTATCTAACCCGTGCTGTACCTGCCCTGGGAGTGTTTGATGGGACAGTGTAGAGGGAGATTTACTCTGTATGTAACCCGTGCTGTACCTGCCCTGGGAGTGTTTGATGGGACAGTGTAGAGGGAGCTTTACTGTGTATCTAACCCGTGCTGTACCTGCCCTGGGAGTGTTTGATGGGACAGTGTAGAGGGAGATTTACTCTGTATCTAACCCGTGCTGTACCTGCCCTGGGAGTGTTTGATGGGGACAGTGTAGAGGGAGCTTTACTCTGTATCTAACCCGTGCAGTACCTGCCCTGGGAGTGTTTGATGGGACAGTGTAGAGGGAGATTTACTCTGTATGTAACCCGTGCTGTACCTGCCCTGGGAGTGTTTGATGGGACAGTGTAGAGGGAGCTTTACTCTGTATCTAACCCGTGCTGTACCTGCCCTGGGAGTGTTTGATGGGACAGTGTAGAGGGAGATTTACTCTGTATCTAACCCGTGCTGTACCTGCCCTGGGAGTGTTTGATGGGGAAAGTGTAGAGGGAGCTTTACTCTGTACCTAACCCGTGCTGTACCTGCCCTGGGAGTGTTTGATGGGACAGTGTAGAGGGAGCTTTACTCTGTACCAAACCCGTGCTGTACCTGCCCTGGGAGTGTTTGAGTGTTTGATGGGATAGTGTAGAGGGAGCTTTACTCTGTATCTAACCCGTGCTGTACCAGCCCTGGAAATGTTTGAATGGACAGTGTAGAGGGAGCTTTACTCTGTATCTAACCCGTGCTGTACCTGCCCTCTCGCCCTCTGCCTCTAGCCCTCTGCCTCTCGCCCTCTGCCTCTCGCCCTCTGCCTCTCGCCCTCTCCCTCTCTCCCTCTCTTCCTCTCGCCCTCTCCCTCTTGCCCTCTCCCTCTCGCCCTCTGCCTCTCGCCCTCTGCCTCTCGCCCTCTGCCTCTCTCCCTCTCTCCCTCTCCCTCTCTCCCTCTCTCCCTCTCACCCTCTCCCTCTCACCCTCTCCCTCTCGCCCTCTCCCTCTCGCCCTATGCCTCTCGCCCTCTGCCTCTCTCCCTCTCCCTCTCGCCCTCTCCCTCTCGCCCTATGCCTCTCTCCCTCTGCCTCTCGCCCTCTCCCTCTCTCCCTCTGCCCCTCGCCCCATGCATCTCGCCCTCTGCCCCTTGCCCTCTGCCTCTCACCCTCTGCCTCTCGCCCTCTGCCTCTCGCCCTCTGCCTCTTGCCCTCTGCCTCTCGCCCCATGCCCCTCGCCTCTGCATCTCGCCCTCTGCCTCTCACCCTCTGCCTCTCGCCCTCTGCCTCTCGCCCCATGCCCCTCGCCCTCTGCCTCTCACACTCTGCCTCTTGCCCTCTGCCTCTCGCCCTCTGCCTCTCGCCCTCTGCCGCTCGCCCTCTGCCTCTCGCCCCATGCCCCTCGCCCTCTGCATCTCGCCCTCTGCCTCTCGCCCTCTGGCTCTCGCCCTCTCCCTCTCGCCCTCTGCCTCTGGCCCCATGCCCCTCGCCCTCTGCCTCTCACCCTCAGCCTCTTGCCCTCTGCCTCTCGCCCTCTGCCTCTCGCCCTCTGCCTCTCGCCCTCTGCCGCTCGCCCTCTGCCTCTCGCCCCATGCCCCTCGCCCTCTGCATCTCGCCCTCTGCCTCTCGCCCTCTGGCTCTCGCCCTCTCCCTCTCGCCCTCTGCCTCTGGCCCCATGCCCCTCGCCCTCTGCCTCTCACCCTCAGCCTCTTGCCCTCTGCCTCTCGCCCTCTGCCTCTCGCCCTCTGCCTCTCGCCCTGTGCCTCTCGCCCTCTGCCTCCCTCCCTCTGCCTCTCGCCCTCTGCCGCTCGCCCTCTGCCTCTCGCCCCATGCCCCTCGCCCTCTGCATCTCGCCCTCTGCCTCTCGCCCTCTGGCTCTCGCCCTCTCCCTCTCGCCCCCTGCCTCTCACCCTCTGCCTCTCACCCTCTGCCTCTCGCCCTCTGCCTCTCGCTCTCTGCATCTCGCCCTCTGCCTCTCGCCCTCTGCCTCTCGCCCTCTGCATCTCGCCCTCTGCCTCTCTCCCTCTGCCTCTCGCCCTCTGCATCTCGCCCTCTGCCTCTCTCCCTCTGCCTCTCTCCCTCTGCCTCTCGCCCTCTGCCTCTCGCCCTCTGCATCTCGCCCTCTGCCTCTCGCCCTCTGCCTCTTGCCCTCTGCATCTCGCCCTCTGCCTCTTGCCCTCTCCCTCTCGCCCTCTGCCTCTCGCCCTCTGCCTCTCAGCCTCTGCCTCTCGCCTTCTGCCTCTCTCCCTCTGCCTCTCGCCCTCTGCCTCTCGCCCTCTGCATCTCGCCCTCTGCCTCTCGCCCTCTGCCTCTCTCCCTCTGCCTCTCGCCCTCTGCCTCTCACCCTCTGCATCTCGCCCTCTGCCTCTCGCCCTCTCCCTCTCGCCCTCTGCCTCTCGCCCTCTGCCTCTCAGCCTCTGCCTCTCCCTCAATGTAACCAAGTTTCCTGACGATATAAATCTGCGTGGGACAGTTAGCTGTGCGGAGCCCACAAAGAGGCTGCAAAGGGCTATAGACAGGTTAAGTGAGAGGGCAATAAGGTGGCAAATGAAGTATAATGTGGAGAAATGTGAGGTTATTCACTTTGGTAGGAAGAATAGAAAAAATATATTCCTAAATGCTGAGAAACCATTAAATGTTGGTGTTCAGAGAGATATGGGTGTCCTCGTACAGGAAACACAGCCGATCCCAAATGGTACAACATTTGCTGAGATACAGAGCCCTGGATCCCGGCCAGCATTGTCTCGGGATGCTTTCGGTACTTTCTGAGAGACACCAGTCAGTGTACAGATATCTCCCAGAGAGAGAGGGACAGAGTGACACCAGTCAGTGTATAGATATCTCCCTGAGAGAGAGGGACTGAGAGACACCAGTCAGTGTACAGATATCTCCCAGAGAGAGAGGGACTGAGAGACACCAGTCAGTGTACAGATATCTCCCTGAGAGAGAGGGACTGAGAGACACCAGTCAGTGTACAGATATCTCCCTGAGAGAGAGGGACAGAGTGACACCAGTCAGTGTACAGATATCTCCCAGAGAGAGAGGGACAGAGAGACACCAGTCAGTGTACAGATATCTCCCTGAGAGAGAGGGACTGAGAGACACCAGTCAGTGTACAGATATCTCCCTGAGAGAGAGGGACTGAGAAACACCAGTCAGTGTACCGATATCTCCCTGAGAGAGAGGGACTGAGAGACACCAGTCAGTGTACAGATATCTCCCTGAGGGAGAGGGGACTGAGAGACACCAGTCAGTGTAAAGATATCTCCCTGAGAGAGAGGGACTGAGAGACACCAGTCAGTGTACAGATATCTCCCAGAGAGAGAGGGACAGAGTGACACCAGTCAGTGTACAGATATCTCCCTGAGAGAGAGGGACTGAGAGACACCAGTCAGTGTACAGATATCTCCCTGAGAGAGAGGGACTGAGAAACACCAGTCAGTGTACAGATATCATCCTGAGAGAGAGGGACAGAGTGACACCAGTCAGTGTACAGATATCTCCCTGAGAGAGAGGGACTGAGAGACACCAGTCAGTGTACAGATATCTCCCTGAGAGAGAGGGACTGAGAGACATCAGTCAGTGTACAGATATCTCCCTGAAAGAGAGGGGACTGAGAGACACCAGTCAGTGTACAGATATCTCCCTGAGGGGGAGAGGGGACTGAGAGACACCAGTCAGTGTACAGATATCTCCCTGAGAGAGAGTGGACTGAGAGACACCAGTCAGTGTACAGATATCTCCCTGAGAGAGAGGGACTGAGTGACACCAGTCAGTGTACAGATATCTCCCAGAGAGAGAGGGGACTGAGAGACTCCAGTCAGTGTACAGATATCTCCCTGAGAGAGAGGGACTGAGAGACACCAGTCAGTGTACAGATATCTCACTGAGAGAGAGTGGACTGAGCGACACCAGTCAGTGTACAGATATCACCCTGAGAGAGAGGGACTGAGTGACACCAGTCAATGTACAGATATCTCCCTGAGGGGACTGAGAGACACCAGTCAGTGTACAGATATCTCCCTGAGAGAGAGGGACTGAGAGACACCAGTCAGTGTACAGATATCTCCCTGAGAGAGAGGGGACTGAGAGACACCAGTCAGTGTACAGATATCTCCCAGAGAGAGAGGGGACTGAGAGACACCAGTCAGTGTACAGATATCTCCCAGAGAGAGAGGGGACTGAGTGACACCAGTCAATGTACAGATATCTCCCTGAGGGGACTGAGAGACACCAGTCAGTGTACAGATATCTCCCTGAGAGAGGGGACTGAGAGACACCAGTCAGTGTACAGATATCACCCTGAGAGAGAGGGACTGAGTGACACCAGTCAATGTACAGATATCTCCCTGAGAGAGAGGGATTGAGAGACACCAGTCAATGTACAGATATCTCCCTGAGAGAGAGGGACTGAGAGACACCAGTCAATGTACAGATATCTCCCTGAGGGGACTGAGAGACACCAGTCAGTGTACAGATATCTCCCTGAGAGAGAGGGACTGAGAGACACCAGTCAGTGTACAGATATCTCCCTGAGAGAGAGGGTACTGAGAGACACCAGTCAGTGTACAGATATCTCCCTGAGAGAGAGGGACTGAGAGACACCAGTCAGTGTACAGATATCTCCCTGAGAGAGAGGGACTGAGAGACACCAGTCAGTGTACAGATATCTCCCTGAGGGGACTGAGAGACACCAGTCAGTGTACAGATATCTCCCAGAGAGAGAGGGACTGAGAGACACCAGTCAGTGTACAGATATCTCCCTGAGAGAGAGGGACTGAGAGACACCAGTCAGTGTACTGATATCTCCCTGAGAGAGAGGGGACTGAGAGACACCAGTCAGTGTACAGATATCTCCCTGAGGGGACTGAGAGACACCAGTCAGTGTACAGATATCTCCCAGAGAGAGAGGGACTGAGAGACACCAGTCAGTGTACAGATATCTCCCTGAGAGAGAGGGACTGAGAGACACCAGTCAGTGTACAGATATCACCCTGAGAGAGAGGGACTGAGTGACACCAGTCAGTGTACAGATATCTCCCTGAGAGAGAGGGACTGAGAGACACCAGTCAGTGTACAGATATCTCCCTGAGAGAGAGGGACTGAGAGACACCAGTCAGTGTACAGATATCTCCCTGAGAGAGAGGGACTGAGAGACACCAGTCAGTGTACAGATATCTCCCTGAGGGGACTGAGAGACACCAGTCAGTGTACAGATATCTCCCAGAGAGAGAGGGACTGAGTGACACCAGTCAATGTACAGATATCTCCCTGAGGGGACTGAGAGACACCAGTCAGTGTACAGATATCTCCCTGAGAGAGAGGGACTGAGAGACACCAGTCAGTGTACAGATATCTCCCTGAGAGAGAGGGGACTGTGAGACACCAGTCAGTGTACAGATATCTCCCTGAGAGACAGGGAATGAGAGACACCAGTCAGTGTACAGATATCTCCCTGAGGGGACTGAGAGACACCAGTCAGTGTACAGATATCTCCCAGAGAGAGAGGGGACTGAGAGACACCAGTCAGTGTACAGATATCTCCCTGAGAGACAGGGAATGAGAGACACCAGTCAGTGTACAGATATCTCCCAGAGAGAGAGGGGACTGAGAGACACCATTCAGTGTACAGATATCTCCCTGAGGGAGAGGGGACTGAGAGACACCAGTCAGTGTACAGATATCACCGTGAGAGAGAGGGACTGAGAGACACCAGTCAGTGTACAGATATCTCCCTGAGAGAGAGGGACTGAGTGACACCAGTCAGTGAACAGATATCTCCCTGAGAGAAAGGGGACTGAGAGACACCAGTCAGTGTACAGATATCTCCCTGAGAGAGAGGGGACTGAGAGACACCAGTCAGTGTACAGATATCTCCCAGAGAGAGAGGGACTGAGAGACACCAGTCAGTGTACAGATACCTCACTGAGAGAGAGGGACTGAGAGACACCAGTCAGTGTACAGATATCTCCCTGAGAGAGAGGGGACTGAGAGACACCAGTCAGTGTACAGATATCTCCCAGAGAGAGAGGGACTAAGAGACACCAGTCAGTGTACAGATACCTCACTGAGAGAGAGGGACTGAGAGACACCAGTCAGTGTACAGATATCTCCCAGAGAGAGAGGGGACTGAGAGACACCAGTCAGTGTACAGATATCTCCCTGAGAGACAGGGAATGAGAGACACCAGTCAGTGTACAGATATCTCCCAGAGAGAGAGGGGACTGAGAGACACCATTCAGTGTACAGATATCTCCCTGAGGGAGAGGGGACTGAGAGACACCAGTCAGTGTACAGATATCACCGTGAGAGAGAGGGACTGAGAGACACCAGTCAGTGTACAGATATCTCCCTGAGAGAGAGGGACTGAGTGACACCAGTCAGTGAACAGATATCTCCCTGAGAGAAAGGGGACTGAGAGACACCAGTCAGTGTACAGATATCTCCCTGAGAGAGAGGGGACTGAGAGACACCAGTCAGTGTACAGATATCTCCCAGAGAGAGAGGGACTGAGAGACACCAGTCAGTGTACAGATATCTCCCTGAGAGAGAGGGGACTGAGAGACACCAGTCAGTGTACAGATATCTCCCTGAGAGAAAGGGGACTGAGAGACACCAGTCAGTGTACAGATATCTCCCTGAGAGAGAGGGACTGAGAGACACCAGTCAGTGTACAGATATCTCCCTGAGAGAGAGGGGACTGAGAGACACCAGTCAGTGTACAGATATCTCCCAGAGAGAGAGGGACTGAGAGACACCAGTCAGTGTACAGATATCTCCCTGAGAGAGAGGGACTGAGAGACACCAGTCAGTGTACAGATATCTCCCTGAGAGAGAGGGGACTGAGAGACACCAGTCAGTGTACAGATATCTCCCAGAGAGAGAGGGACTGAGAGACACCAGTCAGTGTACAGATATCTCCCTGAGAGAGAGGGGACTGAGAGACATCAGTCAGTGTACAGATATCTCCCAGAGAGAGAGGGACTGAGAGACACCAGTCAGTGTACAGATATCTCCCTGAGAGAGAGGGGACTGAGAGACACCAGTCAGTGTACAGATATCTCCCAGAGAGAGAGGGACTGAAAGACACCAGTCAGTGTACAGATATCTCCCTGAGAGAGAGGGACTGAGAGGCACCAGTCAGTGTACAGATACCTCCCTGAGGGAGTGGGGACTGAGAGACACCAGTCAGAGTACAGATACCTCCCTGAGAGAGAGGGGACTGAGAGATATGGGTGTCCTCGTACAGGAAACACAGCCGATCCCAAATGGAACAACATTTGCTGAGATACGGAGCCCTGGATCCCGGCCAGCATTGTCTCGGGATGCTTTCGGTACTTTCTGAGAGACACCAGTCAGTGTACAGATATCTCCCTGAGGGAGAGGGACTGAGAGACACCAGTCAGTGTACAAATATCTCCCTGAGAGAGAGGGGACTGAGAGACACCAGTCAGTGTACAGATATCTCCCTGAGGGAGAGTGGACTGAGAGACACCAGTCAGTGTACAGATATCTCCCTGAGGGAGAGGGGACTGAGAGACACCAGTCAGTGTACAGATATCTCCCTGAGAGAGAGGGGACTGAGAGACACCAGTCAGTGTACAGATATCTCCCTGAGGGAGAGTGGACTGAGAGACACCAGTCAGTGTACAGATATCTCCCTGAGGGAGAGGGGACTGAGAGACACCAGTCAGTATACAGATATCACCCTGAGAGAGAGGGGACTGAGAGACACCAGTCAGTGTACAGATATCACCCTGAGAGAGAGTGACTGAGAGACACCAGTCAGTGTACAGATATCTCCCTGAGGGAGAGGGACTGAGAGACAATTTTTTTTTTACAATTTAAATCGCTTTATTGGCATGATAAGTTACATCTTATGTTGCCAAAGCATCAAAATACATTTATGGTTTAGCACATAAACGCAGTTCTATTCATACAGTGTATAAACAGGTATATCCCTGAGTGTATAAATATACATTCGCATTGTTTACATATATTTTTTTTTCTTAGTTTACTGGTTGTCCCTCTGTTCATGGCAAGCTGTAACATAGTGCGCCGCCAGTGTTATACAGCTTCTCTCCTCTCCCAGTAGGAATGGGAGTTTTTGGTTGTCATTCAGATTTCTGAAATCAGGGCATATTTGTGAGAATTTTTGGTAGAAATTCTCCCTGATGCCCTGATATTTTCCACAAGCTGTGAGGAAGTGCATCTCTGTCTCCACCACTCCCTGACTGCAGTGAGAGCATATCCTGTCCTCTCTTGGCAGCCTGGTCTGCCTGTGTCTGCCTTTTTCGATCGCTAGGCTATGTTCGCTAAGTCTGTACCTTGTCAAGGTTCTTCTCAGTTTGTTATCCTTTACCATGGTCAGGTAATCAGCTATGTTGTATTGTCTGTTTAGGGCCAAGTAGCAATTGAGTTTGCTTTGGGTTTTTGTTGTTTCTGCCCAATATGTCAGATATTTTTCCTTTTGCTTAGCGACGATTGTGTTGGGTCGAATTCTTTGTGTTACCCTGTCACTGTCCTGGGGCTGGTTATTGTTAGTATTGTTAGTAGTTACTTCACTGAGTCCCAGGACTAATTGACTGAGGGTATTCTTCTTTATGGTCAGCTCTTGGCATTTCAGGGCGTCGTAGTGATAGCATTGGGGATTGCTCATTTGTAGGTGATTCCAAAATTTGGTGGCTCTTTTTTGGATAGTGATTATTAATGGATATTGGCCTAGTTCCGCCCTGCATGCATTGTTTACTGTTTTCCTTTGAGTCCGGAGGATACTTTTACAGAATTCTGCATGTAGGATCTCAATTGGGTGTTTGTCCCATTTTGCAAATTCTTGTTGAGTTAGCGGTCCCCATACCTCACTGCCATAGAGTGCAATTGGTTCAATTACTGATTTGAAAATTTTGAGCCAAATGCTAATTGGGATTTCTATTTGGATTGATTTTTTGATGGCATAGAAAGCCCTTCTTGCTTTCTCTTTCAGTTCATTCACAGCCAGTTTGAAGTTTCCCGTAGAACTGATTTTTAAGCCCAAGTATGTGTAGTTAGTGGTTTGTTCAATTTTGGTTGTTCCTACTGTGAAATTTATTTTGGGTCCCTGATGTTTGGATCTTTGCTGGAACACAAGGACTTTGGTTTTTTGGGGATTTATTGTCAGGGCCCAAGTCTGGCAGTACGACTCCAGCAGGTCCAGGTTTTGCTGTAGCCCCTCTTTAGTAGGTGACAGCAGAACCAGGTCGTCTGCATAGAGGAGGAATTTAACCTTGGATTCATATAGGGTGAGGCCGGGTGCTGTAGATTGTTCAAGTAGTTTTGCCAATCCATTTATGTAAATATTAAAGAGTGTCGGTGAGATTGGCGAGCCCTGCGTCACCCCCCGCCCCTGTGGGAAGTATTTTGTTTGTTTGTCTCCAATTTTAACTGCACATTTGTTGTTTGTATACATTGATTTAATTACATCATATGTTTTCCCTCCTACCCCACTTTCGATAAGTTTCAGGAATAAACCGTCATGCCAGATGGAGTCGAAAGCCTTCTGGAAATCTACAAAGCATGCGTAGATTTTGCTTTTGTTATTGTGAACGTGTTTGTCAATTAGGGTCTGTAGGGTGAAGATATGATCGGATGTTCTATAGTTTGGCAGGAATCCAATTTGGCTTTTACTCAAGACATTGTGCTCCTCAAGGAAGTTTATAAGTCTTTTGTTTATGATGCTACAGAATACCTTCCCCAGGTTACTGTTTACACAGATGCCTCGATAGTTGTTTGGGTCGATTTTGTCCCCACTTTTGTATATGGGCGTAATGAGTCCTTTGTTCCAGATATCAGGGAAATAACCGACACTCAGAACCAAGTTGAAGAGTTTTAGGATAGCCAGTTTCATTTTGTTGTCTGTGTGTTTAATCATCTCGTTTAGTATGCCATCTGTCCCGCAGGCTTTTCCTGGTCGCAGGTCCTTGAGTTTTTCAAGAAGTTCTTTTTCTGTTATTATGGCGTCCAGCGGGTTTTGGTTATCTTTTATGGCCATTTCTAGCTTTTCCAGTTTTTTGCATATTTGGTGTTGCTCTGGTCTTAGTGTGTTTTTCTGGTATAATTTTTCAAAGTGGTTTACCCATGTGTCCCCATTTTGAATGGCCAAATCGTCGTGTTGTTTTTTGTGTAGTGTTTTCAAGTTTTCCCAGAAACAATTGGAATCAATGGATTCCTCCATGGAGCTGAGTGTATTCTTAATATATTGCTCTTTTTTGGTTCTGAGTGTGTTTCTGTATTGTGTTAGTGTCTGACAATAAGTAAGGCGTAGTTCCTCGTTTTCTGGATGTCTGTGTTTTTGGTTTGATATTTTTCTAAGTTTTTTCCTCATGTTATGGCAATCTCGGTCAAACCATTTTTCATAGTTTTTTGTTTTGGGTTTGTTCTTGCGAGCTTTCAAGTTTGCATTTGTTGCCAAATTATCAAAAATATTGTTTAGTTTACTAACTGCCCGGTTTACGCCTTCTTTATTGTGAGTGTATATGTTATCCAGAAAGGTGTCTAAGAGAGCTTGAGTTGATGCATTGCTAATTGTTTTCTGGTATTTTTCCGTGTCGTTTTTGGCCCATCTGTACGATTTTTTGGTGTTGTACAGTTTACTGGGTTGTGTTTCTATGTTGTTTGTTTCTGTCTTTTTGAGGAACATAGTAATTTGACTGTGATCTGACAGTGTTGTTTGTGGTTTGACTGTGAATGCTCTGAAAGAGGATGGGTCTAAGTCTGTAATCATATAGTCTACTGTGCTGCAGCCAAGAGGTGAGCAATAGGTCGATCTTCCTAGGAGGTCTCCTATGAACCTACCATTGACAATGTACAGACCCAGGTTTCGACAGAGCTGTAGTAGCTGTTTTCCGTTGGTATTTGACTGCTTGTCGCAGTTATGCCTGTATGGAAGGGAAGGGATGTCAAAGTGGTTATTCCCGAAAACATAATTGTTTCCCTGATTATTGGTGAAGTCTGGTTCTTCGCCCGTTCTTGAATTGAGGTCCCCACAGATCAACACGTTCCCCTGGGCCTGGTATTGGATAATTTCCCCCTCCATGTTGGAGAAGGTGTCCTCTTTAAAGTACGGGGAATCGATTGGAGGGATATAAAGTGCGCAAATGTAAACATCTTGGGTGTTTGAGATAATCTCCCTCTCAAGTTTGAGCCACATATGGTTTTCGCCCTTTTTTATAAATTTGATGTAATTCTTAAGTTCTGTTTTAAACCAGATCAGTATGCCTCCGGAGTCTCTGCCTTGGGTTACACTTGGTAATTTATTGGAGGGCACCACCAGCTCAGTGTACCCTTGGGGACAGCCAGTGTGTCCTTTTCCTTTATACCAAGTTTCCTGTAAAATGATAATATCTAGGTCTTTAGTTTCATCTATGAACTCTGGGGTCCTACTTTTCACTTCTCGCAGTGAAGAGCGTAGACCTTGGATATTCCAGGTCGAAATATATAAGGATTTCATGTTAAGTTTGATCTTTTACTATGATAGGTTAAAGAGTGGTACGTGTTTGTCGTGTCTAAGTGTGGGAAAAAAAAGATCACATCAGTTGTCTACAAAAGTTAATACAATTTGGTTACAGTTCTTTCTATTAATTAGTCCTTGATCCATAAGGCGGAAGTAGATGCTGCTGCACATCTGCTTATTGTCTCTTAATGGATTGTTTCTGTCTGAGGTATTGCGTACGTCCTGTGCATCTCTCCCTCTGTCTGGCTGGGAGCAGTCCTATTCCCCTGTGGGACAGGAGTGGTGCAGGTCTGACATTGTTGTTTTGCATGGGGATCCTCTCTGGTCTCGGTTGGTGTGTTGGTGGTCCTTGTAGTGTTCCTGATATGTACCCCGCTGATCTCTGGTGGTCGGGGGGGGGTCCTCTTGGAGTCTGGGTATGGACCCGGTTAAAAGCGACGTCCTTCAGGGCTTTAGCAAGGATCGATATTCTTTGCCTTTGGATGTGGACGTGGTCGTAAAGACATTCTTCATCGAGGGTGGGGTGTTGGGCCAGGTGTACGTTGTGGTTTGATTCGCAGTCTCTTGCTATGCTGGCATTTATCTCATGAATTGTGTTGTTGTTGAAGTCTGTTCTCGGCAATATTGTGGAAACAGTGATTCTAGTGTTTGGAAATGTACTGCTTGCTTTCCTAATCATTGCTCTGAGCGATGTTGCTACTTCTTTCTGTTGGGTCTTTAGGTCATTTGTGCCCGTGTGTATTATTATGTGTTGGGGGGAGCCTAATCTGGCTTTGGTCAGCCATCCCATGGCTCTGTTTGTTGTTGGGCACCAGATCTTTTCTACTTTACTTCTAGGGAATAGCTTTTTCTCCCATAGAAATTTCCCATTTGAGTCTATGAGTATTACGACGTCAGCCTTGTTTGTGTTTACTGTCTGGTGGCTTTCGCTTGGACTCATAGTGTGTGTGCTGGGCTGGGGTGTCTGGTGTGTGCGTACCTCTTGTGAGCGGCCCGCTTGTGGTTCCACGGTGGTGGGGGAAGATTGCGAATCAGTATGCTGGTCGGTCTGTGTGGCACCCCTTGTATTGTGTGTCTGTTGCTTTTGTTCCGTGTGGGAGTGCAGCCGTTCCGTCCGGCTCTGTCTTGTCTTATCTCTAGCCTCTGGTTGCTGGTCTAATGGTGTTTTCTCTCCTCTATGGCTCTCTTCTTTTTCCTGCAGCTCTTTCACCTGATTCCTAAGTAGATTCACCTGGTTCTCAAGTAGCTTCAGCTCTCTCTTGTGTCTCTCCCTCTCCTGATTTTGATTGTCATTCATTTTGAGGAAGTCCTCTCTAAGTTTAACCATCTCTATCTCTAATTGATTAAATTTATCTTTTGGTTGTATCTGGCTGTGTGATCCCGGGGTATGTGTCTGGTCGGCCCTGGTAGGCTCACTCACTTCCTGGCTAGGCTGGTCGGCCCTGGAGGGCTCACTCACTTCCTGGCTATGCTGCTCTTCTCTTGGTGAGCTGGGAATGGTAGGGGGGCTATGTGTGGCTTCCTCCCTGGTAGTTATGCTGGTGTTTGTCAGTTGTATCGTGTGGCTGTGGTTCCCCGGGGTTAGTGTCTGGTTTGAACTGTGTGGCTCGTTCACCTCCTGACCAGGCAGATTTTCTCCTGGTAAGTTGTCAATGTTGGGGGGAGTGCGGGCCACTCTGGGGCTGTTCCTTCCCCCCTTAGTTAATTTTTTCAGTGTCCTGAAGGCCGTTGCAAATTTGTCGAGGTTGCCTTGCACTAATATTGTCCCGGTATTGTACGCGTTGACCGTCGTAGTTGAACTGTCTCCTGGTGTGTTAATTTTCATTATGGACCCATTTGCGGTATTTTCTAGCTTAACATTGGTATAGTGTGATTTTATTGCTGTGATCCAAGCCACTGGCTGATCTGAGTAGAAAATGAGGTTACTTTTTGTCCCATTGTTGTAACAGTCAGCAAAAAGTGTTTCTGGTTTTTCTCTCATCTGCTCATGCTTGATCGCTTTTATAGCTTTTTTTGCAGTGTTGGGGGGAATCTGGAAGCGGGGCTGTTGTGGATCTTCTGATTCGCTCATTTTTGGTAAAGTATTGTTGATCTTAGAATAAGCTTTTCTGGGGCCCCGGGTTTGGTGTTTCCCTCTCCCTGTTCGCGAGCTTTCCCGGTCCCCCTCTCCGACCCCGTGGTCCCTGGGCCTCGGCTTCTGGGTTCACCCTTCTCAGGTCTGGGTCTGTGAGCCGCTGTTTCCCGGTGCCTTCGGGCTGTTCCCCTCCCCCTCAGAGGCCTCTGTGCCTCTGTCTCGGCCTGGCTCCTCGGGCCTTTCCCTGGCTTCAGTCTCCCTCCCTGGGCCCTGTACTCACAGTCTTGGTTTGCTTCTGGAAGCCTTCTGGTTGCTCCCCTTCTCCTCAGAGGTCTCTGGGCCTGGCTCCTCGGGCCTTTCCCGGGCTTTCTAGCCCAGCCGCCGCTCGGGTTGTGCCTCGTTCGCCGTTCGGGTGCTGGACTGCGGTCGTCGCTCGGGTGCTGGACTGCGGCCGTCGCTCGGGTGCTGGACTGCGGTCGTCGCTCGGGTGCTGGACTGCGGCCGCCGATCGGGCCGTGTCTCGTTCGCCGCTCGGGCTCCCCGAGTCACCTCGTTCCGGCTGCCGCTGCGTCTCCGTGCGGCCTCCCCGATTCGCCTCGTTTCCCGAAGCGGCCTCCCCGAGTCTCCTCGCTCCGGCTGCCGCTGCGTCTCCGTGCGGCCTTCGCGCCTCGGTTCCCGATGCGGCCGAGTCACCTTGCTTCTGCTGCTGCTGTGGCCCCGTTTGTTTTTTTTTCCCTTATTTCTTTTTTTTTTCTTTGGCTTTTTTTTTTCTAGTTTCCTCTGGTTTTTTTTCCTTTGGTGGTCTTTTCCTTCCTTACTTAATCTAGACTAAACTAAACTTAAACTTAACTAAACAAACTAAACTAACTTAACTAGAACTAAATTTAACTTTAAAACCTTTTTAAACTTGAAATGAACCTTTTTTTTCCCCACTTTAAACACTAAAAACACTAAAAATTCAGCAGCCCATCTTCAGCGTGTGTATTCACTCTGTCTGTGTACAGATATCTCCCTGAGAGAGAGGGACTGAGAGACACCAGTCAGTGTACAGATATCTCCCTGAGGGAGAGGGGACTGAGAGACACCAGTCAGTGTACAGATATCTCCCTGAGAGAGAGGGGACTGAGAGACACCAGTCAGTGTACAGATATCTCCCTGAGAGAGAGGGACTGAGAGACACCAGTCAGTGTACAGATATCTCCCAGAGAGAGAGGGAATAAGAGACACCAGTCAGTGTACAGATATCTCCCAGAGAGAGAGGGACTGAGAAACACCAGCCAGTGTACAGATATCTCCCTGAGAGAGAGGGGACTGAGAGACACCAGTCAGTGTACAGATATCTCCCTGAGGGAGTGGGGACTGAGAGGCACCAGTCAGTGTACAGATATTTCCCTGAGAGACAGGGAATGAGAGACACCAGTCAGTGTACAGATATCTCACTGAGAGAGAGGGGACTGAGAGACACCAGTCAGTGTACAGATATCTCCCTGAGAGAGAGGGACTGAGAAACACCAGTTAGTGTACAGATATCTCCCTGAGAGAGAGGGGACTGTGAGACACCAGTCAGTGTACAGATATCTCCCTGAGAGACAGGGAATGAGAGACACCAGTCAGTGGACAGATATCTCCCTGAGAGAGAGGGACTGAGAGACACCAGTCAGTGTACAGATATCTCACTGAGAGAGAGGGGACTGAGAGACACCAGTCAGTGTACAGATATCTCCCTGAGAGAGAGGGGACTGAGAGACACCAGTCAGTGTACAGATATCTCCCAGAGGGAGAGGTACTGAGTGACACCAGTCAGTGTACAGATATCTCCCTGAGGGAGAGGGAGAGAGTGACACCAGTCAGTGTACAGATTTCTCCCTGAGGGAGAGGGGACGGAGTGACACAAGTCAGTGTACAGATATCTCCCTGAGGGAGAGGTACTGAGTGACACCAGTCAGTGCACAGATGTCTCCCTGAGGGAGAGGTACTGAGAGACACCAGTCAGTGTACAGGTATCTCCCTGAGGGAGAGGGACTGAGAGACACCAGTCAGTGTACAGATATCTCCCTGAGGGAGAGGGACTGAGAGACACCAGTCAGTGTACAGATATCTCCCTGAGAGAGAGGTACTGAGTGACACCAGTCAGTGTACAGATATCTCCCTGAGAGAGAGGGACTGAGAGACACCAATCAGTGTACAGATATCTCCCTGAGGGCGAGGGACTGAGAGACACCAGTCAGTGTACAGATATCTCCCTGAGGGAGAGGGGACTGAGTGACACCATTCAGTGTACAGATATCTCCCTGAGGGAGAGGGACTGAGTGACACCAGTCAGTGTACAGATATCTCCCAGAGGGCGAGGGGCTGAGAGACACCAGTCAGTGTACAGATATCTCCCTGAGGGAGAGGGACTGAGAGACACCAGTCAGTGTACAGATATCTCCCTGAGGGAGAGGTACTGAGTGACACCAGTCAGTGTACAGATATCTCCCTGAGCGAGAGGGACTGAGAGGCACCAGTCAGTGTACAGATAACTCCCTGAGGGAGAGGGACTGAGAGACACCAGTCAGTGTACAGATACCTCACTGAGAGAGAGGGGACTGAGAGACACCAGTCAGTGTACAGATATCTCCCTGAGAGAGAGGGGACTGAGAGACACCAGTCAGTGTACAGATATCTCCCTGAGAGAGAGGGACTGAGAGACACCAGTCAGTGTACAGATATCTCCCTGAGAGAGAGGGACTGAGAGGCACCAGTCAGTGTACAGATATCTCCCTGAGAGAGACGGGATTGAGAGACACCAGTCAGTGTACAGATATCTCACTGAGAGAGAGGGGACTGAGAGACACCAGTCAGTGTACAGATATCTCCCTGAGAGTGAGGGACTGAGTGACACCAGTCAGTGTACAGATATTTCCCTGAGGGAGAGGGACTGAGAGACACCAGTCAGTGTACAGATATCTCCCTGAGGGAGAGGGACTGAGAGACTCCAGTCAGTGTACAGATATCTCCCTGAGAGAGAGGGACTGAGAGACACCAGTCAGTGTACAGATATCTCCCTGAGAGAGAGGGACTGAGTGACACCAGTCAGTGTACAGACATCTCCCTGAGAGAGAGGGACTGAGTGACACCAGTCAGTGTACAGATATCTCCCTGAGGGAGAGGGACTGAGAGACACCAGTCAGTGTACAGATATCTCCCTGAGAGAGAGGCACTGAGTGACACCAGTCAGTGTACAGGTATCTCCCTGAGAGAGAGGGACTGATAGATACCAGTCAGTGTACAGATATCTTTCTGAGAGAGAGGTACTGAGTGACACCAGTCAGTGTACAGGTATCTCCCTGAGAGAGAGGGACTGAGAGACACCAGTCATTGTACAGATATCTCCCTGAGAGGGAGGGACTGAGAGACACCAGTCAGTGTACAGATATCTCCCTGAGGGAGAGGTACTGAGTGACACCAGTCAGTGTACAGATATCTCCCTGAGGGAGAGGGACAGAGAGACACCAGTCAGAGTACAGATATCTCCCTGAGAGGGAGCGACTGAGAGACACCAGTCAGTGTCCAGATATCTCCCTGAGAGAGAGGTACTGAGTGACACCAGTCAGTCTACAGATATCTCCCAGGGGGAGAGGGACTGAGTGACACCAGTCAGTGTACAGATATCTCCCTGAGAGAGAGGGACTGAGAGACACCAGTCAGTGTACAGATATCTCCCTGAGAGAGAGGGACTGAGAGACACCAGTCAGTGTACAGATATCTCCCTGAGGGAGAGGTACTGAGAGACACCAGTCAGAGTACAGATATCTCCCTGAGAGGGAGCGACTGAGAGACACCAGTCAGTGTCCAGATATCTCCCTGAGAGAGAGGTACTGAGTGACACCAGTCAGTCTACAGATATCTCCCAGGGGGAGAGGGACTGAGTGACACCAGTCAGTGTACAGATATCTCCCTGAGAGAGAGGGACTGAGAGACACCAGTCAGTGTACAGATATCTCCCTGAGAGAGAGGGACTGAGAGACACCAGTCAGTGTACAGATATCTCCCTGAGGGAGAGGTACTGAGAGACACCAGTCAGTGTACAGATATCTCCCTGAGGGAGAGGTACTGAGAGACACCAGTCAGTGTACAGATATCTCCCTGAGGGAGAGGGGACTGAGAGACACCAGTCAGTGTACAGATATCTCCCTGAGAGAGAGGGACTGAGAGACACCAGTCAGTGTACAGATATCTCCCTGAGGGAGAGGGGACTGAGTGACACCAGTCAGTGTACAGATATCTCCCTGAGAGAGAGGGACTGAGAGACACCAGTCAGTGTACAGATATCTCCCTGAGAGGGAGGGACTGAGTGACACCAGTCAGTGTACAGATATCTCCCTGAGGGAGAGGTACTGAGAGACACCAGTCAGTGTAAAGATATCTCCCTGAGAGAGAGGGGACTGAGAGACACCAGTCAGTGTACAGATATCTCCCTGATGGAGAGGTACTGAGTGACACCAGTCAGTGTACAGATATCTCCCTGAGAGAGAGGGGACTGAGAGACACCAGTCAGTGTGCAGATATCTCCCTGAGGGTGAGGGACTGAGAGACACCAGTCAGTGTACAGATATCTCCCTGAGGGAGAGGTACTGAGAGACACCAGTCAGTGTACAGAAATTTCCCAGAGGGAGAGGGAAAGATAGACACCAGTCAGTGTACAGATATCTCCCTGAGAGAGAGGGACTGAGAGACATCAGTCAGTGTACAGATATCTCCTCGAGGGAGTGGGACAGAGAGACACCAGTCAGTGTACAGATATCTCCCTGAGGGAGAGGTACTGACTGACACCAGTCAGTGTGCAGATATCTCCCAGAGGGAGAAGTACTGAGAGACACCAGTCAGTGTGCAGATACCTCCCTGAGGGAGAGGTACTGAGAGACACCAGTCAGTGTACAGATATCTCCCTGAGGGAGAGGTACTGAGACACACCAGTCAGTGCACAGATATCTCCCTGAGGGAGTGGGGCTGAGAGACACCACTCAGTGTGCAGATATTTCCCTGAGGGAGACGGATAAAGAGATACCAGTCAGTGCACAAATATCTCCCTGGGAGAGAGGGACTGAGAGACACCAGTCAAGGTACAGATATCTCCCTGAGGGAGAGGGACTGAGAGACACCAGTCAGTGTACAGATATCTCCCTGAGAGCGAGAGGGACTCAGAGACACCAGTCAGTGTACAAATATCTCCCTGAGAGAGAGGTACTGAGAGACACCAGTCAGTGCACAGATATCTCCCTGAGAGAGAGGTACTGAGTGACACCAGTCAGTGTACAGATATCTCCCCCAGCGCCCTGTGTTACTGACTGTATCTCTACTGATGTTAATCCAGCTCGCTCACACTGTCACTCAGTAACCCTCTCCCCCAGCGCCCTGTGTTACTGACTGTATCTCTACTGATGTTAATCCAGCTCCCTCACACTGTCACTCAGTAACCCTCTCCCCCAGCGCCCTGTGTTACTGACTGTATCTCTACTGATGTTAATCCAGCTCCCTCACACTGTCACTCAGTAACCCTCTCCCCCAGCACCCTGTGTTACTGACTGTATCTCTACTGATGTTAATCCAGCTCGCTCACACTGTCACTCAGTAACCCCTCTCCCCCAGCGCCCTGTGTTACTGACTGTATCTTTACTGATGTTAATCCAGCTCCCTCACACTGTCACTCAGTAACCCCTCTCCCCCAGCGCACTGTGTTACTGACTGTATCTCGACAGATGTTAATCCAGCTCCCTCACACTGTCACTCAGTAACCCCTCTCCCCCAGCGCCCTGTGTTACTGACTGTATCTCTACTGATGTTAATCCAGCTCCCTCACACTGTCACTCAGTAACCCTCTCCCTCAGCGCCCTGTGTTACTGACTGTATCTCGACTGATGTTAATCCAGCTCCCTCACACTGTCACTCAGTAACCCTCTCCCCCAGCGCCCTGTGTTACTGACTGTATCTCTACTGATGTTAATCCAGCTCCCTCACACTGTCACTCAGTAACCCTCTCCCCAGCGCCCTGTGTCACTGACTGTATCTCTACTGATGTTAATCCAGCTCCCTCACACTGTCATTCAGTTACCCCTCAACCCCAGCGCCCTGTGATACTGACTGTATCTCTACTGATGTTAACCCAGCTCCCCCACACTGTCACTCAGTAACCTCTCCCCCAGCGCCCTGTGTTACTGACTTTATCTCTACTGATGTTAATCCAGCTCCCTCACACTGTCACTCAGTAACCCCTCTCCCCCAGCGCCCTGTGTTACTGACTGTATCTCTACTGATGTTAATCCAGCTCCCTCACACTGTCACTCAGTAACCCCTCTCCCCCAGCGTCCTGTGTTACTGACTGTATCTCTACTGATGTTAATCCAGCTCCCTCACACTGTCACTCAGTAAACCCTCTCCCCCAGCGCCCTGTGTTACTGACTGTATCTCTACTGATGTTAATCCAGCTCCCTCACACTGTCACTCAGTAACCCTCTCCCCCAGCGCCCTGTGTTACTGACTGTATCTCTACTGATGTTAATCCAGCTCCCTCACACTGTCACTCAGTAACCTCTCCCCCCAGCGTCCTGTGTTACTGACTGTATCTCTACTGATGTTAATCCAGCTCCCCCACACTGTAATTCAGTAACCCCACTCCCCCAGTGCCCTGTGTCACTGACTGTATCTCTACTGATGTTAGGCCTGCTCCCTCACACTGTCACTCAGTAACCCTCTCCCCCAGCGCCCTGTGTTACTGACTGTATCTCTACTGAACTTAACCCAGCTCCCCCACACTGTAATTCAGTAACCCCACTCCCCCAGTGCCCTGTGTCACTGACTGTATCTCTACTGATGTTAGGCCTGCTCCCTCACACTGTCACTCAGTAACCCTCTCCCCCAGCGCCCTGTGTTACTGACTGTATCTCTACTGAACTTAACCCAGCTCCCCCACACTGTAATTCAGTAACCCCACTCCCCCAGTGCCCTGTGTCACTGACTGTATCTCTACTGATGTTAGGCCTGCTCCCTCACACTGTCACTCAGTAACCCTCTCCCCCAGCGCCCTGTGTTACTGACTGTATCTCTACTGAACTTAACCCAGCTCCCCCACACTGTAATTCAGTAACCCCACTCCCCCAGTGCCCTGTGTCACTGACTGTATCTCTACTGATGTTAGGCCTGCTCCCTCACAGTCACTCAGTAACCCCACTGCCCCAGCGCCCTGTCTTACTGACTATGCCTCTACGTTAACCCAGCTCCCTCACACAGTCACTCAGTAACCTCTCTCCCCCAGCACCCTGTGTTACTGACTGTATCTCTACTGATGTTAATCCAGCTACCTCACACTGTCACTCAGTAACCCTCTCCCCCAGCGCCCTGTGTTACTGACTGTATCTCTACTGAACTTAACCCAGCTCCCCCACACTGTAATTCAGTAACCCCACTCCCCCAGTGCCCTGTGTCACTGACTGTATCTCTACTGATGTTAGGCCTGCTCCCTCACAGTCACTCAGTAACCCCACTGCCCCAGCGCCCTGTCTTACTGACTATGCCTCTACGTTAACCCAGCTCCCTCACACAGTCACTCAGTAACCTCTCTCCCCCAGCGCCCTGTGTTACTGACTGTATCTCTACTGATGTTAATCCAGCTCCCCCACACAGTCACTCAGTAACCCCACTGCCCCAGCGCCCTGTCTTACTGACTATGCCTCTACGTTAACCCAGCTCCCTCACACAGTCACTCAGTAACCTCTCTCCCCCAGCGCCCTGTGTTACTGACTGTATCTCTACTGATGTTAATCCTGCTCCCCCACACAGTCACTCAGTAACCTCTCTCCCCCAGCACCCTGTGTTACTGACTGTATCTCTACTGATGTTAATCCTGCTCCCTCACACAGTCACTCAGTAACCCTCTCCCTCAGCGCCCTGTGTTACTGACTGTATCTCTACTGATGTTAATCCTGCTCCCTCACACAGTCACTCAGTAACCCCACTCCCCCAGCGCCCTGTCTTACTGATTGTGCCTCTACGTTAACCCAGCTCCCTCACACTGTCACTCAGTAACCTCTCTCCCCCAGCGCCCTGCATTAATTTATGTATTTCTACTGATGTTGATCCCCTCTCATTCTTCTAAACTCCAATGAGTATAGGCTCCACAGGTTAATTGAGTGTTAATCGAAACAAGAGTTACATAATGATGTATAAAAATTGCAGGAAGCTACTTTAGAAGAAACCACTCTTTGTTTATAGAGAAAGACACAGAAAATACTCTGATAATGTTCAATTCGATTTGGTTGAATGTTTGAAATTGAAGATTAAAAATTGTGAGTACAATGAAGTTTGCTTCCCGCTATTAATTGCAAAGTACTTAAAATAATTCAACACTCCTCGTGATAAGAGCAGGGATTAATATTGTGGGGAATGTTTGAGAGAAAAGCATCAGAAGCGAAATTGGTAAATTATAAATCATTACGTCAACATATGAGTGAACATTTCCAAGTCAGTCTGACTTGTCTTTCTTACTGGACAGCAAAACCAATGTTTATTTCTGTTAAGTCATAGCTTTTCCTGCTTTTTGTTTATAATTCAGTGACACAAATTGTGTGTATATTTGTAAATTGTAAAATAACAACAAGAAATCACATTTCTGTGACATTTTTTATGCCTTAAACAATTGAAGTTGTGGTTTGGAATCTAGCTGGTAAATGTAGTTTCTTCACCTGAAAGATTTGAGTGTTTAAAGTTAATGGAGGATATGGGATCAAATGCTGTTTGCGACATTCCTGCATTGTTGAACTGTATGATATCATTGCAGTGCCATTGTTGAATGGAGGTGCCGGTTTTGCCCAGGCCAGCACTCTGATCTGTTGCATCCTGTGTAGATCAGAAACAGGTTAAGATGTTCATAGTAAACAGCCCAAGACAATGGAATGGGTAATCAATGTCTGGCCAACGCCAGAGTCTTGAAACACACGAGATGGTGGAATATACAAAACCAGACCAGATGAGGCAGCAGGTGTTACCACACATTCTAGTTCTGCATCTCCTGTGACTTTGGAGCAGGTTCTGTTTAACTTTAAAATGTCTCTCTCAAATAATAGGCCTGAGAGAAATTGAGAACAGGCATTCTGAGAGTTTCAAAGAGAGAAGGTGTAGAGATTTCAAGAAATATAAAATTATAAATGAATAACGGAAAGGTAGAGAGAGATACAGAACTATAGAGAGAGATCAATATACAGAGAGGCACATAGAGAGAGCGGTACACCAGTCAGTGTACAGATATCTCCCTGAGGGAGAGGTACTGAGTGACACCAGTCAGTGTGCAGATATCTCCCAGAGGGAGAGGTACGAGAGACACCAGTCAGTGTACAGATATCTCCCTGAGAGAGAGGGACTGAGAGACACCAGTCAGTGTACAGATATCTCCCCGAGGGAGTGGGACAGAGAGACACGAGTCAGTGTACAGATATCTCGCTGAGCGAGAGGGACTGAGAGACACGAGTCAGTGCACAAATATCTCCCTGGGAGAGAGGGACTGAGAGACACCAGTCAAGGTACAGATATCTCGCTGAGCGAGAGGGACTGAGAGACACGAGTCAGTGTACAGATATCTCCCTGGGTGACTGAGAGTCACCAATAAAGTGCAAAAAAGTCACATACACACACCAACATTACATGTGGACCAGGCCCGAATGAAATCAATAGGGTTTAATCCAGCAACAGCTGATAATAATAGACCTGAACCACATCTCACACAAACACCAGCTTTTGCAAACTCTCTCTATCTCTCTCTGTCTATCTCTCTCTGTCCAATTCCAATTCCAATTCAATTCAAATGCTTTATTGGCATGAAAGTTTACAGAGAACCATATTGCCAAAGCTTACATAGCAAAAAGGTACAGTTTTCCAACATTCTGTAGGTGTCAATCGATTTGACATTTGTTGGGTACATACAATATTACTTTGAAACAATATTAATTTTAAACAGTCTTTGTACTTCATTTGGTACGTTCAATATTAATTTTAAACAGTCTTAATTTTAAACAGTCCTCAGGTTGTGACATGTTGTTACATATTTGGCCCCAAGGTATGGTCTGTCTCCTTCTCCTAGGACTAATCTCAATTTTGACAGGTCATCCAATTCCTTGAAATCTGGGGTTGTTTGTCTCTCTATGTCTGTCCCTGTCTGTCACTCTCTCGCTCTCAGACCCATTTTGAAGGGGTGCAGCCTAGGAGTGTCAATTTTTGATGATGTCAATTCCTGCCGGCTGTGTCCATTTTGATGAGCTCACCACCCACCCCTCCCCCCACAGCAGCCATTTTGATGATGTTTTCAATTCCTGGCTGTCATTGGTGTCTGAGTGAGTTTGCAGCTGCTCTCTCTCTCTATCTCTTCCCCCTCAATAACATCATGGCTGATCTGATCTTGGCCTCAACTTCACTGACCTGCCTGTTCCCCATGACCCTTGACTCCCCTATCTGTCTATCTCCGCCTTGAATATATTCACTGACTCCGCCTCCACAGCGCTCTGGGGTCGAGAATTCCACAGATTCCCCATCCTCTGGGAGAAGAAATTCCTCCTCATCTCCGCCTTAAATGGGCGACCCCTTATCCTGAAACTGTGCCCCCTCGTTCTAGATTGCCCCACGAGGGGAAACATCCTCTCAGCATCTACCCTGTCAATCCCCCTCAGAATCTGCATACATTAAGGGCTATTCAACTATGGGAGGCACATCAGGCAAGCACATTCACTCAGATGCCTTCCTTTTTCTTGCAGGCCAAGCTCTCTCAGAACAGCCGGGAGCAGCAACGCACGGGAGGAGGACGACCAGCTGATCTACACATCCTCACCAATTTGGAGGCGAGAGTGCACAGGATCGTTGTCAGCCATACGTGCCATGACCGCTGGAGTGGTCGACCCCCTTGGGGACAGCAGTGGTATGGTCATCAGCTTTCTCTCCTCTCTCACACCACTCGCCCCTCAAAACACCAGCCTTTTACACTTTCAATCCAACTTACTAACTGTCTCCAGTCCTTGCTCCCTTACTGCCCCCCTGTCCTCACGCTAAAGCCACTCTTGTAACTACCTGCTTTCAGATAGTGAACCACCAGCTGACCAGCCTGTCCCTCAACCTGCCAGTGGCAGCGACGCCCCAGGCGAGGAGGAAGAGGAAGCCGGAGCCTCACCGCCTGCGTCTCCCGAGGAAGCCCATTCTAACACCAGCCCCTCACCCTCTTCAATTAAAACCCTGTCTCCACTTTAAGGATTTTGTTCTTTTACAATCCATCATTACACCATTTCTGGAGTTTTATGATTCCTTTTGACAACAACCTGCATGGGAGACTGTAGATGGAGCTTTACTCTCTATCTAACCCGTGCTGTACCTGCCCTGGGAGTGTTTGATGGGACAGTGTAGAGGGAGCTTTACTCTGTATCTAGCCTGTGCTGTACCTGCCCTGGGAGTGTTTGATGGGACAGTGTAGAGGGAGCTTTACTCTGTATCTAACCCGTGCTGTACCTGCCCTGGGAGTGTTTGATGGGACAGTGTAGAGGGAGCTTTACTCTGTATCTAACCCGTGCTGTACCTGCCCTGGGAGTGTTTGATGGGACAGTGTAGAGGGAGCTTTACTCTGTATCTAACCCGTGCTGTACCTGCCCTGGGAGTGTTTGATGGGACAGTGTAGAGGGAGCTTTACTCTGTACCTAACCCGTGCTGTACCTGCCCTGGGAATGTTTGATGGGACAGTGTAGAGGGAGCTTTACTCTGTATCTAACCCGTGCTGTACCTGCCCTGGGAGTGTTTGCTGGGACAGTGTAGCGGGAGCTTCCCTCTGTATCTAACCCGTGCTGTACCTGCCCTGGGAGTGTTTGATGGGGCAGTGTAGAGGAAGCTTTACTCTGTACCTAACCCGTGCTGTACCTGCCCTGGGAGTGTTTGATGAGGCAGTGTAGAGGGAGATTTACTCTGTATGTAACCCGTGCTGTACCTGCCCTGGGAGTGTTTGATGGGACAGTGTAGAGGGAGCTTTACTCTGTATCTAACCCGTGCTGTACCTGCCCTGGGAGTGTTTGATGGGACAGTGTAGAGGGAGCTTTACTCTGTATCTAACCCGTGCTGTACCTGCCCTGGGAGTGTTTGATGGGACAGTGTAGAGGGAGATTTACTCTGTACCTAACCCGTGCTGTACCTGCCCTGGGAGTGTTTGATGGGACAGTGTAGAGGGAGCTTTACTCTGTATCTAACCCGTGCTGTACCTGCCCTGGGAGTGTTTGATGGGACAGTGTAGAGGGAGATTTACTCTGTATCTAACCCGTGCTGTACCTGCCCTGAGAGTGTTTAAAGAGAGCTTTACTCTTTCGATTCTGTAGCAAACCTTGACAGATTGCAAGTCTGGGGATTCAGCGCATACACAGCGCAGACGGAAACACGGAACTTGCGGGGCCTCTACCAAGGCCTAAGTCGTCGTTACGGAGACCATGATTTCAGGGCCATTATCTTTGTTTAATGTAATCCTTCACTCCTGTGTATAAGACAGTGAGTCTCACGGCCTAAAATTCATTCAAATCTCAGTAAGAATACCCAGAACAGACTTTAATTGTCTATTATTGCATCATTTTTCTAAGGTGAACCCAGATATCTGCAGACCAACATTCGTCCACATGTGAATCCCTCCTCTCCATTTAAATCAAATCACGGTAACACGTTTATTTAATCTACCGAGGTTCAGTATTGAAATATACCAGGAGATCCAGGCACGTTTTGATAAAGCTGATTAACAATGAGTTCAGTGGGGAAATTTAGCAAACAACAGGCCGATTTTAATATGATACGGCAGGATCTGTCCAAAGTGGACTGGGATCAGCTACTTGACACCTCTCTGTCTCAGTCCCAAAGTAATCCCACTGCCCTGCTCTCTCCTGTTAGCCCTGTATCAATCCCCAACCTAATCCCACTGCCCCGCTCTCTCCCCAAAGCCCTGTATCAATCCCCAAACTAATCCCACTGCCCCGCTCTCTCCCCAAAGCCCTGTATCAATCCACAACCTAATCCCACTGCCCCGCTCTCTCCCCATAGCCCTGTATCAATCCCCAACCTAATCCCACTGCCCCGCTCTCTCCCCAAAGCCCTGTATCAATCCCCAACCTAATCTCACTGCCCCGCTCTCTCCCCAAAGCCCTGTATCAATCCCCAAACTAATCCCACTGCCCCGCTCTCTCCCCAAAGCCCTGTATCAATCCACAACCTAATCCCACTGCCCCGCTCTCTCCCCATAGCCCTGTATCAATCCCCAACCTAATCCCACTGCACCGCTCTCTCCCCATAGCCCTGTATCAATCCCCAAACTAATCCACTGCCCCGCTCTCTCCCCATAGCCCTGTATCAATCCCCAACCTAATCCCACTGCCCCGCTCTCCCCTGTTAGCCCTGTATCAATCCCCAACCTAATCCCACTGCCCCGCTCTCTCCCCAAAGCCCTGTATCAATCCACAAAGTAATCACACTGCCCCGCTCTCACCCCATAGCCCTGCATCAATCCCAAACTTATCCCACTGCCCCGCTCTCTCCCCAAAGCCATGTATCAATCCACGAAGTAATCACACTGCCCCGCTCTCTCCCCAAAGCCCTGTATCAATCCACAAAGTAATCACACTGCCCCGCTCTCACCCCATAGCCCTGTATCAATCCCCAACCTAATCCCACTGCCCCGCTCTCTCCCCAAAGCCCTGTATCAATCCCCAACCTAATCCCACTGCCCCGCTCTCTCCCCAAAGCCCTGTATCAATCCACAAAGTAATCACACTGCCCCGCTCTCACCCCATAGCCCTGCATCAATCCCAAACTTATCCCACTGCCCCGCTCTCTCCCCAAAGCCCTGTATCAATCCACAAAGTAATCACACTGCCCCGCTCTCATCCCATAGCCCTGTATCAATCCCCAACCTAATCCCACTGCCCCGCTCTCTCCCCAAAGCCCTGTATCAATCCCCAACCTAATCCCACTGCCCCGCTCTCTCCCCAAAGCCCTGTATCAATCCACAAAGTAATCACACTGCCCCGCTCTCACCCCATAGTCCTGCATCAATCCCAAAGTAATCCCACTGCCCTGCTCTCACCTGTTAGCCCTGTATCAATCCCCAACTCGCTGTTTCTCACTCTCCCGCTGTCTCACTCTCTCGCTCTCTCAGTTGCTCTCTCGCTCGCTCGCGCTCCCTCGCTGGCTCGCTCTCTCGCTGGCTCTCTCTCTCAGTGGCTCTCTCGCTTTCTCTCGCTGGCTCGGTCTCTCTCTCGCTGTCTCTCGCTGTGTTTGATGGGGCAGTGTAAAGGGAGCTTTACTCTAGATCTAACCCGTGCTGTACCTGCCCTGGGAGTGTTTGATGGGACAGTGTAGAGGGAGCTTTAATTTGTATCTAACCCGTGCTGTACCTGCCCTGGGAGTGTTTGATGGGACAGTGTAGAGGGAGCTTTACTCTGTATCTAACCCGTGCTTTACCTGCCCTGGGAGTGTTTGATGGGACAGTGTAGAGGGAGCTTTACTCTGTATCTAACCCGTGCTGTACCTGCCCTGGGAGTGTTTGATGGGACAGTGTAGAGGGAGCTTTACTCTGGATCTAACCCGTGCTTTACCTGCCCTGGAAGTGTTGATGGGACAGTGTAGAGGGAGCTTTACTCTGTATCTAACCCGTGCTGTACCTGCCCTGGGAGTGTTTGATGGGAGAGTGTAGAGGGAGCTTTACTCTGGATCGAACCCATGCTGTACCTGCCCTGGGCGTGATTGATGGTACAATGGCCGCTGGAAGGTGGGGAAAGCAATCATTTTTTAGTCGTGTGGTCTACGCTTCTCTAAGGTAGAAAGTCCCAACTCTTTCAGCCTATCTTGATAACTAAGATGCTTTAGACTGGGAATTAGTCTAGTGCCTCCTCCTCCTCTGCACCCTTTCCAAAGCCTCAATATCAACCACCTCAATCTTGCCCTCTGCCTCTCGCCCTCTGCCTCTCGCCCTCTGCCTCTCTCCCTCTCGCCCTCTCCCTCTCGCCCTCTGCCTCTAGCCCTCTGCCTCTCGCCCTCTGCCTCTCGCCCTCTGCCTCTCGCCCTCTCCCTCTCTCCCTCTCTTCCTCTCGCCCTCTCCCTCTCGCCCTCTCCCTCTTGCCCTCTGCCTCTCGCCCTCTGCCTCTCGCCCTCTGCCTCTCTCCCTCTCTCCCTCTCCCTCTCTCCCTCTCTCCCTCTCGCCCTCTCCCTCTCACCCTCTCCCTCTCGCCCTCTCCCTCTCTCCCTCTCTTCCTCTCGCCCTCTCCCTCTCGCCCTCTCCCTCTCGCCCTCTGCCTCTCTCCCTCTGCCTATCTCCCTCTGCCTCTCGCCCTCTGCCTCTCGCCCTCTGCCTCTCGCCCCATGCCCCTCGCCCCATGCATCTCGCCCTCTGCCTCTCGCCCCATGCCCCTCGCCCTCTGCCCCTCGCCCTCTGCCTCTCACCCTCTGCCTCTCGCCCTCTGCCTCACGCCCCATGCCCCTCGCCCTCTGCCTCTCACCCTCTGCCTCTCACCCTCTGCCTCTCTGCCTCTCGCCCTCTGCCTCTCGCCCTCTGCCTCTCGCACTCTGCCTCTCGCCCTCTGCCTCTCTCCCTCTGCCTCTCGCCCTCTGCCTCTCACCCTCTGCCTCTCGCCCACTGCCTCTCGCCCCATGCCCCTCGCCCTCTGCCTCTCACACTCTGCCTCTTGCCCTCTGCCTCTCGCCCTCTGCCGCTCGCCCTCTGCCTCTCGCCCCATGCCCCTCGCCCTCTGCATCTCGCCCTCTGCCTCTCGCCCTCTGGCTCTCGCCCTCTCCCTCTCGCCCTCTGCCTCTGGCCCCATGCCCCTCGCCCTCTGCCTCTCACCCTCAGCCTCTTGCCCTCTGCCTCTCGCCCTCTGCCTCTCGCCCTCTGCCTCTCGCCCTGTGCCTCTCGCCCTCTGCCTCCCTCCCTCTGCCTCTCGCCCTCTGCCGCTCGCCCTCTGCCTCTCGCCCCATGCCCCTCGCCCTCTGCATCTCGCCCTCTGCCTCTCGCCCTCTGGCTCTCGCCCTCTCCCTCTCGCCCCCTGCCTCTCACCCTCTGCCTCTCACCCTCTGCCTCTCGCCCACTGCCTCTCGCCCTCTGCCTCTCGCCCTCTGCCTCTCGCCCCATGCCTCTCGCCCTCTGCGTCTCG
The DNA here is from genome assembly GCF_052327205.1 of Somniosus microcephalus. Taxonomy (NCBI): domain Eukaryota; kingdom Metazoa; phylum Chordata; class Chondrichthyes; order Squaliformes; family Somniosidae; genus Somniosus; species Somniosus microcephalus. The sequence continues at coordinate 224,458 of NW_028225355.1, forward strand.
CCCCATGCCCCTCGCCCTCTGCATCTCGCCCTCTGCCTCTCGCCCTCTGGCTCTCGCCCTCTCCCTCTCGCCCTCTCCCTCTCGCCCCCTGCCTCTCACCCTCTGCCTCTCACCCTCTGCCTCTCGCCCTCTGCCTCTCGCCCTCTGCCTCTCACCCTCTGCCTCTCGCCCCATGCCTCTCGCCCTCTGCCTCTCTGCCTCTCCTTCTCGCCCTCTGCATCTCGCCCTCTGCCTCTCGCCCTCTGCCTCTCGCCCTCTGCATCTCGCCCTCTGCCTCTCTCCCTCTGCCTCTCGCCCTCTGCCTCTCGCCCTCTGCATCTCGCCCTCTGCCTCTCGCCCTCTGCCTCTCGCCCTCTGCATCTCGCCCTCTGCCTCTCGCCCTCTCCCTCTCGCCCTCTGCCTCTCGCCCTCTGCCTCTCAGCCTCTGCCTCTCCCTCAATGTAACCAAGTTTCCTGACGATATAAATCTGCGTGGGACAGTTAGCTGTGAGGAGCCCACAAAGAGGCTGCAAAGGGCTATAGACAGGTTAAGTGAGAGGGCAATAAGGTGGCAAATGAAGTATAATGTGGAGAAATGTGAGGTTATTCACTTTGGTAGGAAGAATAGAAAAAATATATTCCTAAATGCTGAGAAACCATTAAATGTTGGTGTTCAGAGAGATATGGGTGTCCTCGTACAGGTAACACAGCCGATCCCAAATGGAACAACATTTGCTGAGATACAGAGCCCTGGATCCCGGCCAGCATTGTCTCGGGATGCTTTCGGTACTTTCTGAGAGACACCAGTCAGTGTACAGATATCTCCCAGAGGGCGAGGGACTGAGAGACACCAGTCAGTGTACAGATATCTCCCTGAGAGAGAGGGACTGAGAGACACCAGTCAGTGTACAGATATCTCCCTGAGAGAGAGGGGACCGAGAGACACCAGTCAGTGTACAGATATCTCCCAGAGAGAGAGCGACAGAGTGACACCAGTCAGTGTACAGATATCTCCCTGAGAGAGAGGGACTGAGAGACACCAGTCAGTGTACAGATATCTCCCTGAAAGAGAGGGGACTGAGAGACACCAGTCAGTGTACAGGTATCTCCCTGAGAGAGAGGGGACTGAGAGACACCAGTCAGTGTACAGATATCTCCCTGAGAGAGAGGGACTGAGAGACACCAGTCAGTGTACAGATATCTCCCTGAGAGAGAGGGACTGAGAGACACAAGTCAGTGTACAGATATCTCCCTGAGGGGGAAGGGGACTGAGAGACACCAGTCAGTGTACAGATATCTCCCAGAGAGAGAGCGACAGAGTGACACCAGTCAGTGTACAGATATCTCCCTGAAAGAGAGGGGACTGAGAGACACCAGTCAGTGTACAGGTATCTCCCTGAGAGAGAGGGGACTGAGAGACACCAGTCAGTGTACAGATATCTCCCTGAGAGAGAGGGACTGAGAGACACCAGTCAGTGTACAGATATCTCCCTGAGAGAGAGGGACTGAGAGACACAAGTCAGTGTACAGATATCTCCCTGAGGGGGAAGGGGACTGAGAGACACCAGTCAGTGTACAGATATCTCCCTGAGAGAGAGGGACTGAGAGACACCAGTCAGTGTACAGATATCTCCCTGAGGCAGTGGGACTGAGAGACACCAGTCAGTGTACAGATATCTCCCTGAGGGGGAGAGGGGACTGAGAGACACCAGTCAGTGTACAGATATCTCCCTGAGAGAGAGGGACTGAGAGACACCAGTCAGTGTACAGATATCACCCTGAGAGAGAGGGACTGAGAGACACCAGTCAGTGTACAGATATCTCCCTGAGGGGACTGAGAGACACCAGTCAGTGTACAGATATCTCCCTGAGAGAGAGGGACTGAGAGACACCAGTCAGTGTACAGATATCTCCCTGAGAGAGAGGGACTGAGAGACACCAGTCAGTGTACAGATATCTCCCTGAGAGAGAGGGGACTGAGAGACACCAGTCAGTGTACAGATATCTCCCTGAGAGAGAGGGGACTGAGAGACACCAGTCAGTGTACAGATATCTCCCTGAGAGAGGGGGACTGAGAGACACCAGTCAGTGTACAGATATCTCCCAGAGAGAGAGGGGACTGAGAGACACCATTCAGTGTACAGATATCTCCCTGAGGGAGAGGGACAGAGTGACACCAGTCAGTGTACAGATATCTCCGTGAGAGAAAGGGGACTGAGAGACACCAGTCAGTGTACAGATATCTCCCTGAGAGAGAGGGGACTGAGAGACACCAGTCAGTGTACAGATATCTCCCAGAGAGAGAGGGACTGAGAGACACCAGTCAGTGTACAGATATCTCCGTGAGAGAGAGGGGACTGAGAGACACCAGTCAGTGTACAGATATCTCCCTGAGAGAAAGGGGACTGAGAGACACCAGTCAGTGTACAGATATCTCCCTGAGAGAGAGGGACTGAGAGACACCAGTCAGTGTACAGATATCTCCCTGAGAGAGAGGGAACTGAGAGACACCAGTCAGTGTACAGATATCTCCCAGAGAGAGAGGGACTGAGAGACACCAGTCAGTGTACAGATATCTCCCTTAGAGAGAGGGGACTGAGAGACACCAGTCAGTGTACAGATATCTCCCTGAGGGAGTGGGGACTGAGAGACACCAGTCAGAGTACAGATATCTCCCTGAGAGAGAGGGGACTGAGAGATATGGGTGTCCTCGTACAGGAAACACTGCCGATCCCAAATGGAACAACATTTGCTGAGATACGGAGCCCTGGATCCCGGCCAGCATTGTCTCGGGATGCTTTCGGTACTTTCTGAGAGACACCAGTCAGTGTACAGATATCTCCCTGAGGGAGAGGGACTGAGAGACACCAGTCAGTGTACAGATATCTCCCTGAGAGAGAGGGGTCGGTGAGACACCAGTCAGTGTACAGATATCTCCCTGAGGGAGAGTGGACTGAGAGACACCAGTCAGTGTACAGATATCTCCCTGAGGGAGAGGGGACTGAGAGACACCAGTCAGTGTACAGATATCTCCCTGAGAGAGAGGGGACTGAGAGACACCAGTCAGTGTACAGATATCTCCCTGAGGGAGAGTGGACTGAGAGACACCAGTCAGTATACAGATATCTCCCTGAGGGAGAGGGGACTGAGAGACACCAGTCAGTGTACAGATATCACCCTGAGAGAGAGGGACTGAGAGACACCAGTCAGTGTACAGATATCTCCCTGAGGGAGAGGGACTGAGAGACACCAGTCAGTGTACAGATATCTCCCTGAGAGAGAGGGAATGAGAGACACCAGTCAGTGTACAGATATCTCCCAGAGAGAGAGGGACTGAGAGACACCAGTCAGTGTACAGATATCTCCCAGAGAGAGAGGGACTGAGAAACACCAGCCAGTGTACAGATATCTCCCTGAGAGAGAGGGGACTGAGAGACACCAGTCAGTGTACAGATATCTCCCTGAGGGAGTGGGGACTGAGAGGCACCAGTCAGTGTACAGATATCTCCCTGAGAGAGAGGGGACTGAGAGACACCAGTCAGTGTACAGATATCTCCCTGAGAGACAGGGAATGAGAGACACCAGTCAGTGTACAGATATCTCACTGAGAGAGAGGGGACTGAGAGACACCAGTCAGTGTACAGATATCTCCCTGAGAGACAGGGAATGAGAGACACCAGTCAGTGTACAGATATCTCACTGAGAGAGAGGGGACTGAGAGACACCAGTCAGTGTACAGATATCTCCCTGAGAGAGAGGGACTGAGAGACACCAGTCAGTGTACAGATATCTCCCTGAGAGACAGGGAATGAGAGACACCAGTCAGTGTACAGATATCTCACTGAGAGAGAGGGGACTGAGAGACACCAGTCAGCGTACAGATATCTCCCTGAGAGAGAGGGACTGAGTGACACCAGTCAGTGTACAGATATCTCCCTGAGAGAGAGGGACTGAGAGACACCAGTCAGTGTACAGATATCTCACTGAGAGAGAGGGGACTGAGAGACACCAGTCAGTGTACAGATATCTCCCTGTGAGAGAGGGGACTGAGAGACACCAGTCAGTGTACAGATATCTCCCAGAGGGAGAGGTACTGAGTGACACCAGTCAGTGTACAGATATCTCCCTGAGGGAGAGGGACAGAGTGACACCAGTCAGTGTACAGATATCTCCCTGAGAGAGAGGGGACGGAGTGACACAAGTCAGTGTACAGATATCTCCCTGAGGGAGAGGTACTGAGTGACACCAGTCAGTGTACAGATATCTCCCTGAGAGAGAGGGGACGGAGTGACACAAGTCAGTGTACAGATATCTCCCTGAGGGAGAGGTACTGAGTGACACCAGTCAGTGTACAGATATCTCCCTGAGAGAGAGGGGACTGAGAGACACCAGTCAGTGTACAGATTTCTCCCTGAGGGAGAGGGGACGGAGTGACACAAGTCAGTGTACAGATATCTCCCTGAGGGAGAGGTACTGAGTGACACCAGTCAGTGTACAGATATCTCCCTGAGAGAGAGGGGACTGAGAGACACCAGTCAGTGTACAGATGTCTCCCTGAGGGAGAGGTACTGAGAGACACCAGTCAGTGTACAGGTATCTCCCTGAGGGAGAGGGACTGAGAGACACCAGTCAGTGTACAGATATCTCCCTGAGGGAGAGGGGACTGAGAGACACCAGTCAGTGTACAGATATCTCCCTGAGAGAGAGGGACTGAGAGACACCAGTCAGTGTACAGATATCTCCCTGAGAGGGAGGTACTTAGTGACACCAGTCAGTGTACAGATATCTCCCTGAGAGAGAGGGACTGAGAGACACCAATCAGTGTACAGATATCTCCCTGAGGGCGAGGGACTGAGAGACACCAGTCAGTGTACAGATATCTCCCTGTGGGAGAGGGGACTGAGTGACACCATTCAGTGTACAGATATCTCCCTGAGGGAGAGGGACTGAGTGACACCAGTCAGTGTACAGATATCTCCCAGAGGGTGAGGGGCTGAGAGACACCAGTCAGTGTACAGATATCTCCCTGAGGGAGAGGGACTGAGAGACACCAGTCAGTGTACAGATATCTCCCTGAGGGAGAGGTACTGAGTGACACCAGTCAGTGTACAGATATCTCCCTGAGCGAGAGGGACTGAGAGGCACCAGTCAGTGTACAGATAACTCCCTGAGGGAGAGGGACTGAGAGACACCAGTCAGTGTACAGATACCTCACTGAGAGAGAGGGGATTGAGAGACACCAGTCAGTGTACAAATATCTCCCTGAGAGAGAGGGGACTGAGAGACACCAGTCAATGTACAGATATCTCCCTGAGAGAGGGGACTGAGAGACACCAGTCAGTGTACAGATATCTCCCTGAGAGAGAGGGACTGAGTGACACCAGTCAGTGTACAGATATCTCCCTGAGGGAGAGGGACTGAGAGACACCAGTCAGTGTACAGATATCTCCCTGAGGGAGAGGGACTGAGAGACACCATTCAGTGTACAGATATCTCCCTGAGAGAGAGGGACTGAGAGACAACAGTCAGTGTACAGATATCTCCCTGAGAGAGAGGGACTGAGTGACACCAGTCAATGTACAGACATCTCCCTGAGAGAGAGGGACTGAGTGACACCAGTCAGTGTACAGATATCTCCCTGAGGGAGAGGGACTGAGAGACACCAGTCAGTGTACAGATATCTCCCTGAGAGAGAGGCACTGAGTGACACCAGTCAGTGTACAGGTATCTCCCTGAGAGAGAGGGACTGATAGATACCAGTCAGTGTACAGATATCTTCCTGAGAGAGAGGTACTGAGTGACACCAGTCAGTGTACAGGTATCTCCCTGAGAGAGAGGGACTGAGAGACACCAGTCATTGTACACATATCTCCCTGAGAGGGAGGGACTGAGAGACACCAGTCAGTGTACAGATATCTCCCAGAGAGAGAGGGACTGAGAGACACCAGTCAGTGTACAGATATCTCCCTTAGAGAGAGGGGACTGAGAGACACCAGTCAGTGTACAGATATCTCCCTGAGGGAGTGGGGACTGAGAGACACCAGTCAGAGTACAGATATCTCCCTGAGAGAGAGGGGACTGAGAGATATGGGTGTCCTCGTACAGGAAACACTGCCGATCCCAAATGGAACAACATTTGCTGAGATACGGAGCCCTGGATCCCGGCCAGCATTGTCTCGGGATGCTTTCGGTACTTTCTGAGAGACACCAGTCAGTGTACAGATATCTCCCTGAGGGAGAGGGACTGAGAGACACCAGTCAGTGTACAGATATCTCCCTGAGAGAGAGGGGACTGAGAGACACCAGTCAGTGTACAGATATCTCCCTGAGGGAGAGTGGACTGAGAGACACCAGTCAGTGTACAGATATCTCCCTGAGGGAGAGGGGACTGAGAGACACCAGTCAGTGTACAGATATCTCCCTGAGAGAGAGGGGACTGAGAGACACCAGTCAGTGTACAGATATCTCCCTGAGGGAGAGTGGACTGAGAGACACCAGTCAGTATACAGATATCTCCCTGAGGGAGAGGGGACTGAGAGACACCAGTCAGTGTACAGATATCACCCTGAGAGAGAGGGACTGAGAGACACCAGTCAGTGTACAGATATCTCCCTGAGGGAGAGGGACTGAGAGACACCAGTCAGTGTACAGATATCTCCCTGAGAGAGAGGGACTGAGAGACACCAGTCAGTGTACAGATATCTCCCAGAGAGAGAGGGACTGAGAGACACCAGTCAGTGTACAGATATCTCCCAGAGAGAGAGGGACTGAGAAACACCAGCCAGTGTACAGATATCTCCCTGAGAGAGAGGGGACTGAGAGACACCAGTCAGTGTACAGATATCTCCCTGAGGGAGTGGGGACTGAGAGGCACCAGTCAGTGTACAGATATCTCCCTGAGAGAGAGGGGACTGAGAGACACCAGTCAGTGTACAGATATCTCCCTGAGAGACAGGGAATGAGAGACACCAGTCAGTGTACAGATATCTCACTGAGAGAGAGGGGACTGAGAGACACCAGTCAGTGTACAGATATCTCCCTGAGAGACAGGGAATGAGAGACACCAGTCAGTGTACAGATATCTCACTGAGAGAGAGGGGACTGAGAGACACCAGTCAGTGTACAGATATCTCCCTGAGAGAGAGGGACTGAGAGACACCAGTCAGTGTACAGATATCTCCCTGAGAGACAGGGAATGAGAGACACCAGTCAGTGTACAGATATCTCACTGAGAGAGAGGGGACTGAGAGACACCAGTCAGCGTACAGATATCTCCCTGAGAGAGAGGGACTGAGTGACACCAGTCAGTGTACAGATATCTCCCTGAGAGAGAGGGACTGAGAGACACCAGTCAGTGTACAGATATCTCACTGAGAGAGAGGGGACTGAGAGACACCAGTCAGTGTACAGATATCTCCCTGTGAGAGAGGGGACTGAGAGACACCAGTCAGTGTACAGATATCTCCCAGAGGGAGAGGTACTGAGTGACACCAGTCAGTGTACAGATATCTCCCTGAGGGAGAGGGACAGAGTGACACCAGTCAGTGTACAGATATCTCCCTGAGAGAGAGGGGACTGAGAGACACCAGTCAGTGTACAGATATCTCCCTGAGAGAGAGGGACTGAGAGACACCAGTCAGTGTACAGATATCTCCCTGAGAGAGAGGGGACTGAGAGACACCAGTCAGTGTACAGATATCTCCCTGAGAGAGAGGGACTGAGAGACACCAGTCAGTGTACAGATATCTCCCTGAGAGAGAGGGACTGAGAGACACCAGTCAGTGTACAGATATCTCCCTGAGGGAGAGGGAGAGAGTGACACCAGTCAGTGTACAGATTTCTCCCTGAGGGAGAGGGGACGGAGTGACACAAGTCAGTGTACAGATATCTCCCTGAGGGAGAGGTACTGAGTGACACCAGTCAGTGTACAGATATCTCCCTGAGAGAGAGGGGACTGAGAGACACCAGTCAGTGTACAGATGTCTCCCTGAGGGAGAGGTACTGAGAGACACCAGTCAGTGTACAGGTATCTCCCTGAGGGAGAGGGACTGAGAGACACCAGTCAGTGTACAGATATCTCCCTGAGGGAGAGGGGACTGAGAGACACCAGTCAGTGTACAGATATCTCCCTGAGAGAGAGGGACTGAGAGACACCAGTCAGTGTACAGATATCTCCCTGAGAGGGAGGTACTTAGTGACACCAGTCAGTGTACAGATATCTCCCTGAGAGAGAGGGACTGAGAGACACCAATCAGTGTACAGATATCTCCCTGAGGGCGAGGGACTGAGAGACACCAGTCAGTGTACAGATATCTCCCTGAGGGAGAGGGGACTGAGTGACACCATTCAGTGTACAGATATCTCCCTGAGGGAGAGGGACTGAGTGACACCAGTCAGTGTACAGATATCTCCCAGAGGGTGAGGGGCTGAGAGACACCAGTCAGTGTACAGATATCTCCCTGAGGGAGAGGGACTGAGAGACACCAGTCAGTGTACAGATATCTCCCTGAGGGAGAGGTACTGAGTGACACCAGTCAGTGTACAGATATCTCCCTGAGCGAGAGGGACTGAGAGGCACCAGTCAGTGTACAGATAACTCCCTGAGGGAGAGGGACTGAGAGACACCAGTCAGTGTACAGATACCTCACTGAGAGAGAGGGGATTGAGAGACACCAGTCAGTGTACAAATATCTCCCTGAGAGAGAGGGGACTGAGAGACACCAGTCAATGTACAGATATCTCCCTGAGAGAGGGGACTGAGAGACACCAGTCAGTGTACAGATATCTCCCTGAGAGAGAGGGACTGAGTGACACCAGTCAGTGTACAGATATCTCCCTGAGGGAGAGGGACTGAGAGACACCAGTCAGTGTACAGATATCTCCCTGAGGGAGAGGGACTGAGAGACACCATTCAGTGTACAGATATCTCCCTGAGAGAGAGGGACTGAGAGACAACAGTCAGTGTACAGATATCTCCCTGAGAGAGAGGGACTGAGTGACACCAGTCAGTGTACAGACATCTCCCTGAGAGAGAGGGACTGAGTGACACCAGTCAGTGTACAGATATCTCCCTGAGGGAGAGGGACTGAGAGACACCAGTCAGTGTACAGATATCTCCCTGAGAGAGAGGCACTGAGTGACACCAGTCAGTGTACAGGTATCTCCCTGAGAGAGAGGGACTGATAGATACCAGTCAGTGTACAGATATCTTCCTGAGAGAGAGGTACTGAGTGACACCAGTCAGTGTACAGGTATCTCCCTGAGAGAGAGGGACTGAGAGACACCAGTCATTGTACACATATCTCCCTGAGAGGGAGGGACTGAGAGACCCCAGTCAGTGTACAGATATCTCCCTGAGGGAGAGGTACTGAGTGACACCAGTCAGTGTACAGATATCTCCCTGAGGGAGAGGGACAGAGAGACACCAGTCAGAGTACAGATATCTCCCTGAGAGGGAGCGACTGAGAGACTCCAGTCAGTGTACAGATATCTCCCTGAGAGAGAGGTACTGAGTGACACCAGTCAGTGTACAGATATCTCCCAGGGGGAGAGGGACTGAGTGACACCAGTCAGTGTACAGATATCTCCCTGAGAGAGAGGGACTGAGAGACACCAGTCAGTGTACAGATATCTCCCTGAGGGAGAGGTACTGAGAGACACCAGTCAGTGTACAGATATCTCCCTGAGGGAGAGGGACTGAGAGACACCAGTCAGTGTACAGATATCTCCCTGAGGGAGAGGGGACTGAGAGACACCAGTCAGTGTACAGATATCTCCCTGAGAGAGAGGGACTGAGAGACACCAGTCAGTGTACAGATATCTCCCTGAGGGAGAGGGGACTGAGTGACACCAGTCAGTGTACAGATATCTCCCTGAGAGAGAGGGACTGAGAGACACCAGTCAGTGTACAGATATCTCCCTGAGAGGGAGGGACTGAGTGACACCAGTCAGTGTACAGATATCTCCCTGAGGGAGAGGTACTGAGAGACACCAGTCAGTGTAAAGATATCTCCCTGAGAGAGAGGGGACTGAGAGACACCAGTCAGTGTACAGATATCTCCCTGATGGAGAGGTACTGAGTGACACCAGTCAGTGTACAGATATCTCCCTGAGAGAGAGGGGACTGAGAGACACCAGTCAGTGTGCAGATATCTCCCTGAGGGTGAGGGACTGAGAGACACCGGTCAGTGTACAGATATCTCCCTGAGGGAGAGGTACTGAGAGACACCAGTCAGTGCACAGAAATCTCCCAGAGGGAGAGGGAAAGATAGACACCAGTCAGTGTACAGATATCTCCCTGAGAGAGAGGGACTGAGAGACATCAGTCAGTGTACAGATATCTCCTCGAGGGAGTGGGACAGAGAGACACCAGTCAGTGTACAGATATCTCCCTGAGGGAGAGGTACTGACTGACACCAGTCAGTGTGCAGATATCTCCCAGAGGGAGAAGTGCTGAGAGACACCAGTCAGTGTGCAGATACCTCCCTGAGGGAGAGGTACTGAGAGACACCAGTCAGTGTACAGATATCTCCCTGAGGGAGAGGTACTGAGACACACCAGTCAGTGCACAGATATCTCCCTGAGGGAGTGGGGCTGAGAGACACCACTCAGTGTGCAGATATTTCCCTGAGGGAGACGGATAAAGAGATACCAGTCAGTGCACTAATATCTCCCTGGGAGAGAGGGACTGAGAGACACCAGTCAAGGTACAGATATCTCCCTGAGGGAGAGGGACTGAGAGACACCAGTCAGTGTACAGATATCTCCCTGAGAGCGAGAGGGACTCAGAGACACCAGTCAGTGTACAGATATCTCCCTGAGAGAGAGAGGGACTCAGAGACACCAGTCAGTGTACAAATATCTCCCTGAGAGAGAGGTACTGAGTGAAACCAGTCAGTGTACAGATATCTCCCCCAGCGCCCTGTGTTACTGACTGTATCTCTACTGATGTTAATCCAGCTCGCTCACACTGTCACTCAGTAACCCTCTCCCCCAGCGCCCTGTGTTACTGACTGTATCTCTACTGATGTTAATCCAGCTCCCTCACACTGTCACTCAGTAACCCTCTCCCCCAGCGCCCTGTGTTACTGACTGTATCTCTACTGATGTTAATCCAGCTCCCTCACACTGTCACTCAGTAACCCTCTCCCCCAGCACCCTGTGTTACTGACTGTATCTCTACTGATGTTAATCCAGCTCCCTCACACTGTCACTCAGCAACCCTCTCCCCAGCGCCCTGTGTCACTGACTGTATCTCTACTGATGTTAATCCGGCTCCCTCACACTGTCACTCAGTAACCCCTCAACCCCAGCGCCCTGTGATACTGACTGTATCTCTACTGATGTTAACCCAGCTCCCCCACACTGTCACTCAGTAACCCCTCTCCCCCAGCGCCCTGTGATACTGACTGTATCTCTACTGATGTTAACCCAGCTCCCCCACACTGTCACTCAGTAACCCCTCTCCCCCAGCGTCCTGTGTTGCTGACTGTATCTCTACTGATGTTACTCCAGCTCCCTCACACTGTCACTCAGTAACCCTCTCCCCCAGTGACCTGTGTTACTGACTGTATCTCTACTGATGTTACTCCAGCTCCCTCACACTGTCACTCAGTAACCCTCTCCCCCAGCGCCCTGTGTTACTGACTGTATCTCTACTGATGTTAATCCAGCTCCCTCACACTGTCACTCAGTAACCCCTCTCCCCCAGCGCCCTGTGTTACTGACTGTATCTCTACTGATGTTAATCCAGCTCCCTCACACTGTCACTCAGTAAACCCTCTCCCCCAGCGCCCTGTGTTACTGACTGTATCTCTACTGATGTTAATCCAGCTCCCTCACACTGTCACTCAGTAAACCCTCTCCCCCAGCGTCCTGTGTTACTGACTGTATCTTTACTGATGTTAATCCAGCTCCCTCACACTGTCACTCAGTAACCCTCTCCCCCAGCGCCCTGTGTCACTGACTGTATCTCTACTGATGTTAATCCAGCTACCTCACACTGTCACTCAGTAACCCTCTCCCCCAGCGCCCTGTGTCACTGACTGTATCTCTACTGATGTTAGGCCTGCTCCCTCACACTGTCACTCAGTAACCCCACTCCCTCAGCGCCCTGTCTTACTGACTATGCCTCTACGTTAACCCAGCTCCCTCACACTGTCACTCAGTAACCTCTCTCCCCCAGCGCCCTGCATTAATTTATGTATTTCTACTGATGTTGATCCCCTCTCATTCTTCTAAACTCCAATGAGTGTAGGCTCCACAGGTTAATTGAGTGTTAATCGAAACAAGAGTTACGTAATGATTTATAAAAATTGCAGGAAGCTACTTTAGAAGAAACCACTCTTTGTTTATAGAGAAAGACACAGAAAATACTCTGATAATGTTCAATTCGATTTGGTTGAATGTTTGAAATTGAAGATTAAAAATTGTGAGTACAATGAAGTTTGCTTCCCGCTATTAATTGCAAAGTACTTAAAATAATTCAACACTCCTCGTGATAAGAGCAGGGATTAATATTGTGGGGAATGTTTGAGAGAAAAGCATCAGAAGCGAAATTGCTAAATTATAAATCATTACGTCAACATATGAGTGGACATTTCCAAGTCAGTCTGACTTGTCTTTCTTACTGGACAGCAAAACCAATGTTTATTTCTGTTAAGTCATAGCTTTTCCTGCTTTTTGTTTATAATTCAGTGACACAAATTGTGTGTATATTTGTAAATTGTAAAATAACAACAAGAAATCACATTTCTGTGACATTTTTTATGCCTTAAACAATTGAAGTTGTGGTTTGGAATCTAGCTGGTAAATGTAGTTTCTTCACCTGAAAGAATTGAGTGTTTAAAGTTAATGGAGGATATGGGATCAAATGCTGTTTGCGACATTCCTGCATTGTTGAACTGTATGATATCATTGCAGTGCCATTGTTGAATGGAGGTGCCGGTTTTGCCCAGGCCAGCACTCTGATCTGTTGCATCCTGTGTAGATCAGAAACAGGTTAAGATGTTCATAGTAAACAGCCCAAGACAATGGAATGGGTAATCAATGTCTGGCCAACGCCAGAGTCTTGAAACACACGAGATGGTGGAATATACAAAACCAGACCAGATGAGGCAGCAGGTGTTACCACACATTCTAGTTCTGCATCTCCTGTGACTTTGGAGCAGGTTCTGTTTAACTTTAAAATGTCTCTCTCAAATAATAGGCCTGAGAGAAATTGAGAACAGGCATTCTGAGAGTTTCAAAGAGAGAAGGTGTAGAGATTTCAAGAAATATAAAATTATAAATTAATAACGGAAAGGTAGAGAGAGATACAGAACTATAGAGAGAGATCAATATACAGAGAGGCACATAGAGAGAGCGGTACACCAGTCAGTGTACAGATATCTCCCTGAGGGAGAGGTACTGAGTGACACCAGTCAGTGTGCAGATATCTCCCAGAGGGAGAGGTACTGAGAGACACCAGTCAGTGTACAGATATCTCCCTGAGAGAGAGGGACTGAGAGACACCAGTCAGTGTACAGATATCTCCCTGAGGGAGAGGTACTGAGTGACACCAGTCAGTGTGCAGATATCTCCCAGAGGGAGAGGTACTGAGAGACACCAGTCAGTGTACAGATATCTCCCTGAGAGAGAGGGACTGAGAGACACCAGTCAGTGTACAGATATCTCCCCGAGGGAGTGGGACAGAGAGACACGAGTCAGTGTACAGATATCTCGCTGAGCGAGAGGGACTGAGAGACACGAGTCAGTGCACAAATATCTCCCTGGGAGAGAGGGACTGAGAGACACCAGTCAAGGTACAGATATCTCGCTGAGCGAGAGGGACTGAGAGACACGAGTCAGTGTACAGATATCTCCCTGGGTGACTGAGAGTCACCAATAAAGTGCAAAAAAGTCACATACACACACCAACATTACATGTGGACCAGGCCCGAATGAAATCAATAGGGTTTAATCCAGCAACAGCTGATAATAATAGACCTGAACCACATCTCACACAAACACCAGCTTTTGCAAACTCTCTCTATCTCTCTCTGTCTATCTCTCTCTGTCCAATTCCAATTCCAATTCAATTCAAATGCTTTATTGGCATGAAAGTTTACAGAGAACCATATTGCCAAAGCTTACATAGCAAAAAGGTACAGTTTTCCAACATTCTGTAGGTGTCAATCGATTTGACATTTGTTGGGTACATACAATATTACTTTGAAACAATATTAATTTTAAACAGTCTTTGTACTTCATTTGGTACGTTCAATATTAATTTTAAACAGTCTTAATTTTAAACAGTCCTCAGGTTGTGACATGTTGTTACATATTTGGCCCCAAGGTATGGTCTGTCTCCTTCTCCTAGGACTAATCTCAATTTTGACAGGTCATCCAATTCCTTGAAATCTGGGGTTGTTTGTCTCTCTATGTCTGTCCCTGTCTGTCACTCTCTCGCTCTCAGACCCATTTTGAAGGGGTGCAGCCTAGGAGTGTCAATTTTTGATGATGTCAATTCCTGCCGGCTGTGTCCATTTTGATGAGCTCACCACCCACCCCTCCCCCCACAGCAGCCATTTTGATGATGTTTTCAATTCCTGGCTGTCATTGGTGTCTGAGTGAGTTTGCAGCTGCTCTCTCTCTCTATCTCTTCCCCCTCAATAACATCATGGCTGATCTGATCTTGGCCTCAACTTCACTGACCTGCCTGTTCCCCATGACCCTTGACTCCCCTATCTGTCTATCTCCGCCTTGAATATATTCACTGACTCCGCCTCCACAGCGCTCTGGGGTCGAGAATTCCACAGATTCCCCATCCTCTGGGAGAAGAAATTCCTCCTCATCTCCGCCTTAAATGGGCGACCCCTTATCCTGAAACTGTGCCCCCTCGTTCTAGATTGCCCCACGAGGGGAAACATCCTCTCAGCATCTACCCTGTCAATCCCCCTCAGAATCTGCATACATTAAGGGCTATTCAACTATGGGAGGCACATCAGGCAAGCACATTCACTCAGATGCCTTCCTTTTTCTTGCAGGCCAAGCTCTCTCAGAACAGCCGGGAGCAGCAACGCACGGGAGGAGGACGACCAGCTGATCTACACATCCTCACCAATTTGGAGGCGAGAGTGCACAGGATCGTTGTCAGCCATACGTGCCATGACCGCTGGAGTGGTCGACCCCCTTGGGGACAGCAGTGGTATGGTCATCAGCTTTCTCTCCTCTCTCACACCACTCGCCCCTCAAAACACCAGCCTTTTACACTTTCAATCCAACTTACTAACTGTCTCCAGTCCTTGCTCCCTTACTGCCCCCCTGTCCTCACGCTAAAGCCACTCTTGTAACTACCTGCTTTCAGATAGTGAACCACCAGCTGACCAGCCTGTCCCTCAACCTGCCAGTGGCAGCGACGCCCCAGGCGAGGAGGAAGAGGAAGCCGGAGCCTCACCGCCTGCGTCTCCCGAGGAAGCCCATTCTAACACCAGCCCCTCACCCTCTTCAATTAAAACCCTGTCTCCACTTTAAGGATTTTGTTCTTTTACAATCCATCATTACACCATTTCTGGAGTTTTATGATTCCTTTTGACAACAACCTGCATGGGAGACTGTAGATGGAGCTTTACTCTCTATCTAACCCGTGCTGTACCTGCCCTGGAAGTGTTTGATGGGACAGTGTAGAGGGAGCTTTACTCTGTATCTAGCCTGTGCTGTACCTGCCCTGGGAGTGTTTGATGGGACAGTGTAGAGGGAGCTTTACTCTGTATCTAACCCGTGCTGTACCTGCCCTGGGAGTGTTTGATGGGACAGTGTAGAGGGAGCTTTACTCTGTATCTAGCCTGTGCTGTACCTGCCCTGGGAGTGTTTGATGGGACAGTGTAGAGGGAGCTTTACTCTGTATCTAACCCGTGCTGTACCTGCCCTGGGAGTGTTTGATGGGACAGTGTAGAGGGAGCTTTACTCTGTATCTAACCCGTGCTGTACCTGCCCTGGGAGTGTTTGATGGGACAGTGTAGAGGGAGCTTTACTCTGTACCTAACCCGTGCTGTACCTGCCCTGGGAATGTTTGATGGGACAGTGTAGAGGGAGCTTTACTCTGTATCTAACCCGTGCTGTACCTGCCCTGGGAGTGTTTGCTGGGACAGTGTAGCGGGAGCTTCCCTCTGTATCTAACCCGTGCTGTACCTGCCCTGGGAGTGTTTGATGGGGCAGTGTAGAGGAAGCTTTACTCTGTACCTAACCCGTGCTGTACCTGCCCTGGGAGTGTTTGATGAGGCAGTGTAGAGGGAGATTTACTCTGTATGTAACCCGTGCTGTACCTGCCCTGGGAGTGTTTGATGGGACAGTGTAGAGGGAGCTTTACTCTGTATCTAACCCGTGCTGTACCTGCCCTGGGAGTGTTTGATGGGACAGTGTAGAGGGAGATTTACTCTCTATCTAACCCGTGCTGTACCTGCCCTGGGAGTGTTTGATGGGGACAGTGTAGAGGGAGCTTTACTCTGTACCTAACCCGTGCTGTACCTGCCCTGGGAGTGTTTGATGGGACAGTGTAGAGGGAGCTTTACTCTGTATCTAACCCGTGCTGTACCTGCCCTGGGAGTGTTTGATGGGACAGTGTAGAGGGAGATTTACTCTGTACCTAACCCGTGCTGTACCTGCCCTGGGAGTGTTTGATGGGACAGTGTAGAGGGAGCTTTACTCTGTATCTAACCCGTGCTGTACCTGCCCTGGGAGTGTTTGATGGGACAGTGTAGAGGGAGATTTACTCTGTATCTAACCCGTGCTGTACCTGCCCTGAGAGTGTTTAAAGAGAGCTTTACTCTATCGATTCTGTAGCAAACCTTGACAGATTGCAAGTCTGGGGATTCAGCGCATACACAGCGCAGACGGAAACACGGAACTTGCGGGGCCTCTACCAAGGCCTAAGTCGTCGTTACGGAGACCATGATTTCAGGGCCATTATCTTTGTTTAATGTAATCCTTCACTCCTGTGTATAAGACAGTGAGTCTCACGGCCGAAAATTCATTCAA
Source organism: Somniosus microcephalus (assembly GCF_052327205.1). Lineage (NCBI taxonomy): Eukaryota > Metazoa > Chordata > Chondrichthyes > Squaliformes > Somniosidae > Somniosus > Somniosus microcephalus. Next base: position 241,453 of record NW_028225355.1, read on the forward strand.
ATCTCAGTAAGAATACCCAGAACAGACTTTAATTGTCTATTATTGCATCATTTTTCTAAGGTGAACCCAGATATCTGCAGACCAACATTCGTCCACATGTGAATCCCTCCTCTCCATTTAAATCAAATCACGGTAACACGTTTATTTAATCTACCGAGGTTCAGTATTGAAATATACCAGGAGATCCAGGCACGTTTTGATAAAGCTGATTAACAATGAGTTCAGTGGGGAAATTTAGCAAACAACAGGCCGATTTTAATATGATACGGCAGGATCTGTCCAAAGTGGACTGGGATCAGCTACTTGACACCTCTCTGTCTCAGTCCCAAAGTAATCCCACTGCCCTGCTCTCTCCTGTTAGCCCTGTATCAATCCCCAACCTAATCCCACTGCCCCGCTCTCTCCCCAAAGCCCTGTATCAATCCCCAAACTAATCCCACTGCCCCGCTCTCTCCCCAAAGCCCTGTATCAATCCACAACCTAATCCCACTGCCCCGCTCTCTCCCCATAGCCCTGTATCAATCCCCAACCTAATCCCACTGCCCCGCTCTCTCCCCAAAGCCCTGTATCAATCCCCAACCTAATCCCACTGCCCCGCTCTCTCCCCAAAGCCCTGTATCAATCCCCAAACTAATCCCACTGCCCCGCTCTCTCCCCAAAGCCCTGTATCAATCCACAACCTAATCCCACTGCCCCGCTCTCTCCCCATAGCCCTGTATCAATCCCCAACCTAATCCCACTGCGCCGCTCTCTCCCCATAGCCCTGTATCAATCCCCAAACTAATCCCACTGCCCCGCTCTCACCCCATAGCCCTGCATCAATCCCAAACTAATCCCACTGCCCCGCTCTCTCCCCAAAGCCCTGTATCAATCCACGAAGTAATCACACTGCCCCGCTCTCTCCCCAAAGCCCTGTATCAATCCCCAACCTAATCCCACTGCCCCGCTCTCTCCCCAAAGCCCTGTATCAATCCACAAAGTAATCACACTGCCCCGCTCTCACCCCATAGCCCTGTATCAATCCCCAACCTAATCCCACTGCCCCGCTCTCTCCCCAAAGCCCTGTATCAATCCCCAACCTAATCCCACTGCCCCGCTCTCTCCCCAAAGCCCTGTATCAATCCACAAAGTAATCACACTGCCCCGCTCTCACCCCGTAGCCCTGCATCAATCCCAAACTTATCCCACTGCCCCGCTCTCTCCCCAAAGCCCTGTATCAATCCACAAAGTAATCACACTGCCCCGCTCTCACCCCATAGCCCTGTATCAATCCCCAACCTAATCCCACTGTGCCCCGCTCTCTCCCCAAAGCCCTGTATCAATCCCCAACCTAATCCCACTGCCCCGCTCTCTCCCCAAAGCCCTGTATCAATCCACAAAGTAATCACACTGCCCCGCTCTCACCCCATAGCCCTGCATCAATCCCAAACTTATCCCACTGCCCCGCTCTCTCCCCATAGTCCTGCATCAATCCCAAAGTAATCCCACTGCCCTGCTCTCACCTGTTAGCCCTGTATCAATCCCCAACTCGCTGTTTCTCACTCTCCCGCTATCTCACTCTCTCGCTCTCTCACTCTCTCGCTCTCTCAGTTGCTCTCTCGCTCGCTCGCGCTCCCTCGCTGGCTCGCTCTCTCGCTGGCTCTCTCTCTCAGTGGCTCTCTCGCTTTCTCTCGCTGGCTCGGTCTCTCTCTCGCTGTCTCTCGCTGTGTTTGATGGGACAGTGTAAAGGGAGCTTTACTCCAGATCTAACCCGTGCTGTACCTGCCCTGGGAGTGTTTGATGGGACAGTGTAGAGGGAGCTTTAATCTGTATCTAACCCGTGCTGTACCTGCCCTGGGAGTGTTTGATGGGACAGTGTAGAGGGAGCTTTACTCTGTATCTAACCCGTGCTTTACCTGCCCTGGGAGTGTTTGATGGGACAGTGTAGAGGGAGCTTTACTCTGTATCTAACCCGTGCTGTACCTGCCCTGGGAGTGTTTGATGGGACAGTGTAGAGGGAGCTTTACTCTGGATCTAACCCGTGCTTTACCTGCCCTGGAAGTGTTGATGGGACAGTGTAGAGGGAGCTTTACTCTGTATCTAACCCGTGCTGTACCTGCCCTGGGAGTGTTTGATGGGAGAGTGTAGAGGGAGCTTTACTCTGGATCGAACCCATGCTGTACCTGCCCTGGGCGTGATTGATGGTACAATGGCCGCTGGAAGGTGGGGAAAGCAATCATTTTTTAGTCGTGTGGTCTACGCTTCTCTAAGGTAGAAAGTCCCAACTCTTTCAGCCTATCTTGATAACTAAGATGCTTTAGACTGGGAATTAGTCTAGTGCCTCCTCCTCCTCTGCACCCTTTCCAAAGCCTCAATATCAACCACCTCAATCTCGCCCTCTGCCTCTCGCCCTCTGCCTCTCGCCCTCTGCCTCTCGCCCTCTGCCTCTCTCCCTCTCGCCCTCTCCCTCTCGCCCTCTGCCTCTAGCCCTCTGCCTCTCGCCCTATGCCTCTCGCCCTCTGCCTCTCCCTCTCGCCCTCTCCCTCTCGCCCTCTCCCTCTCGCCCTCTCCCTCTCGCCCTCTGCCTCTCGCCCTCTGCCTCTAGCCCTCTGCCTCTCGCCCTCTGCCTCTCGCCCTCTGCCTCTCGCCCTCTCCCTCTCTCCCTCTCTTCCTCTCGCCCTCTCGCCCTCTCCCTCTCGCCCTCTCCCTCTCGCCCTCTGCCTCTCGCCCTCTCCCTCTCTCCCTCTCTTCCTCTCGCCCTCTCCCTCTCGCCCTCTCCCTCTCGCCCTCTCCCTCTCGCCCTCTGCCTCTCGCCCTCTGCCTCTCGCCCTCTGCCTCTCTCCCTCTCTCCCTCTCCCTCTCTCCCTCTCGCCCTCTCCCTCTCGCCCTCTCCCTCTCTCCCTCTCTCCCTCTCGCCCTCTCCCTCTCGCCCTCTCCCTCTCGCCCTCTGCCTCTCGCCCTCTCCCTCTCGCCCTCTCCCTCTCGCCCTCTGCCTCTCGCCCTCTGCCTCTCTCCCTCTGCCTCTCGCCCTATGCCTCTCGCCCTCTGCCTCTCGCTCTCTGCCTCTCGCCCTCTCCCTCTCGCCCTCTCCCTTTCGCCCTCTCCCTCTCGCCCTCTGCCTCTCGCCCTCTGCCTCTCGCCCTCTGCCTCTCGCCCTCTGCCTCTCGCCCCATGCCCCTCGCCCCATGCATCTCGCCCTCTGCCTCTCGCCCTCTGCCTCTCGCCCTCTGCCTCTCTCCCTCTGCCTCTCGCCCTCTCCCTCTCGCCCTCTGCCTCTCTCCCTCTGCCTCTCTCCCTCTGCCTCTCTCCCTCTGCCTCTCGCCCTCTGCATCTCGCCCTCTGCATCTCGCCCTCTGCCTCTCGCCCTCTGCCTCTCGCCCTCTGCCTCTCGCCCTCTGCCTCTCTGCCACTCCTTCTCGCCCTCTGCCGCTCGCCCTCTGCCTCTCGCCCTCTGCCTCTCGCCCTCTGCATCTCGCCCTCTGCCTCTCGCCCTCTGCCTCTCGCCCTCTGCATCTCGCCCTCTGCCTCTCTCCCTCTGCCTCTCGCCCTCTGCCTCTCGCCCTCTGCATCTCGCCCTCTGCCTCTCGCCCTCTGCCCCTCGCCCTCTGCATCTCGCCCTCTGCCTCTCGCCCTCTCCCTCTCGCCCTCTGCCTCTCGCCCTCTGCCTCTCAGCCTCTGCCTCTCCCTCAATGTAACCAAGTTTCCTGACGATATAAATCTGCGTGGGACAGTTAGCTGTGAGGAGCCCACAAAGAGGCTGCAAAGGGCTATAGACAGGTTAAGTGAGAGGGCAATAAGGTGGCAAATGAAGTATAATGTGGAGAAATGTGAGGTTATTCACTTTGGTAGGAAGAATAGAAAAAATATATTCCTAAATGCTGAGAAACCATTAAATGTTGGTGTTCAGAGAGATATGGGTGTCCTCGTACAGGAAACACAGCCGATCCCAAATGGAACAACATTTGCTGAGATACAGAGCCCTGGATCCCGGCCAGCATTGTCTCGGGATGCTTTCGGTACTTTCTGAGAGACACCAGTCAGTGTACAGATATCTCCCAGAGAGAGAGGGACAGAGTGACACCAGTCAGTGTACAGATATCTCCCTGAGAGAGAGGGACTGAGAGACACCAGTCAGTGTACAGATATCTCCCTGAAAGAGAGGGTACTGAGAGACACCAGTCAGTGTACAGATATCTCCCAGAGAGAGAGGGACAGAGTGACACCAGTCAGTGTACAGATATCTCCCTGAGAGAGAGGGACTGAGAGACACCAGTCAGTGTACAGATATCTCCCTGAGAGAGAGGGACTGAGAGACACCAGTCAGTGTACAGATATCTCCCTGAGAGAGAGGGACTGAGAGACACCAGTCAGTGTACAGATATCTCCCAGAGAGAGAGGGACAGAGTGACACCAGTCAGTGTACAGATATCTCCCTGAGAGAGAGGGGACTGAGAGACACCAGTCAGTGTACAGATATCTCCCTGAAAGAGAGGGGACTGAGAGACACCAGTCAGTGTACAGATATCTCCCTGAAAGAGAGGGGACTGAGAGACACCAGTCAGTGTACAGATATCTCCCTGAGAGAGAGGGACTGAGAGACACCAGTCAGTGTACAGATATCTCCCTGAAAGAGAGGGGACTGAGAGACACCAGTCAGTGTACAGATATCTCCCTGAGGGGGAGAGGGACTGAGAGACACCAGTCAGTGTACAGATATCTCCCTGAGAGAGAGGGACTGAGAGACACCAGTCAGTGTACAGATATCTCCCTGAGAGAGAGGGACTGAGTGACACCAGTCAGTGTACAGATATCTCCCAGAGGGAGAAGTACTGAGAGACACCAATCAGTGTGCAGATACCTCCCTGAGGGAGAGGTACTGAGAGACACCAGTCAGTGTACAGATATCTCCCTGAGGGAGAGGTACTGAGACACACCAGTCAGTGCACAGATATCTCCCTGAGGGAGTGGGGCTGAGAGACACCACTCAGTGTGCAGATATTTCCCTGAGGGAGACGGATAAAGAGATACCAGTCAGTGCACAAATATCTCCCTGGGAGAGAGGGACTGAGAGACACCAGTCAAGGTACAGATATCTCCCTGAGGGAGAGGGACTGAGAGACACCAGTCAGTGTACAGATATCTCCCTGAGAGCGAGAGGGACTCAGAGACACCAGTCAGTGTACAAATATCTCCCTGAGAGAGAGGTACTGAGAGACACCAGTCAGTGCACAGATATCTCCCTGAGAGAGAGGTACTGAGTGACACCAGTCAGTGTACAGATATCTCCCCCAGCGCCCTGTGTTACTGACTGTATCTCTACTGATGTTAATCCAGCTCGCTCACACTGTCACTCAGTAACCCTCTCCCCCAGCGCCCTGTGTTACTGACTGTATCTCTACTGATGTTAATCCAGCTCCCTCACACTGTCACTCAGTAACCCTCTCCCCCAGCGCCCTGTGTTACTGACTGTATCTCTACTGATGTTAATCCAGCTCCCTCACACTGTCACTCAGTAACCCTCTCCCCCAGCACCCTGTGTTACTGACTGTATCTCTACTGATGTTAATCCAGCTCGCTCACACTGTCACTCAGTAACCCCTCTCCCCCAGCGCCCTGTGTTACTGACTGTATCTTTACTGATGTTAATCCAGCTCCCTCACACTGTCACTCAGTAACCCCTCTCCCCCAGCGCACTGTGTTACTGACTGTATCTCGACAGATGTTAATCCAGCTCCCTCACACTGTCACTCAGTAACCCCTCTCCCCCAGCGCCCTGTGTTACTGACTGTATCTCTACTGATGTTAATCCAGCTCCCTCACACTGTCACTCAGTAACCCTCTCCCTCAGCGCCCTGTGTTACTGACTGTATCTCGACTGATGTTAATCCAGCTCCCTCACACTGTCACTCAGTAACCCTCTCCCCCAGCGCCCTGTGTTACTGACTGTATCTCTACTGATGTTAATCCAGCTCCCTCACACTGTCACTCAGTAACCCTCTCCCCAGCGCCCTGTGTCACTGACTGTATCTCTACTGATGTTAATCCAGCTCCCTCACACTGTCATTCAGTAACCCCTCAACCCCAGCGCCCTGTGATACTGACTGTATCTCTACTGATGTTAACCCAGCTCCCCCACACTGTCACTCAGTAACCCCTCTCCCCCAGCGTCCTGTGTTACTGACTGTATCTCTACTGATGTTACTCCAGCTCCCTCACACTGTCACTCAGTAACGCTCTCCCCCAGTGACCTGTGTTACTGACTGTATCTCTACTGATGTTAATCCAGCTCCCTCACACTGTCACTCAGTAACCCCTCTCCCCCAGCGCCCTGTGATACTGACTGTATCTCTACTGATGTTAATCCAGCTCCCTCACACTGTCACTCAGTAACCCTCTCCCCAGCGCCCTGTGTCACTGACTGTATCTCTACTGATGTTAATCCAGCTCCCTCACACTGTCATTCAGTAACCCCTCAACCCCAGCGCCCTGTGATACTGACTGTATCTCTACTGATGTTAACCCAGCTCCCCCACACTGTCACTCAGTAACCCCTCTCCCCCAGCGCCCTGTGTTACTGACTGTATCTCTACTGATGTTAATCCAGCTCCCTCACACTGTCACTCAGTAACCCCTCTCCCCCAGCGCCCTGTGTTACTGACTGTATCTCTACTGATGTTAATCCAGCTCCCTCACACTGTCACTCAGTAACCTCTCCCCCAGCGCCCTGTGTTACTGACTGTATCTCTACTGATGTTAATCCAGCTCGCTCACACTGTCACTCAGTAACCCCTCTCCCCCAGCGCCCTGTGTTACTGACTGTATCTCTACTGATGTTAATCCAGCTCCCTCACACTGTCACTCAGTAACCTCTCCCCCAGCGTCCTGTGTTACTGACTGTATCTCTACTGATGTTAATCCAGCTCCCTCACACTGTCACTCAGTAAACCCTCTCCCCCAGCGCCCTGTGTTACTGACTGTATCTCTACTGATGTTAATCCAGCTCCCCCACACTGTAATTCAGTAACCCCACTCCCCCAGTGCCCTGTGTCACTGACTGTATCTCTACTGATGTTAGGCCTGCTCCCTCACACTGTCACTCAGTAACCCTCTCCCCCAGCGCCCTGTGTTACTGACTGTATCTCTACTGAACTTAACCCAGCTCCCCCACACTGTAATTCAGTAACCCCACTCCCCCAGTGCCCTGTGTCACTGACTGTATCTCTACTGATGTTAGGCCTGCTCCCTCACACTGTCACTCAGTAACCCTCTCCCCCAGCGCCCTGTGTTACTGACTGTATCTCTACTGAACTTAACCCAGCTCCCCCACACTGTAATTCAGTAACCCCACTCCCCCAGTGCCCTGTGTCACTGACTGTATCTCTACTGATGTTAGGCCTGCTCCCTCACACTGTCACTCAGTAACCCTCTCCCCCAGCGCCCTGTGTTACTGACTGTATCTCTACTGAACTTAACCCAGCTCCCCCACACTGTAATTCAGTAACCCCACTCCCCCAGTGCCCTGTGTCACTGACTGTATCTCTACTGATGTTAGGCCTGCTCCCTCACAGTCACTCAGTAACCCCACTGCCCCAGCGCCCTGTCTTACTGACTATGCCTCTACGTTAACCCAGCTCCCTCACACAGTCACTCAGTAACCTCTCTCCCCCAGCGCCCTGTGTTACTGACTGTATCTCTACTGATGTTAATCCAGCTACCTCACACTGTCACTCAGTAACCCTCTCCCCCAGCGCCCTGTGTTACTGACTGTATCTCTACTGAACTTAACCCAGCTCCCCCACACTGTAATTCAGTAACCCCACTCCCCCAGTGCCCTGTGTCACTGACTGTATCTCTACTGATGTTAGGCCTGCTCCCTCACAGTCACTCAGTAACCCCACTGCCCCAGCGCCCTGTCTTACTGACTATGCCTCTACGTTAACCCAGCTCCCTCACACAGTCACTCAGTAACCTCTCTCCCCCAGCGCCCTGTGTTACTGACTGTATCTCTACTGATGTTAATCCAGCTCCCCCACACAGTCACTCAGTAACCCCACTGCCCCAGCGCCCTGTCTTACTGACTATGCCTCTACGTTAACCCAGCTCCCTCACACAGTCACTCAGTAACCTCTCTCCCCCAGTGCCCTGTGTTACTGACTGTATCTCTACTGATGTTAATCCTGCTCCCCCACACAGTCACTCAGTAACCTCTCTCCCCCAGCACCCTGTGTTACTGACTGTATCTCTACTGATGTTAATCCTGCTCCCTCACACAGTCACTCAGTAACCCTCTCCCTCAGCGCCCTGTGTTACTGACTGTATCTCTACTGATGTTAATCCTGCTCCCTCACACAGTCACTCAGTAACCCCACTCCCCCAGCGCCCTGTCTTACTGATTGTGCCTCTACGTTAACCCAGCTCCCTCACACTGTCACTCAGTAACCTCTCTCCCCCAGCGCCCTGCATTAATTTATGTATTTCTACTGATGTTGATCCCCTCTCATTCTTCTAAACTCCAATGAGTATAGGCTCCACAGGTTAATTGAGTGTTAATCGAAACAAGAGTTACGTAATGATGTATAAAAATTGCAGGAAGCTACTTTAGAAGAAACCACTCTTTGTTTATAGAGAAAGACACAGAAAATACTCTGATAATGTTCAATTCGATTTGGTTGAATGTTTGAAATTGAAGATTAAAAATTGTGAGTACAATGAAGTTTGCTTCCCGCTATTAATTGCAAAGTACTTAAAATAATTCAACACTCCTCGTGATAAGAGCAGGGATTAATATTGTGGGGAATGTTTGAGAGAAAAGCATCAGAAGCGAAATTGGTAAATTATAAATCATTACGTCAACATATGAGTGAACATTTCCAAGTCAGTCTGACTTGTCTTTCTTACTGGACAGCAAAACCAATGTTTATTTCTGTTAAGTCATAGCTTTTCCTGCTTTTTGTTTATAATTCAGTGACACAAATTGTGTGTATATTTGTAAATTGTAAAATAACAACAAGAAATCACATTTCTGTGACATTTTTTATGCCTTAAACAATTGAAGTTGTGGTTTGGAATCTAGCTGGTAAATGTAGTTTCTTCACCTGAAAGATTTGAGTGTTTAAAGTTAATGGAGGATATGGGATCAAATGCTGTTTGCGACATTCCTGCATTGTTGAACTGTATGATATCATTGCAGTGCCATTGTTGAATGGAGGTGCCGGTTTTGCCCAGGCCAGCACTCTGATCTGTTGCATCCTGTGTAGATCAGAAACAGGTTAAGATGTTCATAGTAAACAGCCCAAGACAATGGAATGGGTAATCAATGTCTGGCCAACGCCAGAGTCTTGAAACACACGAGATGGTGGAATATACAAAACCAGACCAGATGAGGCAGCAGGTGTTACCACACATTCTAGTTCTGCATCTCCTGTGACTTTGGAGCAGGTTCTGTTTAACTTTAAAATGTCTCTCTCAAATAATAGGCCTGAGAGAAATTGAGAACAGGCATTCTGAGAGTTTCAAAGAGAGAAGGTGTAGAGATTTCAAGAAATATAAAATTATAAATGAATAACGGAAAGGTAGAGAGAGATACAGAACTATAGAGAGAGATCAATATACAGAGAGGCACATAGAGAGAGCGGTACACCAGTCAGTGTACAGATATCTCCCTGAGGGAGAGGTACTGAGTGACACCAGTCAGTGTGCAGATATCTCCCAGAGGGAGAGGTACGAGAGACACCAGTCAGTGTACAGATATCTCCCTGAGAGAGAGGGACTGAGAGACACCAGTCAGTGTACAGATATCTCCCTGAGGGAGAGGGGACTGAGTGACACCAGTCAGTGTACAGATATCTCCCTGAGAGAGAGGGACTGAGAGACACGAGTCAGTGCACAAATATCTCCCTGAGAGAGAGGGACTGAGAGACACCAGTCAGTGTACAGATATCTCCCAGAGGGAGAGGTACGAGAGACACCAGTCAGTGTACAGATATCTCCCTGAGAGAGAGGGACTGAGAGACACCAGTCAGTGTACAGATATCTCCCCGAGGGAGTGGGACAGAGAGACACGAGTCAGTGTACAGATATCTCGCTGAGCGAGAGGGACTGAGAGACACGAGTCAGTGCACAAATATCTCCCTGGGAGAGAGGGACTGAGAGACACCAGTCAAGGTACAGATATCTCGCTGAGCGAGAGGGACTGAGAGACACGAGTCAGTGTACAGATATCTCCCTGGGTGACTGAGAGTCACCAATAAAGTGCAAAAAAGTCACATACACACACCAACATTACATGTGGACCAGGCCCGAATGAAATCAATAGGGTTTAATCCAGCAACAGCTGATAATAATAGACCTGAACCACATCTCACACAAACACCAGCTTTTGCAAACTCTCTCTATCTCTCTCTGTCTATCTCTCTCTGTCTCTCTATGTCTGTCCCTGTCTGTCACTCTCTCGCTCTCAGACCCATTTTGAAGGGGTGCAGCCTAGGAGTGTCAATTTTTGATGATGTCAATTCCTGCCGGCTGTGTCCATTTTGATGAGCTCACCACCCACCCCTCCCCCCACAGCAGCCATTTTGATGATGTTTTCAATTCCTGGCTGTCATTGGTGTCTGAGTGAGTTTGCAGCTGCTCTCTCTCTCTATCTCTTCCCCCTCAATAACATCATGGCTGATCTGATCTTGGCCTCAACTTCACTGACCTGCCTGTTCCCCATGACCCTTGACTCCCCTATCTGTCTATCTCCGCCTTGAATATATTCACTGACTCCGCCTCCACAGCGCTCTGGGGTCGAGAATTCCACAGATTCCCCATCCTCTGGGAGAAGAAATTCCTCCTCATCTCCGCCTTAAATGGGCGACCCCTTATCCTGAAACTGTGCCCCCTCGTTCTAGATTGCCCCACGAGGGGAAACATCCTCTCAGCATCTACCCTGTCAATCCCCCTCAGAATCTGCATACATTAAGGGCTATTCAACTATGGGAGGCACATCAGGCAAGCACATTCACTCAGATGCCTTCCTTTTTCTTGCAGGCCAAGCTCTCTCAGAACAGCCGGGAGCAGCAACGCACGGGAGGAGGACGACCAGCTGATCTACACATCCTCACCAATTTGGAGGCGAGAGTGCACAGGATCGTTGTCAGCCATACGTGCCATGACCGCTGGAGTGGTCGACCCCCTTGGGGACAGCAGTGGTATGGTCATCAGCTTTCTCTCCTCTCTCACACCACTCGCCCCTCAAAACACCAGCCTTTTACACTTTCAATCCAACTTACTAACTGTCTCCAGTCCTTGCTCCCTTACTGCCCCCCTGTCCTCACGCTAAAGCCACTCTTGTAACTAGCTGCTTTCAGATAGTGAACCACCAGCTGACCAGCCTGTCCCTCAACCTGCCAGTGGCAGCGACGCCCCAGGCGAGGAGGAAGAGGAAGCCGGAGCCTCACCGCCTGCGTCTCCCGAGGAAGCCCATTCTAACACCAGCCCCTCACCCTCTTCAATTAAAACCCTGTCTCCACTTTAAGGATTTTGTTCTTTTACAATCCATCATTACACCATTTCTGGAGTTTTATGATTCCTTTTGACAACAACCTGCATGGGAGACTGTAGATGGAGCTTTACTCTGTATCTAACCCGTGCTGTACCTGCCCTGGAAGTGTTTGATGGGACAGTGTAGAGGGAGCTTTACTCTGTATCTAGCCTGTGCTGTACCTGCCCTGGGAGTGTTTGATGGGACAGTGTAGAGGGAGCTTTACTCTGTATCTAGCCTGTGCTGTACCTGCCCTGGGAGTGTTTGATGGGACAGTGTAGAGGGAGCTTTACTCTGTATCTAACCCGTGCTGTACCTGCCCTGGGAGTGTTTGATGGGACAGTGTAGAGGGAGCTTTACTCTGTATCTAACCCGTGCTGTACCTGCCCTGGGAGTGTTTGATGGGACAGTGTAGAGGGAGCTTTACTCTGTACCTAACCCGTGCTGTACCTGCCCTGGGAATGTTTGATGGGACAGTGTAGAGGGAGCTTTACTCTGTATCTAACCCGTGCTGTACCTGCCCTGGGAGTGTTTGCTGGGACAGTGTAGCGGGAGCTTCCCTCTGTATCTAACCCGTGCTGTACCTGCCCTGGGAGTGTTTGATGGGGCAGTGTAGAGGAAGCTTTACTCTGTACCTAACCCGTGCTGTACCTGCCCTGGGAGTGTTTGATGAGGCAGTGTAGAGGGAGATTTACTCTGTATGTAACCCGTGCTGTACCTGCCCTGGGAGTGTTTGATGGGACAGTGTAGAGGGAGCTTTACTCTGTATCTAACCCGTGCTGTACCTGCCCTGGGAGTGTTTGATGGGACAGTGTAGAGGGAGATTTACTCTGTATCTAACCCGTGCTGTACCTGCCCTGGGAGTGTTTGATGGGGACAGTGTAGAGGGAGCTTTACTCTGTACCTAACCCGTGCTGTACCTGCCCTGGGAGTGTTTGATGGGACAGTGTAGAGGGAGATTTACTCTGTGTGTAACCCGTGCTGTACCTGCCCTGGGAGTGTTTGATGGGACAGTGTAGAGGGAGATTTACTCTGTATCTAACCCGTGCTGTACCTGCCCTGGGAGTGTTTGATGGGGACAGTGTAGAGGGAGCTTTACTCTGTACCTAACCCGTGCTGTACCTGCCCTGGGAGTGTTTGATGGGACAGTGTAGAGGGAGCTTTACTCTGTATCTAACCCGTGCTGTACCTGCCCTGGGAGTGTTTGATGGGACAGTGTAGAGGGAGATTTACTCTGTACCTAACCCGTGCTGTACCTGCCCTGGGAGTGTTTGATGGGACAGTGTAGAGGGAGCTTTACTCTGTATCTAACCCGTGCTGTACCTGCCCTGGGAGTGTTTGATGGGACAGTGTAGAGGGAGATTTACTCTGTATCTAACCCGTGCTGTACCTGCCCTGAGAGTGTTTAAAGAGAGCTTTACTCTATCGATTCTGTAGCAAACCTTGACAGATTGCAAGTCTGGGGATTCAGCGCATACACAGCGCAGACGGAAACACGGAACTTGCGGGGCCTCTACCAAGGCCTAAGTCGTCGTTACGGAGACCATGATTTCAGGGCCATTATCTTTGTTTAATGTAATCCTTCACTCCTGTGTATAAGACAGTGAGTCTCACGGCCTAAAATTCATTCAAATCTCAGTAAGAATACCCAGAACAGACTTTAATTGTCTATTATTGCATCATTTTTCTAAGGTGAACCCAGATATCTGCAGACCAACATTCGTCCACATGTGAATCCCTCCTCTCCATTTAAATCAAATCACGGTAACACGTTTATTTAATCTACCGAGGTTCTGTATTGAAATATACCAGGAGATCCAGGCACGTTTTGATAAAGCTGATTAACAATGAGTTCAGTGGGGAAATTTAGCAAACAACAGGCCGATTTTAATATGATACGGCAGGATCTGTCCAAAGTGGACTGGGATCAGCTACTTGACACCTCTCTGTCTCAGTCCCAAAGTAATCCCACTGCCCTGCTCTCTCCTGTTAGCCCTGTATCAATCCCCAACCTAATCCCACTGCCCCGCTCTCTCCCCAAAGCCCTGTATCAATCCCCAACCTAATCCCACTGCCCCGCTCTCTCCTGTTAGCCCTGTATCAATCCCCAACCTAATCCCACTGCCCCGCTCTCTCCCCAAAGCCCTGTATCAATCCCCAAACTAATCCCACTGCCCCGCTCTCTCCCCAAAGCCCTGTATCAATCCACAACCTAATCCCACTGCCCCGCTCTCTCCCCATAGCCCTGTATCAATCCCCAACCTAATCCCACTGACCCGCTCTCTCCCCAAAGCCCTGTATCAATCCCCAACCTAATCCCACTGCCCCGCTCTCTCCCCATAGCCCTGTATCAATCCCCAACCTAATCCCACTGCCCCGCTCTCTCCCCAAAGCCCTGTATCAATCCCCAACCTAATCCCACTGCCCCGCTCTCTCCCCATAGCCCTGTATCAATCCCCAACCTAATCCCACTGCCCCGCTCTCTCCCCAAAGCCCTGTATCAATCCCCAAACTAATCCCACTGCCCCGCTCTCTCCCCAAAGCCCTGTATCAATCCACAACCTAATCCCACTGCCCCGCTCTCTCCCCATAGCCCTGTATCAATCCCCAACCTAATCCCACTGCGCCGCTCTCTCCCCATAGCCCTGTATCAATCCCCAAACTAATCCCACTGCCCCGCTCTCACCCCATAGCCCTGCATCAATCCCAAACTAATCCCACTGCCCCGCTCTCTCCCCAAAGCCCTGTATCAATCCACGAAGTAATTACACTGCCCCGCTCTCTCCCCAAAGCCCTGTATCAATCCCCAACCTAATCCCACTGCCCCGCTCTCTCCCCAAAGCCCTGTATCAATCCACAAAGTAATCACACTGCCCCGCTCTCACCCCATAGCCCTGTATCAATCCCCAACCTAATCCCACTGCCCCGCTCTCTCCCCAAAGCCCTGTATCAATCCCCAACCTAATCCCACTGCCCCGCTCTCTCCCCAAAGCCCTGTATCAATCCACAAAGTAATCACACTGCCCCGCTCTCACCCCGTAGCCCTGCATCAATCCCAAACTTATCCCACTGCCCCGCTCTCTCCCCAAAGCCCTGTATCAATCCACAAAGTAATCACACTGCCCCGCTCTCACCCCATAGCCCTGTATCAATCCCCAACCTAATCCCACTGTGCCCCGCTCTCTCCCCAAAGCCCTGTATCAATCCCCAACCTAACCCCACTGCCCCGCTCTCTCCCCAAAGCCCTGTATCAATCCACAAAGTAATCACACTGTCCCGCTCTCACCCCATAGCCCTGCATCAATCCCAAACTTATCCCACTGCCCCGCTCTCTCCCCATAGTCCTGCATCAATCCCAAAGTAATCCCACTGCCCTGCTCTCACCTGTTAGCCCTGTATCAATCCCCAACTCGCTGTTTCTCACTCTCCCGCTATCTCACTCTCTCGCTCTCTCACTCTCTCGCTCTCTCAGTTGCTCTCTCGCTCGCTCGCGCTCCCTCGCTGGCTCGCTCTCTCGCTGGCTCTCTCTCTCAGTGGCTCTCTCGCTTTCTCTCGCTGGCTCGGTCTCTCTCTCGCTGTCTCTCGCTGTGTTTGATGGGACAGTGTAAAGGGAGCTTTACTCCAGATCTAACCCGTGCTGTACCTGCCCTGGGAGTGTTTGATGGGACAGTGTAGAGGGAGCTTTAATCTGTATCTAACCCGTGCTGTACCTGCCCTGGGAGTGTTTGATGGGACAGTGTAGAGGGAGCTTTACTCTGTATCTAACCCGTGCTTTACCTGCCCTGGGAGTGTTTGATGGGACAGTGTAGAGGGAGCTTTACTCTGTATCTAACCCGTGCTGTACCTGCCCTGGGAGTGTTTGATGGGACAGTGTAGAGGGAGCTTTACTCTGGATCTAACCCGTGCTTTACCTGCCCTGGAAGTGTTGATGGGACAGTGTAGAGGGAGCTTTACTCTGTATCTAACCCGTGCTGTACCTGCCCTGGGAGTGTTTGATGGGAGAGTGTAGAGGGAGCTTTACTCTGGATCGAACCCATGCTGTACCTGCCCTGGGCGTGATTGATGGTACAATGGCCGCTGGAAGGTGGGGAAAGCAATCATTTTTTAGTCGTGTGGTCTACGCTTCTCTAAGGTAGAAAGTCCCAACTCTTTCAGCCTATCTTGATAACTAAGATGCTTTAGACTGGGAATTAGTCTAGTGCCTCCTCCTCCTCTGCACCCTTTCCAAAGCCTCAATATCAACCACCTCAATCTCGCCCTCTGCCTCTCGCCCTCTGCCTCTCGCCCTCTGCCTCTCTCCCTCTCGCCCTCTCCCTCTCGCCCTCTGCCTCTAGCCCTCTGCCTCTCGCCCTCTGCCTCTCGCCCTCTGCCTCTCGCCCTCTCCCTCTCTCCCTCTCTTCCTCTCGCCCTCTCCCTCTCGCCCTCTCCCTCTCGCCCTCTGCCTCTCGCCCTCTGCCTCTCGCCCTCTGCCTCTCGCCCTCTGCCTCTCTCCCTCTCTCCCTCTCCCTCTCTCCCTCTCTCCCTCTCTCCCTCTCGCCCTCTCCCTCTCACCCTCTCCCTCTCGCCCTCTCCCTCTCTCCCTCTCTCCCTCTCGCCCTCTCGCCCTCTGCCTCTCTCCCTCTGCCTATCTCCCTCTGCCTCTCGCCCTCTGCCTCTCGCCCTCTGCCTCTCGCCCCATGCCCCTCGCCCCATGCATCTCGCCCTCTGCCTCTCGCCCCATGCCCCTCGCCCTCTGCCCCTCGCCCTCTGCCTCTCACCCTCTGCCTCTCACCCTCTGCCTCTCGCCCTCTGCCTCACGCCCCATGCCCCTCGCCCTCTGCCTCTCACCCTCTGCCTCTCACCCTCTGCCTCTCGCCCTCTGCCTCTCGCCCTCTGCCTCTCGCCCTCTGCCTCTCGCACTCTGCCTCTCGCCCTCTGCCTCTCTCCCTCTGCCTCTCGCCCTCTGCCTCTCACCCTCTGCCTCTCGCCCACTGCCTCTCGCCCCATGCCCCTCGCCCTCTGCCTCTCACACTCTGCCTCTTGCTCTCTGCCTCTCGCCCTCTGCCGCTCGCCCTCTGCCTCTCGCCCCATGCCCCTCGCCCTCTGCATCTCGCCCTCTGCCTCTCGCCCTCTGGCTCTCGCCCTCTCCCTCTCGCCCTCTGCCTCTGGCCCCATGCCCCTCGCCCTCTGCCTCTCACCCTCAGCCTCTCGCCCTCTGCCTCTCGCCCTCTGCCTCTCGCCCTGTGCCTCTCGCCCTCTGCCTCCCTCCCTCTGCCTCTCGCCCTCTGCCGCTCGCCCTCTGCCTCTCGCCCCATGCCCCTCGCCCTCTGCATCTCGCCCTCTGCCTCTCGCCCTCTGGCTCTCGCCCTCTCCCTCTCGCCCCCTGCCTCTCACCCTCTGCCTCTCACCCTCTGCCTCTCGCCCACTGCCTCTCGCCCTCTGCCTCTCGCCCTCTGCCTCTCGCCCCATGCCTCTCGCCCTCTGCCTCTCGCCCCATGCCCCTCGCCCTCTGCATCTCGCCCTCTGCCTCTCGCCCTCTGGCTCTCGCCCTCTCCCTCTCGCCCTCTCCCTCTCGCCCTCTCCCTCTCGCCCCCTGCCTCTCACCCTCTGCCTCTCACCCTCTGCCTCTCGCCCTCTGCCTCTCGCCCTCTGCCTCTCACCCTCTGCCTCTCGCCCCATGCCTCTCGCCCTCTGCCTCTCTGCCTCTCCTTCTCGCCCTCTGCATCTCGCCCTCTGCCTCTCGCCCTCTGCCTCTCGCCCTCTGCATCTCGCCCTCTGCCTCTCTCGCTCTGCCTCTCGCCCTCTGCCTCTCGCCCTCTGCATCTCGCCCTCTGCCTCTCGCCCTCTGCCTCTCGCCCTCTGCATCTCGCCCTCTGCCTCTCGCCCTCTCCCTCTCGCCCTCTGCCTCTCGCCCTCTGCCTCTCAGCCTCTGCCTCTCCCTCAATGTAACCAAGTTGCCTGACGATATAAATCTGCGTGGGACAGTTAGCTGTGAGGAGCCCACAAAGAGGCTGCAAAGGGCTATAGACAGGTTAAGTGAGAGGGCAATAAGGTGGCAAATGAAGTATAATGTGGAGAAATGTGAGGTTATTCACTTTGGTAGGAAGAATAGAAAAAATATATTCCTAAATGCTGAGAAACCATTAAATGTTGGTGTTCAGAGAGATATGGGTGTCCTCGTACAGGTAACACAGCCGATCCCAAATGGAACAACATTTGCTGAGATACGGAGCCCTGGATCCCGGCCAGCATTGTCTCGGGATGCTTTCGGTACTTTCTGAGAGACACCAGTCAGTGTACAGATATCTCCCAGAGGGCGAGGGACTGAGAGACACCAGTCAGTGTACAGATATCTCCCTGAGAGAGAGGGACTGAGAGACACCAGTCAGTGTACAGATATCTCCCTGAGAGAGAGGGGACCGAGAGACACCAGTCAGTGTACAGATATCTCCCAGAGAGAGAGCGACAGAGTGACACCAGTCAGTGTACAGATATCTCCCTGAAAGAGAGGGGACTGAGAGACACCAGTCAGTGTACAGGTATCTCCCTGAGAGAGAGGGGACTGAGAGACACCAGTCAGTGTACAGATATCTCCCTGAGAGAGAGGGACTGAGAGACACCAGTCAGTGTACAGATATCTCCCTGAGAGAGAGGGACTGAGAGACACAAGTCAGTGTACAGATATCTCCCTGAGGGGGAAGGGGACTGAGAGACACCAGTCAGTGTACAGATATCTCCCTGAGAGAGAGGGACTGAGAGACACCAGTCAGTGTACAGATATCTCCCTGAGGGAGAGGGACTGAGAGACACCAGTCAGTGTACAGATATCTCCCTGAGGGGGAGAGGGGACTGAGAGACACCAGTCAGTGTACAGATATCTCCCTGAGAGAGAGGGACTGAGAGACACCAGTCAGTGTACAGATATCACCCTGAGAGAGAGGGACTGAGAGACACCAGTCAGTGTACAGATATCTCCCTGAGGGGACTGAGAGACACCAGTCAGTGTACAGATATCTCCCTGAGAGAGAGGGACTGAGAGACACCAGTCAGTGTACAGATATCTCCCTGAGAGAGAGGGACTGAGAGACACCAGTCAGTGTACAGATATCTCCCTGAGAGAGAGGGGACTGAGAGACACCAGTCAGTGTACAGATATCTCCCTGAGAGAGAGGGGACTGAGAGACACCAGTCAGTGTACAGATATCTCCCTGAGAGAGGGGGACTGAGAGACACCAGTCAGTGTACAGATATCTCCCAGAGAGAGAGGGGACTGAGAGACACCATTCAGTGTACAGATATCTCCCTGAGGGAGAGGGACAGAGTGACACCAGTCAGTGTACAGATATCTCCGTGAGAGAAAGGGGACTGAGAGACACCAGTCAGTGTACAGATATCTCCCTGAGAGAGAGGGGACTGAGAGACACCAGTCAGTGTACAGATATCTCCCAGAGAGAGAGGGACTGAGAGACACCAGTCAGTGTACAGATATCTCCGTGAGAGAGAGGGGACTGAGAGACACCAGTCAGTGTACAGATATCTCCCTGAGAGAAAGGGGACTGAGAGACACCAGTCAGTGTACAGATATCTCCCTGAGAGAGAGGGACTGAGAGACACCAGTCAGTGTACAGATATCTCCCTGAGAGAGAGGGAACTGAGAGACACCAGTCAGTGTACAGATATCTCCCAGAGAGAGAGGGACTGAGAGACACCAGTCAGTGTACAGATATCTCCCTTAGAGAGAGGGGACTGAGAGACACCAGTCAGTGTACAGATATCTCCCTGAGGGAGTGGGGACTGAGAGACACCAGTCAGAGTACAGATATCTCCCTGAGAGAGAGGGGACTGAGAGATATGGGTGTCCTCGTACAGGAAACACTGCCGATCCCAAATGGAACAACATTTGCTGAGATACGGAGCCCTGGATCCCGGCCAGCATTGTCTCGGGATGCTTTCGGTACTTTCTGAGAGACACCAGTCAGTGTACAGATATCTCCCTGAGGGAGAGGGACTGAGAGACACCAGTCAGTGTACAGATATCTCCCTGAGAGAGAGGGGACTGAGAGACACCAGTCAGTGTACAGATATCTCCCTGAGGGAGAGTGGACTGAGAGACACCAGTCAGTGTACAGATATCTCCCTGAGGGAGAGGGGACTGAGAGACACCAGTCAGTGTACAGATATCTCCCTGAGAGAGAGGGGACTGAGAGACACCAGTCAGTGTACAGATATCTCCCTGAGGGAGAGTGGACTGAGAGACACCAGTCAGTATACAGATATCTCCCTGAGGGAGAGGGGACTGAGAGACACCAGTCAGTGTACAGATATCACCCTGAGAGAGAGGGACTGAGAGACACCAGTCAGTGTACAGATATCTCCCTGAGGGAGAGGGACTGAGAGACACCAGTCAGTGTACAGATATCTCCCTGAGAGAGAGGGAATGAGAGACACCAGTCAGTGTACAGATATCTCCCAGAGAGAGAGGGACTGAGAGACACCAGTCAGTGTACAGATATCTCCCAGAGAGAGAGGGACTGAGAAACACCAGCCAGTGTACAGATATCTCCCTGAGAGAGAGGGGACTGAGAGACACCAGTCAGTGTACAGATATCTCCCTGAGGGAGTGGGGACTGAGAGGCACCAGTCAGTGTACAGATATCTCCCTGAGAGAGAGGGGACTGAGAGACACCAGTCAGTGTACAGATATCTCCCTGAGAGACAGGGAATGAGAGACACCAGTCAGTGTACAGATATCTCACTGAGAGAGAGGGGACTGAGAGACACCAGTCAGTGTACAGATATCTCCCTGAGAGAGAGGGACTGAGAGACACCAGTCAGTGTACAGATATCTCCCTGAGAGACAGGGAATGAGAGACACCAGTCAGTGTACAGATATCTCACTGAGAGAGAGGGGACTGAGAGACACCAGTCAGCGTACAGATATCTCCCTGAGAGAGAGGGACTGAGTGACACCAGTCAGTGTACAGATATCTCCCTGAGAGAGAGGGACTGAGAGACACCAGTCAGTGTACAGATATCTCACTGAGAGAGAGGGGACTGAGAGACACCAGTCAGTGTACAGATATCTCCCTGTGAGAGAGGGGACTGAGAGACACCAGTCAGTGTACAGATATCTCCCAGAGGGAGAGGTACTGAGTGACACCAGTCAGTGTACAGATATCTCCCTGAGGGAGAGGGACAGAGTGACACCAGTCAGTGTACAGATTTCTCCCTGAGGGAGAGGGGACGGAGTGACACAAGTCAGTGTACAGATATCTCCCTGAGGGAGAGGTACTGAGTGACACCAGTCAGTGTACAGATATCTCCCTGAGAGAGAGGGGACTGAGAGACACCAGTCAGTGTACAGATGTCTCCCTGAGGGAGAGGTACTGAGAGACACCAGTCAGTGTACAGGTATCTCCCTGAGGGAGAGGGACTGAGAGACACCAGTCAGTGTACAGATATCTCCCTGAGGGAGAGGGGACTGAGAGGCACCAGTCAGTGTACAGATATCTCCCTGAGAGAGAGGGACTGAGAGACACCAGTCAGTGTACAGATATCTCCCTGAGAGGGAGGTACTTAGTGACACCAGTCAGTGTACAGATATCTCCCTGAGAGAGAGGGACTGAGAGACACCAATCAGTGTACAGATATCTCCCTGAGGGCGAGGGACTGAGAGACACCAGTCAGTGTACAGATATCTCCCTGAGGGAGAGGGGACTGAGTGACACCATTCAGTGTACAGATATCTCCCTGAGGGAGAGGGACTGAGTGACACCAGTCAGTGTACAGATATCTCCCAGAGGGTGAGGGGCTGAGAGACACCAGTCAGTGTACAGATATCTCCGAGGGAGAGGGACTGAGAGACACCAGTCAGTGTACAGATATCTCCCTGAGGGAGAGGTACTGAGTGACACCAGTCAGTGTACAGATATCTCCCTGAGCGAGAGGGACTGAGAGGCACCAGTCAGTGTACAGATAACTCCCTGAGGGAGAGGGACTGAGAGACACCAGTCAGTGTACAGATACCTCACTGAGAGAGAGGGGATTGAGAGACACCAGTCAGTGTACAAATATCTCCCTGAGAGAGAGGGGACTGAGAGACACCAGTCAATGTACAGATATCTCCCTGAGAGAGGGGACTGAGAGACACCAGTCAGTGTACAGATATCTCCCTGAGAGAGAGGGACTGAGTGACACCAGTCAGTGTACAGATATCTCCCTGAGGGAGAGGGACTGAGAGACACCAGTCAGTGTACAGATATCTCCCTGAGGGAGAGGGACTGAGAGACACCATTCAGTGTACAGATATCTCCCTGAGAGAGAGGGACTGAGAGACAACAGTCAGTGTACAGATATCTCCCTGAGAGAGAGGGACTGAGTGACACCAGTCAATGTACAGACATCTCCCTGAGAGAGAGGGACTGAGTGACACCAGTCAGTGTACAGATATCTCCCTGAGGGAGAGGGACTGAGAGACACCAGTCAGTGTACAGATATCTCCCTGAGAGAGAGGCACTGAGTGACACCAGTCAGTGTACAGGTATCTCCCTGAGAGAGAGGGACTGATAGATACCAGTCAGTGTACAGATATCTTCCTGAGAGAGAGGTACTGAGTGACACCAGTCAGTGTACAGGTATCTCCCTGAGAGAGAGGGACTGAGAGACACCAGTCATTGTACACATATCTCCCTGAGAGGGAGGGACTGAGAGACACCAGTCAGTGTACAGATATCTCCCAGAGAGAGAGGGACTGAGAGACACCAGTCAGTGTACAGATATCTCCCTTAGAGAGAGGGGACTGAGAGACACCAGTCAGTGTACAGATATCTCCCTGAGGGAGTGGGGACTGAGAGACACCAGTCAGAGTACAGATATCTCCCTGAGAGAGAGGGGACTGAGAGATATGGGTGTCCTCGTACAGGAAACACTGCCGATCCCAAATGGAACAACATTTGCTGAGATACGGAGCCCTGGATCCCGGCCAGCATTGTCTCGGGATGCTTTCGGTACTTTCTGAGAGACACCAGTCAGTGTACAGATATCTCCCTGAGGGAGAGGGACTGAGAGACACCAGTCAGTGTACAGATATCTCCCTGAGAGAGAGGGGACTGAGAGACACCAGTCAGTGTACAGATATCTCCCTGAGGGAGAGTGGACTGAGAGACACCAGTCAGTGTACAGATATCTCCCTGAGGGAGAGGGGACTGAGAGACACCAGTCAGTGTACAGATATCTCCCTGAGAGAGAGGGGACTGAGAGACACCAGTCAGTGTACAGATATCTCCCTGAGGGAGAGTGGACTGAGAGACACCAGTCAGTATACAGATATCTCCCTGAGGGAGAGGGGACTGAGAGACACCAGTCAGTGTACAGATATCACCCTGAGAGAGAGGGACTGAGAGACACCAGTCAGTGTACAGATATCTCCCTGAGGGAGAGGGACTGAGAGACACCAGTCAGTGTACAGATATCTCCCTGAGAGAGAGGGACTGAGAGACACCAGTCAGTGTACAGATATCTCCCAGAGAGAGAGGGACTGAGAGACACCAGTCAGTGTACAGATATCTCCCAGAGAGAGAGGGACTGAGAAACACCAGCCAGTGTACAGATATCTCCCTGAGAGAGAGGGGACTGAGAGACACCAGTCAGTGTACAGATATCTCCCTGAGGGAGTGGGGACTGAGAGGCACCAGTCAGTGTACAGATATCTCCCTGAGAGAGAGGGGACTGAGAGACACCAGTCAGTGTACAGATATCTCCCTGAGAGACAGGGAATGAGAGACACCAGTCAGTGTACAGATATCTCACTGAGAGAGAGGGGACTGAGAGACACCAGTCAGTGTACAGATATCTCCCTGAGAGACAGGGAATGAGAGACACCAGTCAGTGTACAGATATCTCACTGAGAGAGAGGGGACTGAGAGACACCAGTCAGTGTACAGATATCTCCCTGAGAGAGAGGGACTGAGAGACACCAGTCAGTGTACAGATATCTCCCTGAGAGACAGGGAATGAGAGACACCAGTCAGTGTACAGATATCTCACTGAGAGAGAGGGGACTGAGAGACACCAGTCAGCGTACAGATATCTCCCTGAGAGAGAGGGACTGAGTGACACCAGTCAGTGTACAGATATCTCCCTGAGAGAGAGGGACTGAGAGACACCAGTCAGTGTACAGATATCTCACTGAGAGAGAGGGGACTGAGAGACACCAGTCAGTGTACAGATATCTCCCTGTGAGAGAGGGGACTGAGAGACACCAGTCAGTGTACAGATATCTCCCAGAGGGAGAGGTACTGAGTGACACCAGTCAGTGTACAGATATCTCCCTGAGGGAGAGGGACAGAGTGACACCAGTCAGTGTACAGATATCTCCCTGAGAGAGAGGGGACTGAGAGACACCAGTCAGTGTACAGATATCTCCCTGAGAGAGAGGGACTGAGAGACACCAGTCAGTGTACAGATATCTCCCTGAGAGAGAGGGGACTGAGAGACACCAGTCAGTGTACAGATATCTCCCTGAGAGAGAGGGACTGAGAGACACCAGTCAGTGTACAGATATCTCCCTGAGAGAGAGGGACTGAGAGACACCAGTCAGTGTACAGATATCTCCCTGAGGGAGAGGGAGAGAGTGACACCAGTCAGTGTACAGATTTCTCCCTGAGGGAGAGGGGACGGAGTGACACAAGTCAGTGTACAGATATCTCCCTGAGGGAGAGGGGACTGAGAGACACCAGTCAGTGTACAGATGTCTCCCTGAGGGAGAGGTACTGAGAGACACCAGTCAGTGTACAGGTATCTCCCTGAGGGAGAGGGACTGAGAGACACCAGTCAGTGTACAGATATCTCCCTGAGGGAGAGGGGACTGAGAGACACCAGTCAGTGTACAGATATCTCCCTGAGAGAGAGGGACTGAGAGACACCAGTCAGTGTACAGATATCTCCCTGAGAGGGAGGTACTTAGTGACACCAGTCAGTGTACAGATATCTCCCTGAGAGAGAGGGACTGAGAGACACCAATCAGTGTACAGATATCTCCCTGAGGGCGAGGGACTGAGAGACACCAGTCAGTGTACAGATATCTCCCTGAGGGAGAGGGGACTGAGTGACACCATTCAGTGTACAGATATCTCCCTGAGGGAGAGGGACTGAGTGACACCAGTCAGTGTACAGATATCTCCCAGAGGGTGAGGGGCTGAGAGACACCAGTCAGTGTACAGATATCTCCCTGAGGGAGAGGGACTGAGAGACACCAGTCAGTGTACAGATATCTCCCTGAGGGAGAGGTACTGAGTGACACCAGTCAGTGTACAGATATCTCCCTGAGCGAGAGGGACTGAGAGGCACCAGTCAGTGTACAGATAACTCCCTGAGGGAGAGGGACTGAGAGACACCAGTCAGTGTACAGATACCTCACTGAGAGAGAGGGGATTGAGAGACACCAGTCAGTGTACAAATATCTCCCTGAGAGAGAGGGGACTGAGAGACACCAGTCAATGTACAGATATCTCCCTGAGAGAGGGGACTGAGAGACACCAGTCAGTGTACAGATATCTCCCTGAGAGAGAGGGACTGAGTGACACCAGTCAGTGTACAGATATCTCCCTGAGGGAGAGGGACTGAGAGACACCAGTCAGTGTACAGATATCTCCCTGAGGGAGAGGGACTGAGAGACACCATTCAGTGTACAGATATCTCCCTGAGAGAGAGGGACTGAGAGACAACAGTCAGTGTACAGATATCTCCCTGAGAGAGAGGGACTGAGTGACACCAGTCAGTGTACAGACATCTCCCTGAGAGAGAGGGACTGAGTGACACCAGTCAGTGTACAGATATCTCCCTGAGGGAGAGGGACTGAGAGACACCAGTCAGTGTACAGATATCTCCCTGAGAGAGAGGCACTGAGTGACACCAGTCAGTGTACAGGTATCTCCCTGAGAGAGAGGGACTGATAGATACCAGTCAGTGTACAGATATCTTCCTGAGAGAGAGGTACTGAGTGACACCAGTCAGTGTACAGGTATCTCCCTGAGAGAGAGGGACTGAGAGACACCAGTCATTGTACACATATCTCCCTGAGAGGGAGGGACTGAGAGACACCAGTCAGTGTACAGATATCTCCCTGAGGGAGAGGTACTGAGTGACACCAGTCAGTGTACAGATATCTCCCTGAGGGAGAGGGACAGAGAGACACCAGTCAGAGTACAGATATCTCCCTGAGAGGGAGCGACTGAGAGACTCCAGTCAGTGTACAGATATCTCCCTGAGAGAGAGGTACTGAGTGACACCAGTCAGTGTACAGATATCTCCCAGGGGGAGAGGGACTGAGTGACACCAGTCAGTGTACAGATATCTCCCTGAGAGAGAGGGACTGAGAGACACCAGTCAGTGTACAGATATCTCCCTGAGGGAGAGGTACTGAGAGACACCAGTCAGTGTACAGATATCTCCCTGAGGGAGAGGGACTGAGAGACACCAGTCAGTGTACAGATATCTCCCTGAGGGAGAGGGGACTGAGAGACACCAGTCAGTGTACAGATATCTCCCTGAGAGAGAGGGACTGAGAGACACCAGTCAGTGTACAGATATCTCCCTGAGGGAGAGGGGACTGAGTGACACCAGTCAGTGTACAGATATCTCCCTGAGAGAGAGGGACTGAGAGACACCAGTCAGTGTACAGATATCTCCCTGAGAGGGAGGGACTGAGTGACACCAGTCAGTGTACAGATATCTCCCTGAGGGAGAGGTACTGAGAGACACCAGTCAGTGTAAAGATATCTCCCTGAGAGAGAGGGGACTGAGAGACACCAGTCAGTGTACAGATATCTCCCTGATGGAGAGGTACTGAGTGACACCAGTCAGTGTACAGATATCTCCCTGAGAGAGAGGGGACTGAGAGACACCAGTCAGTGTGCAGATATCTCCCTGAGGGTGAGGGACTGAGAGACACCAGTCAGTGTACAGATATCTCCCTGAGGGAGAGGTACTGAGAGACACCAGTCAGTGCACAGAAATCTCCCAGAGGGAGAGGGAAAGATAGACACCAGTCAGTGTACAGATATCTCCCTGAGAGAGAGGGACTGAGAGACATCAGTCAGTGTACAGATATCTCCTCGAGGGAGTGGGACAGAGAGACACCAGTCAGTGTACAGATATCTCCCTGAGGGAGAGGTACTGACTGACACCAGTCAGTGTGCAGATATCTCCCAGAGGGAGAAGTACTGAGAGACACCAGTCAGTGTGCAGATACCTCCCTGAGGGAGAGGTACTGAGAGACACCAGTCAGTGTACAGATATCTCCCTGAGGGAGAGGTACTGAGACACACCAGTCAGTGCACAGATATCTCCCTGAGGGAGTGGGGCTGAGAGACACCACTCAGTGTGCAGATATTTCCCTGAGGGAGACGGATAAAGAGATACCAGTCAGTGCACAAATATCTCCCTGGGAGAGAGGGACTGAGAGACACCAGTCAAGGTACAGATATCTCCCTGAGGGAGAGGGACTGAGAGACACCAGTCAGTGTACAGATATCTCCCTGAGAGCGAGAGGGACTCAGAGACACCAGTCAGTGTACAGATATCTCCCTGAGAGAGAGAGGGACTCAGAGACACCAGTCAGTGTACAAATATCTCCCTGAGAGAGAGGTACTGAGTGAAACCAGTCAGTGTACAGATATCTCCCCCAGCGCCCTGTGTTACTGACTGTATCTCTACTGATGTTAATCCAGCTCGCTCACACTGTCACTCAGTAACCCTCTCCCCCAGCGCCCTGTGTTACTGACTGTATCTCTACTGATGTTAATCCAGCTCCCTCACACTGTCACTCAGTAACCCTCTCCCCCAGCGCCCTGTGTTACTGACTGTATCTCTACTGATGTTAATCCAGCTCCCTCACACTGTCACTCAGTAACCCTCTCCCCCAGCACCCTGTGTTACTGACTGTATCTCTACTGATGTTAATCCAGCTCCCTCACACTGTCACTCAGCAACCCTCTCCCCAGCGCCCTGTGTCACTGACTGTATCTCTGCTGATGTTAATCCGGCTCCCTCACACTGTCACTCAGTAACCCCTCAACCCCAGCGCCCTGTGATACTGACTGTATCTCTACTGATGTTAACCCAGCTCCCCCACACTGTCACTCAGTAACCCCTCTCCCCCAGCGCCCTGTGATACTGACTGTATCTCTACTGATGTTAACCCAGCTCCCCCACACTGTCACTCAGTAACCCCTCTCCCCCAGCGTCCTGTGTTGCTGACTGTATCTCTACTGATGTTACTCCAGCTCCCTCACACTGTCACTCAGTAACCCTCTCCCCCAGTGACCTGTGTTACTGACTGTATCTCTACTGATGTTACTCCAGCTCCCTCACACTGTCACTCAGTAACCCTCTCCCCCAGCGCCCTGTGTTACTGACTGTATCTCTACTGATGTTAATCCAGCTCCCTCACACTGTCACTCAGTAACCCCTCTCCCCCAGCGCCCTGTGTTACTGACTGTATCTCTACTGATGTTAATCCAGCTCCCTCACACTGTCACTCAGTAACCCCTCTCCCCCAGCGCCCTGTGTTACTGACTGTATCTCTACTGATGTTAATCCAGCTCCCCCACACTGTCACTCAGTAAACCCTCTCCCCCAGCGCCCTGTGTTACTGACTGTATCTCTACTGATGTTAATCCAGCTCCCTCACACTGTCACTCAGTAACCCTCTCCCCCAGCGCCCTGTGTTACTGACTGTATCTCTACTGATGTTAATCCAGCTCCCTCACACTGTCACTCAGTAACCCTCTCCCCCAGCGCACTGTGTTACTGACTGTATCTCTACTGATGTTAATCCAGCTCCCTCACACTGTCACTCAGTAACCCCACTCCCCCAGCGCCCTGTGTTACTGACTGTATCTCTACTGATGTTAATCCAGCTCCCTCACACTGTCACTCAGTAACCCCACTGCCCCAGCGCCCTGTGTTACTGACTGTATCTCTACTGATGTTAATCCAGCTCCCTCACACTGTCACTCAGTAACCTCTCTCCCCCAGCGCCCTGTGTTACTGACTGTATCTTTACTGATGTTAATCCAGCTCCCTCACACTGTCACTCAGTAACCCTCTCCCCCAGTGCCCTGTGTCACTGACTGTATCTCTACTGATGTTAATCCAGCTACCTCACACTGTCACTCAGTAAACCCTCTCCCCCAGCGCCCTGTGTTACTGACTGTATCTCTACTGATGTTAATCCAGCTCCCTCACACTGTCACTCAGTAAACCCTCTCCCCCAGCGTCCTGTGTTACTGACTGTATCTTTACTGATGTTAATCCAGCTCCCTCACACTGTCACTCAGTAACCCTCTCCCCCAGTGCCCTGTGTCACTGACTGTATCTCTACTGATGTTAATCCAGCTACCTCACACTGTCACTCAGTAACCCTCTCCCCCAGCGCCCTGTGTCACTGACTGTATCTCTACTGATGTTAGGCCTGCTCCCTCACACTGTCACTCAGTAACCCCACTCCCTCAGCGCCCTGTCTTACTGACTATGCCTCTACGTTAACCCAGCTCCCTCACACTGTCACTCAGTAACCTCTCTCCCCCAGCGCCCTGCATTAATTTATGTATTTCTACTGATGTTGATCCCCTCTCATTCTTCTAAACTCCAATGAGTGTAGGCTCCACAGGTTAATTGAGTGTTAATCGAAACAAGAGTTACGTAATGATTTATAAAAATTGCAGGAAGCTACTTTAGAAGAAACCACTCTTTGTTTATAGAGAAAGACACAGAAAATACTCTGATAATGTTCAATTCGATTTGGTTGAATGTTTGAAATTGAAGATTAAAAATTGTGAGTACAATGAAGTTTGCTTCCCGCTATTAATTGCAAAGTACTTAAAATAATTCAACACTCCTCGTGATAAGAGCAGGGATTAATATTGTGGGGAATGTTTGAGAGAAAAGCATCAGAAGCGAAATTGGTAAATTATAAATCATTACGTCAACATATGAGTGGACATTTCCAAGTCAGTCTGACTTGTCTTTCTTACTGGACAGCAAAACCAATGTTTATTTCTGTTAAGTCATAGCTTTTCCTGCTTTTTGTTTATAATTCAGTGACACAAATTGTGTGTATATTTGTAAATTGTAAAATAACAACAAGAAATCACATTTCTGTGACATTTTTTATGCCTTAAACAATTGAAGTTGTGGTTTGGAATCTAGCTGGTAAATGTAGTTTCTTCACCTGAAAGATTTGAGTGTTTAAAGTTAATGGAGGATATGGGATCAAATGCTGTTTGCGACATTCCTGCATTGTTGAACTGTATGATATCATTGCAGTGCCATTGTTGAATGGAGGTGCCGGTTTTGCCCAGGCCAGCACTCTGATCTGTTGCATCCTGTGTAGATCAGAAACAGGTTAAGATGTTCATAGTAAACAGCCCAAGACAATGGAATGGGTAATCAATGTCTGGCCAACGCCAGAGTCTTGAAACACACGAGATGGTGGAATATACAAAACCAGACCAGATGAGGCAGCAGGTGTTACCACACATTCTAGTTCTGCATCTCCTGTGACTTTGGAGCAGGTTCTGTTTAACTTTAAAATGTCTCTCTCAAATAATAGGCCTGAGAGAAATTGAGAACAGGCATTCTGAGAGTTTCAAAGAGAGAAGGTGTAGAGATTTCAAGAAATATAAAATTATAAATTAATAACGGAAAGGTAGAGAGAGATACAGAACTATAGAGAGAGATCAATATACAGAGAGGCACATAGAGAGAGCGGTACACCAGTCAGTGTACAGATATCTCCCTGAGGGAGAGGTACTGAGTGACACCAGTCAGTGTGCAGATATCTCCCAGAGGGAGAGGTACTGAGAGACACCAGTCAGTGTACAGATATCTCCCTGAGAGAGAGGGACTGAGAGACACCAGTCAGTGTACAGATATCTCCCTGAGGGAGAGGTACTGAGTGACACCAGTCAGTGTGCAGATATCTCCCAGAGGGAGAGGTACTGAGAGACACCAGTCAGTGTACAGATATCTCCCTGAGAGAGAGGGACTGAGAGACACCAGTCAGTGTACAGATATCTCCCCGAGGGAGTGGGACAGAGAGACACGAGTCAGTGTACAGATATCTCGCTGAGCGAGAGGGACTGAGAGACACGAGTCAGTGCACAAATATCTCCCTGGGAGAGAGGGACTGAGAGACACCAGTCAAGGTACAGATATCTCGCTGAGCGAGAGGGACTGAGAGACACGAGTCAGTGTACAGATATCTCCCTGGGTGACTGAGAGTCACCAATAAAGTGCAAAAAAGTCACATACACACACCAACATTACATGTGGACCAGGCCCGAATGAAATCAATAGGGTTTAATCCAGCAACAGCTGATAATAATAGACCTGAACCACATCTCACACAAACACCAGCTTTTGCAAACTCTCTCTATCTCTCTCTGTCTATCTCTCTCTGTCCAATTCCAATTCCAATTCAATTCAAATGCTTTATTGGCATGAAAGTTTACAGAGAACCATATTGCCAAAGCTTACATAGCAAAAAGGTACAGTTTTCCAACATTCTGTAGGTGTCAATCGATTTGACATTTGTTGGGTACAAACAATATTACTTTGAAACAATATTAATTTTAAACAGTCTTTGTACTTCATTTGGTACGTTCAATATTAATTTTAAACAGTCTTAATTTTAAACAGTCCTCAGGTTGTGACATGTTGTTACATATTTGGCCCCAAGGTATGGTCTGTCTCCTTCTCCTAGGACTAATCTCAATTTTGACAGGTCATCCAATTCCTTGAAATCTGGGGTTGTTTGTCTCTCTATGTCTGTCCCTGTCTGTCACTCTCTCGCTCTCAGACCCATTTTGAAGGGGTGCAGCCTAGGAGTGTCAATTTTTGATGATGTCAATTCCTGCCGGCTGTGTCCATTTTGATGAGCTCACCACCCACCCCTCCCCCCACAGCAGCCATTTTGATGATGTTTTCAATTCCTGGCTGTCATTGGTGTCTGAGTGAGTTTGCAGCTGCTCTCTCTCTCTATCTCTTCCCCCTCAATAACATCATGGCTGATCTGATCTTGGCCTCAACTTCACTGACCTGCCTGTTCCCCATGACCCTTGACTCCCCTATCTGTCTATCTCCGCCTTGAATATATTCACTGACTCCGCCTCCACAGCGCTCTGGGGTCGAGAATTCCACAGATTCCCCATCCTCTGGGAGAAGAAATTCCTCCTCATCTCCGCCTTAAATGGGCGACCCCTTATCCTGAAACTGTGCCCCCTCGTTCTAGATTGCCCCACGAGGGGAAACATCCTCTCAGCATCTACCCTGTCAATCCCCCTCAGAATCTGCATACATTAAGGGCTATTCAACTATGGGAGGCACATCAGGCAAGCACATTCACTCAGATGCCTTCCTTTTTCTTGCAGGCCAAGCTCTCTCAGAACAGCCGGGAGCAGCAACGCACGGGAGGAGGACGACCAGCTGATCTACACATCCTCACCAATTTGGAGGCGAGAGTGCACAGGATCGTTGTCAGCCATACGTGCCATGACCGCTGGAGTGGTCGACCCCCTTGGGGACAGCAGTGGTATGGTCATCAGCTTTCTCTCCTCTCTCACACCACTCGCCCCTCAAAACACCAGCCTTTTACACTTTCAATCCAACTTACTAACTGTCTCCAGTCCTTGCTCCCTTACTGCCCCCCTGTCCTCACGCTAAAGCCACTCTTGTAACTACCTGCTTTCAGATAGTGAACCACCAGCTGACCAGCCTGTCCCTCAACCTGCCAGTGGCAGCGACGCCCCAGGCGAGGAGGAAGAGGAAGCCGGAGCCTCACCGCCTGCGTCTCCCGAGGAAGCCCATTCTAACACCAGCCCCTCACCCTCTTCAATTAAAACCCTGTCTCCACTTTAAGGATTTTGTTCTTTTACAATCCATCATTACACCATTTCTGGAGTTTTATGATTCCTTTTGACAACAACCTGCATGGGAGACTGTAGATGGAGCTTTACTCTGTATCTAACCCGTGCTGTACCTGCCCTGGAAGTGTTTGATGGGACAGTGTAGAGGGAGCTTTACTCTGTATCTAGCCTGTGCTGTACCTGCCCTGGGAGTGTTTGATGGGACAGTGTAGAGGGAGCTTTACTCTGTATCTAACCCGTGCTGTACCTGCCCTGGGAGTGTTTGATGGGACAGTGTAGAGGGAGCTTTACTCTGTATCTAACCCGTGCTGTACCTGCCCTGGGAGTGTTTGATGGGACAGTGTAGAGGGAGCTTTACTCTGTACCTAACCCGTGCTGTACCTGCCCTGGGAATGTTTGATGGGACAGTGTAGAGGGAGCTTTACTCTGTATCTAACCCGTGCTGTACCTGCCCTGGGAGTGTTTGCTGGGACAGTGTAGCGGGAGCTTCCCTCTGTATCTAACCCGTGCTGTACCTGCCCTGGGAGTGTTTGATGGGGCAGTGTAGAGGAAGCTTTACTCTGTACCTAACCCGTGCTGTACCTGCCCTGGGAGTGTTTGATGAGGCAGTGTAGAGGGAGATTTACTCTGTACGTAACCCGTGCTGTACCTGCCCTGGGAGTGTTTGATGGGACAGTGTAGAGGGAGCTTTACTCTGTATCTAACCCGTGCTGTACCTGCCCTGGGAGTGTTTGATGGGACAGTGTAGAGGGAGCTTTACTCTGTATCTAACCCGTGCTGTACCTGCCCTGGGAGTGTTTGATGGGACAGTGTAGAGGGAGATTTACTCTGTACCTAACCCGTGCTGTACCTGCCCTGGGAGTGTTTGATGGGACAGTGTAGAGGGAGCTTTACTCTGTATCTAACCCGTGCTGTACCTGCCCTGGGAGTGTTTGATGGGACAGTGTAGAGGGAGATTTACTCTGTATCTAACCCGTGCTGTACCTGCCCTGAGAGTGTTTAAAGAGAGCTTTACTCTTTCGATTCTGTAGCAAACCTTGACAGATTGCAAGTCTGGGGATTCAGCGCATACACAGCGCAGACGGAAACACGGAACTTGCGGGGCCTCTACCAAGGCCTAAGTCGTCGTTACGGAGACCATGATTTCAGGGCCATTATCTTTGTTTAATGTAATCCTTCACTCCTGTGTATAAGACAGTGAGTCTCACGGCCTAAAATTCATTCAAATCTCAGTAAGAATACCCAGAACAGACTTTAATTGTCTATTATTGCATCATTTTTCTAAGGTGAACCCAGATATCTGCAGACCAACATTCGTCCACATGTGAATCCCTCCTCTCCATTTAAATCAAATCACGGTAACACGTTTATTTAATCTACCGAGGTTCAGTATTGAAATATACCAGGAGATCCAGGCACGTTTTGATAAATCTGATTAACAATGAGTTCAGTGGGGAAATTTAGCAAACAACAGGCCGATTTTAATATGATACGGCAGGATCTGTCCAAAGTGGACTGGGATCAGCTACTTGACACCTCTCTGTCTCAGTCCCAAAGTAATCCCACTGCCCTGCTCTCTCCTGTTAGCCCTGTATCAATCCCCAACCTAATCCCACTGCCCCGCTCTCTCCCCAAAGCCCTGTATCAATCCCCAACCTAATCCCACTGCCCCGCTCTCTCCCCAAAGCCCTGTATCAATCCCCAAACTAATCCCACTGCCCCGCTCTCTCCCCATAGCCCTGTATCAATCCCCAACCTAATCCCACTGCCCCGCTCTCTCCCCATAGCCCTGTATCAGTCCCCAGCCTAATCCTACTGCCCCGCTCTCTCCCCAAAGCCCTGTATCAATCCACAACCTAATCCCACTGCCCCGCTCTCTCCCCATAGCCCTGTATCAATCCCCAACCTAATCCCACTGCCCCGCTCTCTCCCCATAGCCCTGTATCAGTCCCCAGCCTAATCCTACTGCCCCGCTCTCTCCCCATAGCCCTGTATCAATCCACAACCTAATCCCACTGCCCCGCTCTCTCCCCATAGCCCTGTATCAATCCCCAACCTAATCCCACTGCCCCGCTCTCTCCCCAAAGCCCTGTATCAATCCCCAACCTAATCCCACTGCCCCGCTCTCTCCCCAAAGCCCTGTATCAATCCCCAACCTAATCCCACTGCCCCGCTCTCTCCCCAAAGCCCTGTATCAATCCACAAAGTAATCACACTGCCCCGCTCTCACCCCATAGCCCTGCATCAATCCCAAACTTATCCCACTGCCCCGCTCTCTCCCCAAAGCCCTGTATCAATCCACAAAGTAATCACACTGCCCCGCTCTCACCCCATAGCCCTGTATCAATCCCCAACCTAATCCCACTGCCCCGCTCTCTCCCCAAAGCCCTGTATCAATCCCCAACCTAATCCCACTGCCCCGCTCTCTCCCCAAAGCCCTGTATCAATCCACAAAGTAATCACACTGCCCCGCTCTCACCCCATAGCCCTGCATCAATCCCAAACTTATCCCACTGCCCCGCTCTCTCCCCATAGTCCTGCATCAATCCCAAAGTAATCCCACTGCCCTGCTCTCACCTGTTAGCCCTGTATCAATCCCCAACTCGCTGTTTCTCACTCTCCCGCTATCTCACTCTCTCGCTCTCTCACTCTCTCGCTCTCTCAGTTGCTCTCTCGCTCGCTCGCGCTCCCTCGCTGGCTCGCTCTCTCGCTGGCTCTCTCTCTCAGTGGCTCTCTCGCTTTCTCTCGCTGGCTCGGTCTCTCTCTCGCTGTCTCTCGCTGTGTTTGATGGGACAGTGTAAAGGGAGCTTTACTCCAGATCTAACCCGTGCTGTACCTGCCCTGGGAGTGTTTGATGGGACAGTGTAGACGGAGCTTTAATCTGTATCTAACCCGTGCTGTACCTGCCCTGGGAGTGTTTGATGGGACAGTGTAGAGGGAGCTTTACTCTGTATCTAACCCGTGCTGTACCTGCCCTGGGAGTGTTTGATGGGACAGTGTAGAGGGAGCTTTACTCTGGATCTAACCCGTGCTTTACCTGCCCTGGAAGTGTTGATGGGACAGTGTAGAGGGAGCTTTACTCTGTATCTAACCCGTGCTGTACCTGCCCTGGGAGTGTTTGATGGGAGAGTGTAGAGGGAGCTTTACTCTGCATCGAACCCATGCTGTACCTGCCCTGGGCGTGATTGATGGTACAATGGCCGCTGGAAGGTGGGGAAAGCAATCATTTTTTAGTCGTGTGGTCTACGCTTCTCTAAGGTAGAAAGTCCCAACTCTTTCAGCCTATCTTG
The DNA here is from genome assembly GCF_052327205.1 of Somniosus microcephalus. Lineage (NCBI taxonomy): Eukaryota > Metazoa > Chordata > Chondrichthyes > Squaliformes > Somniosidae > Somniosus > Somniosus microcephalus. Next base: position 277,152 of record NW_028225355.1, read on the forward strand.
ATAAATAAGATGCTTTAGACTGGGAATTAGTCTAGTGCCTCCTCCTCCTCTGCACCCTTTCCAAAGCCTCAATATCAACCACCTCAATCTCGCCCTCTGCCTCTCGCCCTCTGCCTCTCGCCCTCTGCCTCTCTCCCTCTCGCCCTCTCCCTCTCGCCCTCTGCCTCTAGCCCTCTGCCTCTCGCCCTCTGCCTCTCGCCCTCTGCCTCTCGCCCTCTCCCTCTCTCCCTCTCTTCCTCTCGCCCTCTCCCTCTCGCCCTCTCCCTCTCGCCCTCTGCCTCTCGCCCTCTGCCTCTCGCCCTCTGCCTCTCTCCCTCTCTCCCTCTCCCTCTCTCCCTCTCTCCTCTCGCCCTCTCCCTCTCACCCTCTCCCTCTCGCCCTCTCCCTCTCGCCCTATGCCTCTCGCCCTCTGCCTCTCCCTCTCGCCCTCTCCCTCTCGCCCTCTCCCTCCTCGCCCTCTGCCTCTAGCCCTCTGCCTCTCGCCCTCTGCCTCTCGCCCTCTGCCTCTCGCCTCTCCCTCTCTCCCTCTCTTCCTCTCGCCCTCTCCCTCTCGCCCTCTCCCTCTCGCCCTCTGCCTCTCGCCCTCTGCCTCTCGCCCTCTGCCTCTCTCCCTCTCTCCCTCTCGCCCTCGCCCTCTCCCTCTCACCCTCTCCCTCTCGCCCACTCCCTCTCGCCCTCTCCCTCTCGCCCTCTGCCTCTCTCTCTCTGCCTATCTCCCTCTGCCTCTCGCTCTCTGCTCTCGCCCTCTCCCTCTCGCCCTCTCCCTCTCGCCCTCTGCCTCTCGCCCTATGCCTCTCGCCCTCTGCCTCTCGCCCTCTGCCTCTCGCTCTCTGCCTCTCGCCCTCTCCCTCTCTCCCTCTCCCTCTCGCCCTCTGCCTCTCTCCCTCTGCTCTCGCCCTCTGCCTCTCGCCCTCTGCCTCTCGCCCTCTGCCTCTCGCCCTCTGCCTCTCTCCTCTGCCTATCTCCCTCTGCCCTCGCCCTCTCCCTCTCGCCCTCTGCATCTCACCCTCTGCCTCTCTCCCTCTGCCTCTCGCCCTCTCCCTCTCGCCCTCTGCCTCTCGCACTCTGCCTCTCGCCCTCTGCCTCTCGCCCTCTGCCTCTCGCCCTCTGCCTCTCGCCCTCTCCCTCTCGCCCTCTGCCTCTCGCCCTCTGCCTCTCACCCTCTGCCTCTCGCCCTCTGCCTCTCGCCCTCTGCCTCTCGCCCTCTGCCTCTCGCCCTCTCCTCTCGCCCTCTGCCTCTCGCCCTCTGCCTCTCGCCCTCTGCCTCTCGCCCTCTGCCTCTCGCCCTCTGCCTCTCTCCCTCTGCCTCTCGCCCTCTCCCTCTCGCCCTCTCCCTCTCGCCCTCTGCCTCTCGCCCTCTGCTTCTCGCCCTCTGCCTCTCTCCCTCTGCCTCTCGCCCTCTGCCTCTCGCCCTCTGCCTCTCGCCCTCTGCCTCTCGCCCTCTGCCTCTCTGCCTCTCCTTCTCGCCCTCTGCCGCTCGCCCTCTGCCTCTCGCCCTCTGCCTCTCGCCCTCTGCATCTCGCCCTCTGCCTCTCGCCCTCTGCCTCTCGCCCTCTGCATCTCGCCCTCTGCCTCTCTCCCTCTGCCTCTCGCCCTCTGCCTCTCGCCCTCTGCATCTCGCCCTCTGCCTCTCGCCCTCTGCCCCTCGCCCTCTGCATCTCGCCCTCTGCCTCTCGCCCTCTCCCTCTCGCCCTCTGCCTCTCGCCCTCTGCCTCTCAGCCTCTGCCTCTCCCTCAATGTAACCAAGTTTCCTGATGATATAAATCTGCGTGGGACAGTTAGCTGTGAGGAGCCCACAAAGAGGCTGCAAAGGGCTATAGACAGGTTAAGTGAGAGGGCAATAAGGTGGCAAATGAAGTATAATGTGGAGAAATGTGAGGTTATTCACTTTGGTAGGAAGAATAGAAAAAATATATTCCTAAATGCTGAGAAACCATTAAATGTTGGTGTTCAGAGAGATATGGGTGTCCTCGTACAGGAAACACAGCCGATCCCAAATGGAACAACATTTGCTGAGATACAGAGCCCTGGATCCCGGCCAGCATTGTCTCGGGATGCTTTCGGTACTTTCTGAGAGACACCAGTCAGTGTACAGATATCTCCCAGAGAGAGAGGGACTGAGAGACACCAGTCAGTGTACAGATATCTCCCTGAGAGAGAGGGACTGAGAGACACCAGTCAGTGTACAGATATCTCCCAGAGAGAGAGGGACAGAGTGACACCAGTCAGTGTACAGATATCTCCCTGAGAGAGAGGGACTGAGAGACACCAGTCAGTGTACAGATATCTCCCTGAAAGAGAGTGTACTGAGAGACACCAGTCAGTGTACAGATATCTCCCTGAGAGAGAGGGACTGAGAGACACCAGTCAGTGTACAGATATCTCCCAGAGAGAGAGGGACAGAGTGACACCAGTCAGTGTACAGATATCTCCCTGAGAGAGAGGGACTGAGAGACACCAGTCAGTGTACAGATATCTCCCAGAGAGAGAGGGACTGAGAGACACCAGTCAGTGTACAGATATCTCCCTGAGAGAGAGGGACTGAGAGACACCAGTCAGTGTACAGATATCTCCCAGAGAGAGAGGGACAGAGTGACACCAGTCAGTGTACAGATATCTCCCTGAGAGAGAGGGACTGAGAGACACCAGTCAGTGTACAGATATCTCCCTGAGGGAGAGGGACTGAGAGACACCAGTCAGTGTACAGATATCTCCCAGAGAGAGAGGGACAGAGTGACACCAGTCAGTGTACAGATATCTCCCAGAGAGAGAGGGACTGAGTGACACCAGTCAGTGTACAGATATCTCCCAGAGAGAGAGGGACAGAGTGACACCAGTCAGTGTACAGATATCTCCCTGAGAGAGAGGGGACTGAGAGACACCAGTCAGTGCACAGATATCTCCCTGAGAGAGAGGGACAGAGTGACACCAGTCAGTGTACAGATATCTCCCTGAGAGAGAGGGGACTGAGAGACACCAGTCAGTGTACAGATATCTCCCTGAGAGAGAGGGACTGAGAGACACCAGTCAGTGTACAGACATCTCCCTGAGGGAGAGGGACTGAGAGACACCAGTCAGTGTACAGATATCTCCCTGAAAGAGAGGGGACTGAGAGACACCAGTCAGTGTACAGATATCTCCCTGAGGGGGAGAGGGACTGAGAGACACCAGTCAGTGTACAGATATCTCCCTGAGAGAGAGGGACTGAGAGACACCAGTCAGTGTACAGATATCTCCCTGAGAGAGAGGGACTGAGTGACACCAGTCAGTGTACAGATATCTCCCTGAGAGAGAGGGACTGAGAGACACCAGTCAGTGTACAGATATCTCCCTGAGAGAGAGGGACTGAGAGACACCAGTCAGTGTGCAGATATCTCCCTGAGGGAGAGGGGACTGAGAGACACCAGTCAGTGTACAGATATCTCCCTGAAAGAGAGGGGACTGAGAGACACCAGTCAGTGTACAGATATCTCCCAGAGAGAGAGGGGACTGAGAGACACCATTCAGTGTACAGATATCTCCCTGAGGGAGAGGGACAGAGTGACACCAGTCAGTGTACAGATATCTCCCTGAGGGAGCGGTACTGAGAGACACCAGTCAGTGTACAGATATCTCCCTGAGAGAGAGGGACTGAGAGACACCAGTCAGTGTACAGATATCTCCCAGAGAGAGAGGGACTGAGAGACACCAGTCAGTGTACAGATATCTCCCTGAGAGAGAGGGGACTGAGAGACACCAGTCAGTGTACAGATATCTCCCTGAGAGAAAGGGGACTGAGAGACACCAGTCAGTGTACAGATATCTCCCTGAGAGAGAGGGACTGAGAGACACCAGTCATTGTACAGATATCTCCCTGAGAGAGAGGGGACTGAGAGACACCTGTCAGTGTACAGATATCTCCCAGAGAGAGAGGGACTGAGAGACACCAGTCAGTGTACAGATATCTCCCTGAGAGAGAGGGGACTGAGAGACACCAGTCAGTGTACAGATATCTCCCTGAGAGAAAGGGGACTGAGAGACACCAGTCAGTGTACAGATATCTCCCTGAGAGAGAGGGACTGAGAGACACCAGTCAGTGTACAGATATCTCCCTGAGAGAGAGGGGACTGAGAGACACCAGTCAGTGTACAGATATCTCCCAGAGAGAGAGGGACTGAGAGACACCAGTCAGTGTACAGATATCTCCCTGAGAGAGAGGGGACTGAGAGACACCAGTCAGTGTACAGATATCTCCCTGAGGGAGTGGGGACTGAGAGACACCAGTCAGAGTACAGATATCTCCCTGAGAGAGAGGGGACTGAGAGATATGGGTCTCCTCGTACAGGAAACACAGCCGATCCCAAATGGAACAACCTTTGCTGAGATACGGAGCCCTGGATCCCGGCCAGCATTGTCTCGGGATGCTTTCGGTACTTTCTGAGAGACACCAGTCAGTGTACAGATATCTCCCAGAGGGAGAGGGACTGAGAGACACCAGTCAGTGTACAGATATCTCCCTGAGAGAGAGGGACAGAGTGACACCAGTCAGTGTACAGATATCTCCCAGAGAGAGAGGGACAGAGAGACACCAGTCAGTGTACAGATATCTCCCTGAGAGAGAGGGACTGAGAGACACCAGTCAGTGTACAGATATCTCCCTGAGAGAGAGGGACTGAGAAACACCAGTCAGTGTACCGATATCTCCCTGAGAGAGAGGGACTGAGAGACACCAGTCAGTGTACAGATATCTCCCTGAGGGTGAGGGGACTGAGAGACACCAGTCAGTGTAAAGATATCTCCCTGAGAGAGAGGGACTGAGAGACACCAGTCAGTGTACAGATATCTCCCAGAGAGAGAGGGACAGAGTGACACCAGTCAGTGTACAGATATCTCGCTGAGAGAGAGGGACTGAGAGACACCAGTCAGTGTACAGATATCTCCCTGAGAGAGAGGGACTGAGAAACACCAGTCAGTGTACAGATATCATCCTGAGAGAGAGGGACAGAGTGACACCAGTCAGTGTACAGATATCTCCCTGAGAGAGAGGGACTGAGAGACACCAGTCAGTGTACAGATATCTCCCTGAGGGGGAGAGGGGACTGAGAGACACCAATCAGTGTACAGATATCTCCCTGAGAGAGAGTGGACTGAGACACACCAGTCAGTGTACAGACATCTCCCTGAGAGAGAGTGGACTGAGTGACACCAGTCAGTGTACAGATATCTCCCTGAGAGAGAGGGACTGAGTGACACCAGTCAGTGTACAGATATCTCCCAGAGAGAGAGGGGACTGAGAGACACCAGTCAGTGTACAGATATCACCCTGAGAGAGAGGGACTGAGTGACACCAGTCAATGTACAGATATCTCCCTGAGGGGACTGAGAGACACCAGTCAGTGTACAGATATCTCCCTGAGAGAGAGGGACTGAGAGACACCAGTCAGTGTACAGATATCACCCTGAGAGAGAGGGACTGAGTGACACCAGTCAATGTACAGATATCTCCCTGAGGGGACTGAGAGACACCAGTCAGTGTACAGATATCTCCCTCAGAGAGAGGGACTGAGAGACACCAGTCAGTGTACAGATATCTCCCTGAGGGGACTGAGAGACACCAGTCAGTGTACAGATATCTCCCAGAGAGAGAGGGACTGAGAGACACCAGTCAGTGTACAGATATCTCCCTGAGGGGACTGAGAGACACCAGTCAGTGTACAGATATCTCCCTGAGAGAGAGGGACTGAGAGACACCAGTCAGTGTACAGATATCTCCCTGAGAGAGAGGGACTGAGTGACACCAGTCAGTGTACAGATATCTCCCTGAGAGAGAGGGACTGAGAGACACCAGTCAGTGTACAGATATCTCCCAGAGAGAGAGGGGACTGAGAGACACCATTCAGTGTACAGATATCTCCCTGAGGGAGAGGGGACTGAGAGACACCAGTCAGTGTACAGATATCACCGTGAGAGAGAGGGACTGAGAGACACCAGTCAGTGTACAGATATCTCCCTGAGAGAGAGGGACTGAGTGACACCAGTCAGTGAACAGATATCTCCCTGAGAGAAAGGGGACTGAGAGACACCAGTCATTGTACAGATATCTCCCTGAGAGAGAGGGGACTGAGAGACACCAGTCAGTGTACAGATATCTCCCAGAGAGAGAGGGACTGAGAGACACCAGTCAGTGTACAGATATCTCCCTGAGAGAGAGGGGACTGAGAGACACCAGTCAGTGTACAGATATCTCCCTGAGAGAAAGGGGACTGAGAGACACCAGTCAGTGTACAGATATCTCCCTGAGAGAGAGGGACTGAGAGACACCAGTCAGTGTACAGATATCTCCCTGAGAGAGAGGGGACTGAGAGACACCAGTCAGTGTACAGATATCTCCCAGAGAGAGAGGGACTGAGAGACACCAGTCAGTGTACAGATATCTCCCTGAGAGAGAGGGGACTGAGAGACATCAGTCAGTGTACAGATATCTCCCAGAGAGAGAGGGACTGAGAGACACCAGTCAGTGTACAGATATCTCCCTGAGAGAGAGGGGACTGAGAGACACCAGTCAGTGTACAGATATCTCCCAGAGAGAGAGGGACTGAAAGACACCAGTCAGTGTACAGATATCTCCCTGAGAGAGAGGGACTGAGAGGCACCAGTCAGTGTACAGATACCTCCCTGAGGGAGTGGGGACTGAGAGACACCAGTCAGAGTACAGATACCTCCCTGAGAGAGAGGGGACTGAGAGATATGGGTGTCCTCGTACAGGAAACACAGCCGATCCCAAATGGAACAACATTTGCTGAGATACGGAGCCCTGGATCCCGGCCAGCATTGTCTCGGGATGCTTTCGGTACTTTCTGAGAGACACCAGTCAGTGTACAGATATCTCCCTGAGGGAGAGGGACTGAGAGACACCAGTCAGTGTACAAATATCTCCCTGAGAGAGAGGGGACTGAGAGACACCAGTCAGTGTACAGATATCTCCCTGAGGGAGAGTGGACTGAGAGACACCAGTCAGTGTACAGATATCTCCCTGAGGGAGAGGGGACTGAGAGACACCAGTCAGTGTACAGATATCTCCCTGAGAGAGAGGGGACTGAGAGACACCAGTCAGTGTACAGATATCTCCCTGAGGGAGAGTGGACTGAGAGACACCAGTCAGTGTACAGATATCTCCCTGAGGGAGAGGGGACTGAGAGACACCAGTCAGTGTACAGATATCACCCTGAGAGAGAGGGGACTGAGAGACACCAGTCAGTGTACAGATATCACCCTGAGAGAGAGTGACTGAGAGACACCAGTCAGTGTACAGATATCTCCCTGAGGGAGAGGGACTGAGAGACACCAGTCAGTGTACAGATATCTCCCTGAGAGAGAGGGACTGAGAGACACCAGTCAGTGTACAGATATCTCCCAGAGAGAGAGGGAATAAGAGACACCAGTCAGTGTACAGATATCTCCCAGAGAGAGAGGGACTGAGAAACACCAGCCAGTGTACAGATATCTCCCTGAGAGAGAGGGGACTGAGAGACACCAGTCAGTGTACAGATATCTCCCTGAGGGAGTGGGGACTGAGAGGCACCAGTCAGTGTACAGATATCTCCCTGAGAGAGAGGGGACTGAGAGACACCAGTCAGTGTACAGATATCTCCCTGAGAGACAGGGAATGAGAGACACCAGTCAGTGTACAGATATCTCACTGAGAGAGAGGGGACTGAGAGACACCAGTCAGTGTACAGATATCTCCCTGAGAGAGAGGGACTGAGAAACACCAGTCAGTGTACAGATATCTCCCTGAGAGAGAGGGGACTGTGAGACACCAGTCAGTGTACAGATATCTCCCTGAGAGACAGGGAATGAGAGACACCAGTCAGTGTACAGATATCTCACTGAGAGAGAGGGGACTGAGAGACACCAGTCAGTGTACAGATATCTCCCTGAGAGAGAGGGACTGAGTGACACCAGTCAGTGGACAGATATCTCCCTGAGAGAGAGGGACTGAGAGACACCAGTCAGTGTACAGATATCTCACTGAGAGAGAGGGGACTGAGAGACACCAGTCAGTGTACAGATATCTCCCTGAGAGAGAGGGGACTGAGAGACACCAGTCAGTGTACAGATATCTCCCAGAGGGAGAGGTACTGAGTGACACCAGTCAGTGTGCAGATATCTCCCTGAGGGAGAGGGAGAGAGTGACACCAGTCAGTGTACAGATTTCTCCCTGAGGGAGAGGGGACGGAGTGACACCAGTCAGTGTACAGATATCTCCCTGAGGGAGAGGGACTGAGAGACACAAGTCAGTGTACAGATATCTCCCTGAGGGAGAGGTACTGAGTGACACAAGTCAGTGTACAGATGTCTCCCTGAGGGAGAGGTACTGAGAGACACCAGTCAGTGTACAGATGTCTCCCTGAGGGAGAGGTACTGAGAGACACCAGTCAGTGTACAGGTATCTCCCTGAGAGAGAGGGACTGAGAGACACCAGTCAGTGTACAGATATCTCCCTGAGGGAGAGGGACTGAGAGACACCAGTCAGTGTACAGATATCTCCCTGAGAGAGAGGTACTGAGTGACACCAATCAGTGTACAGATATCTCCCTGAGGGCGAGGGACTGAGAGACACCAGTCAGTGTAAAGATATCTCCCTGAGAGAGAGGGTCTGAGAGACACCAGTCAGTGTACAGATATCTCCCTGAGAGAGAGGGACTGAGAGACACCAGTCAGTGTACAGATATCTCCCTGAGGGAGAGGGACTGAGAGACACCAGTCAGTGTACAGATATCTCCCTGAGGGAGAGGGACTGAGAGACACCAGTCAGTGTACAGATATCTCCCTGAGGGAGAGGGACTGAGTGACACCAGTCAGTGTACAGATATCTCCCTGAGGGAGAGGGACTGAGAGACACCAGTCAGTGTACAGATATCTCCCTGAGGGAGAGGTACTGAGTGACACCAGTCAGTGTACAGATATCTCCCTGAGAGAGAGGTACTGAGAGACACCAGTCAGTGTACAGATATCTCCCTGAGGGAGAGGGGACGGAGTGACACAAGTCAGTGTACAGATGTCTCCCTGAGGGAGAGGTACTGAGAGACACCAGTCAGTGTACAGATATCTCCCTGAGAGACAGGGAATGAGAGACACCAGTCAGTGTACAGATATCTCACTGAGAGAGAGGGGACTGAGAGACACCAGTCAGTGTACAGATATCTCCCTGAGAGAGAGGGACTGAGTGACACCAGTCAGTGGACAGATATCTCCCTGAGAGAGAGGGACTGAGAGACACCAGTCAGTGTACAGATATCTCACTGAGAGAGAGGGGACTGAGAGACACCAGTCAGTGTACAGATATCTCCCTGAGAGAGAGGGGACTGAGTGACACCAGTCAGTGTACAGATATCTCACTGAGAGAGAGGGGACTGAGAGACACCAGTCAGTGTACAGATATCTCCCTGAGAGAGAGGGGACTGAGTGACACCAGTCAGTGTACAGATATCTCCCTGAGAGAGAGGGACTGAGAGACACCAGTCAGTGTACAGATATCTCACTGAGAGAGAGGGGACTGAGAGACACCAGTCAGTGTACAGATATCTCCCTGAGAGAGAGGGACTGAGAGACACCAGTCAGTGTACAGATATCTCACTGAGAGAGAGGGGACTGAGTGACACCAGTCAGTGTACAGATATCTCACTGAGAGAGAGGGGACTGAGAGACACCAGTCAGTGTACAGATATCTCCCTGAGAGAGAGGGGACTGAGAGACACCAGTCAGTGTACAGATATCTCCCTGAGAGAGAGGGACTGAGAGACACCAGTCAGTGTACAGATATCTCCCAGAGGGAGAGGTACTGAGTGACACCAGTCAGTGTGCAGATATCTCCCTGAGGGAGAGGGAGAGAGTGACACCAGTCAGTGTACAGATATCTCCCAGAGAGAGAGGGACTGAGAGACACAAGTCAGTGTACAGATATCTCCCTGAGAGAGAGGGACCGAGAGACACCAGTCAGTGTACAGATATCTCCCTGAGGGAGAGGGACTGAGAGACACAAGTCAGTGTACAGATATCTCCCTGAGGGAGAGGTACTGAGTGACACCAGTCAGTGTACAGATATCTCCCTGAGGGAGAGGGGACGGAGTGACACCAGTCAGTGTACAGATATCTCCCTGAGGGAGAGGTACTGAGAGACACCAGTCAGTGTACAGATATCTCCCTGAGAGAGAGGTACTGAGAGACACCAGTCAGTGTACAGATGTCTCCCTGAGGGAGAGGTACTGAGAGACACCAGTCAGTGTACAGATATCTCCCTGAGAGAGAGGGACTGAGAGACACCAGTCAGTGTACAGATATCTCCCTGAGAGAGAGGGACTGAGAGACACCAGTCAGTGTACAGATATCTCCCTGAGAGAGAGGGACTGAGAGACACCAGTCAGTGTACAGATATCTCCCTGAGGGAGAGGTACTGAGAGACACCAGTCAGTGTACAGATATCTCCCTGAGAGAGAGGGACTGAGAGACACCAGTCAGTGTACAGGTATCTCCCTGAGGGAGAGGGACTGAGAGACACCAGTCAGTGTACAGATATCTCCCTGAGGGAGAGGGACTGAGAGACACCAGTCAGTGTACAGATATCTCCCTGAGAGAGAGGTACTGAGTGACACCAATCAGTGTACAGATATCTCCCTGAGGGCGAGGGACTGAGAGACACCAGTCAGTGTAAAGATATCTCCCTGAGAGAGAGGGACTGAGAGACACCAGTCAGTGTACAGATATCTCCCTGAGAGAGAGGGACTGAGAGACACCAGTCAGTGTACAGATATCTCCCTGAGGGAGAGGGGACTGAGTGACACCATTCAGTGTACAGATATCTCCCTGAGGGAGAGGGACTGAGTGACACCAGTCAGTGTACAGATATCTCCCAGAGGGCGAGGGGCTGAGAGACACCAGTCAGTGTACAGATATCTCCCTGAGGGAGAGGGACTGAGAGACACCAGTCAGTGTACAGATATCTCCCTGAGGGAGAGGTACTGAGTGACACCAGTCAGTGTACAGATATCTCCCTGAGCGAGAGGGACTGAGAGGCACCAGTCAGTGTACAGATAACTCCCTGAGGGAGAGGGACTGAGAGACACCAGTCAGTGTACAGATACCTCACTGAGAGAGAGGGGACTGAGAGACACCAGTCAGTGTACAGATATCTCCCTGAGAGAGAGGGGACTGAGAGACACCAGTCAGTGTACAGATATCTCCCTGAGAGAGAGGGACTGAGAGACACCAGTCAGTGTACAGATATCTCCCTGAGAGAGAGGGACTGAGAGGCACCAGTCAGTGTACATATATCTCCCTGAGAGAGACGGGATTGAGAGACACCAGTCAGTGTACAGATATCTCACTGAGAGAGAGGGGACTGAGAGACACCAGTCAGTGTACAGATATCTCCCTGAGAGAGAGGGACTGAGTGACACCAGTCAGTGTACAGATATTTCCCTGAGGGAGAGGGACTGAGAGACACCAGTCAGTGTACAGATATCTCCCTGAGGGAGAGGGACTGAGAGACTCCAGTCAGTGTACAGATATCTCCCTGAGAGAGAGGGACTGAGAGACACCAGTCAGTGTACAGATATCTCCCTGAGGAAGAGGGACTGAGTGACACCAGTCAGTGTACAGACATCTCCCTGAGAGAGAGGGACTGAGTGACACCAGTCAGTGTACAGATATCTCCCTGAGGGAGAGGGACTGAGAGACACCAGTCAGTGTACAGATATCTCCCTGAGAGAGAGGCACTGAGTGACACCAGTCAGTGTACAGGTATCTCCCTGAGAGAGAGGGACTGATAGATACCAGTCAGTGTACAGATATCTTTCTGAGAGAGAGGTACTGAGTGACACCAGTCAGTGTACAGGTATCTCCCTGAGAGAGAGGGACTGAGAGACACCAGTCATTGTACAGATATCTCCCTGAGAGGGAGGGACTGAGAGACACCAGTCAGTGTACAGATATCTCCCTGAGGGAGAGGTACTGAGTGACACCAGTCAGTGTACAGATATCTCCCTGAGGGAGAGGGACAGAGAGACACCAGTCAGAGTACAGATATCTCCCTGAGAGGGAGCGACTGAGAGACACCAGTCAGTGTCCAGATATCTCCCTGAGAGAGAGGTACTGAGTGACACCAGTCAGTGTACAGATATCTCCCAGGGGGAGAGGGACTGAGTGACACCAGTCAGTGTACAGATATCTCCCTGAGAGAGAGGGACTGAGAGACACCAGTCAGTGTACAGATATCTCCCTGAGGGAGAGGTACTGAGAGACACCAGTCAGTGTACAGATATCTCCCTGAGGGAGAGGTACTGAGAGACACCAGTCAGTGTACAGATATCTCCCTGAGGGAGAGGGGACTGAGAGACACCAGTCAGTGTACAGATATCTCCCTGAGAGAGAGGGACTGAGAGACACCAGTCAGTGTACAGATATCTCCCTGAGAGGGAGCGACTGAGAGACTCCAGTCAGTGTACAGATATCTCCCTGAGAGAGAGGTACTGAGTGACACCAGTCAGTGTACAGATATCTCCCAGGGGGAGAGGGACTGAGTGACACCAGTCAGTGTACAGATATCTCCCTGAGACAGAGGGACTGAGAGACACCAGTCAGTGTACAGATATCTCCCTGAGGGAGAGGTACTGAGAGACACCAGTCAGTGTACAGATATCTCCCTGAGGGAGAGGGACTGAGAGACACCAGTCAGTGTACAGATATCTCCCTGAGGGAGAGGGGACTGAGAGACACCAGTCAGTGTACAGATATCTCCCTGAGAGAGAGGGGACTGAGAGACACCAGTCAGTGTACAGATATCTCCCTGAGGGAGAGGGGACTGAGTGACACCAGTCAGTGTACAGATATCTCCCTGAGAGAGAGGGACTGAGAGACACCAGTCAGTGTACAGATATCTCCCTGAGAGGGAGGGACTGAGTGACACCAGTCAGTGTACAGATATCTCCCTGAGGGAGAGGTACTGAGAGACACCAGTCAGTGTAAAGATATCTCCCTGAGAGAGAGGGGACTGAGAGACACCAGTCAGTGTACAGATATCTCCCTGATGGAGAGGTACTGAGTGACACCAGTCAGTGTACAGATATCTCCCTGAGAGAGAGGGGACTGAGAGACACCAGTCAGTGTGCAGATATCTCCCTGAGGGTGAGGGACTGAGAGACACCAGTCAGTGTACAGATATCTCCCTGAGGGAGAGGTACTGAGAGACACCAGTCAGTGTACAGAAATTTCCCAGAGGGAGAGGGAAAGATAGACACCAGTCAGTGTACAGATATCTCCCTGAGAGAGAGGGACTGAGAGACATCAGTCAGTGTACAGATATCTCCTCGAGGGAGTGGGACAGAGAGACACCAGTCAGTGTACAGATATCTCCCTGAGGGAGAGGTACTGACTGACACCAGTCAGTGTGCAGATATCTCCCAGAGGGAGAAGTACTGAGAGACACCAGTCAGTGTGCAGATACCTCCCTGAGGGAGAGGTACTGAGAGACACCAGTCAGTGTACAGATATCTCCCTGAGGGAGAGGTACTGAGACACACCAGTCAGTGCACAGATATCTCCCTGAGGGAGTGGGGCTGAGAGACACCACTCAGTGTGCAGATATTTCCCTGAGGGAGACGGATAAAGAGATACCAGTCAGTGCACAAATATCTCCCTGGGAGAGAGGGACTGAGAGACACCAGTCAAGGTACAGATATCTCCCTGAGGGAGAGGGACTGAGAGACACCAGTCAGTGTACAGATATCTCCCTGAGAGCGAGAGGGACTCAGAGACACCAGTCAGTGTACAAATATCTCCCTGAGAGAGAGGTACTGAGAGACACCAGTCAGTGCACAGATATCTCCCTGAGAGGGAGGGACTGAGTGACACCAGTCAGTGTACAGATATCTCCCTGAGGGAGAGGTACTGAGAGACACCAGTCAGTGTAAAGATATCTCCCTGAGAGAGAGGGGACTGAGAGACACCAGTCAGTGTACAGATATCTCCCTGATGGAGAGGTACTGAGTGACACCAGTCAGTGTACAGATATCTCCCTGAGAGAGAGGGGACTGAGAGACACCAGTCAGTGTGCAGATATCTCCCTGAGGGTGAGGGACTGAGAGACACCAGTCAGTGTACAGATATCTCCCTGAGGGAGAGGTACTGAGAGACACCAGTCAGTGTACAGAAATTTCCCAGAGGGAGAGGGAAAGATAGACACCAGTCAGTGTACAGATATCTCCCTGAGAGAGAGGGACTGAGAGACATCAGTCAGTGTACAGATATCTCCTCGAGGGAGTGGGACAGAGAGACACCAGTCAGTGTACAGATATCTCCCTGAGGGAGAGGTACTGACTGACACCAGTCAGTGTGCAGATATCTCCCAGAGGGAGAAGTACTGAGAGACACCAGTCAGTGTGCAGATACCTCCCTGAGGGAGAGGTACTGAGAGACACCAGTCAGTGTACAGATATCTCCCTGAGGGAGAGGTACTGAGACACACCAGTCAGTGCACAGATATCTCCCTGAGGGAGTGGGGCTGAGAGACACCACTCAGTGTGCAGATATTTCCCTGAGGGAGACGGATAAAGAGATACCAGTCAGTGCACAAATATCTCCCTGGGAGAGAGGGACTGAGAGACACCAGTCAAGGTACAGATATCTCCCTGAGGGAGAGGGACTGAGAGACACCAGTCAGTGTACAGATATCTCCCTGAGAGCGAGAGGGACTCAGAGACACCAGTCAGTGTACAAATATCTCCCTGAGAGAGAGGTACTGAGAGACACCAGTCAGTGCACAGATATCTCCCTGAGAGAGAGGTACTGAGTGACACCAGTCAGTGTACAGATATCTCCCCCAGCGCCCTGTGTTACTGACTGTATCTCTACTGATGTTAATCCAGCTCGCTCACACTGTCACTCAGTAACCCTCTCCCCCAGCGCCCTGTGTTACTGACTGTATCTCTACTGATGTTAATCCAGCTCCCTCACACTGTCACTCAGTAACCCTCTCCCCCAGCGCCCTGTGTTACTGACTGTATCTCTACTGATGTTAATCCAGCTCCCTCACACTGTCACTCAGTAACCCTCTCCCCCAGCACCCTGTGTTACTGACTGTATCTCTACTGATGTTAATCCAGCTCGCTCACACTGTCACTCAGTAACCCCTCTCCCCCAGCGCCCTGTGTTACTGACTGTATCTTTACTGATGTTAATCCAGCTCCCTCACACTGTCACTCAGTAACCCCTCTCCCCCAGCGCACTGTGTTACTGACTGTATCTCGACAGATGTTAATCCAGCTCCCTCACACTGTCACTCAGTAACCCCTCTCCCCCAGCGCCCTGTGTTACTGACTGTATCTCTACTGATGTTAATCCAGCTCCCTCACACTGTCACTCAGTAACCCTCTCCCCAGCGCCCTGTGTCACTGACTGTATCTCTACTGATGTTAATCCAGCTCCCTCACACTGTCATTCAGTAACCCCTCAACCCCAGCGCCCTGTGATACTGACTGTATCTCTACTGATGTTAACCCAGCTCCCCCACACTGTCACTCAGTAACCCCTCTCCCCCAGCGTCCTGTGTTACTGACTGTATCTCTACTGATGTTACTCCAGCTCCCTCACACTGTCACTCAGTAACGCTCTCCCCCAGTGACCTGTGTTACTGACTTTATCTCTACTGATGTTAATCCAGCTCCCTCACACTGTCACTCAGTAACCCCTCTCCCCCAGCGCCCTGTGTTACTGACTGTATCTCTACTGATGTTAATCCAGCTCCCTCACACTGTCACTCAGTAAACCCTCTCCCCCAGCGCCCTGTGTTACTGACTGTATCTCTACTGATGTTAATCCAGCTCCCTCACACTGTCACTCAGTAACCCTCTCCCCCCAGCGCCCTGTGTTACTGACTGTATCTCTACTGATGTTAATCCAGCTCCCTCACACTGTCACTCAGTAACCCCTCTCCCCCAGCGCCCTGTGTTACTGACTGTATCTCTACTGATGTTAATCCAGCTCCCTCACACTGTCACTCAGTAACCCCTCTCCCCCAGCGCCCTGTGTTACTGACTGTATCTCTACTGATGTTAATCCAGCTCCCTCACACTGTCACTCAGTAACCCTCTCCCCCAGCGCCCTGTGTTACTGACTGTATCTCTACTGATGTTAATCCAGCTCCCTCACACTGTCACTCAGTAACCCCTCTCCCCCAGCGCCCTGTGTTACTGACTGTATCTCTACTGATGTTAATCCAGCTCCCTCACACTGTCACTCAGTAACCCTCTCCCCCAGCGTCCTGTGTTACTGACTGTATCTCTACTGATGTTAATCCAGCTCCCTCACACTGTCACTCAGTAACCCTCTCCCCCAGCGTCCTGTGTTACTGACTGTATCTCTACTGATGTTAATCCAGCTCCCTCACACTGTCACTCAGTAACCTCTCTCCCCCAGCGCCCTGTGTTACTGACTGTATCTCTACTGATGTTAATCCAGCTCCCTCACACTGTCACTCAGTAACCCTCTCCCCCAGCGCCCTGTGTTACTGACTGTATCTCTACTGATGTTAATCCAGCTCCCCAACACTGTCACTCAGTAACCTCTCTCCCCCAGCGCCCTGTGTTACTGACTGTATCTCTACTGATGTTAATCCAGCTCCCTCACACTGTCACTCAGTAACCCTCTCCCCCAGCGCCCTGTGTTACTGACTGTATCTCTACTGATGTTAATCCAGCTCCCTCACACTGTCACTCAGTAACCTCTCCCCCAGCGCCCTGTGTTACTGACTGTATCTCTACTGATGTTAATCCAGCTCCCTCACACTGTCACTCAGTAACCCTCTCCCCCAGCGTCCTGTGTTACTGACTGTATCTCTACTGATGTTAATCCAGCTCCCCCACACAGTCACTCAGTAACCCTCTCCCCCAGCGCCCTGTGTTACTGACTGTATCTCTACTGATGTTAATCCAGCTCCCTCACACTGTCACTCAGTAACCTCTCCCCCAGCGTCCTGTGTTACTGACTGTATCTCTACTGATGTTACTCCAGCTCCCTCACACTGTCACTCAGTAACGCTCTCCCCCAGTGACCTGTGTTACTGACTTTATCTCTACTGATGTTAATCCAGCTCCCTCACACTGTCACTCAGTAACCCCTCTCCCCCAGCGCCCTGTGTTACTGACTGTATCTCTACTGATGTTAATCCAGCTCCCTCACACTGTCACTCAGTAACCCCTCTCCCCCAGCGCCCTGTGTTACTGACTGTATCTCTACTGATGTTACTCCAGCTCCCTCACACTGTCACTCAGTAACGCTCTCCCCCAGTGACCTGTGTTACTGACTGTATCTCTACTGATGTTAATCCAGCTCCCTCACACTGTCACTCAGTAAACCCTCTCCCCCAGCGCCCTGTGTTACTGACTGTATCTCTACTGATGTTAATCCAGCTCCATCACACTGTCATTCAGTAACCCTCTCCCCCAGCGCCCTGTGTTACTGACTGTATCTCTACTGATGTTAATCCAGCTCCCTCACACTGTCACTCAGTAACCCCTCAACCCCAGCGTCCTGTGTTACTGACTGTATCTCTACTGATGTTACTCCAGCTCCCTCACACTGTCACTCAGTAACCCTCTCCCCCAGCGTCCTGTGTTACTGACTGTATCTCTACTGATGTTAATCCAGCTCCCTCACACTGTCACTCAGTAACCCCTCAACCCCAGCGTCCTGTGTTACTGACTGTATCTCTACTGATGTTAATCCAGCTCCCTCACACTGTCATTCAGTAACCCTCTCCCCCAGCGCCCTGTGTTACTGACTGTATCTCTACTGATGTTAATCCAGCTCCCTCACACTGTCACTCAGTAACCCCTCAACCCCAGCGTCCTGTGTTACTGACTGTATCTCTACTGATGTTAATCCAGCTCCCTCACACTGACACTCAGTAACCCTCTCCCCCAGCGCCCTGTGTTACTGACTGTATCTCTACTGATGTTAATCCAGCTCCCTCACACTGTCACTCAGTAACCCCACTCCCCCAGCGTCCTGTGTTACTGACTGTATCTCTACTGATGTTAATCCAGCTCCCTCACACTGTCACTCAGTAACCTCTCCCCCAGCGCCCTGTGTTACTGACTGTATCTCTACTGATGTTAATCCAGCTCCCCCACACTGTAATTCAGTAACCCCACTCCCCCAGTGCCCTGTGTCACTGACTGTATCTCTACTGATGTTAATCCAGCTCCCTCACACTGTCACTCAGTAACCCTCTCCCCCAGCGCCCTGTGTTACTGACTGTATCTCTACTGATGTTAGGCCTGCTCCCTCACACTGTCACTCAGTAACCCTCTCCCCCAGCGCCCTGTGTTACTGACTGTATCTCTACTGAAATTAACCCAGCTCCCCCACACTGTAATTCAGTAACCCCACTCCCCCAGTGCCCTGTGTCACTGACTGTATCTCTACTGATGTTAGGCCTGCTCCCTCACACTGTCACTCAGTAACCCTCTCCCCCAGCGCCCTGTGTTACTGACTGTATCTCTACTGAACTTAACCCAGCTCCCCCACACTGTAATTCAGTAACCCCACTCCCCCAGTGCCCTGTGTCACTGACTGTATCTCTACTGATGTTAGGCCTGCTCCCTCACACTGTCACTCAGTAACCCTCTCCCCCAGCGCCCTGTGTTACTGACTGTATCTCTACTGAACTTAACCCAGCTCCCCCACACTGTAATTCAGTAACCCCACTCCCCCAGTGCCCTGTGTCACTGACTGTATCTCTACTGATGTTAGGCCTGCTCCCTCACAGTCACTCAGTAACCCCACTGCCCCAGCGCCCTGTCTTACTGACTATGCCTCTACGTTAACCCAGCTCCCTCACACAGTCACTCAGTAACCTCTCTCCCCCAGCGCCCTGTGTTACTGACTGTATCTCTACTGATGTTAATCCAGCTACCTCACACTGTCACTCAGTAACCCTCTCCCCCAGCGCCCTGTGTTACTGACTGTATCTCTACTGAACTTAACCCAGCTCCCCCACACTGTAATTCAGTAACCCCACTCCCCCAGTGCCCTGTGTCACTGACTGTATCTCTACTGATGTTAGGCCTGCTCCCTCACAGTCACTCAGTAACCCCACTGCCCCAGCGCCCTGTCTTACTGACTATGCCTCTACGTTAACCCAGCTCCCTCACACAGTCACTCAGTAACCTCTCTCCCCCAGCGCCCTGTGTTACTGACTGTATCTCTACTGATGTTAATCCAGCTCCCCCACACAGTCACTCAGTAACCCCACTGCCCCAGCGCCCTGTCTTACTGACTATGCCTCTACGTTAACCCAGCTCCCTCACACAGTCACTCAGTAACCTCTCTCCCCCAGCGCCCTGTGTTACTGACTGTATCTCTACTGATGTTAATCCTGCTCCCCCACACAGTCACTCAGTAACCTCTCTCCCCCAGCACCCTGTGTTACTGACTGTATCTCTACTGATGTTAATCCTGCTCCCTCACACAGTCACTCAGTAACCCTCTCCCTCAGCGCCCTGTGTTACTGACTGTATCTCTACTGATGTTAATCCTGCTCCCTCACACAGTCACTCAGTAACCCCACTCCCCCAGCGCCCTGTCTTACTGATTGTGCCTCTACGTTAACCCAGCTCCCTCACACTGTCACTCAGTAACCTCTCTCCCCCAGCGCCCTGCATTAATTTATGTATTTCTACTGATGTTGATCCCCTCTCATTCTTCTAAACTCCAATGAGTATAGGCTCCACAGGTTAATTGAGTGTTAATCGAAACAAGAGTTACGTAATGATGTATAAAAATTGCAGGAAGCTACTTTAGAAGAAACCACTCTTTGTTTATAGAGAAAGACACAGAAAATACTCTGATAATGTTCAATTCGATTTGGTTGAATGTTTGAAATTGAAGATTAAAAATTGTGAGTACAATGAAGTTTGCTTCCCGCTATTAATTGCAAAGTACTTAAAATAATTCAACACTCCTCGTGATAAGAGCAGGGATTAATATTGTGGGGAATGTTTGAGAGAAAAGCATCAGAAGCGAAATTGGTAAATTATAAATCATTACGTCAACATATGAGTGAACATTTCCAAGTCAGTCTGACTTGTCTTTCTTACTGGACAGCAAAACCAATGTTTATTTCTGTTAAGTCATAGCTTTTCCTGCTTTTTGTTTATAATTCAGTGACACAAATTGTGTGTATATTTGTAAATTGTAAAATAACAACAAGAAATCACATTTCTGTGACATTTTTTATGCCTTAAACAATTGAAGTTGTGGTTTGGAATCTAGCTGGTAAATGTAGTTTCTTCACCTGAAAGATTTGAGTGTTTAAAGTTAATGGAGGATATGGGATCAAATGCTGTTTGCGACATTCCTGCATTGTTGAACTGTATGATATCATTGCAGTGCCATTGTTGAATGGAGGTGCCGGTTTTGCCCAGGCCAGCACTCTGATCTGTTGCATCCTGTGTAGATCAGAAACAGGTTAAGATGTTCATAGTAAACAGCCCAAGACAATGGAATGGGTAATCAATGTCTGGCCAACGCCAGAGTCTTGAAACACACGAGATGGTGGAATATACAAAACCAGACCAGATGAGGCAGCAGGTGTTACCACACATTCTAGTTCTGCATCTCCTGTGACTTTGGAGCAGGTTCTGTTTAACTTTAAAATGTCTCTCTCAAATAATAGGCCTGAGAGAAATTGAGAACAGGCATTCTGAGAGTTTCAAAGAGAGAAGGTGTAGAGATTTCAAGAAATATAAAATTATAAATGAATAACGGAAAGGTAGAGAGAGATACAGAACTATAGAGAGAGATCAATATACAGAGAGGCACATAGAGAGAGCGGTACACCAGTCAGTGTACAGATATCTCCCTGAGGGAGAGGTACTGAGTGACACCAGTCAGTGTGCAGATATCTCCCAGAGGGAGAGGTACGAGAGACACCAGTCAGTGTACAGATATCTCCCTGAGAGAGAGGGACTGAGAGACACCAGTCAGTGTACAGATATCTCCCCGAGGGAGTGGGACAGAGAGACACGAGTCAGTGTACAGATATCTCGCTGAGCGAGAGGGACTGAGAGACACGAGTCAGTGCACAAATATCTCCCTGGGAGAGAGGGACTGAGAGACACCAGTCAAGGTACAGATATCTCGCTGAGCGAGAGGGACTGAGAGACACGAGTCAGTGTACAGATATCTCCCTGGGTGACTGAGAGTCACCAATAAAGTGCAAAAAAGTCACATACACACACCAACATTACATGTGGACCAGGCCCGAATGAAATCAATAGGGTTTAATCCAGCAACAGCTGATAATAATAGACCTGAACCACATCTCACACAAACACCAGCTTTTGCAAACTCTCTCTATCTCTCTCTGTCTATCTCTCTCTGTCCAATTCCAATTCCAATTCAATTCAAATGCTTTATTGGCATGAAAGTTTACAGAGAACCATATTGCCAAAGCTTACATAGCAAAAAGGTACAGTTTTCCAACATTCTGTAGGTGTCAATCGATTTGACATTTGTTGGGTACAAACAATATTACTTTGAAACAATATTAATTTTAAACAGTCTTTGTACTTCATTTGGTACGTTCAATATTAATTTTAAACAGTCTTAATTTTAAACAGTCCTCAGGTTGTGACATGTTGTTACATATTTGGCCCCAAGGTATGGTCTGTCTCCTTCTCCTAGGACTAATCTCAATTTTGACAGGTCATCCAATTCCTTGAAATCTGGGGTTGTTTGTCTCTCTATGTCTGTCCCTGTCTGTCACTCTCTCGCTCTCAGACCCATTTTGAAGGGGTGCAGCCTAGGAGTGTCAATTTTTGATGATGTCAATTCCTGCCGGCTGTGTCCATTTTGATGAGCTCACCACCCACCCCTCCCCCCACAGCAGCCATTTTGATGATGTTTTCAATTCCTGGCTGTCATTGGTGTCTGAGTGAGTTTGCAGCTGCTCTCTCTCTCTATCTCTTCCCCCTCAATAACATCATGGCTGATCTGATCTTGGCCTCAACTTCACTGACCTGCCTGTTCCCCATGACCCTTGACTCCCCTATCTGTCTATCTCCGCCTTGAATATATTCACTGACTCCGCCTCCACAGCGCTCTGGGGTCGAGAATTCCACAGATTCCCCATCCTCTGGGAGAAGAAATTCCTCCTCATCTCCGCCTTAAATGGGCGACCCCTTATCCTGAAACTGTGCCCCCTCGTTCTAGATTGCCCCACGAGGGGAAACATCCTCTCAGCATCTACCCTGTCAATCCCCCTCAGAATCTGCATACATTAAGGGCTATTCAACTATGGGAGGCACATCAGGCAAGCACATTCACTCAGATGCCTTCCTTTTTCTTGCAGGCCAAGCTCTCTCAGAACAGCCGGGAGCAGCAAATCACGGGAGGAGGACGACCAGCTGATCTACACATCCTCACCAATTTGGAGGCGAGAGTGCACAGGATCGTTGTCAGCCATACGTGCCATGACCGCTGGAGTGGTCGACCCCCTTGGGGACAGCAGTGGTATGGTCATCAGCTTTCTCTCCTCTCTCACACCACTCGCCCCTCAAAACACCAGCCTTTTACACTTTCAATCCAACTTACTAACTGTCTCCAGTCCTTGCTCCCTTACTGCCCCCCTGTCCTCACGCTAAAGCCACTCTTGTAACTACCTGCTTTCAGATAGTGAACCACCAGCTGACCAGCCTGTCCCTCAACCTGCCAGTGGCAGCGACGCCCCAGGCGAGGAGGAAGAGGAAGCCGGAGCCTCACCGCCTGCGTCTCCCGAGGAAGCCCATTCTAACACCAGCCCCTCACCCTCTTCAATTAAAACCCTGTCTCCACTTTAAGGATTTTGTTCTTTTACAATCCATCATTACACCATTTCTGGAGTTTTATGATTCCTTTTGACAACAACCTGCATGGGAGACTGTAGATGGAGCTTTACTCTGTATCTAACCCGTGCTGTACCTGCCCTGGAAGTGTTTGATGGGACAGTGTAGAGGGAGCTTTACTCTGTATCTAACCCGTGCTGTACCTGCCCTGGGAGTGTTTGATGGGACAGTGTAGAGGGAGCTTTACTCTGTATCTAACCCGTGCTGTACCTGCCCTGGGAGTGTTTGATGGGACAGTGCAGAGGGAGCTTTACTCTGTATCTAACCCGTGCTGTACCTGCCCTGGGAGTGTTTGATGGGACAGTGTAGAGGAAGCTTTACTCTGTACCTAACCCGTGCTGTACCTGCCCTGGGAGTGTTTGATGAGGCAGTGTAGAGGGAGATTTACTCTGTATGTAACCCGTGCTGTACCTGCCCTGGGAGTGTTTGATGGGACAGTGTAGAGGGAGCTTTACTCTGTATCTAACCCGTGCTGTACCTGCCCTGGGAGTGTTTGATGGGACAGTGTAGAGGGAGATTTACTCTGTATCTAACCCGTGCTGTACCTGCCCTGGGAGTGTTTGATGGGGACAGTGTAGAGGGAGCTTTACTCTGTACCTAACCCGTGCTGTACCTGCCCTGGGAGTGTTTGATGGGACAGTGTAGAGGGAGCTTTACTCTGTATCTAACCCGTGCTGTACCTGCCCTGGGAGTGTTTGATGGGACAGTGTAGAGGGAGATTTACTCTGTACCTAACCCGTGCTGTACCTGCCCTGGGAGTGTTTGATGGGACAGTGTAGAGGGAGCTTTACTCTGTATCTAACCCGTGCTGTACCTGCCCTGGGAGTGTTTGATGGGACAGTGTAGAGGGAGATTTACTCTGTATCTAACCCGTGCTGTACCTGCCCTGAGAGTGTTTAAAGAGAGCTTTACTCTATCGATTCTGTAGCAAACCTTGACAGATTGCAAGTCTGGGGATTCAGCGCATACACAGCGCAGACGGAAACACGGAACTTGCGGGGCCTCTACCAAGGCCTAAGTCGTCGTTACGGAGACCATGATTTCAGGGCCATTATCTTTGTTTAATGTAATCCTTCACTCCTGTGTATAAGACAGTGAGTCTCACGGCCTAAAATTCATTCAAATCTCAGTAAGAATACCCAGAACAGACTTTAATTGTCTATTATTGCATCATTTTTCTAAGGTGAACCCAGATATCTGCAGACCAACATTCGTCCACATGTGAATCCCTCCTCTCCATTTAAATCAAATCACGGTAACACGTTTATTTAATCTACCGAGGTTCAGTATTGAAATATACCAGGAGATCCAGGCACGTTTTGATAAAGCTGATTAACAATGAGTTCAGTGGGGAAATTTAGCAAACAACAGGCCGATTTTAATATGATACGGCAGGATCTGTCCAAAGTGGACTGGGATCAGCTACTTGACACCTCTCTGTCTCAGTCCCAAAGTAATCCCACTGCCCTGCTCTCTCCTGTTAGCCCTGTATCAATCCCCAACCTAATCCCACTGCCCCGCTCTCTCCCCAAAGCCCTGTATCAATCCCCAAACTAATCCCACTGCCCCGCTCTCTCCCCAAAGCCCTGTATCAATCCACAACCTAATCCCACTGCCCCGCTCTCTCCCCATAGCCCTGTATCAATCCCCAACCTAATCCCACTGCCCCGCTCTCTCCCCAAAGCCCTGTATCATACCCCAACCTAATCCCACTGCCCCGCTCTCTCCCCAAAGCCCTGTATCAATCCCCAAACTAATCCCACTGCCCCGCTCTCTCCCCAAAGCCCTGTATCAATCCACAACCTAATCCCACTGCCCCGCTCTCTCCCCATAGCCCTGTATCAATCCCCAACCTAATCCCACTGCACCGCTCTCTCCCCATAGCCCTGTATCAATCCCCAAACTAATCCCACTGCCCCGCTCTCTCCCCATAGCCCTGTATCAATCCCCAACCTAATCCCACTGCCCCGCTCTCTCCTGTTAGCCCTGTATCAATCCCCAACCTAATCCCACTGCCCCGCTCTCTCCCCAAAGCCCTGTATCAATCCACAAAGTAATCACACTGCCCCGCTCTCACCCCATAGCCCTGCATCAATCCCAAACTTATCCCACTGCCCCGCTCTCTCCCCAAAGCCATGTATCAATCCACGAAGTAATCACACTGCCCCGCTCTCTCCCCAAAGCCCTGTATCAATCCACAAAGTAATCACACTGCCCCGCTCTCACCCCATAGCCCTGTATCAATCCCCAACCTAATCCCACTGCCCCGCTCTCTCCCCAAAGCCCTGTATCAATCCCCAACCTAATCCCACTGCCCCGCTCTCTCCCCAAAGCCCTGTATCAATCCACAAAGTAATCACACTGCCCCGCTCTCACCCCATAGCCCTGCATCAATCCCAAACTTATCCCACTGCCCCGCTCTCTCCCCAAAGCCCTGTATCAATCCACAAAGTAATCACACTGCCCCGCTCTCACCCCATAGCCCTGTATCAATCCCCAACCTAATCCCACTGCCCCGCTCTCTCCCCAAAGCCCTGTATCAATCCCCAACCTAATCCCACTGCCCCGCTCTCTCCCCAAAGCCCTGTATCAATCCACAAAGTAATCACACTGCCCCGCTCTCACCCCATAGTCCTGCATCAATCCCAAAGTAATCCCACTGCCCTGCTCTCACCTGTTAGCCCTGTATCAATCCCCAACTCGCTGTTTCTCACTCTCCCGCTGTCTCACTCTCTCGCTCTCTCAGTTGCTCTCTCGCTCGCTCGCGCTCCCTCGCTGGCTCGCTCTCTCGCTGGCTCTCTCTCTCAGTGGCTCTCTCGCTTTCTCTCGCTGGCTCGGTCTCTCTCTCGCTGTCTCTCGCTGTGTTTGATGGGGCAGTGTAAAGGGAGCTTTACTCTAGATCTAACCCGTGCTGTACCTGCCCTGGGAGTGTTTGATGGGACAGTGTAGAGGGAGCTTTAATTTGTATCTAACCCGTGCTGTACCTGCCCTGGGAGTGTTTGATGGGACAGTGTAGAGGGAGCTTTACTCTGTATCTAACCCGTGCTTTACCTGCCCTGGGAGTGTTTGATGGGACAGTGTAGAGGGAGCTTTACTCTGTATCTAACCCGTGCTGTACCTGCCCTGGGAGTGTTTGATGGGACAATGTAGAGGGAGCTTTACTCTGGATCTAACCCGTGCTTTACCTGCCCTGGAAGTGTTGATGGGACAGTGTAGAGGGAGCTTTACTCTGTATCTAACCCGTGCTGTACCTGCCCTGGGAGTGTTTGATGGGAGAGTGTAGAGGGAGCTTTACTCTGGATCGAACCCATGCTGTACCTGCCCTGGGCGTGATTGATGGTACAATGGCCGCTGGAAGGTGGGGAAAGCAATCATTTTTTAGTCGTGTGGTCTACGCTTCTCTAAGGTAGAAAGTCCCAACTCTTTCAGCCTATCTTGATAACTAAGATGCTTTAGACTGGGAATTAGTCTAGTGCCTCCTCCTCCTCTGCACCCTTTCCAAAGCCTCAATATCAACCACCTCAATCTCGCCCTCTGCCTCTCGCCCTCTGCCTCTCGCCCTCTGCCTCTCTCCCTCTCGCCCTCTCCCTCTCGCCCTCTGCCTCTAGCCCTCTGCCTCTCGCCCTCTGCCTCTCGCCCTCTGCCTCTCGCCCTCTCCCTCTCTCCCTCTCTTCCTCTCGCCCTCTCCCTCTCGCCCTCTCCCTCTTGCCCTCTGCCTCTCGCCCTCTGCCTCTCGCCCTCTGCCTCTCTCCCTCTCTCCCTCTCCCTCTCTCCCTCTCTCCCTCTCGCCCTCTCCCTCTCACCCTCTCCCTCTCGCCCTCTCCCTCTCTCCCTCTCTTCCTCTCGCCCTCTCCCTCTCGCCCTCTCCCTCTCGCCCTCTGCCTCTCTCCCTCTGCCTATCTCCCTCTGCCTCTCGCCCTCTGCCTCTCGCCCTCTGCCTCTCGCCCCATGCCCCTCGCCCCATGCATCTCGCCCTCTGCCTCTCGCCCCATGCCCCTCGCCCTCTGCCCCTCGCCCTCTGCCTCTCACCCTCTGCCTCTCGCCCTCTGCCTCACGCCCCATGCCCCTCGCCCTCTGCCTCTCACCCTCTGCCTCTCACCCTCTGCCTCTCGCCCTCTGCCTCTCGCCCTCTGCCTCTCGCCCTCTGCCTCTCGCACTCTGCCTCTCGCCCTCTGCCTCTCTCCCTCTGCCTCTCGCCCTCTGCCTCTCACCCTCTGCCTCTCGCCCACTGCCTCTCGCCCCATGCCCCTCGCCCTCTGCCTCTCACACTCTGCCTCTTGCCCTCTGCCTCTCGCCCTCTGCCGCTCGCCCTCTGCCTCTCGCCCCATGCCCCTCGCCCTCTGCATCTCGCCCTCTGCCTCTCGCCCTCTGGCTCTCACCCTCTCCCTCTCGCGCTCTGCCTCTGGCCCCATGCCCCTCGCCCTCTGCCTCTCACCCTCAGCCTCTTGCCCTCTGCCTCTCGCCCTCTGCCTCTCGCCCTCTGCCTCTCGCCCTGTGCCTCTCGCCCTCTGCCTCCCTCCCTCTGCCTCTCGCCCTCTGCCGCTCGCCCTCTGCCTCTCGCCCCATGCCCCTCGCCCTCTGCATCTCGCCCTCTGCCTCTCGCCCTCTGGCTCTCGCCCTCTCCCTCTCGCCCCCTGCCTCTCACCCTCTGCCTCTCACCCTCTGCCTCTCGCCCACTGCCTCTCGCCCTCTGCCTCTCGCCCTCTGCCTCTCGCCCCATGCCTCTCGCCCTCTGCGTCTCGCCCCATGCCCCTCGCCCTCTGCATCTCGCCCTCTGCCTCTCGCCCTCTGGCTCTCGCCCTCTCCCTCTCGCCCTCTCCCTCTCGCCCCCTGCCTCTCACCCTCTGCCTCTCACCCTCTGCCTCTCGCCCTCTGCCTCTCGCCCTCTGCCTCTCACCCTCTGCCTCTCGCCCCATGCCTCTCGCCCTCTGCCTCTCTGCCTCTCCTTCTCGCCCTCTGCATCTCGCCCTCTGCCTCTCGCCCTCTGCCTCTCGCCCTCTGCATCTCGCCCTCTGCCTCTCTCCCTCTGCCTCTCGCCCTCTGCCTCTCGCCCTCTGCATCTCGCCCTCTGCCTCTCGCCCTCTGCCTCTCGCCCTCTGCATCTCGCCCTCTGCCTCTCGCCCTCTCCCTCTCGCCCTCTGCCTCTCGCCCTCTGCCTCTCAGCCTCTGCCTCTCCCTCAATGTAACCAAGTTTCCTGACGATATAAATCTGCGTGGGACAGTTAGCTGTGAGGAGCCCACAAAGAGGCTGCAAAGGGCTATAGACAGGTTAAGTGAGAGGGCAATAAGGTGGCAAATGAAGTATAATGTGGAGAAATGTGAGGTTATTCACTTTGGTAGGAAGAATAGAAAAAATATATTCCTAAATGCTGAGAAACCATTAAATGTTGGTGTTCAGAGAGATATGGGTGTCCTCGTACAGGTAACACAGCCGATCCCAAATGGAACAACATTTGCTGAGATACAGAGCCCTGGATCCCGGCCAGCATTGTCTCGGGATGCTTTCGGTACTTTCTGAGAGACACCAGTCAGTGTACAGATATCTCCCAGAGGGCGAGGGACTGAGAGACACCAGTCAGTGTACAGATATCTCCCTGAGAGAGAGGGACTGAGAGACACCAGTCAGTGTACAGATATCTCCCTGAGAGAGAGGGGACCGAGAGACACCAGTCAGTGTACAGATATCTCCCAGAGAGAGAGCGACAGAGTGACACCAGTCAGTGTACAGATATCTCCCTGAGAGAGAGGGACTGAGAGACACCAGTCAGTGTACAGATATCTCCCTGAAAGAGAGGGGACTGAGAGACACCAGTCAGTGTACAGGTATCTCCCTGAGAGAGAGGGGACTGAGAGACACCAGTCAGTGTACAGATATCTCCCTGAGAGAGAGGGACTGAGAGACACCAGTCAGTGTACAGATATCTCCCTGAGAGAGAGGGACTGAGAGACACAAGTCAGTGTACAGATATCTCCCTGAGGGGGAAGGGGACTGAGAGACACCAGTCAGTGTACAGATATCTCCCAGAGAGAGAGCGACAGAGTGACACCAGTCAGTGTACAGATATCTCCCTGAAAGAGAGGGGACTGAGAGACACCAGTCAGTGTACAGGTATCTCCCTGAGAGAGAGGGGACTGAGAGACACCAGTCAGTGTACAGATATCTCCCTGAGAGAGAGGGACTGAGAGACACCAGTCAGTGTACAGATATCTCCCTGAGAGAGAGGGACTGAGAGACACAAGTCAGTGTACAGATATCTCCCTGAGGGGGAAGGGGACTGAGAGACACCAGTCAGTGTACAGATATCTCCCTGAGAGAGAGGGACTGAGAGACACCAGTCAGTGTACAGATATCTCCCTGAGGGAGAGGGACTGAGAGACACCAGTCAGTGTACAGATATCTCCCTGAGGGGGAGAGGGGACTGAGAGACACCAGTCAGTGTACAGATATCTCCCTGAGAGAGAGGGACTGAGAGACACCAGTCAGTGTACAGATATCACCCTGAGAGAGAGGGACTGAGAGACACCAGTCAGTGTACAGATATCTCCCTGAGGGGACTGAGAGACACCAGTCAGTGTACAGATATCTCCCTGAGAGAGAGGGACTGAGAGACACCAGTCAGTGTACAGATATCTCCCTGAGAGAGAGGGACTGAGAGACACCAGTCAGTGTACAGATATCTCCCTGAGAGAGAGGGGACTGAGAGACACCAGTCAGTGTACAGATATCTCCCTGAGAGAGAGGGGACTGAGAGACACCAGTCAGTGTACAGATATCTCCCTGAGAGAGGGGGACTGAGAGACACCAGTCAGTGTACAGATATCTCCCAGAGAGAGAGGGGACTGAGAGACACCATTCAGTGTACAGATATCTCCCTGAGGGAGAGGGACAGAGTGACACCAGTCAGTGTACAGATATCTCCGTGAGAGAAAGGGGACTGAGAGACACCAGTCAGTGTACAGATATCTCCCTGAGAGAGAGGGGACTGAGAGACACCAGTCAGTGTACAGATATCTCCGTGAGAGAGAGGGGACTGAGAGACACCAGTCAGTGTACAGATATCTCCCTGAGAGAAAGGGGACTGAGAGACACCAGTCAGTGTACAGATATCTCCCTGAGAGAGAGGGACTGAGAGACACCAGTCAGTGTACAGATATCTCCCTGAGAGAGAGGGAACTGAGAGACACCAGTCAGTGTACAGATATCTCCCAGAGAGAGAGGGACTGAGAGACACCAGTCAGTGTACAGATATCTCCCTTAGAGAGAGGGGACTGAGAGACACCAGTCAGTGTACAGATATCTCCCTGAGGGAGTGGGGACTGAGAGACACCAGTCAGAGTACAGATATCTCCCTGAGAGAGAGGGGACTGAGAGATATGGGTGTCCTCGTACAGGAAACACTGCCGATCCCAAATGGAACAACATTTGCTGAGATACGGAGCCCTGGATCCCGGCCAGCATTGTCTCGGGATGCTTTCGGTACTTTCTGAGAGACACCAGTCAGTGTACAGATATCTCCCTGAGGGAGAGGGACTGAGAGACACCAGTCAGTGTACAGATATCTCCCTGAGAGAGAGGGGTCGGAGAGACACCAGTCAGTGTACAGATATCTCCCTGAGGGAGAGTGGACTGAGAGACACCAGTCAGTGTACAGATATCTCCCTGAGGGAGAGGGGACTGAGAGACACCAGTCAGTGTACAGATATCTCCCTGAGAGAGAGGGGACTGAGAGACACCAGTCAGTGTACAGATATCTCCCTGAGGGAGAGTGGACTGAGAGACACCAGTCAGTATACAGATATCTCCCTGAGGGAGAGGGGACTGAGAGACACCAGTCAGTGTACAGATATCACCCTGAGAGAGAGGGACTGAGAGACACCAGTCAGTGTACAGATATCTCCCTGAGGGAGAGGGACTGAGAGACACCAGTCAGTGTACAGATATCTCCCTGAGAGAGAGGGAATGAGAGACACCAGTCAGTGTACAGATATCTCCCAGAGAGAGAGGGACTGAGAGACACCAGTCAGTGTACAGATATCTCCCAGAGAGAGAGGGACTGAGAAACACCAGCCAGTG
Source organism: Somniosus microcephalus (assembly GCF_052327205.1). NCBI lineage: Eukaryota > Metazoa > Chordata > Chondrichthyes > Squaliformes > Somniosidae > Somniosus > Somniosus microcephalus. The sequence goes on from NW_028225355.1 coordinate 308,148, forward strand.
TACAGATATCTCCCTGAGAGAGAGGGGACTGAGAGACACCAGTCAGTGTACAGATATCTCCCTGAGGGAGTGGGGACTGAGAGGCACCAGTCAGTGTACAGATATCTCCCTGAGAGAGAGGGGACTGAGAGACACCAGTCAGTGTACAGATATCTCCCTGAGAGACAGGGAATGAGAGACACCAGTCAGTGTACAGATATCTCACTGAGAGAGAGGGGACTGAGAGACACCAGTCAGTGTACAGATATCTCCCTGAGAGACAGGGAATGAGAGACACCAGTCAGTGTACAGATATCTCACTGAGAGAGAGGGGACTGAGAGACACCAGTCAGCGTACAGATATCTCCCTGAGAGAGAGGGACTGAGTGACACCAGTCAGTGTACAGATATCTCCCTGAGAGAGAGGGACTGAGAGACACCAGTCAGTGTACAGATATCTCACTGAGAGAGAGGGGACTGAGAGACACCAGTCAGTGTACAGATATCTCCCTGTGAGAGAGGGGACTGAGAGACACCAGTCAGTGTACAGATATCTCCCAGAGGGAGAGGTACTGAGTGACACCAGTCAGTGTACAGATATCTCCCTGAGGGAGAGGGACAGAGTGACACCAGTCAGTGTACAGATATCTCCCTGAGAGAGAGGGGACGGAGTGACACAAGTCAGTGTACAGATATCTCCCTGAGGGAGAGGTACTGAGTGACACCAGTCAGTGTACAGATATCTCCCTGAGAGAGAGGGGACGGAGTGACACAAGTCAGTGTACAGATATCTCCCTGAGGGAGAGGTACTGAGTGACACCAGTCAGTGTACAGATATCTCCCTGAGAGAGAGGGGACTGAGAGACACCAGTCAGTGTACAGATTTCTCCCTGAGGGAGAGGGGACGGAGTGACACAAGTCAGTGTACAGATATCTCCCTGAGGGAGAGGTACTGAGTGACACCAGTCAGTGTACAGATATCTCCCTGAGAGAGAGGGGACTGAGAGACACCAGTCAGTGTACAGATGTCTCCCTGAGGGAGAGGTACTGAGAGACACCAGTCAGTGTACAGGTATCTCCCTGAGGGAGAGGGACTGAGAGACACCAGTCAGTGTACAGATATCTCCCTGAGGGAGAGGGGACTGAGAGACACCAGTCAGTGTACAGATATCTCCCTGAGAGAGAGGGACTGAGAGACACCAGTCAGTGTACAGATATCTCCCTGAGAGGGAGGTACTTAGTGACACCAGTCAGTGTACAGATATCTCCCTGAGAGAGAGGGACTGAGAGACACCAATCAGTGTACAGATATCTCCCTGAGGGCGAGGGACTGAGAGACACCAGTCAGTGTACAGATATCTCCCTGTGGGAGAGGGGACTGAGTGACACCATTCAGTGTACAGATATCTCCCTGAGGGAGAGGGACTGAGTGACACCAGTCAGTGTACAGATATCTCCCAGAGGGTGAGGGGCTGAGAGACACCAGTCAGTGTACAGATATCTCCCTGAGGGAGAGGGACTGAGAGACACCAGTCAGTGTACAGATATCTCCCTGAGGGAGAGGTACTGAGTGACACCAGTCAGTGTACAGATATCTCCCTGAGCGAGAGGGACTGAGAGGCACCAGTCAGTGTACAGATAACTCCCTGAGGGAGAGGGACTGAGAGACACCAGTCAGTGTACAGATACCTCACTGAGAGAGAGGGGATTGAGAGACACCAGTCAGTGTACAAATATCTCCCTGAGAGAGAGGGGACTGAGAGACACCAGTCAATGTACAGATATCTCCCTCAGAGAGGGGACTGAGAGACACCAGTCAGTGTACAGATATCTCCCTGAGAGAGAGGGACTGAGTGACACCAGTCAGTGTACAGATATCTCCCTGAGGGAGAGGGACTGAGAGACACCAGTCAGTGTACAGATATCTCCCTGAGGGAGAGGGACTGAGAGACACCATTCAGTGTACAGATATCTCCCTGAGAGAGAGGGACTGAGAGACAACAGTCAGTGTACAGATATCTCCCTGAGAGAGAGGGACTGAGTGACACCAGTCAATGTACAGACATCTCCCTGAGAGAGAGGGACTGAGTGACACCAGTCAGTGTACAGATATCTCCCTGAGGGAGAGGGACTGAGAGACACCAGTCAGTGTACAGATATCTCCCTGAGAGAGAGGCACTGAGTGACACCAGTCAGTGTACAGGTATCTCCCTGAGAGAGAGGGACTGATAGATACCAGTCAGTGTACAGATATCTTCCTGAGAGAGAGGTACTGAGTGACACCAGTCAGTGTACAGGTATCTCCCTGAGAGAGAGGGACTGAGAGACACCAGTCATTGTACACATATCTCCCTGAGAGGGAGGGACTGAGAGACACCAGTCAGTGTACAGATATCTCCCAGAGAGAGAGGGACTGAGAGACACCAGTCAGTGTACAGATATCTCCCTTAGAGAGAGGGGACTGAGAGACACCAGTCAGTGTACAGATATCTCCCTGAGGGAGTGGGGACTGAGAGACACCAGTCAGAGTACAGATATCTCCCTGAGAGAGAGGGGACTGAGAGATATGGGTGTCCTCGTACAGGAAACACTGCCGATCCCAAATGGAACAACATTTGCTGAGATACGGAGCCCTGGATCCCGGCCAGCATTGTCTCGGGATGCTTTCGGTACTTTCTGAGAGACACCAGTCAGTGTACAGATATCTCCCTGAGGGAGAGGGACTGAGAGACACCAGTCAGTGTACAGATATCTCCCTGAGAGAGAGGGGACTGAGAGACACCAGTCAGTGTACAGATATCTCCCTGAGGGAGAGTGGACTGAGAGACACCAGTCAGTGTACAGATATCTCCCTGAGGGAGAGGGGACTGAGAGACACCAGTCAGTGTACAGATATCTCCCTGAGAGAGAGGGGACTGAGAGACACCAGTCAGTGTACAGATATCTCCCTGAGGGAGAGTGGACTGAGAGACACCAGTCAGTATACAGATATCTCCCTGAGGGAGAGGGGACTGAGAGACACCAGTCAGTGTACAGATATCACCCTGAGAGAGAGGGACTGAGAGACACCAGTCAGTGTACAGATATCTCCCTGAGGGAGAGGGACTGAGAGACACCAGTCAGTGTACAGATATCTCCCTGAGAGAGAGGGACTGAGAGACACCAGTCAGTGTACAGATATCTCCCAGAGAGAGAGGGACTGAGAGACACCAGTCAGTGTACAGATATCTCCCAGAGAGAGAGGGACTGAGAAACACCAGCCAGTGTACAGATATCTCCCTGAGAGAGAGGGGACTGAGAGACACCAGTCAGTGTACAGATATCTCCCTGAGGGAGTGGGGACTGAGAGGCACCAGTCAGTGTACAGATATCTCCCTGAGAGAGAGGGGACTGAGAGACACCAGTCAGTGTACAGATATCTCCCTGAGAGACAGGGAATGAGAGACACCAGTCAGTGTACAGATATCTCACTGAGAGAGAGGGGACTGAGAGACACCAGTCAGTGTACAGATATCTCCCTGAGAGACAGGGAATGAGAGACACCAGTCAGTGTACAGATATCTCACTGAGAGAGAGGGGACTGAGAGACACCAGTCAGTGTACAGATATCTCCCTGAGAGAGAGGGACTGAGAGACACCAGTCAGTGTACAGATATCTCCCTGAGAGACAGGGAATGAGAGACACCAGTCAGTGTACAGATAGCTCACTGAGAGAGAGGGGACTGAGAGACACCAGTCAGCGTACAGATATCTCCCTGAGAGAGAGGGACTGAGTGACACCAGTCAGTGTACAGATATCTCCCTGAGAGAGAGGGACTGAGAGACACCAGTCAGTGTACAGATATCTCACTGAGAGAGAGGGGACTGAGAGACACCAGTCAGTGTACAGATATCTCCCTGTGAGAGAGGGGACTGAGAGACACCAGTCAGTGTACAGATATCTCCCAGAGGGAGAGGTACTGAGTGACACCAGTCAGTGTACAGATATCTCCCTGAGGGAGAGGGACAGAGTGACACCAGTCAGTGTACAGATATCTCCCTGAGAGAGAGGGGACTGAGAGACACCAGTCAGTGTACAGATATCTCCCTGAGAGAGAGGGACTGAGAGACACCAGTCAGTGTACAGATATCTCCCTGAGAGAGAGGGGACTGAGAGACACCAGTCAGTGTACAGATATCTCCCTGAGAGAGAGGGACTGAGAGACACCAGTCAATGTACAGATATCTCCCTGAGAGAGAGGGGACTGAGAGACACCAGTCAGTGTACAGATATCTCCCTGAGAGAGAGGGACTGAGAGACACCAGTCAGTGTACAGATATCTCCCTGAGGGAGAGGGAGAGAGTGACACCAGTCAGTGTACAGATTTCTCCCTGAGGGAGAGGGGACGGAGTGACACAAGTCAGTGTACAGATATCTCCCTGAGGGAGAGGTACTGAGTGACACCAGTCAGTGTACAGATATCTCCCTGAGAGAGAGGGGACTGAGAGACACCAGTCAGTGTACAGATGTCTCCCTGAGGGAGAGGTACTGAGAGACACCAGTCAGTGTACAGGTATCTCCCTGAGGGAGAGGGACTGAGAGACACCAGTCAGTGTACAGATATCTCCCTGAGGGAGAGGGGACTGAGAGACACCAGTCAGTGTACAGATATCTCCCTGAGAGAGAGGGACTGAGAGACACCAGTCAGTGTACAGATATCTCCCTGAGAGGGAGGTACTTAGTGACACCAGTCAGTGTACAGATATCTCCCTGAGAGAGAGGGACTGAGAGACACCAATCAGTGTACAGATATCTCCCTGAGGGCGAGGGACTGAGAGACACCAGTCAGTGTACAGATATCTCCCTGAGGGAGAGGGGACTGAGTGACACCATTCAGTGTACAGATATCTCCCTGAGGGAGAGGGACTGAGTGACACCAGTCAGTGTACAGATATCTCCCAGAGGGTGAGGGGCTGAGAGACACCAGTCAGTGTACAGATATCTCCCTGAGGGAGAGGGACTGAGAGACACCAGTCAGTGTACAGATATCTCCCTGAGGGAGAGGTACTGAGTGACACCAGTCAGTGTACAGATATCTCCCTGAGCGAGAGGGACTGAGAGGCACCAGTCAGTGTACAGATAACTCCCTGAGGGAGAGGGACTGAGAGACACCAGTCAGTGTACAGATACCTCACTGAGAGAGAGGGGATTGAGAGACACCAGTCAGTGTACAAATATCTCCCTGAGAGAGAGGGGACTGAGAGACACCAGTCAATGTACAGATATCTCCCTGAGAGAGGGGACTGAGAGACACCAGTCAGTGTACAGATATCTCCCTGAGAGAGAGGGACTGAGTGACACCAGTCAGTGTACAGATATCTCCCTGAGGGAGAGGTACTGAGTGACACCAGTCAGTGTACAGATATCTCCCTGAGAGAGAGGGGACTGAGAGACACCAGTCAGTGTACAGATGTCTCCCTGAGGGAGAGGTACTGAGAGACACCAGTCAGTGTACAGGTATCTCCCTGAGGGAGAGGGACTGAGAGACACCAGTCAGTGTACAGATATCTCCCTGAGGGAGAGGGGACTGAGAGACACCAGTCAGTGTACAGATATCTCCCTGAGAGAGAGGGACTGAGAGACACCAGTCAGTGTACAGATATCTCCCTGAGAGGGAGGTACTTAGTGACACCAGTCAGTGTACAGATATCTCCCTGAGAGAGAGGGACTGAGAGACACCAATCAGTGTACAGATATCTCCCTGAGGGCGAGGGACTGAGAGACACCAGTCAGTGTACAGATATCTCCCTGTGGGAGAGGGGACTGAGTGACACCATTCAGTGTACAGATATCTCCCTGAGGGAGAGGGACTGAGTGACACCAGTCAGTGTACAGATATCTCCCAGAGGGTGAGGGGCTGAGAGACACCAGTCAGTGTACAGATATCTCCCTGAGGGAGAGGGACTGAGAGACACCAGTCAGTGTACAGATATCTCCCTGAGGGAGAGGTACTGAGTGACACCAGTCAGTGTACAGATATCTCCCTGAGCGAGAGGGACTGAGAGGCACCAGTCAGTGTACAGATAACTCCCTGAGGGAGAGGGACTGAGAGACACCAGTCAGTGTACAGATACCTCACTGAGAGAGAGGGGATTGAGAGACACCAGTCAGTGTACAAATATCTCCCTGAGAGAGAGGGGACTGAGAGACACCAGTCAATGTACAGATATCTCCCTCAGAGAGGGGACTGAGAGACACCAGTCAGTGTACAGATATCTCCCTGAGAGAGAGGGACTGAGTGACACCAGTCAGTGTACAGATATCTCCCTGAGGGAGAGGGACTGAGAGACACCAGTCAGTGTACAGATATCTCCCTGAGGGAGAGGGACTGAGAGACACCATTCAGTGTACAGATATCTCCCTGAGAGAGAGGGACTGAGAGACAACAGTCAGTGTACAGATATCTCCCTGAGAGAGAGGGACTGAGTGACACCAGTCAATGTACAGACATCTCCCTGAGAGAGAGGGACTGAGTGACACCAGTCAGTGTACAGATATCTCCCTGAGGGAGAGGGACTGAGAGACACCAGTCAGTGTACAGATATCTCCCTGAGAGAGAGGCACTGAGTGACACCAGTCAGTGTACAGGTATCTCCCTGAGAGAGAGGGACTGATAGATACCAGTCAGTGTACAGATATCTTCCTGAGAGAGAGGTACTGAGTGACACCAGTCAGTGTACAGGTATCTCCCTGAGAGAGAGGGACTGAGAGACACCAGTCATTGTACACATATCTCCCTGAGAGGGAGGGACTGAGAGACACCAGTCAGTGTACAGATATCTCCCAGAGAGAGAGGGACTGGGAGACACCAGTCAGTGTACAGATATCTCCCTTAGAGAGAGGGGACTGAGAGACACCAGTCAGTGTACAGATATCTCCCTGAGGGAGTGGGGACTGAGAGACACCAGTCAGAGTACAGATATCTCCCTGAGAGAGAGGGGACTGAGAGATATGGGTGTCCTCGTACAGGAAACACTGCCGATCCCAAATGGAACAACATTTGCTGAGATACGGAGCCCTGGATCCCGGCCAGCATTGTCTCGGGATGCTTTCGGTACTTTCTGAGAGACACCAGTCAGTGTACAGATATCTCCCTGAGGGAGAGGGACTGAGAGACACCAGTCAGTGTACAGATATCTCCCTGAGAGAGAGGGGACTGAGAGACACCAGTCAGTGTACAGATATCTCCCTGAGGGAGAGTGGACTGAGAGACACCAGTCAGTGTACAGATATCTCCCTGAGGGAGAGGGGACTGAGAGACACCAGTCAGTGTACAGATATCTCCCTGAGAGAGAGGGGACTGAGAGACACCAGTCAGTGTACAGATATCTCCCTGAGGGAGAGTGGACTGAGAGACACCAGTCAGTATACAGATATCTCCCTGAGGGAGAGGGGACTGAGAGACACCAGTCAGTGTACAGATATCACCCTGAGAGAGAGGGACTGAGAGACACCAGTCAGTGTACAGATATCTCCCTGAGGGAGAGGGACTGAGAGACACCAGTCAGTGTACAGATATCTCCCTGAGAGAGAGGGACTGAGAGACACCAGTCAGTGTACAGATATCTCCCAGAGAGAGAGGGACTGAGAGACACCAGTCAGTGTACAGATATCTCCCAGAGAGAGAGGGACTGAGAAACACCAGCCAGTGTACAGATATCTCCCTGAGAGAGAGGGGACTGAGAGACACCAGTCAGTGTACAGATATCTCCCTGAGGGAGTGGGGACTGAGAGGCACCAGTCAGTGTACAGATATCTCCCTGAGAGAGAGGGGACTGAGAGACACCAGTCAGTGTACAGATATCTCCCTGAGAGACAGGGAATGAGAGACACCAGTCAGTGTACAGATATCTCACTGAGAGAGAGGGGACTGAGAGACACCAGTCAGTGTACAGATATCTCCCTGAGAGACAGGGAATGAGAGACACCAGTCAGTGTACAGATATCTCACTGAGAGAGAGGGGACTGAGAGACACCAGTCAGTGTACAGATATCTCCCTGAGAGAGAGGGACTGAGAGACACCAGTCAGTGTACAGATATCTCCCTGAGAGACAGGGAATGAGAGACACCAGTCAGTGTACAGATAGCTCACTGAGAGAGAGGGGACTGAGAGACACCAGTCAGCGTACAGATATCTCCCTGAGAGAGAGGGACTGAGTGACACCAGTCAGTGTACAGATATCTCCCTGAGAGAGAGGGACTGAGAGACACCAGTCAGTGTACAGATATCTCACTGAGAGAGAGGGGACTGAGAGACACCAGTCAGTGTACAGATATCTCCCTGTGAGAGAGGGGACTGAGAGACACCAGTCAGTGTACAGATATCTCCCAGAGGGAGAGGTACTGAGTGACACCAGTCAGTGTACAGATATCTCCCTGAGGGAGAGGGACAGAGTGACACCAGTCAGTGTACAGATATCTCCCTGAGAGAGAGGGGACTGAGAGACACCAGTCAGTGTACAGATATCTCCCTGAGAGAGAGGGACTGAGAGACACCAGTCAGTGTACAGATATCTCCCTGAGAGAGAGGGGACTGAGAGACACCAGTCAGTGTACAGATATCTCCCTGAGAGAGAGGGACTGAGAGACACCAGTCAATGTACAGATATCTCCCTGAGAGAGAGGGGACTGAGAGACACCAGTCAGTGTACAGATATCTCCCTGAGAGAGAGGGACTGAGAGACACCAGTCAGTGTACAGATATCTCCCTGAGGGAGAGGGAGAGAGTGACACCAGTCAGTGTACAGATTTCTCCCTGAGGGAGAGGGGACGGAGTGACACAAGTCAGTGTACAGATATCTCCCTGAGGGAGAGGTACTGAGTGACACCAGTCAGTGTACAGATATCTCCCTGAGAGAGAGGGGACTGAGAGACACCAGTCAGTGTACAGATGTCTCCCTGAGGGAGAGGTACTGAGAGACACCAGTCAGTGTACAGGTATCTCCCTGAGGGAGAGGGACTGAGAGACACCAGTCAGTGTACAGATATCTCCCTGAGGGAGAGGGGACTGAGAGACACCAGTCAGTGTACAGATATCTCCCTGAGAGAGAGGGACTGAGAGACACCAGTCAGTGTACAGATATCTCCCTGAGAGGGAGGTACTTAGTGACACCAGTCAGTGTACAGATATCTCCCTGAGAGAGAGGGACTGAGAGACACCAATCAGTGTACAGATATCTCCCTGAGGGCGAGGGACTGAGAGACACCAGTCAGTGTACAGATATCTCCCTGAGGGAGAGGGGACTGAGTGACACCATTCAGTGTACAGATATCTCCCTGAGGGAGAGGGACTGAGTGACACCAGTCAGTGTACAGATATCTCCCAGAGGGTGAGGGGCTGAGAGACACCAGTCAGTGTACAGATATCTCCCTGAGGGAGAGGGACTGAGAGACACCAGTCAGTGTACAGATATCTCCCTGAGGGAGAGGTACTGAGTGACACCAGTCAGTGTACAGATATCTCCCTGAGCGAGAGGGACTGAGAGGCACCAGTCAGTGTACAGATAACTCCCTGAGGGAGAGGGACTGAGAGACACCAGTCAGTGTACAGATACCTCACTGAGAGAGAGGGGATTGAGAGACACCAGTCAGTGTACAAATATCTCCCTGAGAGAGAGGGGACTGAGAGACACCAGTCAATGTACAGATATCTCCCTGAGAGAGGGGACTGAGAGACACCAGTCAGTGTACAGATATCTCCCTGAGAGAGAGGGACTGAGTGACACCAGTCAGTGTACAGATATCTCCCTGAGAGAGAGGGACTGAGTGACACCAGTCAGTGTACAGATATCTCCCTGAGGGAGAGGGACTGAGAGACACCAGTCAGTGTACAGATATCTCCCTGAGAGAGAGGCACTGAGTGACACCAGTCAGTGTACAGGTATCTCCCTGAGAGAGAGGGACTGATAGATACCAGTCAGTGTACAGATATCTTCCTGAGAGAGAGGTACTGAGTGACACCAGTCAGTGTACAGGTATCTCCCTGAGAGAGAGGGACTGAGAGACACCAGTCATTGTACACATATCTCCCTGAGAGGGAGGGACTGAGAGACCCCAGTCAGTGTACAGATATCTCCCTGAGGGAGAGGTACTGAGTGACACCAGTCAGTGTACAGATATCTCCCTGAGGGAGAGGGACAGAGAGACACCAGTCAGAGTGCAGATATCTCCCTGAGAGGGAGCGACTGAGAGACTCCAGTCAGTGTACAGATATCTCCCTGAGAGAGAGGTACTGAGTGACACCAGTCAGTGTACAGATATCTCCCAGGGGGAGAGGGACTGAGTGACACCAGTCAGTGTACAGATATCTCCCTGAGAGAGAGGGACTGAGAGACACCAGTCAGTGTACAGATATCTCCCTGAGGGAGAGGTACTGAGAGACACCAGTCAGTGTACAGATATCTCCCTGAGGGAGAGGGACTGAGAGACACCAGTCAGTGTACAGATATCTCCCTGAGGGAGAGGGGACTGAGAGACACCAGTCAGTGTACAGATATCTCCCTGAGAGAGAGGGACTGAGAGACACCAGTCAGTGTACAGATATCTCCCTGAGGGAGAGGGGACTGAGTGACACCAGTCAGTGTACAGATATCTCCCTGAGAGAGAGGGACTGAGAGACACCAGTCAGTGTACAGATATCTCCCTGAGAGGGAGGGACTGAGTGACACCAGTCAGTGTACAGATATCTCCCTGAGGGAGAGGTACTGAGAGACACCAGTCAGTGTAAAGATATCTCCCTGAGAGAGAGGGGACTGAGAGACACCAGTCAGTGTACAGATATCTCCCTGATGGAGAGGTACTGAGTGACACCAGTCAGTGTACAGATATCTCCCTGAGAGAGAGGGGACTGAGAGACACCAGTCAGTGTGCAGATATCTCCCTGAGGGTGAGGGACTGAGAGACACCAGTCAGTGTACAGATATCTCCCTGAGGGAGAGGGACTGAGAGACATCAGTCAGTGTACAGATATCTCCTCGAGGGAGTGGGACAGAGAGACACCAGTCAGTGTACAGATATCTCCCTGAGGGAGAGGTACTGACTGACACCAGTCAGTGTGCAGATATCTCCCAGAGGGAGAAGTACTGAGAGACACCAGTCAGTGTGCAGATACCTCCCTGAGGGAGAGGTACTGAGAGACACCAGTCAGTGTACAGATATCTCCCTGAGGGAGAGGTACTGAGACACACCAGTCAGTGCACAGATATCTCCCTGAGGGAGTGGGGCTGAGAGACACCACTCAGTGTGCAGATATTTCCCTGAGGGAGACGGATAAAGAGATACCAGTCAGTGCACAAATATCTCCCTGGGAGAGAGGGACTGAGAGACACCAGTCAAGGTACAGATATCTCCCTGAGGGAGAGGGACTGAGAGACACCAGTCAGTGTACAGATATCTCCCTGAGAGCGAGAGGGACTCAGAGACACCAGTCAGTGTACAGATATCTCCCTGAGAGAGAGAGGGACTCAGAGACACCAGTCAGTGTACAAATATCTCCCTGAGAGAGAGGTACTGAGTGAAACCAGTCAGTGTACAGATATCTCCCCCAGCGCCCTGTGTTACTGACTGTATCTCTACTGATGTTAATCCAGCTCGCTCACACTGTCACTCAGTAACCCTCTCCCCCAGCGCCCTGTGTTACTGACTGTATCTCTACTGATGTTAATCCAGCTCCCTCACACTGTCACTCAGTAACCCTCTCCCCCAGCGCCCTGTGTTACTGACTGTATCTCTACTGATGTTAATCCAGCTCCCTCACACTGTCACTCAGTAACCCTCTCCCCCAGCACCCTGTGTTACTGACTGTATCTCTACTGATGTTAATCCAGCTCCCTCACACTGTCACTCAGCAACCCTCTCCCCAGCGCCCTGTGTCACTGACTGTATCTCTACTGATGTTAATCCGGCTCCCTCACACTGTCACTCAGTAACCCCTCAACCCCAGCGCCCTGTGATACTGACTGTATCTCTACTGATGTTAACCCAGCTCCCCCACACTGTCACTCAGTAACCCCTCTCCCCCAGCGCCCTGTGATACTGACTGTATCTCTACTGATGTTAACCCAGCTCCCCCACACTGTCACTCAGTAACCCCTCTCCCCCAGCGTCCTGTGTTGCTGACTGTATCTCTACTGATGTTACTCCAGCTCCCTCACACTGTCACTCAGTAACCCTCTCCCCCAGTGACCTGTGTTACTGACTGTATCTCTACTGATGTTACTCCAGCTCCCTCACACTGTCACTCAGTAACCCTCTCCCCCAGCGCCCTGTGTTACTGACTGTATCTCTACTGATGTTAATCCAGCTCCCTCACACTGTCACTCAGTAACCCCTCTCCCCCAGCGCCCTGTGTTACTGACTGTATCTCTACTGATGTTAATCCAGCTCCCTCACACTGTCACTCAGTAAACCCTCTCCCCCAGCGCCCTGTGTTACTGACTGTATCTCTACTGATGTTAATCCAGCTCCCTCACACTGTCACTCAGTAAACCCTCTCCCCCAGCGTCCTGTGTTACTGACTGTATCTTTACTGATGTTAATCCAGCTCCCTCACACTGTCACTCAGTAACCCTCTCCCCCAGCGCCCTGTGTCACTGACTGTATCTCTACTGATGTTAATCCAGCTACCTCACACTGTCACTCAGTAACCCTCTCCCCCAGCGCCCTGTGTCACTGACTGTATCTCTACTGATGTTAGGCCTGCTCCCTCACACTGTCACTCAGTAACCCCACTCCCTCAGCGCCCTGTCTTACTGACTATGCCTCTACGTTAACCCAGCTCCCTCACACTGTCACTCAGTAACCTCTCTCCCCCAGCGCCCTGCATTAATTTATGTATTTCTACTGATGTTGATCCCCTCTCATTCTTCTAAACTCCAATGAGTGTAGGCTCCACAGGTTAATTGAGTGTTAATCGAAACAAGAGTTACGTAATGATTTATAAAAATTGCAGGAAGCTACTTTAGAAGAAACCACTCTTTGTTTATAGAGAAAGACACAGAAAATACTCTGATAATGTTCAATTCGATTTGGTTGAATGTTTGAAATTGAAGATTAAAAATTGTGAGTACAATGAAGTTTGCTTCCCGCTATTAATTGCAAAGTACTTAAAATAATTCAACACTCCTCGTGATAAGAGCAGGGATTAATATTGTGGGGAATGTTTGAGAGAAAAGCATCAGAAGCGAAATTGCTAAATTATAAATCATTACGTCAACATATGAGTGGACATTTCCAAGTCAGTCTGACTTGTCTTTCTTACTGGACAGCAAAACCAATGTTTATTTCTGTTAAGTCATAGCTTTTCCTGCTTTTTGTTTATAATTCAGTGACACAAATTGTGTGTATATTTGTAAATTGTAAAATAACAACAAGAAATCACATTTCTGTGACATTTTTTATGCCTTAAACAATTGAAGTTGTGGTTTGGAATCTAGCTGGTAAATGTAGTTTCTTCACCTGAAAGAATTGAGTGTTTAAAGTTAATGGAGGATATGGGATCAAATGCTGTTTGCGACATTCCTGCATTGTTGAACTGTATGATATCATTGCAGTGCCATTGTTGAATGGAGGTGCCGGTTTTGCCCAGGCCAGCACTCTGATCTGTTGCATCCTGTGTAGATCAGAAACAGGTTAAGATGTTCATAGTAAACAGCCCAAGACAATGGAATGGGTAATCAATGTCTGGCCAACGCCAGAGTCTTGAAACACACGAGATGGTGGAATATACAAAACCAGACCAGATGAGGCAGCAGGTGTTACCACACATTCTAGTTCTGCATCTCCTGTGACTTTGGAGCAGGTTCTGTTTAACTTTAAAATGTCTCTCTCAAATAATAGGCCTGAGAGAAATTGAGAACAGGCATTCTGAGAGTTTCAAAGAGAGAAGGTGTAGAGATTTCAAGAAATATAAAATTATAAATTAATAACGGAAAGGTAGAGAGAGATACAGAACTATAGAGAGAGATCAATATACAGAGAGGCACATAGAGAGAGCGGTACACCAGTCAGTGTACAGATATCTCCCTGAGGGAGAGGTACTGAGTGACACCAGTCAGTGTGCAGATATCTCCCAGAGGGAGAGGTACTGAGAGACACCAGTCAGTGTACAGATATCTCCCTGAGAGAGAGGGACTGAGAGACACCAGTCAGTGTACAGATATCTCCCTGAGGGAGAGGTACTGAGTGACACCAGTCAGTGTGCAGATATCTCCCAGAGGGAGAGGTACTGAGAGACACCAGTCAGTGTACAGATATCTCCCTGAGAGAGAGGGACTGAGAGACACCAGTCAGTGTACAGATATCTCCCCGAGGGAGTGGGACAGAGAGACACGAGTCAGTGTACAGATATCTCGCTGAGCGAGAGGGACTGAGAGACACGAGTCAGTGCACAAATATCTCCCTGGGAGAGAGGGACTGAGAGACACCAGTCAAGGTACAGATATCTCGCTGAGCGAGAGGGACTGAGAGACACGAGTCAGTGTACAGATATCTCCCTGGGTGACTGAGAGTCACCAATAAAGTGCAAAAAAGTCACATACACACACCAACATTACATGTGGACCAGGCCCGAATGAAATCAATAGGGTTTAATCCAGCAACAGCTGATAATAATAGACCTGAACCACATCTCACACAAACACCAGCTTTTGCAAACTCTCTCTATCTCTCTCTGTCTATCTCTCTCTGTCCAATTCCAATTCCAATTCAATTCAAATGCTTTATTGGCATGAAAGTTTACAGAGAACCATATTGCCAAAGCTTACATAGCAAAAAGGTACAGTTTTCCAACATTCTGTAGGTGTCAATCGATTTGACATTTGTTGGGTACATACAATATTACTTTGAAACAATATTAATTTTAAACAGTCTTTGTACTTCATTTGGTACGTTCAATATTAATTTTAAACAGTCTTAATTTTAAACAGTCCTCAGGTTGTGACATGTTGTTACATATTTGGCCCCAAGGTATGGTCTGTCTCCTTCTCCTAGGACTAATCTCAATTTTGACAGGTCATCCAATTCCTTGAAATCTGGGGTTGTTTGTCTCTCTATGTCTGTCCCTGTCTGTCACTCTCTCGCTCTCAGACCCATTTTGAAGGGGTGCAGCCTAGGAGTGTCAATTTTTGATGATGTCAATTCCTGCCGGCTGTGTCCATTTTGATGAGCTCACCACCCACCCCTCCCCCCACAGCAGCCATTTTGATGATGTTTTCAATTCCTGGCTGTCATTGGTGTCTGAGTGAGTTTGCAGCTGCTCTCTCTCTCTATCTCTTCCCCCTCAATAACATCATGGCTGATCTGATCTTGGCCTCAACTTCACTGACCTGCCTGTTCCCCATGACCCTTGACTCCCCTATCTGTCTATCTCCGCCTTGAATATATTCACTGACTCCGCCTCCACAGCGCTCTGGGGTCGAGAATTCCACAGATTCCCCATCCTCTGGGAGAAGAAATTCCTCCTCATCTCCGCCTTAAATGGGCGACCCCTTATCCTGAAACTGTGCCCCCTCGTTCTAGATTGCCCCACGAGGGGAAACATCCTCTCAGCATCTACCCTGTCAATCCCCCTCAGAATCTGCATACATTAAGGGCTATTCAACTATGGGAGGCACATCAGGCAAGCACATTCACTCAGATGCCTTCCTTTTTCTTGCAGGCCAAGCTCTCTCAGAACAGCCGGGAGCAGCAACGCACGGGAGGAGGACGACCAGCTGATCTACACATCCTCACCAATTTGGAGGCGAGAGTGCACAGGATCGTTGTCAGCCATACGTGCCATGACCGCTGGAGTGGTCGACCCCCTTGGGGACAGCAGTGGTATGGTCATCAGCTTTCTCTCCTCTCTCACACCACTCGCCCCTCAAAACACCAGCCTTTTACACTTTCAATCCAACTTACTAACTGTCTCCAGTCCTTGCTCCCTTACTGCCCCCCTGTCCTCACGCTAAAGCCACTCTTGTAACTACCTGCTTTCAGATAGTGAACCACCAGCTGACCAGCCTGTCCCTCAACCTGCCAGTGGCAGCGACGCCCCAGGCGAGGAGGAAGAGGAAGCCGGAGCCTCACCGCCTGCGTCTCCCGAGGAAGCCCATTCTAACACCAGCGCCTCACCCTCTTCAATTAAAACCCTGTCTCCACTTTAAGGATTTTGTTCTTTTACAATCCATCATTACACCATTTCTGGAGTTTTATGATTCCTTTTGACAACAACCTGCATGGGAGACTGTAGATGGAGCTTTACTCTCTATCTAACCCGTGCTGTACCTGCCCTGGAAGTGTTTGATGGGACAGTGTAGAGGGAGCTTTACTCTGTATCTAGCCTGTGCTGTACCTGCCCTGGGAGTGTTTGATGGGACAGTGTAGAGGGAGCTTTACTCTGTATCTAACCCGTGCTGAACCTGCCCTGAGAGTGTTTGATGGGACAGTGTAGAGGGAGATTTACTCTGGATCTAACCCGTGCTGCACCTGCCCTGGGAGTGTTGGATGGGGCAGTGTAGAGGGAGCTTTACTCTGTACCTAACCTGTGCTGTACCTGCCCTGGGAGTGTTGATGGGGCAGTGTAGAGGGAGCTTTACTCTGTATCTAACCCGTGCTGTACCTGCTGTGGGAGTGTTTGATGGGACAGTGTTGAGGGAGCTTTACTCTGTATCTAACCCGTGCTGTACCTGCCCTGGGAGTGTTTGATGGGACAGTGTAGAGGGAGCTTTACTCTGTACCTAACCCGTGCTGTACCTGCCCTGGGAGTGTTTGATGAGGCAGTGTAGAGGGAGCTTTACTCTGTATCTAACACGTGCTGTACCTGCCCTGGGAGTGTTTGATGGGACAGTGTAGAGGGAGCTTTACTCTGTATCTAACCCGTGCTGTACCTGCTGTGGGAGTGTTTGATGGGACAGTGTAGAGGGAGCTTTACTCTGTATCTAACCTGTGCTGTACCTGCCCTGAGAGTGTTTGATGGGACAGTGTAGAGGGAGCTTTACTCTGTACCTAACCCGTGCTGAACCTGCCCTGAGAGTGTTTGATGGGACAGTGTAGAGGGAGCTTTACTCTGTATCTAACCTGTGCTGTACCTGCCCTGAGAGTGTTTGATGGGACAGTGTAGAGGGAGCTTTACTCTGTACCTAACCCGTGCTGAACCTGCCCTGAGAGTGTTTGATGGGACAGTGTAGAGGGAGCTTTACTCTGTACCTAACCCGTGCTGAACCTGCCCTGAGAGTGTTTGATGGGACAGTGTAGAGGGAGCTTTACTCTGTACCTAACCCGTGCTGTACCTGCCCTGGGAGTGTTTGATGGGACAGTGTAGAGGGAGATTTACTCTGTATCTAACCCGTGCTGTACCTGCTCTGGGAGTGTTTGATGGGACAGTGTAGAGGAAGTTTTACTCTGTATCTAACCCGTGCTGTACCTTCCCTGGGAGTGTTTGATGGGATAGTGTAGAGGGAGCTTCACTCTGCATCTAACACGTGCTGTACCTGCCCTGGGAGTGTTTGATGGGACAGTGTAGAGGGAGCTTTACTCTGTATCTAACCCGTGCTGTACCTGCCCTGGGAGTGTTTGTTGGGACAGTGTAGAGGGAGCTTTACTCTGTATCTAACCCTGTGCTGTACCTTCCCTGGGAGTGTTTGATGGGACAGTGTAGAGGGAGCTTTACTCTGTATCTAACCCGTGCTGTACCTGCCCTGGGAATGTTTGATGGGACAGTGTAGATGGAGCTTTACTCTGTATCTAACCCGTGCTTTACCTTCCCTGGGAGTGTTTGATGGGACAGTGCAGAGGGAGCTTTACTCTGTATCTAACCCGTGCTGTACCTGCCCTGAGAGTGTTTGATGGGGCAGTTTAGAGGGAACTTTACTCTGTATCTAACCCGTGCTGTACCTGCCCTGGGAGTGTTTGATGGGACAGTGTAGAGGGAGCTTTACTCTGTATCTAGCCCGTGTTGTACCTGCCCCGGGAGTGTTTGATGGGACAATGTAGATGGAGCTTTACTCTGTATCTAACCCGTGCTGTACCTGCCCTGGGAGTGTTTGATGGGACAGTGTAGAAGGAGCTTTACTCTGTATCTAACCCGTGCTGTACCTGCCCTGGGAGTGTTTGATGGGACAGTGTAGAGTGAGATTTACTCTGTATGTAACCCGTGCTGTACCTGCCCTGGGAGTGTTTGATGGGACAGTGCAGAGGGAGCTTTACTCTGTATTTAACCCGTGCTGTACCTGCCCTGGGAGTGTTTGATGGGACAGTGTAGAGGGAGATTTACTCTGTATCTAACCCGTGCTGTACCTGCCCTGGGAGTGTTTGATGGGGGCAGTGTAGAGGGAGCTTTACTCTGTACCTAACCCGTGCTGTACCTGCCCTGGGAGTGTTTGATGGGACAGTGTAGAGGGAGCTTTACTCTGTATCTAACCCGTGCTGTACCTGCCCTGGGAGTGTTTGATGGGACAGTGTAGAGGGAGATTTACTCTGTATGTAACCCGTGCTGTACCTGCCCTGGGAGTGTTTGATGGGACAGTGTAGAGGGAGCTTTACTGTGTATCTAACCCGTGCTGTACCTGCCCTGGGAGTGTTTGATGGGACAGTGTAGAGGGAGATTTACTCTGTATCTAACCCGTGCTGTACCTGCCCTGGGAGTGTTTGATGGGGACAGTGTAGAGGGAGCTTTACTCTGTATCTAACCCGTGCTGTACCTGCCCTGGGAGTGTTTGATGGGACAGTGTAGAGGGAGATTTACTCTGTATGTAACCCGTGCTGTACCTGCCCTGGGAGTGTTTGATGGGACAGTGAAGAGGGAGCTTTACTCTGTATCTAACCCGTGCTGTACCTGCCCTGGGAGTGTTTGATGGGACAGTGTAGAGGGAGATTTACTCTGTATCTAACCCGTGCTGTACCTGCCCTGGGAGTGTTTGATGGGGACAGTGTAGAGGGAGCTTTACTCTGTACCTAACCCGTGCTGTACCTGCCCTGGGAGTGTTTGATGGGACAGTGTAGAGGGAGCTTTACTCTGTACCAAACCCGTGCTGTACCTGCCCTGGGAGTGTTTGAGTGTTTGATGGGATAGTGTAGAGGGAGCTTTACTCTGTATCTAACCCGTGCTGTACCAGCCCTGGAAATGTTTGATGGGACACTGTAGAGGGATCTTTACTCTGTATCTAACCCGTGCTGTACCTGCCCTGGGAGTGTTTGCTGGGACAGTGTAGAGGGAGCTTCCCTCTGTATCTAACCCGTGCTGTACCTGCCCCGGGAGTGTTTGATGGGACAGTGTAGAGGGAGCTTTACTCTGTGTCTAACCGGTGCTGTACCTGCTCTGGGAGTGCTTGATGGTAAAGTGTAGAGGGAGCTTTATTCTGTACCTAACCCGTGCTGTACCTGCCCTGGGAGTGTTTGATGGGGCAGTGTAGAGGAAGCTTTACTCTGTACCTAACCCGTGCTGTACCTGCCCTGGGAGTGTTTGATGAGACAGTGTAGAGGGAGCTTTACGCTGTATCTAACCCGTGCTGTACCTGCTCTGGGAGTGTTTGATGAGACACTGTAGAGGGAGCTTTACCCTGTATCTAACCCATGCTGTACCTGTCCTGGGAGTGTTTGATGGGACAGTGTAGAGGGAGCTTTACTCAATACCTAACCCGTGCTGTACCTGTCCTGGGAGTGTTGATGGGGCAGTGTAGAGGGAGATTTACTCTGTACCTAACCCGTGCTGTACCTGCCCTGGGAGTGTTTGATGGGGCAGTGTAGCGGGAGCTTTACTCTGTATCTAACCCGTGCTGTACCTGCCCTGGGAGTGTTGATGGGGCAGTGTAGAGGGAGCTTTACTCTGTACCTAACCCGTGCTGTACCTGCCCTGGGAGTGTTGGATGGGGCAGTGTAGAGGGAGCTTTACTCTGTACCTAACCTGTGCTGTACCTGCCCTGGGAGTGTTGATGGGGCAGTGTAGAGGGTGCTTTACTCTGTACCTAACCCGTGCTGTACCTGCCCTGGGAGTGTTTGATGGGGCAGTGTAGAGGGAGCTTTACTCTGTAGCTAACCCGTGCTGTACCTGCCCTGGGAGTGTTTGATGGGACAGAGTAGAGGGAGCTTTACTCTGTACCTAACCCGTGCTGTACCTGCCCTGGGAGTGTTTGATGGGACAGTGTAGAGGGAGATTTACTCCGTATCTAACCCGTGCTGTACCTGCCCTGGGAGTGTTTGATGGGGACAGTGCAGAGGGAGCTTTACTGTGTACCTAACCCGTGCTGTACCTGCCCTGGGAGTGTTTGATGGGACAGTGTAGAGGGAGATTTACTCTGTATGTAACCCGTGCTGTACCTGCCCTGGGAGTGTTTGATGGGACAGTGTAGAGGGAGATTTACTCTGTATCTAACCCGTGCTGTAGCTGCCCTGGGAGTGTTTGATGGGACAGTGTAGAGGGAGCTTTACTCTGTATCTAACCCGTGCTGTACCTGCCCTGGGAGTGTTTGATGGGACAGTGTAGAGGGAGATTTACTCTGTATCTAACCCGTGCTGTACCTGCCCTGGGAGTGTTTGATGGGGACAGTGTAGAGGGATCTTTACTCTGTACCTAACCCGTGCTGTACCTGACCTGGGAGTGTTTGATGGGACAGTGTAGAGGGAGCTTTACTCTGTATCTAACCCGTGCTGTACCTGCCCTGGGAGTGTTTGATGGGACAGTGTAGAGGGAGATTTACTCTGTATCTAACCCGTGCTGTACCTGCCCTGGGAGTGTTTGATGGGGACAGTGTAGAGGGAGCTTTACTCTGTACCTAACCCGTGCTGTACCTGCCCTGGGAGTGTTTGATGGGACAGTGTAGAGGGAGATTTACTCTGTATCTAACCCATGCTGTCCCTGCCCTGAGAGTGTTTGATGGGGACAGTGTAGAGGGAGCTTTACTCTGTATCTAACCTGTGCTGTACCTGCCCTGGGAGTGTTTGATGGGACAGTGTAGAGGGAGCTTTACTCTGTATCTAACCCGTGCTGTACCTGCCCTGGGAGTGTTTGATGGGACAGTGTAGAGGGAGATTTACTCTGTATGTAACCCGTGCTGTACCTGCCCTGGGAGTGTTTGATGGGACAGTGTAGAGGGAGATTTACTCTGTATCTAACCCGTGCTGTACCTGCCCTGGGAGTGTTTGATGGGACAGTGTAGAGGGAGATTTACTCTGTATCTAACCCGTGCTGTACCTGCCCTGGGAGTGTTTGATGGGGACAGTGTAGAGGGAGCTTTACTCTGTATCTAACCTGTGCTGTACCTGCCCTGGGAGTGTTTGATGGGACAGTGTAGAGGGAGATTTACTCTGTATCTAACCCATGCTCTCCCTGCCCTGAGAGTGTTTGATGGGGACAGTGTAGAGGGAGCTTTACTCTGTATCTAACCTGTGCTGTACCTGCCCTGGGAGTGTTTGATGGGACAGTGTAGAGGGAGCTTTACTCTGTATCTAACCCGTGCTGTACCTGCCCTGGGAGTGTTTGATGGGACAGTGTAGAGGGAGATTTACTCTGTATGTAACCCGTGCTGTACCTTCCCTGGGAGTGTTTGATGGGACAGTGTAGAGGGAGCTTTACTCTGTATCTAACCCGTGCTGTACCTGCCCTGGGAGTGTTTGATGGGACAGTGTAGAGGGAGATTTACTCTGTATCTAACCCGTGCTGTACCTGCCCTGGGAGTGTTTGATGGGGACAGTGTAGAGGGATCTTTACTCTGTACCTAACCCGTGCTGTACCTGACCTGCGAGTGTTTGATGGGACAGTGTAGAGGGAGCTTTACTCTGTATCTAACCCGTGCTGTACCTGCCCTGGGAGTGTTTGATGGGACAGTGTAGAGGGAGATTTACTCTGTATCTAACCCGTGCTGTACCTGCCCTGGGAGTGTTTGATGGGGACAGTGTAGAGGGAGCTTTACTCTGTACCTAACCCGTGCTGTACCTGCCCTGGGAGTGTTTGATGGGACAGTGTAGAGGGAGATTTACTCTGTATCTAACCCATGCTGTCCCTGCCCTGAGAGTGTTTGATGGGGACAGTGTAGAGGGAGCTTTACTCTGTATCTAACCTGTGCTGTACCTGCCCTGGGAGTGTTTGATGGGACAGTGTAGAGGGAGCTTTACTCTGTATCTAACCCGTGCTGTACCTGCCCTGGGAGTGTTTGATGGGACAGTGTAGAGGGAGATTTACTCTGTATGTAACCCGTGCTGTACCTGCCCTGGGAGTGTTTGATGGAACAGTGTAGAGGGAGCTTTACTCTGTATCTAACCCGTGCTGTACCTGCCCTGGGAGTGTTTGATGGGGACAGTGTAGAGGGAGCTTTACTCTGTACCTAACCCGTGCTGTACCTGCCCTGGGAGTGTTTGATGGGACAGTGTAGAGGGAGCTTTACTCTGTACCAAACCCGTGCTGTACCTGCCCTGGGAGTGTTTGAGTGTTTGATGGGATAGTGTAGAGGGAGCTTTACTCTGTATCTAACCCGTGCTGTACCAGCCCTGGAAATGTTTGATGGGACAGTGTAGAGGGAGCTTTACTCTGTATCTAACCCGTGCTGTACCTGCCCTGGGAGTGTTTGCTGGGACAGTGTAGAGGGAGCTTCCCTCTGTATCTAACCCGTGCTGTACCTGCCCCGGGAGTGTTTGATGGGACAGTGTAGAGGGAGCTTTACTCTGTGTCTAACCGGTGCTGTACCTGCTCTGGGAGTGTTTGATGGGACAGTGTAGAGGAAGCTTTACTCTGTACCTAACCCGTGCTGTACCTGCCCTGGGAGTGTTTGAAGAGGCAGTGTAGAGGGAGATTTACTCTGTATCTAACACGTGCTGCACCTGCCCTGGCAGTGTTTGATGAGACAGTGTAGAGGGAGCTTTACTCTGTATCTAACCCGTGCTGTACCTGCTCTGGGAGTGTTTGATGGGACAGTGTAGAGGGAGCTTTACGCTGTATCTAATCCGTGCTGTACCTGCTCTGGGAGTGTTTGATGAGACACTGTAGAGGGAGCTTTACCCTGTATCTAACCCATGCTGTACCTGTCCTGGGAGTGTTTGATGGGACAGTGTAGAGGGAGCTTTACTCAATACCTAACCCGTGCTGTACCTGTCCTGGGAGTGTTGATGGGGCAGTGTAGAGGGAGCTTTACTCTGTACCTAACCCGTGCTGTACCTGCCCTGGGAGTGTTTGATGGGGCAGTGTAGCGGGAGCTTTACTCTGTATCTAACCCGTGCTGTACCTGCCCTGGGAGTGTTGATGGGGCAGTGTAGAGGGAGCTTTACTCTGTACCTACCCCGTGCTGTACCTGCCCTGGGAGTGTTGGATGGGGCAGTGTAGAGGGAGCTTTACTCTGTACCTAACCTGTGCTGTACCTGCCCTGGGAGTGTTGATGGGGCAGTGTAGAGGGAGCTTTACTCTGTACCTAACCCGTGCTGTACCTGCCCTGGGAATGTTTGATGGGGCAGTGTAGAGGGAGCTTTACTCTGTAGCTAACCCGTGCTGTACCTGCCCTGGGAGTGTTTGATGGGACAGAGTAGAGGGAGCTTTACTCTGCACCTAACCCGTGCTGTACCTGCCCTGGGAGTGTTTGATTGTTTGATGGGACAGTGTAGAGGGAGCTTTACTCTGTATCTAACCCGTGCTGTACCAGCCCTGGAAATGTTTGATGGGACAGTGTAGAGGGAGCCTCACTCTGTATCTAACCCGTGCTGTACCTGCCCTGGGAGTGTTTGATGGGACAGTGTAGAGGGAGCTTTACTCTGTATCTAACCCGTGCTGTACCTGCTCTGGGAGTGTTTGATGGGACAGTGTAGAGGGAGCTTTACTCTGTATCTAACCCGTGCTGTACCTGCCCTGGGAGTGTTTGTTGGGACAGTGTAGAGGGAGCTTTACTCTGTATCTAACCCTGTGCTGTACCTTCCCTGGGAGTGTTTGATGGGACAGTGTAGAGGGAGCTTTACTCTGTATCTAACCCGTGCTGTACCTGCCCTGGGAGTGTTTGTTGGGACAGTGTAGAGGGAGCTTTACTCTGTATCTAACCCGTGCTGTACCTGCCCTGGGAGTGTTTGATGGGGACAGTGTAGAGGGAGCTTTACTCTGTATCTAACCAGTGCTGTACCTGCCCTGGGAATGTTTGATGGGACAGTGTAGATGGAGCTTTACTCTGTATCTAACCCGTGCTGTACCTTCCCTGGGAGTGTTTGATGGGACAGTGCAGAGGGAGCTTTACTCTGTATCTAAACCGTGCTGTACATGCCCTGAGAGTGTTTGATGGGGCAGTTTAGAGGGAACTTTACTCTGTATCTAACCCGTGCTGTACCTGCCCTGGGAGTGTTTGATGGGACAGTGTAGAGGGAGCTTTACTCTGTATCTAGCCCGTGCTGTACCTGCCCCGGGAGTGTTTGATGGGACAATGTAGAGGGAGCTTTACTCTGTATCTAACCCGTGCTGTACCTGCCCTGGGAGTGTTTGATGGGACAGTGTAGAGGGAGATTTACTCTGTATCTAACCCGTGCTGTACCTGCCCTGGGAGTGTTTGATGGGGACAGTGTAGAGGGATCTTTACTCTGTACCTAACCCGTGCTGTACCTGACCTGGGAGTGTTTGATGGGACAGTGTAGAGGGAGCTTTACTCTGTATCTAACCCGTGCTGTACCTGCCCTGGGAGTGTTTGATGGGACAGTGTAGAGGGAGATTTACTCTGTATCTAACCCGTGCTGTACCTGCCCTGGGAGTGTTTGATGGGGACAGTGTAGAGGGAGCTTTACTCTGTACCTAACCCGTGCTGTACCTGCCCTGGGAGTGTTTGATGGGACAGTGTAGAGGGAGATTTACTCTGTATCTAACCCATGCTGTCCCTGCCCTGAGAGTGTTTGATGGGGACAGTGTAGAGGGAGCTTTACTCTGTATCTAACCTGTGCTGTACCTGCCCTGGGAGTGTTTGATGGGACAGTGTAGAGGGAGCTTTACTCTGTATCTAACCCGTGCTGTACCTGCCCTGGGAGTGTTTGATGGGACAGTGTAGAGGGAGATTTACTCTGTATGTAACCCGTGCTGTACCTGCCCTGGGAGTGTTTGATGGGACAGTGTAGAGGGAGCTTTACTCTGTATCTAACCCGTGCTGTGCCTGCCCTGGGAGTGTTTGATGGGGACAGTGTAGAGGGAGCTTTACTCTGTACCTAACCCGTGCTGTACCTGCCCTGGGAGTGTTTGATGGGACAGTGTAGAGGGAGCTTTACTCTGTACCAAACCCGTGCTGTACCTGCCCTGGGAGTGTTTGATGGGACAGTGTAGAGGGAGCTTTACTCTGTATCTAACCCGTGCTGTACCTGCCCTGGGAGTGTTTGCTGGGACAGTGTAGAGGGAGCTTCCCTCTGTATCTAACCCGTGCTGTACCTGCCCCGGGAGTGTTTGCTGGGACAGTGTAGAGGGAGCTTTACTCTGTGTCTAACCGGTGCTGTACCTGCTCTGGGAGTGCTTGATGGTACAGTGTAGAGGGAGCTTTACTCTGTACCTAACCCGTGCTGTACCTGCCCTGGGAGTGTTTGATGGGGCAGTGTAGAGGAAGCTTTACTCTGTACCTAACCCGTGCTGTACCTGCCCTGGGAGTGTTTGATGAGGCAGTGTAGAGGGAGATTTACTCTGTATCTAACACGTGCTGCACCTGCCCTGGCAGTGTTTGATGAGACATTGTAGAGGGAGTTTTACTCTGTATCTAACCCGTGCTGTACCTGCTCTGGGAGTGTTTGATGGGACAGTGTAGAGGGAGCTTTACGCTGTATCTAACCCGTGCTGTACCTGCTCTGGGAGTGTTTGATGAGACACTGTAGAGGGAGCTTTACCCTGTATCTAACCCATGCTGTACCTGTCCTGGGAGTGTTTGATGGGACAGTGTAGAGGGAGCTTTACTCAATACCTAACCCGTGCTGTACCTGTCCTGGGAGTGTTGATGGGGCAGTTTAGAGGGAGCTTTACTCTGTACCTAACCCGTGCTGTACCTGCCCTGGGAGTGTTTGATGGGGCAGTGTAGCGGGAGCTTTACTCTGTATCTAACCCGTGCTGTACCTGCCCTGGGAGTGTTGATGGGGCAGTGTAGAGGGAGCTTTACTCTGTACCTACCCCGTGCTGTACCTGCCCTGGGAGTGTTGGATGGGGCAGTGTAGAGGGAGCTTTACTCTGTATCTAACCCTGTGCTGTACCTTCCCTGGGAGTGTTTGATGGGACAGTGTAGAGGGAGCTTTACTCTGTATCTAACCAGTGCTGTACCTGCCCTGGGAATGTTTGATGGGACAGTGTAGATGGAGCTTTACTCTGTATCTAACCCGTGCTGTACCTTCCCTGGGAGTGTTTGATGGGACAGTGCAGAGGGAGCTTTACTCTGTATCTAAACCGTGCTGTACATGCCCTGAGAGTGTTTGATGGGGCAGTTTAGAGGGAACTTTACTCTGTATCTAACCCGTGCTGCACCTGCCCTGGGAGTGTTTGATGGGACAGTGTAGAGGGAGCTTTACTCTGTATCTAGCCCGTGCTGTACCTGCCTCGGGAGTGTTTGATGGGACAATGTAGATGGAGCTTTACTCTGTATCTAACCCGTGCTGTACCTGCCCTGGGAGTGTTTGATGGGACAGTGTAGAAGGAGCTTTACTCTGTATCTAACCCGTGCTGTGCCTGCCCTGGGAGTGTTTGATGGGACAGTGTAGAGGGAGATTTACTCTGTATGTAACCCGTGCTGTACCTGCCCTGGGAGTGTTTGATGGGACAGTGTAGAGGGAGATTTACTCTGTATCTAACCCGTGCTGTACCTGCCCTGGGAGTGTTTGATGGGGACAGTGTAGAGGGAGCTTTACTCTGTCCCTAACCCGTGCTGTACCTGCCCTGGGAGTGTTTGATGGGACAGTGTAGAGGGAGCTTTACTCTGTATCTAACCCGTGCTGTACCTGCCCTGGGAGTGTTTGATGGGACAGTGTAGAGGGAGATTTACTCTGTATGTAACCCGTGCTGTACCTGCCCTGGGAGTGTTTGATGGGACAGTGTAGAGGGAGCTTTACTCTGTATCTAACCCGTGCTGTGCCTGCCCTGGGAGTGTTTGATGGGACAGTGTAGAGGGAGATTCATTCTGTATCTAACCCGTGCTGTACCTGCCCTGGGAGTGTTTGATGGGGACAGTGTAGAGGGAGCTTTACTCTGTACCTAACCCGTGCTGTACCTGCCCTGGGAGTGTTTGATGGGACAGTGTAGAGGGAGATTTACTCTGTATCTAACCCGTGCTGTACCTGCCCTGGGAGTGTTTGATGGGGACAGTGTAGAGGGAGCTTTACTCTGTATCTAACCTGTGCTGTACCTGCCCTGGGAGTGTTTGATGGGACAGTGTAGAGGGAGCTTTACTCTGTGTCCACCCGGTGCTGTACCTGCCCTGGGAGTGTTTGATGGGACAGTGTAGAGGGAGCTTTACTCTGGATCTAACCCGTGCTTTACCTGCCCTGGAAGTGTTGATGGGACAGTGTAGAGGGAGCTTTACTCTGTATCTAACCCGTGCTGTACCTGCCCTGGGAGTGTTTGATGGGAGAGTGTAGAGGGAGCTTTACTCTGGATCGAACCCATGCTGTACCTGCCCTGGGCGTGATTGATGGTACAATGGCCGCTGGAAGGTGGGGAAAGCAATCATTTTTTAGTCGTGTGGTCTACGCTTCTCTAAGGTAGAAAGTCCCAACTCTTTCAGCCTATCTTGGTAACTAAGATGCTTTAGACTGGGAATTAGTCTAGTGCCTCCTCCTCCTCTGCACCCTTTCCAAAGCCGCAATATCAACCACCTCAATCTCGCCCTCTGCCTCTCGCCCTCTGCCTCTCGCCCTCTGCCTCTCTCCCTCTCGCCCTCTCCCTCTCGCCCTCTGCCTCTAGCCCTCTGCCTCTCGCCCTCTGCCTCTCGCCCTCTGCCTCTCGCCCTCTCCCTCTCTCCCTCTCTCCCTCTCGCCCTCTCCCTCTCGCCCTCTCCCTCTCGCCCTCTGCCTCTCGCCCTCTGCCTCTCGCCCTCTGCCTCTCGCCCTCTGCCTCTAGCCCTCTGCCTCTCGCCCTCTGCCTCTCGCCCTCTGCCTCTCGCCCTCTCCCTCTCTCCCTCTCTTCCTCTCGCCCTCTCCCTCTTGCCCTCTCCCTCTCGCCCTCTGCCTCTCGCCCTCTGCCTCTCGCCCTCTGCCTCTCTCCCTCTCTCCCTCTCCCTCTCTCCCTCTCTCCCTCTCACCCTCTCCCTCTCACCCTCTCCCTCTCGCCCTCTCCCTCTCGCCCTCTCCCTCTCGCCCTATGCCTCTCGCCCTCTGCCTCTCTCCCTCTCCCTCTCGCCCTCTCCCTCTCGCCCTATGCCTCTCTCCCTCTGCCTCTCGCCCTCTCCCTCTCTCCCTCTGCCTCTCGCCCCATGCATCTCGCCCTCTGCCCCTTGCCCTCTGCCTCTCACCCTCTGCCTCTCGCCCTCTGCCTCTCGCCCTCTGCCTCTTGCCCTCTGCCTCTCGCCCCATGCCCCTCGCCTCTGCATCTCGCCCTCTGCCTCTCACCCTCTGCCTCTCGCCCTCTGCCTCTCGCCCCATGCCCCTCGCCCTCTGCCTCTCACACTCTGCCTCTTGCCCTCTGCCTCTCGCCCTCTGCCTCTCGCCCTCTGCCGCTCGCCCTCTGCCTCTCGCCCCATGCCCCTCGCCCTCTGCATCTCGCCCTCTGCCTCTCGCCCTCTGGCTCTCGCCCTCTCCCTCTCGCCCTCTGCCTCTGGCCCCATGCCCCTCGCCCTCTGCCTCTCACCCTCAGCCTCTTGCCCTCTGCCTCTCGCCCTCTGCCTCTCGCCCTCTGCCTCTCGCCCTCTGCCGCTCGCCCTCTGCCTCTCGCCCCATGCCCCTCGCCCTCTGCATCTCGCCCTCTGCCTCTCGCCCTCTGGCTCTCGCCCTCTCCCTCTCGCCCTCTGCCTCTGGCCCCATGCCCCTCGCCCTCTGCCTCTCACCCTCAGCCTCTTGCCCTCTGCCTCTCGCCCTCTGCCTCTCGCCCTCTGCCTCTCGCCCTGTGCCTCTCGCCCTCTGCCGGCCTGCCTCTCGCCCTCTGCCGCTCGCCCTCTGCCTCTCGCCCCATGCCCCTCGCCCTCTGCATCTCGCCCTCTGCCTCTCGCCCTCTGGCTCTCGCCCTCTCCCTCTCGCCCCCTGCCTCTCACCCTCTGCCTCTCACCCTCTGCCTCTCGCCCTCTGCCTCTCGCCCTCTGCATCTCGCCCTCTGCCTCTCGCCCTCTGCCTCTCGCCCTCTGCATCTCGCCCTCTGCCTCTCTCCCTCTGCCTCTCGCCCTCTGCATCTCGCCCTCTGCCTCTCTCCCTCTGCCTCTCGCCCTCTGCCTCTCGCCCTCTGCATCTCGCCCTCTGCCTCTCTCCCTCTGCCTCTCGCCCTCTGCATCTCGCCCTCTGCCTCTCGCCCTCTCCCTCTCGCCCTCTGCCTCTCGCCCTCTGCCTCTCAGCCTCTGCCTCTCGCCTTCTGCCTCTCTCCCTCTGCCTCTCGCCCTCTGCCTCTCGCCCTCTGCATCTCGCCCTCTGCCTCTCGCCCTCTGCCTCTCTCCCTCTGCCTCTCGCCCTCTGCCTCTCGCCCTCTGCATCTCGCCCTCTGCCTCTCGCCCTCTCCCTCTCGCCCTCTGCCTCTCGCCCTCTGCCTCTCAGCCTCTGCCTCTCCCTCAATGTAACCAAGTTTCCTGACGATATAAATCTGCGTGGGACAGTTAGCTGTGAGGAGCCCACAAAGAGGCTGCAAAGGGCTATAGACAGGTTAAGTGAGAGGGCAATAAGGTGGCAAATGAAGTATAATGTGGAGAAATGTGAGGTTATTCACTTTGGTAGGAAGAATAGAAAAAATATATTCCTAAATGCTGAGAAACCATTAAATGTTGGTGTTCAGAGAGATATGGGTGTCCTCGTACAGGAAACACAGCCGATCCCAAATGGTACAACATTTGCTGAGATACAGAGCCCTGGATCCCGGCCAGCATTGTCTCGGGATGCTTTCGGTACTTTCTGAGAGACACCAGTCAGTGTACAGATATCTCCCAGAGAGAGAGGGACAGAGTGACACCAGTCAGTGTATAGATATCTCCCTGAGAGAGAGGGACTGAGAGACACCAGTCAGTGTACAGATATCTCCCAGAGAGAGAGGGACTGAGAGACACCAGTCAGTGTACAGATATCTCCCTGAGAGAGAGGGACTGAGAGACACCAGTCAGTGTACAGATATCTCCCTGAGAGAGAGGGACAGAGTGACACCAGTCAGTGTACAGATATCTCCCAGAGAGAGAGGGACAGAGAGACACCAGTCAGTGTACAGATATCTCCCTGAGAGAGAGGGACTGAGAGACACCAGTCAGTGTACAGATATCTCCCTGAGAGAGAGGGACTGAGAAGCACCAGTCAGTGTACAGATATCTCCCTGAGAGAGAGGGACTGAGAGACACCAGTCAGTGTACAGATATCTCCCTGAGGGAGAGGGGACTGAGAGACACCAGTCAGTGTAAAGATATCTCCCTGAGAGAGAGGGACTGAGAGACACCAGTCAGTGTACAGATATCTCCCAGAGAGAGAGGGACAGAGTGACACCAGTCAGTGTACAGATATCTCCCTGAGAGAGAGGGACTGAGAGACACCAGTCAGTGTACAGATATCTCCCTGAGAGAGAGGGACTGAGAAACACCAGTCAGTGTACAGATATCATCCTGAGAGAGAGGGACAGAGTGACACCAGTCAGTGTACAGATATCTCCCTGAGAGAGAGGGACTGAGAGACACCAGTCAGTGTACAGATATCTCCCTGAGAGAGAGGGACTGAGAGACATCAGTCAGTGTACAGATATCTCCCTGAAAGAGAGGGGACTGAGAGACACCAGTCAGTGTACAGATATCTCCCTGAGAGAGAGGGACTGAGAGACACCAGTCAGTGTACAGATATCTCCCAGAGAGAGAGGGACAGAGTGACACCAGTCAGTGTACAGATATCTCCCTGAGAGAGAGGGACTGAGAGACACCAGTCAGTGTACAGATATCTCCCTGAGAGAGAGGGACTGAGAAACACCAGTCAGTGTACAGATATCATCCTGAGAGAGAGGGACAGAGTGACACCAGTCAGTGTACAGATATCTCCCTGAGAGAGAGGGACTGAGAGACACCAGTCAGTGTACAGATATCTCCCTGAGAGAGAGGGACTGAGAGACACCAGTCAGTGTACAGATATCTCCCTGAGGGGGAGAGGGGACTGAGAGACACCAGTCAGTGTACAGATATCTCCCTGAGAGAGAGTGGACTGAGAGACACCAGTCAGTGTACAGATATCTCCCTGAGAGAGAGGGACTGAGTGACACCAGTCAGTGTACAGATATCTCCCAGAGAGAGAGGGGACTGAGAGACTCCAGTCAGTGTACAGATATCTCCCTGAGAGAGAGGGACTGAGAGACACCAGTCAGTGTACAGATATCTCACTGAGAGAGAGGGGACTGAGAGACACCAGTCAGTGTACAGATATCACCCTGAGAGAGAGGGACTGAGTGACACCAGTCAATGTACAGATATCTCCCTGAGGGGACTGAGAGACACCAGTCAGTGTACAGATATCTCCCTGAGAGAGAGGGACTGAGAGACACCAGTCAGTGTACAGATATCACCCTGAGAGAGAGGGACTGAGAGACACCAGTCAGTGTACAGATATCTCCCTGAGAGAGAGGGGACTGAGTGACACCAGTCAATGTACAGATATCTCCCTGAGGGGACTGAGAGACACCAGTCAGTGTACAGATATCTCCCTGAGAGAGAGGGACTGAGAGACACCAGTCAGTGTACAGATATCTCCCTGAGGGGACTGAGAGACACCAGTCAGTGTACAGATATCTCCCAGAGAGAGAGGGACTGAGAGACACCAGTCAGTGTACAGATATCTCCCTGAGAGAGAGGGACTGAGTGACACCAGTCAGTGTACAGATATCTCCCTGAGAGAGAGGGGACTGAGAGACACCAGTCAGTGTACAGATATCACCCTGAGAGAGAGGGACTGAGTGACACCAGTCAATGTACAGATATCTCCCTGAGGGGACTGAGAGACACCAGTCAGTGTACAGATATCTCCCAGAGAGAGAGGGACTGAGAGACACCAGTCAGTCTACAGATATCTCCCTGAGAGAGAGGGGACTGAGAGACACCAGTCAGTGTACAGATATCACCCTGAGAGAGAGGGACTGAGTGACACCAGTCAATGTACAGATATCTCCCTGAGAGAGAGGGACTGAGAGACACCAGTCAGTGTACAGATATCTCCCTGAGAGAGAGGGACTGAGAGACACCAGTCAGTGTACAGATATCTCCCTGAGAGAGAGGGACTGAGAAACACCAGTCAGTGTACAGATATCTCCCTGAGAGAGAGGGACTGAGAAACACCAGTCAGTGTACAGATATCTCCCTGAGAGAGAGGGACTGAGAGACACCAGTCAGTGTACAGATATCTCCCTGAGGGGACTGAGAGACACCAGTCAGTGTACAGATATCTCCCAGAGAGAGAGGGACTGAGAGACACCAGTCAGTGTACAGATATCTCCCTGAGGGGACTGAGAGACACCAGTCAGTGTACAGATATCTCCCTGAGAGAGAGGGACTGAGAGACACCAGTCAGTGTACAGATATCTCCCTGAGAGAGAGGGACTGAGAGACACCAGTCAGTGTACAGATATCTCCCAGAGAGAGAGGGGACTGAGAGACACCATTCAGTGTACAGATATCTCCCTGAGGGAGAGGGGACTGAGAGACACCAGTCAGTGTACAGATATCACCGTGAGAGAGAGGGACTGAGAGACACCAGTCAGTGTACAGATATCTCCCTGAGAGAGAGGGACTGAGTGACACCAGTCAGTGAACAGATATCTCCCTGAGAGAAAGGGGACTGAGAGACACCAGTCAGTGTACAGATATCTCCCTGAGAGAGAGGGGACTGAGAGACACCAGTCAGTGTACAGATATCTCCCAGAGAGAGAGGGACTGAGAGACACCAGTCAGTATACAGATATCTCCCTGAGAGAGAGGGGACTGAGAGACACCAGTCAGTGTACAGATATCTCCCTGAGAGAAAGGGGACTGAGAGACACCAGTCAGTGTACAGATATCTCCCTGAGAGAGAGGGACTGAGAGACACCAGTCAGTGTACAGATATCTCCCTGAGAGAGAGGGGACTGAGAGACACCAGTCAGTGTACAGATATCTCCCAGAGAGAGAGGGACTGAGAGACACCAGTCAGTGTACAGATATCTCCCTGAGAGAGAGGGGACTGAGAGACATCAGTCAGTGTACAGATATCTCCCAGAGAGAGAGGGACTGAGAGACACCAGTCAGTGTACAGATATCTCCCTGAGAGAGAGGGGACTGAGAGACACCAGTCAGTGTACAGATATCTCCCAGAGAGAGAGGGACTGAAAGACACCAGTCAGTGTACAGATATCTCCCTGAGAGAGAGGGACTGAGAGGCACCAGTCAGTGTACAGATACCTCCCTGAGGGAGTGGGGACTGAGAGACACCAGTCAGAGTACAGATACCTCCCTGAGAGAGAGGGGACTGAGAGATATGGGTGTCCTCGTACAGGAAACACAGCCGATCCCAAATGGAACAACATTTGCTGAGATACGGAGCGCTGGATCCCGGCCAGCATTGTCTCGGGATGCTTTCGGTACTTTCTGAGAGACACCAGTCAGTGTACAGATATCTCCCTGAGGGAGAGGGACTGAGAGACACCAGTCAGTGTACAAATATCTCCCTGAGAGAGAGGGGACTGAGAGACACCAGTCAGTGTACAGATATCACCCTGAGGGAGAGGGACTGAGAGACACCAGTCAGGGTACAGATATCTCACTGAGAGAGAGGGGACTGAGAGACACCAGTCAGTGTACAGATATCTCCCTGAGAGAGAGGGGACTGAGAGACACCAGTCAGTGTACAGATATCTCCCAGAGGGAGAGGTACTGAGTGACACCAGTCAGTGTACAGATATCTCCCTGAGGGAGAGGGAGAGAGTGACACCAGTCAGTGTACAGATTTCTCCCTGAGGGAGAGGGGACGGAGTGACACAAGTCAGTGTACAGATATCTCCCTGAGGGAGAGGTACTGAGTGACACCAGTCAGTGCACAGATGTCTCCCTGAGGGAGAGGTACTGAGAGACACCAGTCAGTGTACAGGTATCTCCCTGAGAGAGAGGGACTGAGAGACACCAGTCAGTGTACAGATATCTCCCTGAGGGAGAGGGACTGAGAGACACCAGTCAGTGTACAGATATCTCCCTGAGAGAGAGGGACTGAGAGACACCAGTCAGTGTACAGATATCTCCCTGAGGGAGAGGGGACTGAGAGACACCAGTCAGTGTAAAGATATCTCCCTGAGAGAGAGGGACTGAGAGACACCAGTCAGTGTACAGATATCTCCCTGAGGGCGAGGGACTGAGTGACACCAGTCAGTGTACAGATATCTCCCTGAGGGAGAGGGACTGAGAGGCACCAGTCAGTGTACAGACATCTCCCTGAGAGAGAGGGACTGAGAGACACCAGTCAGTGTACAGATATCTCCCTGAGAGAGAGGGGACTGAGAGACACCAGTCAGTGTACAGATATCTCCCTGAGGGAGAGGGAGAGAGTGACACCAGTCAGTGTACAGATATCTCCCTGAGAGAGAGGGACTGAGAGACACCAGTCAGTGTACAGATTTCTCCCTGAGGGAGAGGGGACGGAGTGACACAAGTCAGTGTACAGATATCTCCCTGAGGGAGAGGTACTGAGTGACACCAGTCAGTGCACAGATGTCTCCCTGAGGGAGAGGTACTGAGAGACACCAGTCAGTGTACAGATATCTCCCTGAGGGAGAGGGGACTGAGAGACACCAGTCAGTGTACAGATATCTCCCTGAGAGAGAGTGGACTGAGAGACACCAGTCAGTGTACAGGTATCTCCCTGAGAGAGAGGGACTGAGAGACACCAGTCAGTGTACAGATATCTCCCTGAGGGAGAGGGACTGAGAGACACCAGTCAGTGTACAGATATCTCCCTGAGGGAGAGGGACTGAGAGACACCAGTCAGTGTACAGATATC
Organism: Somniosus microcephalus; assembly: GCF_052327205.1. NCBI lineage: Eukaryota > Metazoa > Chordata > Chondrichthyes > Squaliformes > Somniosidae > Somniosus > Somniosus microcephalus. The sequence goes on from NW_028225355.1 coordinate 343,223, forward strand.
TCCCTGAGAGAGAGGGACTGAGAGACACCAATCAGTGTACAGATATCTCCCTGAGGGCGAGGGACTGAGAGACACCAGTCAGTGTACAGATATCTCCCTGAGGGAGAGGGGACTGAGTGACACCATTCAGTGTACAGATATCTCCCTGAGGGAGAGGGACTGAGTGACACCAGTCAGTGTACAGATATCTCCCAGAGGGCGAGGGGCTGAGAGACACCAGTCAGTGTACAGATATCTCCCTGAGGGAGAGGGACTGAGAGACACCAGTCAGTGTACAGATATCTCCCTGAGGGAGAGGTACTGAGTGACACCAGTCAGTGTACAGATATCTCCCTGAGCGAGAGGGACTGAGAGGCACCAGTCAGTGTACAGATAACTCCCTGAGGGAGAGGGACTGAGAGACACCAGTCAGTGTACAGATACCTCACTGAGAGAGAGGGGACTGAGAGACACCAGTCAGTGTACAGATATCTCCCTGAGAGAGAGGGGACTGAGAGACACCAGTCAGTGTACAGATATCTCCCTGAGAGAGAGGGACTGAGTGACACCAGTCAGTGTACAGATATTTCCCTGAGGGAGAGGGACTGAGAGACACCAGTCAGTGTACAGATATCTCCCTGAGGGAGAGGGACTGAGAGACTCCAGTCAGTGTACAGATATCTCCCTGAGAGAGAGGGACTGAGTGACACCAGTCAGTGTACAGACATCTCCCTGAGAGAGAGGGACTGAGTGACACCAGTCAGTGTACAGATATCTCCCTGAGGGAGAGGGACTGAGAGACACCAGTCAGTGTACAGATATCTCCCTGAGAGAGAGGCACTGAGTGACACCAGTCAGTGTACAGGTATCTCCCTGAGAGAGAGGGACTGATAGATACCAGTCAGTGTACAGATATCTTTCTGAGAGAGAGGTACTGAGTGACACCAGTCAGTGTACAGGTATCTCCCTGAGAGAGAGGGACTGAGAGACACCAGTCATTGTACAGATATCTCCCTGAGAGGGAGGGACTGAGAGACACCAGTCAGTGTACAGATATCTCCCTGAGGGAGAGGTACTGAGTGACACCAGTCAGTGTACAGATATCTCCCTGAGGGAGAGGGACAGAGAGACACCAGTCAGAGTACAGATATCTCCCTGAGAGGGAGCGACTGAGAGACACCAGTCAGTGTCCAGATATCTCCCTGAGAGAGAGGTACTGAGTGACACCAGTCAGTGTACAGATATCTCCCAGGGGGAGAGGGACTGAGTGACACCAGTCAGTGTACAGATATCTCCCTGAGAGAGAGGGACTGAGAGACACCAGTCAGTGTACAGATATCTCCCTGAGGGAGAGGTACTGAGAGACACCAGTCAGTGTACAGATATCTCCCTGAGGGAGAGGTACTGAGAGACACCAGTCAGTGTACAGATATCTCCCTGAGGGAGAGGGGACTGAGAGACACCAGTCAGTGTACAGATATCTCCCTGAGAGAGAGGGACTGAGAGACACCAGTCAGTGTACAGATATCTCCCTGAGGGAGAGGGGACTGAGAGACACCAGTCAGTGTACAGATATCTCCCTGAGAGAAACGGGACTGAGAGACACCAGTCAGTGTACAGATATCTCCCTGAGAGAGAGGGACTGAGAGACACCAGTCAGTGTACAGATATCTCCCTGAGAGAGAGGGGACTGAGAGACACCAGTCAGTGTACAGATATCTCCCAGAGAGAGAGGGACTGAGAGACACCAGTCAGTGTACAGATATCTCCCTGAGAGAGAGGGGACTGAGAGACATCAGTCAGTGTACAGATATCTCCCAGAGAGAGAGGGACTGAGAGACACCAGTCAGTGTACAGATATCTCCCTGAGAGAGAGGGGACTGAGAGACACCAGTCAGTGTACAGATATCTCCCAGAGAGAGAGGGACTGAAAGACACCAGTCAGTGTACAGATATCTCCCTGAGAGAGAGGGACTGAGAGGCACCAGTCAGTGTACAGATACCTCCCTGAGGGAGTGGGGACTGAGAGACACCAGTCAGAGTACAGATACCTCCCTGAGAGAGAGGGGACTGAGAGATATGGGTGTCCTCGTACAGGAAACACAGCCGATCCCAAATGGAACAACATTTGCTGAGATACGGAGCGCTGGATCCCGGCCAGCATTGTCTCGGGATGCTTTCGGTACTTTCTGAGAGACACCAGTCAGTGTACAGATATCTCCCTGAGGGAGAGGGACTGAGAGACACCAGTCAGTGTACAAATATCTCCCTGAGAGAGAGGGGACTGAGAGACACCAGTCAGTGTACAGATATCACCCTGAGGGAGAGGGACTGAGAGACACCAGTCAGGGTACAGATATCTCACTGAGAGAGAGGGGACTGAGAGACACCAGTCAGTGTACAGATATCTCCCTGAGAGAGAGGGGACTGAGAGACACCAGTCAGTGTACAGATATCTCCCAGAGGGAGAGGTACTGAGTGACACCAGTCAGTGTACAGATATCTCCCTGAGGGAGAGGGAGAGAGTGACACCAGTCAGTGTACAGATTTCTCCCTGAGGGAGAGGGGACGGAGTGACACAAGTCAGTGTACAGATATCTCCCTGAGGGAGAGGTACTGAGTGACACCAGTCAGTGCACAGATGTCTCCCTGAGGGAGAGGTACTGAGAGACACCAGTCAGTGTACAGGTATCTCCCTGAGAGAGAGGGACTGAGAGACACCAGTCAGTGTACAGATATCTCCCTGAGGGAGAGGGACTGAGAGACACCAGTCAGTGTACAGATATCTCCCTGAGAGAGAGGGGACTGAGAGACACCAGTCAGTGTACAGATATCACCCTGAGAGAGAGGGGACTGAGTGACACCAGTCAGTGTACAGATATCTCCCTGAGAGAGAGGGACTGAGAGACACCAGTCAGTGTACAGATATCTCCCTGAGGGAGAGGGGACTGAGAGACACCAGTCAGTGTACAGATATCTCCCTGAGAGAGAGGGACTGAGAGACACCAGTCAGTGTACAGATATCTCCCTGAGGGAGAGGGGACTGAGAGACACCAGTCAGTGTAAAGATATCTCCCTGAGAGAGAGGGGACTGAGAGACACCAGTCAGTGTACAGATATCACCCTGAGAGAGAGGGGACTGAGAGACACCAGTCAGTGTACAGATATCTCCCTGAGAGAGAGGGACTGAGAGACACCAGTCAGTGTACAGATATCTCCCTGAGGGAGAGGGGACTGAGAGACACCAGTCAGTGTAAAGATATCTCCCTGAGAGAGAGGGACTGAGAGACACCAGTCAGTGTACAGATATCTCCCTGAGGGCGAGGGACTGAGTGACACCAGTCAGTGTACAGATATCTCCCTGAGGGAGAGGGACTGAGAGGCACCAGTCAGTGTACAGACATCTCCCTGAGAGAGAGGGACTGAGAGACACCAGTCAGTGTACAGATATCTCCCTGAGAGAGAGGGGACTGAGAGACACCAGTCAGTGTACAGATATCTCCCTGAGGGAGAGGGAGAGAGTGACACCAGTCAGTGTACAGATATCTCCCTGAGAGAGAGGGACTGAGAGACACCAGTCAGTGTACAGATTTCTCCCTGAGGGAGAGGGGACGGAGTGACACAAGTCAGAGTACAGATATCTCCCTGAGGGAGAGGTACTGAGTGACACCAGTCAGTGCACAGATGTCTCCCTGAGGGAGAGGGACTGAGAGACACCAGTCAGTGTACAGATATCTCCCTGAGGGAGAGGGACTGAGAGACACCAGTCAGTGTACAGATATCTCCCTGAGAGAGAGGGGACTGAGAGACACCAGTCAGTGTACAGATATCTCCCTGAGAGAGAGTGGACTGAGAGACACCAGTCAGTGTACAGGTATCTCCCTGAGAGAGAGGGACTGAGAGACACCAGTCAGTGTACAGATATCTCCCTGAGGGAGAGGGACTGAGAGACACCAGTCAGTGTACAGATATCTCCCTGAGGGAGAGGGACTGAGAGACACCAGTCAGTGTACAGATATCTCCCTGAGAGAGAGGTACTGAGTGACACCAGTCAGTGTACAGATATCTCCCTGAGAGAGAGGGACTGAGAGACACCAATCAGTGTACAGATATCTCCCTGAGGGCGAGGGACTGAGAGACACCAGTCAGTGTACAGATATCTCCCTGAGGGAGAGGGGACTGAGTGACACCATTCAGTGTACAGATATCTCCCTGAGGGAGAGGGACTGAGTGACACCAGTCAGTGTACAGATATCTCCCAGAGGGCGAGGGGCTGAGAGACACCAGTCAGTGTACAGATATCTCCCTGAGGGAGAGGGACTGAGAGACACCAGTCAGTGTACAGATATCTCCCTGAGGGAGAGGTACTGAGTGACACCAGTCAGTGTACAGATATCTCCCTGAGCGAGAGGGACTGAGAGGCACCAGTCAGTGTACAGATAACTCCCTGAGGGAGAGGGACTGAGAGACACCAGTCAGTGTACAGATACCTCACTGAGAGAGAGGGGACTGAGAGACACCAGTCAGTGTACAGATATCTCCCTGAGAGAGAGGGGACTGAGAGACACCAGTCAGTGTACAGATATCTCCCTGAGAGAGAGGGACTGAGTGACACCAGTCAGTGTACAGATATTTCCCTGAGGGAGAGGGACTGAGAGACACCAGTCAGTGTACAGATATCTCCCTGAGGGAGAGGGACTGAGAGACTCCAGTCAGTGTACAGATATCTCCCTGAGAGAGAGGGACTGAGAGACACCAGTCAGTGTACAGATATCTCCCTGAGTGAGAGGGACTGAGTGACACCAGTCAGTGTACAGACATCTCCCTGAGAGAGAGGGACTGAGTGACACCAGTCAGTGTACAGATATCTCCCTGAGGGAGAGGGACTGAGAGACACCAGTCAGTGTACAGATATCTCCCTGAGAGAGAGGCACTGAGTGACACCAGTCAGTGTACAGGTATCTCCCTGAGAGAGAGGGACTGATAGATACCAGTCAGTGTACAGATATCTTTCTGAGAGAGAGGTACTGAGTGACACCAGTCAGTGTACAGGTATCTCCCTGAGAGAGAGGGACTGAGAGACACCAGTCATTGTACAGATATCTCCCTGAGAGGGAGGGACTGAGAGACACCAGTCAGTGTACAGATATCTCCCTGAGGGAGAGGTACTGAGTGACACCAGTCAGTGTACAGATATCTCCCTGAGGGAGAGGGACAGAGAGACACCAGTCAGAGTACAGATATCTCCCTGAGAGGGAGCGACTGAGAGACACCAGTCAGTGTCCAGATATCTCCCTGAGAGAGAGGTACTGAGTGACACCAGTCAGTGTACAGATATCTCCCAGGGGGAGAGGGACTGAGTGACACCAGTCAGTGTACAGATATCTCCCTGAGAGAGAGGGACTGAGAGACACCAGTCAGTGTACAGATATCTCCCTGAGGGAGAGGTACTGAGAGACACCAGTCAGTGTACAGATATCTCCCTGAGGGAGAGGTACTGAGAGACACCAGTCAGTGTACAGATATCTCCCTGAGGGAGAGGGGACTGAGAGACACCAGTCAGTGTACAGATATCTCCCTGAGAGAGAGGGACTGAGAGACACCAGTCAGTGTACAGATATCTCCCTGAGGGAGAGGGGACTGAGTGACACCAGTCAGTGTACAGATATCTCCCTGAGAGAGAGGGACTGAGAGACACCAGTCAGTGTACAGATATCTCCCTGAGAGGGAGGGACTGAGTGACACCAGTCAGTGTACAGATATCTCCCTGAGGGAGAGGTACTGAGAGACACCAGTCAGTGTAAAGATATCTCCCTGAGAGAGAGGGGACTGAGAGACACCAGTCAGTGTACAGATATCTCCCTGATGGAGAGGTACTGAGTGACACCAGTCAGTGTACAGATATCTCCCTGAGAGAGAGGGGACTGAGAGACACCAGTCAGTGTGCAGATATCTCCCTGAGGGTGAGGGACTGAGAGACACCTGTCAGTGTACAGATATCTCCCTGAGGGAGAGGTACTGAGAGACACCAGTCAGTGTACAGAAATTTCCCAGAGGGAGAGGGAAAGATAGACACCAGTCAGTGTACAGATATCTCCCTGAGAGAGAGGGACTGAGAGACATCAGTCAGTGTACAGATATCTCCTCGAGGGAGTGGGACTGAGAGACACAAGTCAGTGTAAAGATATCTCCCTGAGAGAGAGGGGACTGAGAGACACCAGTCAGTGTACAGATATCTCCCTGATGGAGAGGTACTGAGTGACACCAGTCAAGGTACAGATATCTCCCTGAGGGAGAGGGACTGAGAGACACCAGTCAGTGTACAGATATCTCCCTGAGAGCGAGAGGGACTCAGAGACACCAGTCAGTGTACAAATATCTCCCTGAGAGAGAGGTACTGAGAGACACCAGTCAGTGCACAGATATCTCCCTGAGAGAGAGGTACTGAGTGACACCAGTCAGTGTACAGATATCTCCCCCAGCGCCCTGTGTTACTGACTGTATCTCTACTGATGTTAATCCAGCTCGCTCACACTGTCACTCAGTAACCCTCTCCCCCAGCGCCCTGTGTTACTGACTGTATCTCTACTGATGTTAATCCAGCTCCCTCACACTGTCACTCAGTAACCCTCTCCCCCAGCGCCCTGTGTTACTGACTGTATCTCTACTGATGTTAATCCAGCTCCCTCACACTGTCACTCAGTAACCCTCTCCCCCAGCACCCTGTGTTACTGACTGTATCTCTACTGATGTTAATCCAGCTCGCTCACACTGTCACTCAGTAACCCCTCTCCCCCAGCGCCCTGTGTTACTGACTGTATCTTTACTGATGTTAATCCAGCTCCCTCACACTGTCACTCAGTAACCCCTCTCCCCCAGCGCACTGTGTTACTGACTGTATCTCGACAGATGTTAATGCAGCTCCCTCACACTGTCACTCAGTAACCCCTCTCCCCCAGCGCCCTGTGTTACTGACTGTATCTCTACTGATGTTAATCCAGCTCCCTCACACTGTCACTCAGTAACCCTCTCCCTCAGCGCCCTGTGTTACTGACTGTATCTCGACTGATGTTAATCCAGCTCCCTCACACTGTCACTCAGTAACCCTCTCCCCCAGCGCCCTGTGTTACTGACTGTATCTCTACTGATGTTAATCCAGCTCCCTCACACTGTCACTCAGTAACCCTCTCCCCAGCGCCCTGTGTCACTGACTGTATCTCTACTGATGTTAATCCAGCTCCCTCACACTGTCATTCAGTAACCCCTCAACCCCAGCGCCCTGTGATACTGACTGTATCTCTACTGATGTTAACCCAGCTCCCCCACACTGTCACTCAGTAACCCCTCTCCCCCAGTGCCCTGTGTCACTGACTGTATCTCTACTGATGTTAGGCCTGCTCCCTCACACTGTCACTCAGTAACCCTCTCCCCCAGCGCCCTGTGTTACTGACTGTATCTCTACTGAACTTAACCCAGCTCCCCCACACTGTAATTCAGTAACCCCACTCCCCCAGTGCCCTGTGTCACTGACTGTATCTCTACTGATGTTAGGCCTGCTCCCTCACACTGTCACTCAGTAACCCTCTCCCCCAGCGCCCTGTGTTACTGACTGTATCTCTACTGAACTTAACCCAGCTCCCCCACACTGTAATTCAGTAACCCCACTCCCCCAGTGCCCTGTGTCACTGACTGTATCTCTACTGATGTTAGGCCTGCTCCCTCACAGTCACTCAGTAACCCCACTGCCCCAGCGCCCTGTCTTACTGACTATGCCTCTACGTTAACCCAGCTCCCTCACACAGTCACTCAGTAACCTCTCTCCCCCAGCGCCCTGTGTTACTGACTGTATCTCTACTGATGTTAATCCAGCTACCTCACACTGTCACTCAGTAACCCTCTCCCCCAGCGCCCTGTGTTACTGACTGTATCTCTACTGATGTTAATCCAGCTCCCTCACACAGTCACTCAGTAACCTCTCTCCCCCAGCGCCCTGTGTTACTGACTGTATCTCTACTGATGTTAATCCAGCTACCTCACACTGTCACTCAGTAACCCTCTCCCCCAGCGCCCTGTGTTACTGACTGTATCTCTACTGAACTTAACCCAGCTCCCCCACACTGTAATTCAGTAACCCCACTCCCCCAGTGCCCTGTGTCACTGACTGTATCTCTACTGATGTTAGGCCTGCTCCCTCACAGTCACTCAGTAACCCCACTGCCCCAGCGCCCTGTCTTACTGACTATGCCTCTACGTTAACCCAGCTCCCTCACACAGTCACTCAGTAACCTCTCTCCCCCAGCGCCCTGTGTTACTGACTGTATCTCTACTGATGTTAATCCAGCTCCCCCGCACAGTCACTCAGTAACCCCACTGCCCCAGCGCCCTGTCTTACTGACTATGCCTCTACGTTAACCCAGCTCCCTCACACAGTCACTCAGTAACCTCTCTCCCCCAGCGCCCTGTGTTACTGACTGTATCTCTACTGATGTTAATCCTGCTCCCCCACACAGTCACTCAGTAACCTCTCTCCCCCAGCACCCTGTGTTACTGACTGTATCTCTACTGATGTTAATCCTGCTCCCTCACACAGTCACTCAGTAACCCTCTCCCTCAGCGCCCTGTGTTACTGACTGTATCTCTACTGATGTTAATCCTGCTCCCTCACACAGTCACTCAGTAACCCCACTCCCCCAGCGCCCTGTCTTACTGATTGTGCCTCTACGTTAACCCAGCTCCCTCACACTGTCACTCAGTAACCTCTCTCCCCCAGCGCCCTGCATTAATTTATGTATTTCTACTGATGTTGATCCCCTCTCATTCTTCTAAACTCCAATGAGTATAGGCTCCACAGGTTAATTGAGTGTTAATCGAAACAAGAGTTACGTAATGATGTATAAAAATTGCAGGAAGCTACTTTAGAAGAAACCACTCTTTGTTTATAGAGAAAGACACAGAAAATACTCTGATAATGTTCAATTCGATTTGGTTGAATGTTTGAAATTGAAGATTAAAAATTGTGAGTACAATGAAGTTTGCTTCCCGCTATTAATTGCAAAGTACTTAAAATAATTCAACACTCCTCGTGATAAGAGCAGGGATTAATATTGTGGGGAATGTTTGAGAGAAAAGCATCAGAAGCGAAATTGGTAAATTATAAATCATTACGTCAACATATGAGTGAACATTTCCAAGTCAGTCTGACTTGTCTTTCTTACTGGACAGCAAAACCAATGTTTATTTCTGTTAAGTCATAGCTTTTCCTGCTTTTTGTTTATAATTCAGTGACACAAATTGTGTGTATATTTGTAAATTGTAAAATAACAACAAGAAATCACATTTCTGTGACATTTTTTATGCCTTAAACAATTGAAGTTGTGGTTTGGAATCTAGCTGGTAAATGTAGTTTCTTCACCTGAAAGATTTGAGTGTTTAAAGTTAATGGAGGATATGGGATCAAATGCTGTTTGCGACATTCCTGCATTGTTGAACTGTATGATATCATTGCAGTGCCATTGTTGAATGGAGGTGCCGGTTTTGCCCAGGCCAGCACTCTGATCTGTTGCATCCTGTGTAGATCAGAAACAGGTTAAGATGTTCATAGTAAACAGCCCAAGACAATGGAATGGGTAATCAATGTCTGGCCAACGCCAGAGTCTTGAAACACACGAGATGGTGGAATATACAAAACCAGACCAGATGAGGCAGCAGGTGTTACCACACATTCTAGTTCTGCATCTCCTGTGACTTTGGAGCAGGTTCTGTTTAACTTTAAAATGTCTCTCTCAAATAATAGGCCTGAGAGAAATTGAGAACAGGCATTCTGAGAGTTTCAAAGAGAGAAGGTGTAGAGATTTCAAGAAATATAAAATTATAAATGAATAACGGAAAGGTAGAGAGAGATACAGAACTATAGAGAGAGATCAATATACAGAGAGGCACATAGAGAGAGCGGTACACCAGTCAGTGTACAGATATCTCCCTGAGGGAGAGGTACTGAGTGACACCAGTCAGTGTGCAGATATCTCCCAGAGGGAGAGGTACGAGAGACACCAGTCAGTGTACAGATATCTCCCTGAGAGAGAGGGACTGAGAGACACCAGTCAGTGTACAGATATCTCCCCGAGGGAGTGGGACAGAGAGACACGAGTCAGTGTACAGATATCTCGCTGAGCGAGAGGGACTGAGAGACACGAGTCAGTGCACAAATATCTCCCTGGGAGAGAGGGACTGAGAGACACCAGTCAAGGTACAGATATCTCGCTGAGCGAGAGGGACTGAGAGACACGAGTCAGTGTACAGATATCTCCCTGGGTGACTGAGAGTCACCAATAAAGTGCAAAAAAGTCACATACACACACCAACATTACATGTGGACCAGGCCCGAATGAAATCAATAGGGTTTAATCCAGCAACAGCTGATAATAATAGACCTGAACCACATCTCACACAAACACCAGCTTTTGCAAACTCTCTCTATCTCTCTCTGTCTATCTCTCTCTGTCCAATTCCAATTCCAATTCAATTCAAATGCTTTATTGGCATGAAAGTTTACAGAGAACCATATTGCCAAAGCTTACATAGCAAAAAGGTACAGTTTTCCAACATTCTGTAGGTGTCAATCGATTTGACATTTGTTGGGTACAAACAATATTACTTTGAAACAATATTAATTTTAAACAGTCTTTGTACTTCATTTGGTACGTTCAATATTAATTTTAAACAGTCTTAATTTTAAACAGTCCTCAGGTTGTGACATGTTGTTACATATTTGGCCCCAAGGTATGGTCTGTCTCCTTCTCCTAGGACTAATCTCAATTTTGACAGGTCATCCAATTCCTTGAAATCTGGGGTTGTTTGTCTCTCTATGTCTGTCCCTGTCTGTCACTCTCTCGCTCTCAGACCCATTTTGAAGGGGTGCAGCCTAGGAGTGTCAATTTTTGATGATGTCAATTCCTGCCGGCTGTGTCCATTTTGATGAGCTCACCACCCACCCCTCCCCCCACAGCAGCCATTTTGATGATGTTTTCAATTCCTGGCTGTCATTGGTGTCTGAGTGAGTTTGCAGCTGCTCTCTCTCTCTATCTCTTCCCCCTCAATAACATCATGGCTGATCTGATCTTGGCCTCAACTTCACTGACCTGCCTGTTCCCCATGACCCTTGACTCCCCTATCTGTCTATCTCCGCCTTGAATATATTCACTGACTCCGCCTCCACAGCGCTCTGGGGTCGAGAATTCCACAGATTCCCCATCCTCTGGGAGAAGAAATTCCTCCTCATCTCCGCCTTAAATGGGCGACCCCTTATCCTGAAACTGTGCCCCCTCGTTCTAGATTGCCCCACGAGGGGAAACATCCTCTCAGCATCTACCCTGTCAATCCCCCTCAGAATCTGCATACATTAAGGGCTATTCAACTATGGGAGGCACATCAGGCAAGCACATTCACTCAGATGCCTTCCTTTTTCTTGCAGGCCAAGCTCTCTCAGAACAGCCGGGAGCAGCAACGCACGGGAGGAGGACGACCAGCTGATCTACACATCCTCACCAATTTGGAGGCGAGAGTGCACAGGATCGTTGTCAGCCATACGTGCCATGACCGCTGGAGTGGTCGACCCCCTTGGGGACAGCAGTGGTATGGTCATCAGCTTTCTCTCCTCTCTCACACCACTCGCCCCTCAAAACACCAGCCTTTTACACTTTCAATCCAACTTACTAACTGTCTCCAGTCCTTGCTCCCTTACTGCCCCCCTGTCCTCACGCTAAAGCCACTCTTGTAACTACCTGCTTTCAGATAGTGAACCACCAGCTGACCAGCCTGTCCCTCAACCTGCCAGTGGCAGCGACGCCCCAGGCGAGGAGGAAGAGGAAGCCGGAGCCTCACCGCCTGCGTCTCCCGAGGAAGCCCATTCTAACACCAGCCCCTCACCCTCTTCAATTAAAACCCTGTCTCCACTTTAAGGATTTTGTTCTTTTACAATCCATCATTACACCATTTCTGGAGTTTTATGATTCCTTTTGACAACAACCTGCATGGGAGACTGTAGATGGAGCTTTACTCTCTATCTAACCCGTGCTGTACCTGCCCTGGAAGTGTTTGATGGGACAGTGTAGAGGGAGCTTTACTCTGTATCTAGCCTGTGCTGTACCTGCCCTGGGAGTGTTTGATGGGACAGTGTAGAGGGAGCTTTACTCTGTATCTAACCCGTGCTGTACCTGCCCTGGGAGTGTTTGATGGGACAGTGTAGAGGGAGCTTTACTCTGTATCTAACCCGTGCTGTACCTGCCCTGGGAGTGTTTGATGGGACAGTGTAGAGGGAGCTTTACTCTGTACCTAACCCGTGCTGTACCTGCCCTGGGAATGTTTGATGGGACAGTGTAGAGGGAGCTTTACTCTGTATCTAACCCGTGCTGTACCTGCCCTGGGAGTGTTTGATGGGACAGTGTAGAGGGAGATTTACTCTCTATCTAACCCGTGCTGTACCTGCCCTGGGAGTGTTTGATGGGACAGTGTAGAGGGAGCTTTACTCTGTATCTAGCCTGTGCTGTACCTGCCCTGGGAGTGTTTGATGGGACAGTGTAGAGGGAGCTTTACTCTGTATCTAACCCGTGCTGTACCTGCCCTGGGAGTGTTTGATGGGACAGTGTAGAGGGAGCTTTACTCTGTATCTAACCCGTGCTGTACCTGCCCTGGGAGTGTTTGATGGGACAGTGTAGAGGGAGCTTTACTCTGTACCTAACCCGTGCTGTACCTGCCCTGGGAATGTTTGATGGGACAGTGTAGAGGGAGCTTTACTCTGTATCTAACCCGTGCTGTACCTGCCCTGGGAGTGTTTGCTGGGACAGTGTAGAGGGAGCTTCCCTCTGTATCTAACCCGTGCTGTACCTGCCCCGGGAGTGTTTGATGGGACAGTGTAGAGGGAGCTTTACTCTGTGTCTAACCGGTGCTGTACCTGCTCTGGGAGTGCTTGATGGTACAGTGTAGAGGGAGCTTTACTCTGTACCTAACCCGTGCTGTACCTGCCCTGGGAGTGTTTGATGGGGCAGTGTAGAGGAAGCTTTACTCTGTACCTAACCCGTGCTGCACCTGCCCTGGGAGTGTTTGATGAGGCAGTGTAGAGGGAGATTTACTCTGTATCTAACACGTGCTGCACCTGCCCTGGGAGTGTTTGATGAGACAGTGTAGAGGGAGCTTTACTCTGTATCTAACCCGTGCTGTACCTGCTCTGGGAGTGTTTGATGGGACAGTGTAGAGGGAGCTTTACGCTGTATCTAACCCGTGCTGTACCTGCTCTGGGAGTGTTTGATGAGACACTGTAGAGGGAGCTTTACCCTGTATCTAACCCATGCTGTACCTGTCCTGGGAGTGTTTGATGGGACAGTGTAGAGGGAGCTTTACTCAATACCTAACCCGTGCTGTACCTGTCCTGGGAGTGTTGATGGGGCAGTGTAGAGGGAGCTTTACTCTGTACCTAACCCGTGCTGTACCTGCCCTGGGAGTGTTTGATGGGGCAGTGTAGAGGGAGCTTTACTCTGTATCTAACCCGTGCTGTACCTGCCCTGGGAGTGTTGATGGGGCAGTGTAGAGGGAGCTTTACTCTGTACCTAACCCGTGCTGCACCTGCCCTGGGAGTGTTGGATGGGGCAGTGTAGAGGGAGCTTTACTCTGTACCTAACCTGTGCTGTACCTGCCCTGGGAGTGTTGATGGGGCAGTGTAGAGGGAGCTTTACTCTGTATCTAACCCGTGCTGTACCTGCTGTGGGAGTGTTTGATGGGACAGTGTTGAGGGAGCTTTACTCTGTATCTAACCCGTGCTGTACCTGCCCTGGGAGTGTTTGATGGGACAGTGTAGAGGGAGCTTTACTCTGTACCTAACCCGTGCTGTACCTGCCCTGGGAGTGTTTGATGAGGCAGTGTAGAGGGAGCTTTACTCTGTATCTAACACGTGCTGTACCTGCCCTGGGAGTGTTTGATGGGACAGTGTAGAGGGAGCTTTACTCTGTATCTAACCCGTGCTGTACCTGCTGTGGGAGTGTTTGATGGGACAGTGTAGAGGGAGCTTTACTCTGTATCTAACCTGTGCTGTACCTGCCCTGAGAGTGTTTGATGGGACAGTGTAGAGGGAGCTTTACTCTGTACCTAACCCGTGCTGAACCTGCCCTGAGAGTGTTTGATGGGACAGTGTAGAGGGAGATTTACTCTGTATCTAACCCGTGCTGTACCTGCTCTGGGAGTGTTTGATGGGACAGTGTAGAGGAAGTTTTACTCTGTATCTAACCCGTGCTGTACCTTCCCTGGGAGTGTTTGATGGGATAGTGTAGAGGGAGCTTCACTCTGCATCTAACACGTGCTGTACCTGCCCTGGGAGTGTTTGATGGGACAGTGTAGAGGGAGCTTTACTCTGTATCTAACCCGTGCTGTACCTGCCCTGGGAGTGTTTGTTGGGACAGTGTAGAGGGAGCTTTACTCTGTATCTAACCCTGTGCTGTACCTTCCCTGGGAGTGTTTGATGGGACAGTGTACAGGGAGCTTTACTCTGTATCTAACCCGTGCTGTACCTGCCCTGGGAATGTTTGATGGGACAGTGTAGATGGAGCTTTACTCTGTATCTAACCCGTGCTTTACCTTCCCTGGGAGTGTTTGATGGGACAGTGCAGAGGGAGCTTTACTCTGTATCTAACCCGTGCTGTACCTGCCCTGAGAGTGTTTGATGGGGCAGTTTAGAGGGAACTTTACTCTGTATCTAACCCGTGCTGTACCTGCCCTGGGAGTGTTTGATGGGACAGTGTAGAGGGAGCTTTACTCTGTATCTAGCCCGTGCTGTACCTGCCCCGGGAGTGTTTGATGGGACAATGTAGATGGAGCTTTACTCTGTATCTAACCCGTGCTGTACCTGCCCTGGGAGTGTTTGATGGGACAGTGTAGAAGGAGCTTTACTCTGTATCTAACCCGTGCTGTACCTGCCCTGGGAGTGTTTGATGGGACAGTGTAGAGTGAGATTTACTCTGTATGTAACCCGTGCTGTACCTGCCCTGGGAGTGTTTGATGGGACAGTGCAGAGGGAGCTTTACTCTGTATTTAACCCGTGCTGTACCTGCCCTGGGAGTGTTTGATGGGACAGTGTAGAGGGAGATTTACTCTGTATCTAACCCGTGCTGTACCTGCCCTGGGAGTGTTTGATGGGGACAGTGTAGAGGGAGCTTTACTCTGTACCTAACCCGTGCTGTACCTGCCCTGGGAGTGTTTGATGGGACAGTGTAGAGGGAGCTTTACTCTGTATCTAACCCGTGCTGTACCTGCCCTGGGAGTGTTTGATGGGACAGTGTAGAGGGAGATTTACTCTGTATGTAACCCGTGCTGTACCTGCCCTGGGAGTGTTTGATGGGACAGTGTAGAGGGAGCTTTACTGTGTATCTAACCCGTGCTGTACCTGCCCTGGGAGTGTTTGATGGGACAGTGTAGAGGGAGATTTACTCTGTATCTAACCCGTGCTGTACCTGCCCTGGGAGTGTTTGATGGGGACAGTGTAGAGGGAGCTTTACTCTGTATCTAACCCGTGCTGTACCTGCCCTGGGAGTGTTTGATGGGACAGTGTAGAGGGAGATTTACTCTGTATGTAACCCGTGCTGTACCTGCCCTGGGAGTGTTTGATGGGACAGTGTAGAGGGAGCTTTACTCTGTATCTAACCCGTGCTGTACCTGCCCTGGGAGTGTTTGATGGGACAGTGTAGAGGGAGATTTACTCTGTATCTAACCCGTGCTGTACCTGCCCTGGGAGTGTTTGATGGGGACAGTGTAGAGGGAGCTTTACTCTGTACCTAACCCGTGCTGCACCTGCCCTGGGAGTGTTTGATGGGACAGTGTAGAGGGAGCTTTACTCTGTACCAAACCCGTGCTGTACCTGCCCTGGGAGTGTTTGAGTGTTTGATGGGATAGTGTAGAGGGAGCTTTACTCTGTATCTAACCCGTGCTGTACCAGCCCTGGAAATGTTTGATGGGACAGTGTAGAGGGAGCTTTACTCTGTATCTAACCCGTGCTGTACCTGCCCTCTCGCCCTCTGCCTCTAGCCCTCTGCCTCTCGCCCTCTGCCTCTCGCTCTCTGCCTCTCGCCCTCTCCCTCTCTCCCTCTCTTCCTCTCGCCCTCTCCCTCTTGCCCTCTCCCTCTCGCCCTCTGCCTCTCGCCCTCTGCCTCTCGCCCTCTGCCTCTCTCCCTCTCTCCCTCTCCCTCTCTCCCTCTCTCCCTCTCACCCTCTCCCTCTCACCCTCTCCCTCTCGCCCTCTCCCTCTCGCCCTCTCCCTCTCGCCCTATGCCTCTCGCCCTCTGCCTCTCTCCCTCTCCCTCTCGCCCTCTCCCTCTCGCCCTATGCCTCTCTCCCTCTGCCTCTCGCCCTCTCCCTCTCTCCCTCTGCCCCTCGCCCCATGCATCTCGCCCTCTGCCCCTTGCCCTCTGCCTCTCACCCTCTGCCTCTCGCCCTCTGCCTCTCGCCCTCTGCCTCTTGCCCTCTGCCTCTCGCCCCATGCCCCTCGCCTCTGCATCTCGCCCTCTGCCTCTCACCCTCTGCCTCTCGCCCTCTGCCTCTCGCCCCATGCCCCTCGCCCTCTGCCTCTCACACTCTGCCTCTTGCCCTCTGCCTCTCGCCCTCTGCCTCTCGCCCTCTGCCGCTCGCCCTCTGCCTCTCGCCCCATGCCCCTCGCCCTCTGCATCTCGCCCTCTGCCTCTCGCCCTCTGGCTCTCGCCCTCTCCCTCTCGCCCTCTGCCTCTGGCCCCATGCCCCTCGCCCTCTGCCTCTCACCCTCAGCCTCTTGCCCTCTGCCTCTCGCCCTCTGCCTCTCGCCCCATGCCCCTCGCCCTCTGCATCTCGCCCTCTGCCTCTCGCCCTCTGGCTCTCGCCCTCTCCCTCTCGCCCTCTGCCTCTGGCCCCATGCCCCTCGCCCTCTGCCTCTCACCCTCAGCCTCTTGCCCTCTGCCTCTCGCCCTCTGCCTCTCGCCCTCTGCCTCTCGCCCTGTGCCTCTCGCCCTCTGCCTCCCTCCCTCTGCCTCTCGCCCTCTGCCGCTCGCCCTCTGCCTCTCGCCCCATGCCCCTCGCCCTCTGCATCTCGCCCTCTGCCTCTCGCCCTCTGGCTCTCGCCCTCTCCCTCTCGCCCCCTGCCTCTCACCCTCTGCCTCTCACCCTCTGCCTCTCGCCCTCTGCCTCTCGCCCTCTGCATCTCGCCCTCTGCCTCTCGCCCTCTGCCTCTCGCCCTCTGCATCTCGCCCTCTGCCTCTCTCCCTCTGCCTCTCGCCCTCTGCATCTCGCCCTCTGCCTCTCTCCCTCTGCCTCTCTCCCTCTGCCTCTCGCCCTCTGCCTCTCGCCCTCTGCATCTCGCCCTCTGCCTCTCGCCCTCTGCCTCTCGCCCTCTGCCTCTCGCCCTCTGCCTCTCGCCCTCTCCCTCTCGCCCTCTGCCTCTCGCCCTCTGCCTCTCAGCCTCTGCCTCTCGCCTTCTGCCTCTCTCCCTCTGCCTCTCGCCCTCTGCATCTCGCCCTTTGCCTCTCGCCCTCTGCCTCTCTCCCTCTGCCTCTCGCCCTCTGCCTCTCACCCTCTGCATCTCGCCCTCTGCCTCTCGCCCTCTCCCTCTCGCCCTCTGCCTCTCGCCCTCTGCCTCTCAGCCTCTGCCTCTCCCTCAATGTAACCAAGTTTCCTGACGATATAAATCTGCGTGGGACAGTTAGCTGTGAGGAGCCCACAAAGAGGCTGCAAAGGGCTATAGACAGGTTAAGTGTGAGGGCAATAAGGTGGCAAATGAAGTATAATGTGGAGAAATGTGAGGTTATTCACTTTGGTAGGAAGAATAGAAAAAATATATTCCTAAATGCTGAGAAACCATTAAATGTTGGTGTTCAGAGAGATATGGGTGTCCTCGTACAGGAAACACAGCCGATCCCAAATGGTACAACATTTGCTGAGATACAGAGCCCTGGATCCCGGCCAGCATTGTCTCGGGATGCTTTCGGTACTTTCTGAGAGACACCAGTCAGTGTACAGATATCTCCCAGAGAGAGAGGGACAGAGTGACACCAGTCAGTGTATAGATATCTCCCTGAGAGAGAGGGACTGAGAGACACCAGTCAGTGTACAGATATCTCCCAGAGAGAGAGGGACTGAGAGACACCAGTCAGTGTACAGATATCTCCCTGAGAGGAAGGGACTGAGAGACACCAGTCAGTGTACAGATATCTCCCTGAGAGAGAGGGACAGAGTGACACCAGTCAGTGTACAGATATCTCCCAGAGAGAGAGGGACAGAGAGACACCAGTCAGTGTACAGATATCTCCCTGAGAGAGAGGGACTGAGAGACACCAGTCAGTGTACAGATATCTCCCTGAGAGAGAGGGACTGAGAAACACCAGTCAGTGTACCGATATCTCCCTGAGAGAGAGGGACTGAGAGACACCAGTCAGTGTACAGATATCTCCCTGAGGGAGAGGGGACTGAGAGAAACCAGTCAGTGTAAAGATATCTCCCTGAGAGAGAGGGACTGAGAGACACCAGTCAGTGTACAGATATCTCCCAGAGAGAGAGGGACAGAGTGACACCAGTCAGTGTACAGATATCTCCCTGAGAGAGAGGGACTGAGAGACACCAGTCAGTGTACAGATATCTCCCTGAGAGAGAGGGACTGAGAAACACCAGTCAGTGTACAGATATCATCCTGAGAGAGAGGGACAGAGTGACACCAGTCAGTGTACAGATATCTCCCTGAGAGAGAGGGACTGAGAGACACCAGTCAGTGTACAGATATCTCCCTGAGAGAGAGGGACTGAGAGACATCAGTCAGTGTACAGATATCTCCCTGAAAGAGAGGGGACTGAGAGACACCAGTCAGTGTACAGATATCTCCCTGAGGGGGAGAGGGGACTGAGAGACACCAGTCAGTGTACAGATATCTCCCTGAGAGAGAGTGGACTGAGAGACACCAGTCAGTGTACAGATATCTCCCTGAGAGAGAGGGACTGAGTGACACCAGTCAGTGTACAGATATCTCCCAGAGAGAGAGGGGACTGAGAGACTCCAGTCAGTGTACAGATATCTCCCTGAGAGAGAGGGACTGAGAGACACCAGTCAGTGTACAGATATCTCACTGAGAGAGAGTGGACTGAGAGACACCAGTCAGTGTACAGATATCACCCTGAGAGAGAGGGACTGAGTGACACCAGTCAATGTACAGATATCTCCCTGAGGGGACTGAGAGACACCAGTCAGTGTACAGATATCTCCCTGAGAGAGAGGGACTGAGAGACACCAGTCAGTGTACAGATATCTCCCTGAGAGAGAGGGGACTGAGAGACACCAGTCAGTGTACAGATATCTCCCAGAGAGAGAGGGGACTGAGAGACACCAGTCAGTGTACAGATATCTCCCAGAGAGAGAGGGGACTGAGTGACACCAGTCAATGTACAGATATCTCCCTGAGGGGACTGAGAGACACCAGTCAGTGTACAGATATCTCCCTGAGAGAGAGGGACTGAGAGACACCAGTCAGTGTACAGATATCTCCCTGAGAGAGAGGGACTGAGAAACACCAGTCAGTGTACCGATATCTCCCTGAGAGAGAGGGACTGAGAGACACCAGTCAGTGTACAGATATCTCCCTGAGGGAGAGGGGACTGAGAGAAACCAGTCAGTGTAAAGATATCTCCCTGAGAGAGAGGGACTGAGAGACACCAGTCAGTGTACAGATATCTCCCAGAGAGAGAGGGACAGAGTGACACCAGTCAGTGTACAGATATCTCCCTGAGAGAGAGGGACTGAGAGACACCAGTCAGTGTACAGATATCTCCCTGAGAGAGAGGGACTGAGAAACACCAGTCAGTGTACAGATATCATCCTGAGAGAGAGGGACAGAGTGACACCAGTCAGTGTACAGATATCTCCCTGAGAGAGAGGGACTGAGAGACACCAGTCAGTGTACAGATATCTCCCTGAGAGAGAGGGACTGAGAGACATCAGTCAGTGTACAGATATCTCCCTGAAAGAGAGGGGACTGAGAGACACCAGTCAGTGTACAGATATCTCCCTGAGGGGGAGAGGGGACTGAGAGACACCAGTCAGTGTACAGATATCTCCCTGAGAGAGAGTGGACTGAGAGACACCAGTCAGTGTACAGATATCTCCCTGAGAGAGAGGGACTGAGTGACACCTGTCAGTGTACAGATATCTCCCAGAGAGAGAGGGGACTGAGAGACTCCAGTCAGTGTACAGATATCTCCCTGAGAGAGAGGGACTGAGAGACACCAGTCAGTGTACAGATATCTCACTGAGAGAGAGTGGACTGAGAGACACCAGTCAGTGTACAGATATCACCCTGAGAGAGAGGGACTGAGTGACACCAGTCAATGTACAGATATCTCCCTGAGGGGACTGAGAGACACCAGTCAGTGTACAGATATCTCCCTGAGAGAGAGGGACTGAGAGACACCAGTCAGTGTACAGATATCTCCCTGAGAGAGAGGGGACTGAGAGACACCAGTCAGTGTACAGATATCTCCCAGAGAGAGAGGGGACTGAGAGACACCAGTCAGTGTACAGATATCTCCCAGAGAGAGAGGGGACTGAGTGACACCAGTCAATGTACAGATATCTCCCTGAGGGGACTGAGAGACACCAGTCAGTGTACAGATATCTCCCTGAGAGAGGGGACTGAGAGACACCAGTCAGTGTACAGATATCTCCCTGAGAGAGGGGACTGAGAGACACCAGTCAGTGTACAGGTATCACCCTGAGAGAGAGGGGACTGAGAGACACCAGTCAGTGTACATATATCTCCCAGAGAGAGAGGGGACTGAGAGACACCAGTCAGTGTACAGATATCTCCCTGAGAGAGAAGGACTGAGAGACACCAGTCAGTGTACCGATATCTCCCTGAGAGAGAGGGGACTGAGAGACACCAGTCAGTGTACAGATATCTCCCTGAGAGAGGGGACTGAGAGACACCAGTCAGTGTACAGATATCACCCTGAGAGAGAGGGACTGAGTGACACCAGTCAATGTACAGATATCTCCCTGAGGGGACTGAGAGACACCAGTCAGTGTACAGATATCTCCCTGAGAGAGAGGGACTGAGAGACACCAGTCAGTGTACAGATATCTCCCTGAGGGGACTGAGAGACACCAGTCAGTGTACAGATATCTCCCAGAGAGAGAGGGACTGAGAGACACCAGTCAGTGTACAGATATCTCCCTGAGAGAGAGGGACTGAGAGACACCAGTCAGTGTACAGATATCAGCCTGAGAGAGAGGGACTGAGTGACACCAGTCAGTGTACAGATATCTCCCTGAGAGAGAGGGACTGAGAGACACCAGTCAGTGTACAGATATCTCCCTGAGAGAGAGGGACTGAGAGACACCAGTCAGTGTACAGACATCTCCCAGAGAGAGAGGGACTGAGAGACACCAGTCAGTGTACAGATATCTCCCTGAGAGAGAGGGACTGAGAGACACCAGTCAGTGTACAGATATCTCCCAGAGAGAGAGGGGACTGAGAGACACCAGTCAGTGTACAGATATCTCCCTGAGGGGACTGAGAGACACCAGTCAGTGTACAGATATCTCCCAGAGAGAGAGGGACTGAGAGACACCAGTCAGTGTACAGATATCTCCCTGAGAGAGAGGGACTGAGAGACACCAGTCAGTGTACAGATATCACCCTGAGAGAGAGGGACTGAGTGACACCAGTCAGTGTACAGATATCTCCCTGAGAGAGAGGGACTGAGAGACACCAGTCAGTGTACAGATATCTCCCTGAGAGAGAGGGACTGAGAGACACCAGTCAGTGTACAGATATCTCCCAGAGAGAGAGGGACTGAGAGACACCAGTCAGTGTACAGATATCTCCCTGAGGGGACTGAGAGACACCAGTCAGTGTACAGATATCTCCCAGAGAGAGAGGGACTGAGTGACACCAGTCAATGTACAGATATCTCCCTGAGGGGACTGAGAGACACCAGTCAGTGTACAGATATCTCCCTGAGAGAGAGGGACTGAGAGACACCAGTCAGTGTACAGATATCTCCCTGAGAGAGAGGGACTGAGAGACACCAGTCAGTGTACAGATATCTCCCTGAGAGAGAGGGGACTGAGAGACACCAGTCAGTGTACAGATATCTCCCTGAGAGAGAGGGGACTGAGAGACACCAGTCAGTGTACAGATATCTCCCTGAGAGACAGGGAATGAGAGACACCAGTCAGTGTACAGATATCTCCCTGAGGGGACTGAGAGACACCAGTCAGTGTACAGATATCTCCCAGAGAGAGAGGGGACTGAGAGACACCAGTCAGTGTACAGATATCTCCCTGAGAGACAGGGAATGAGAGACACCAGTCAGTGTACAGATATCTCCCA
Source organism: Somniosus microcephalus (assembly GCF_052327205.1). Lineage (NCBI taxonomy): Eukaryota > Metazoa > Chordata > Chondrichthyes > Squaliformes > Somniosidae > Somniosus > Somniosus microcephalus. The sequence goes on from NW_028225355.1 coordinate 365,580, forward strand.
GAGAGAGAGGGGACTGAGAGACACCATTCAGTGTACAGATATCTCCCTGAGGGAGAGGGGACTGAGAGACACCAGTCAGTGTACAGATATCACCGTGAGAGAGAGGGACTGAGAGACACCAGTCAGTGTACAGATATCTCCCTGAGAGAGAGGGACTGAGTGACACCAGTCAGTGAACAGATATCTCCCTGAGAGAAAGGGGACTGAGAGACACCAGTCAGTGTACAGATATCTCCCTGAGAGAGAGGGGACTGAGAGACACCAGTCAGTGTACAGATATCTCCCAGAGAGAGAGGGACTGAGAGACACCAGTCAGTGTACAGATACCTCACTGAGAGAGAGGGACTGAGAGATACCAGTCAGTGTACAGATATCTCCCTGAGAGAGAGGGGACTGAGAGACACCAGTCAGTGTACAGATATCTCCCAGAGAGAGAGGGACTAAGAGACACCAGTCAGTGTACAGATACCTCACTGAGAGAGAGGGACTGAGAGACACCAGTCAGTGTACAGATATCTCCCAGAGAGAGAGGGGACTGAGAGACACCAGTCAGTGTACAGATATCTCCCTGAGAGACAGGGAATGAGAGACACCAGTCAGTGTACAGATATCTCCCAGAGAGAGAGGGGACTGAGAGACACCATTCAGTGTACAGATATCTCCCTGAGGGAGAGGGGACTGAGAGACACCAGTCAGTGTACAGATATCACCGTGAGAGAGAGGGACTGAGAGACACCAGTCAGTGTACAGATATCTCCCTGAGAGAGAGGGACTGAGTGACACCAGTCAGTGAACAGATATCTCCCTGAGAGAAAGGGGACTGAGAGACACCAGTCAGTGTACAGATATCTCCCTGAGAGAGAGGGGACTGAGAGACACCAGTCAGTGTACAGATATCTCCCAGAGAGAGAGGGACTGAGAGACACCAGTCAGTGTACAGATATCTCCCTGAGAGAGAGGGGACTGAGAGACACCAGTCAGTGTACAGATATCTCCCTGAGGGAAAGGGGACTGAGAGACACCAGTCAGTGTACAGATATCTCCCTGAGAGAGAGGGACTGAGAGACACCAGTCAGTGTACAGATATCTCCCTGAGAGAGAGGGGACTGAGAGACACCAGTCAGTGTACAGATATCTCCCAGAGAGAGAGGGACTGAGAGACACCAGTCAGTGTACAGATATCTCCCTGAGAGAGAGGGACTGAGAGACACCAGTCAGTATACAGATATCTCCCTGAGAGAGAGGGGACTGAGAGACACCAGTCAGTGTACAGATATCTCCCAGAGAGAGAGGGACTGAGAGACACCAGTCAGTGTACAGATATCTCCCTGAGAGAGAGGGGACTGAGAGACATCAGTCAGTGTACAGATATCTCCCAGAGAGAGAGGGACTGAGAGACACCAGTCAGTGTACAGATATCTCCCTGAGAGAGGGGACTGAGAGACACCAGTCAGTGTACAGATATCACCCTGAGAGAGAGGGACTGAGAGACACCAGTCAGTGTACAGATATCTCCCTGAGGGGACTGAGAGACACCAGTCAGTGTACAGATATCTCCCAGAGAGAGAGGGACTGAGAGACACCAGTCAGTGTACAGATATCTCCCTGAGAGAGAGGGACTGAGAGACACCAGTCAGTGTACTGATATCTCCCTGAGAGAGAGGGGACTGAGAGACACCAGTCAGTGTACAGATATCTCCCTGAGGGGACTGAGAGACACCAGTCAGTGTACAGATATCTCCCAGAGAGAGAGGGACTGAGAGACACCAGTCAGTGTACAGATATCTCCCTGAGAGAGAGGGACTGAGAGACACCAGTCAGTGTACAGATATCACCCTGAGAGAGAGGGACTGAGTGACACCAGTCAGTGTACAGATATCTCCCTGAGAGAGAGGGACTGAGAGACACCAGTCAGTGTACAGATATCTCCCTGAGAGAGAGGGACTGAGAGACACCAGTCAGTGTACAGATATCTCCCAGAGAGAGAGGGACTGAGAGACACCAGTCAGTGTACAGATATCTCCCTGAGGGGACTGAGAGACACCAGTCAGTGTACAGATATCTCCCAGAGAGAGAGGGACTGAGTGACACCAGTCAATGTACAGATATCTCCCTGAGGGGACTGAGAGACACCAGTCAGTGTACAGATATCTCCCTGAGAGAGAGGGACTGAGAGACACCAGTCAGTGTACAGATATCTCCCTGAGAGAGAGGGACTGAGAGACACCAGTCAGTGTACAGATATCTCCCTGAGAGAGAGGGGACTGAGAGACACCAGTCAGTGTACAGATATCTCCCTGAGAGAGAGGGGACTGAGAGACACCAGTCAGTGTACAGATATCTCCCTGAGAGACAGGGAATGAGAGACACCAGTCAGTGTACAGATATCTCCCTGAGGGGACTGAGAGACACCAGTCAGTGTACAGATATCTCCCAGAGAGAGAGGGGACTGAGAGACACCAGTCAGTGTACAGATATCTCCCTGACAGACAGGGAATGAGAGACACCAGTCAGTGTACAGATATCTCCCAGAGAGAGAGGGGACTGAGAGACACCATTCAGTGTACAGATATCTCCCTGAGGGAGAGGGGACTGAGAGACACCAGTCAGTGTACAGATATCACCGTGAGAGAGAGGGACTGAGAGACACCAGTCAGTGTACAGATATCTCCCTGAGAGAGAGGGACTGAGTGACACCAGTCAGTGAACAGATATCTCCCTGAGAGAAAGGGGACTGAGAGACACCAGTCAGTGTACAGATATCTCCCTGAGAGAGAGGGGACTGAGAGACACCAGTCAGTGTACAGATATCTCCCAGAGAGAGAGGGACTGAGAGACACCAGTCAGTGTACAGATACCTCACTGAGAGAGAGGGACTGAGAGACACCAGTCAGTGTACAGATATCTCCCTGAGAGAGAGGGGACTGAGAGACACCAGTCAGTGTACAGATATCTCCCAGAGAGAGAGGGACTAAGAGACACCAGTCAGTGTACAGATACCTCACTGAGAGAGAGGGACTGAGAGACACCAGTCAGTGTACAGATATCTCCCAGAGAGAGAGGGGACTGAGAGACACCAGTCAGTGTACAGATATCTCCCTGAGAGACAGGGAATGAGAGACACCAGTCAGTGTACAGATATCTCCCAGAGAGAGAGGGGACTGAGAGACACCATTCAGTGTACAGATATCTCCCTGAGGGAGAGGGGACTGCGAGACACCAGTCAGTGTACAGATATCACCGTGAGAGAGAGGGACTGAGAGACACCAGTCAGTGTACAGATATCTCCCTGAGAGAGAGGGACTGAGTGACACCAGTCAGTGAACAGATATCTCCCTGAGAGAAAGGGGACTGAGAGACACCAGTCAGTGTACAGATATCTCCCTGAGAGAGAGGGGACTGAGAGACACCAGTCAGTGTACAGATATCTCCCAGAGAGAGAGGGACTGAGAGACACCAGTCAGTGTACAGATATCTCCCTGAGAGAGAGGGGACTGAGAGACACCAGTCAGTGTACAGATATCTCCCTGAGAGAAAGGGGACTGAGAGACACCAGTCAGTGTACAGATATCTCCCTGAGAGAGAGGGACTGAGAGACACCAGTCAGTGTACAGATATCTCCCTGAGAGAGAGGGGACTGAGAGACACCAGTCAGTGTACAGATATCTCCCAGAGAGAGAGGGACTGAGAGACACCAGTCAGTGTACAGATATCTCCCTGAGAGAGAGGGACTGAGAGACACCAGTCAGTATACAGATATCTCCCTGAGAGAGAGGGGACTGAGAGACACCAGTCAGTGTACAGATATCTCCCAGAGAGAGAGGGACTGAGAGACACCAGTCAGTGTACAGATATCTCCCTGAGAGAGAGGGGACTGAGAGACATCAGTCAGTGTACAGATATCTCCCAGAGAGAGAGGGACTGAGAGACACCAGTCAGTGTACAGATATCTCCCTGAGAGAGAGGGGACTGAGAGACACCAGTCAGTGTACAGATATCTCCCAGAGAGAGAGGGACTGAAAGACACCAGTCAGTGTACAGATATCTCCCTGAGAGAGAGGGACTGAGAGGCACCAGTCAGTGTACAGATACCTCCCTGAGGGAGTGGGGACTGAGAGACACCAGTCAGAGTACAGATACCTCCCTGAGAGAGAGGGGACTGAGAGATATGGGTGTCCTCGTACAGGAAACACAGCCGATCCCAAATGGAACAACATTTGCTGAGATACGGAGCCCTGGATCCCGGCCAGCATTGTCTCGGGATGCTTTCGGTACTTTCTGAGAGACACCAGTCAGTGTACAGATATCTCCCTGAGGGAGAGGGACTGAGAGACACCAGTCAGTGTACAAATATCTCCCTGAGAGAGAGGGGACTGAGAGACACCAGTCAGTGTACAGATATCTCCCTGAGGGAGAGTGGACTGAGAGACACCAGTCAGTGTACAGATATCTCCCTGAGGGAGAGGGGACTGAGAGACACCAGTCAGTGTACAGATATCTCCCTGAGAGAGAGGGGACTGAGAGACACCAGTCAGTGTACAGATATCTCCCTGAGGGAGAGTGGACTGAGAGACACCAGTCAGTGTACAGATATCTCCCTGAGGGAGAGGGGACTGAGAGACACCAGTCAGTATACAGATATCACCCTGAGAGAGAGGGGACTGAGAGACACCAGTCAGTGTACAGATATCACCCTGAGAGAGAGTGACTGAGAGACACCAGTCAATGTACAGATATCTCCCTGAGGGAGAGGGACTGAGAGACACCAGTCAGTGTACAGATATCTCCCTGAGAGAGAGGGACTGAGAGACACCAGTCAGTGTACAGATATCTCCCAGAGAGAGAGGGAATAAGAGACACCAGTCAGTGTACAGATATCTCCCAGAGAGAGAGGGACTGAGAAACACCAGCCAGTGTACAGATATCTCCCTGAGAGAGAGGGGACTGAGAGACACCAGTCAGTGTACAGATATCTCCCTGAGGGAGTGGGGACTGAGAGGCACCATTCAGTGTACAGATATCTCCCTGAGAGAGAGGGGACTGAGAGACACCAGTCAGTGTACAGATATCTCCCTGAGAGACAGGGAATGAGAGACACCAGTCAGTGTACAGATATCTCACTGAGAGAGAGGGGACTGAGAGACACCAGTCAGTGTACAGATATCTCCCTGAGAGACAGGGAATGAGAGACACCAGTCAGTGGACAGATATCTCCCTGAGAGAGAGGGACTGAGAGACACCAGTCAGTGTACAGATATCTCACTGAGAGAGAGGGGACTGAGAGACACCAGTCAGTGTACAGATATCTCCCTGAGAGAGAGGGGACTGAGAGACACCAGTCAGTGTACAGATATCTCCCAGAGGGAGAGGTACTGAGTGACACCAGTCAGTGTACAGATATCTCCCTGAGGGAGAGGGAGAGAGTGACACCAGTCAGTGTACAGATTTCTCCCTGAGGGAGAGGGGACGGAGTGACACAAGTCAGTGTACAGGTATCTCCCTGAGGGAGAGGGACTGAGAGACACCAGTCAGTGTACAGATATCTCCCTGAGGGAGAGGTACTGAGTGACACCAGTCAGTGTACAGATATCTCCCTGAGGGAGAGGGACTGAGAGACACCAGTCAGTGTACAGATATCTCCCTGAGGGAGAGGGGACTGAGAGACACCAGTCAGTGTACAGATATCTCCCTGAGGGAGAGGGACTGAGTGACACAAGTCAGTGTACAGATATCTCCCTGAGGGAGAGGTACTGAGTGACACCAGTCAGTGCACAGATGTCTCCCTGAGGGAGAGGTACTGAGAGACACCAGTCAGTGTACAGATATCTCCCTGAGGGAGAGGGGACTGAGAGACTCCAGTCAGTGTACAGATATCTCCCTGAGAGAGAGGGACTGAGAGACACCAGTCAGTGTACAGATATCTCCCTGAGGGAGAGGGACTGAGAGACACCAGTCAGTGTACAGATATCTCCCTGAGAGAGAGGTACTGAGTGACACCAGTCAGTGTACAGATATCTCCCTGAGAGAGAGGGACTGAGAGACACCAATCAGTGTACAGATATCTCCCTGAGGGCGAGGGACTGAGAGACACCAGTCAGTGTACAGATATCTCCCTGAGGGAGAGGGGACTGAGTGACACCATTCAGTGTACAGATATCTCCCTGAGGGAGAGGGACTGAGTGACACCAGTCAGTGTACAGATATCTCCCAGAGGGCGAGGGGCTGAGAGACACCAGTCAGTGTACAGATATCTCCCTGAGGGAGAGGGACTGAGAGACACCAGTCAGTGTACAGATATCTCCCTGAGGGAGAGGTACTTAGTGACACCAGTCAGTGTACAGATATCTCCCTGAGCGAGAGGGACTGAGAGGCACCAGTCAGTGTACAGATAACTCCCTGAGGGAGAGGGACTGAGAGACACCAGTCAGTGTACAGATACCTCACTGAGAGAGAGGGGACTGAGAGACACCAGTCAGTGTACAGATATCTCCCTGAGAGAGAGGGGACTGAGAGACACCAGTCAGTGTACAGATATCTCCCTGAGAGAGAGGGACTGAGAGACACCAGTCAGTGTACAGATATCTCCCTGAGAGAGAGGGACTGAGAGGCACCAGTCAGTGTACAGATATCTCCCTGAGAGAGACGGGATTGAGAGACACCAGTCAGTGTACAGATATCTCACTGAGAGAGAGGGGACTGAGAGACACCAGTCAGTGTACAGATATCTCCCTGAGAGTGAGGGACTGAGTGACACCAGTCAGTGTACAGATATTTCCCTGAGGGAGAGGGACTGAGAGACACCAGTCAGTGTACAGATATCTCCCTGAGGGAGAGGGACTGAGAGACTCCAGTCAGTGTACAGATATCTCCCTGAGAGAGAGGGACTGAGAGACACCAGTCAGTGTACAGATATCTCCCTGAGAGAGAGGGACTGAGTGACACCAGTCAGTGTACAGACATCTCCCTGAGAGAGAGGGACTGAGTGACACCAGTCAGTGTACAGATATCTCCCTGAGGGAGAGGGACTGAGAGACACCAGTCAGTGTACAGATATCTCCCTGAGAGAGAGGCACTGAGTGACACCAGTCAGTGTACAGGTATCTCCCTGAGAGAGAGGGACTGATAGATACCAGTCAGTGTACAGATATCTTTCTGAGAGAGAGGTACTGAGTGACACCAGTCAGTGTACAGGTATCTCCCTGAGAGAGAGGGACTGAGAGACACCAGTCATTGTACAGATATCTCCCTGAGAGGGAGGGACTGAGAGACACCAGTCAGTGTACAGATATCTCCCTGAGGGAGAGGTACTGAGTGACACCAGTCAGTGTACAGATATCTCCCTGAGGGAGAGGTACTGAGAGACACCAGTCAGTGTACAGATATCTCCCTGAGAGGGAGCGACTGAGAGACACCAGTCAGTGTCCAGATATCTCCCTGAGAGAGAGGTACTGAGTGACACCAGTCAGTGTACAGATATCTCCCAGGGGGAGAGGGACTGAGTGACACCAGTCAGTGTACAGATATCTCCCTGAGAGAGAGGGACTGAGAGACACCAGTCAGTGTACAGATATCTCCCTGAGAGAGAGGGACTGAGAGACACCAGTCAGTGTACAGATATCTCCCTGAGGGAGAGGTACTGAGAGACACCAGTCAGTGTACAGATATCTCCCTGAGGGAGAGGTACTGAGAGACACCAGTCAGTGTACAGATATCTCCCTGAGGGAGAGGGGACTGAGAGACACCAATCAGTGTACAGATATCTCCCTGAGAGAGAGGGACTGAGAGACACCAGTCAGTGTACAGATATCTCCCTGAGGGAGAGGGGACTGAGTGACACCAGTCAGTGTACAGATATCTCCCTGAGAGAGAGGGACTGAGAGACACCAGTCAGTGTACAGATATCTCCCTGAGAGGGAGGGACTGAGTGACACCAGTCAGTGTACAGATATCTCCCTGAGGGAGAGGTACTGAGAGACACCAGTCAGTGTAAAGATATCTCCCTGAGAGAGAGGGGACTGAGAGACACCAGTCAGTGTACAGATATCTCCCTGATGGAGAGGTACTGAGTGACACCAGTCAGTGTACAGATATCTCCCTGAGAGAGAGGGGACTGAGAGACACCAGTCAGTGTGCAGATATCTCCCTGAGGGTGAGGGACTGAGAGACACCAGTCAGTGTACAGATATCTCCCTGAGGGAGAGGTACTGAGAGACACCAGTCAGTGTACAGAAATTTCCCAGAGGGAGAGGGAAAGATAGACACCAGTCAGTGTACAGATATCTCCCTGAGAGAGAGGGACTGAGAGACATCAGTCAGTGTACAGATATCTCCTCGAGGGAGTGGGACAGAGAGACACCAGTCAGTGTACAGATATCTCCCTGAGGGAGAGGTACTGACTGACACCAGTCAGTGTGCAGATATCTCCCAGAGGGAGAAGTACTGAGAGACACCAGTCAGTGTGCAGATACCTCCCTGAGGGAGAGGTACTGAGAGACACCAGTCAGTGTACAGATATCTCCCTGAGGGAGAGGTACTGAGACACACCAGTCAGTGCACAGATATCTCCGAGGGAGTGGGGCTGAGAGACACCACTCAGTGTGCAGATATTTCCCTGAGGGAGACGGATAAAGAGATACCAGTCAGTGCACAAATATCTCCCTGGGAGAGAGGGACTGAGAGACACCAGTCAAGGTACAGATATCTCCCTGAGGGAGAGGGACTGAGAGACACCAGTCAGTGTACAGATATCTCCCTGAGAGCGAGAGGGACTCAGAGACACCAGTCAGTGTACAAATATCTCCCTGAGAGAGAGGTACTGAGAGACACCAGTCAGTGCACAGATATCTCCCTGAGAGAGAGGTACTGAGTGACACCAGTCAGTGTACAGATATCTCCCCCAGCGCCCTGTGTTACTGACTGTATCTCTACTGATGTTAATCCAGCTCGCTCACACTGTCACTCAGTAACCCTCTCCCCCAGCGCCCTGTGTTACTGACTGTATCTCTACTGATGTTAATCCAGCTCCCTCACACTGTCACTCAGTAACCCTCTCCCCCAGCGCCCTGTGTTACTGACTGTATCTCTACTGATGTTAATCCAGCTCCCTCACACTGTCACTCAGTAACCCTCTCCCCCAGCACCCTGTGTTACTGACTGTATCTCTACTGATGTTAATCCAGCTCGCTCACACTGTCACTCAGTAACCCCTCTCCCCCAGCGCCCTGTGTTACTGACTGTATCTTTACTGATGTTAATCCAGCTCCCTCACACTGTCACTCAGTAACCCCTCTCCCCCAGCGCACTGTGTTACTGACTGTATCTCGACAGATGTTAATCCAGCTCCCTCACACTGTCACTCAGTAACCCCTCTCCCCCAGCGCCCTGTGTTACTGACTGTATCTCTACTGATGTTAATCCAGCTCCCTCACACTGTCACTCAGTAACCCTCTCCCTCAGCGCCCTGTGTTACTGACTGTATCTCGACTGATGTTAATCCAGCTCCCTCACACTGTCACTCAGTAACCCTCTCCCCCAGCGCCCTGTGTTACTGACTGTATCTCTACTGATGTTAATCCAGCTCCCTCACACTGTCACTCAGTAACCCTCTCCCCAGCGCCCTGTGTCACTGACTGTATCTCTACTGATGTTAATCCAGCTCCCTCACACTGTCATTCAGTAACCCCTCAACCCCAGCGCCCTGTGATACTGACTGTATCTCTACTGATGTTAACCCAGCTCCCCCACACTGTCACTCAGTAACCTCTCCCCCAGCGCCCTGTGTTACTGACTTTATCTCTACTGATGTTAATCCAGCTCCCTCACACTGTCACTCAGTAACCCCTCTCCCCCAGCGCCCTGTGTTACTGACTGTATCTCTACTGATGTTAATCCAGCTCCCTCACACTGTCACTCAGTAACCCCTCTCCCCCAGCGTCCTGTGTTACTGACTGTATCTCTACTGATGTTAATCCAGCTCCCTCACACTGTCACTCAGTAAACCCTCTCCCCCAGCGCCCTGTGTTACTGACTGTATCTCTACTGATGTTAATCCAGCTCCCTCACACTGTCACTCAGTAACGCTCTCCCCCAGCGCCCTGTGTTACTGACTGTATCTCTACTGATGTTAATCCAGCTCCCTCACACTGTCACTCAGTAACCTCTCCCCCCAGCGTCCTGTGTTACTGACTGTATCTCTACTGATGTTAATCCAGCTCCCCCACACTGTAATTCAGTAACCCCACTCCCCCAGTGCCCTGTGTCACTGACTGTATCTCTACTGATGTTAGGCCTGCTCCCTCACACTGTCACTCAGTAACCCTCTACCCCAGCGCCCTGTGTTACTGACTGTATCTCTACTGAACTTAACCCAGCTCCCCCACACTGTAATTCAGTAACCCCACTCCCCCAGTGCCCTGTGTCACTGACTGTATCTCTACTGATGTTAGGCCTGCTCCCTCACACTGTCACTCAGTAACCCTCTCCCCCAGCGCCCTGTGTTACTGACTGTATCTCTACTGAACTTAACCCAGCTCCCCCACACTGTAATTCAGTAACCCCACTCCCCCAGTGCCCTGTGTCACTGACTGTATCTCTACTGATGTTAGGCCTGCTCCCTCACAGTCACTCAGTAACCCCACTGCCCCAGCGCCCTGTCTTACTGACTATGCCTCTACGTTAACCCAGCTCCCTCACACAGTCACTCAGTAACCTCTCTCCCCCAGCGCCCTGTGTTACTGACTGTATCTCTACTGATGTTAATCCAGCTACCTCACACTGTCACTCAGTAACCCTCTCCCCCAGCGCCCTGTGTTACTGACTGTATCTCTACTGAACTTAACCCAGCTCCCCCACACTGTAATTCAGTAACCCCACTCCCCCAGTGCCCTGTGTCACTGACTGTATCTCTACTGATGTTAGGCCTGCTCCCTCACAGTCACTCAGTAACCCCACTGCCCCAGCGCCCTGTCTTACTGACTATGCCTCTACGTTAACCCAGCTCCCTCACACAGTCACTCAGTAACCTCTCTCCCCCAGCGCCCTGTGTTACTGACTGTATCTCTACTGATGTTAATCCAGCTCCCCCACACAGTCACTCAGTAACCCCACTGCCCCAGCGCCCTGTCTTACTGACTATGCCTCTACGTTAACCCAGCTCCCTCACACAGTCACTCAGTAACCTCTCTCCCCCAGCGCCCTGTGTTACTGACTGTATCTCTACTGATGTTAATCCTGCTCCCCCACACAGTCACTCAGTAACCTCTCTCCCCCAGCACCCTGTGTTACTGACTGTATCTCTACTGATGTTAATCCTGCTTCCTCACACAGTCACTCAGTAACCCTCTCCCTCAGCGCCCTGTGTTACTGACTGTATCTCTACTGATGTTAATCCTGCTCCCTCACACAGTCACTCAGTAACCCCACTCCCCCAGCGCCCTGTCTTACTGATTGTGCCTCTACGTTAACCCAGCTCCCTCACACTGTCACTCAGTAACCTCTCTCCCCCAGCGCCCTGCATTAATTTATGTATTTCTACTGATGTTGATCCCCTCTCATTCTTCTAAACTCCAATGAGTATAGGCTCCACAGGTTAATTGAGTGTTAATCGAAACAAGAGTTACGTAATGATGTATAAAAATTGCAGGAAGCTACTTTAGAAGAAACCACTCTTTGTTTATAGAGAAAGACACAGAAAATACTCTGATAATGTTCAATTCGATTTGGTTGAATGTTTGAAATTGAAGATTAAAAATTGTGAGTACAATGAAGTTTGCTTCCCGCTATTAATTGCAAAGTACTTAAAATAATTCAACACTCCTCGTGATAAGAGCAGGGATTAATATTGTGGGGAATGTTTGAGAGAAAAGCATCAGAAGCGAAATTGGTAAATTATAAATCATTACGTCAACATATGAGTGAACATTTCCAAGTCAGTCTGACTTGTCTTTCTTACTGGACAGCAAAACCAATGTTTATTTCTGTTAAGTCATAGCTTTTCCTGCTTTTTGTTTATAATTCAGTGACACAAATTGTGTGTATATTTGTAAATTGTAAAATAACAACAAGAAATCACATTTCTGTGACATTTTTTATGCCTTAAACAATTGAAGTTGTGGTTTGGAATCTAGCTGGTAAATGTAGTTTCTTCACCTGAAAGATTTGAGTGTTTAAAGTTAATGGAGGATATGGGATCAAATGCTGTTTGCGACATTCCTGCATTGTTGAACTGTATGATATCATTGCAGTGCCATTGTTGAATGGAGGTGCCGGTTTTGCCCAGGCCAGCACTCTGATCTGTTGCATCCTGTGTAGATCAGAAACAGGTTAAGATGTTCATAGTAAACAGCCCAAGACAATGGAATGGGTAATCAATGTCTGGCCAACGCCAGAGTCTTGAAACACACGAGATGGTGGAATATACAAAACCAGACCAGATGAGGCAGCAGGTGTTACCACACATTCTAGTTCTGCATCTCCTGTGACTTTGGAGCAGGTTCTGTTTAACTTTAAAATGTCTCTCTCAAATAATAGGCCTGAGAGAAATTGAGAACAGGCATTCTGAGAGTTTCAAAGAGAGAAGGTGTAGAGATTTCAAGAAATATAAAATTATAAATGAATAACGGAAAGGTAGAGAGAGATACAGAACTATAGAGAGAGATCAATATACAGAGAGGCACATAGAGAGAGCGGTACACCAGTCAGTGTACAGATATCTCCCTGAGGGAGAGGTACTGAGTGACACCAGTCAGTGTGCAGATATCTCCCAGAGGGAGAGGTACGAGAGACACCAGTCAGTGTACAGATATCTCCCTGAGAGAGAGGGACTGAGAGACACCAGTCAGTGTACAGATATCTCCCCGAGGGAGTGGGACAGAGAGACACGAGTCAGTGTACAGATATCTCGCTGAGCGAGAGGGACTGAGAGACACGAGTCAGTGCACAAATATCTCCCTGGGAGAGAGGGACTGAGAGACACCAGTCAAGGTACAGATATCTCGCTGAGCGAGAGGGACTGAGAGACACGAGTCAGTGTACAGATATCTCCCTGGGTGACTGAGAGTCACCAATAAAGTGCAAAAAAGTCACATACACACACCAACATTACATGTGGACCAGGCCCGAATGAAATCAATAGGGTTTAATCCAGCAACAGCTGATAATAATAGACCTGAACCACATCTCACACAAACACCAGCTTTTGCAAACTCTCTCTATCTCTCTCTGTCTATCTCTCTCTGTCCAATTCCAATTCCAATTCAATTCAAATGCTTTATTGGCATGAAAGTTTACAGAGAACCATATTGCCAAAGCTTACATAGCAAAAAGGTACAGTTTTCCAACATTCTGTAGGTGTCAATCGATTTGACATTTGTTGGGTACATACAATATTACTTTGAAACAATATTAATTTTAAACAGTCTTTGTACTTCATTTGGTACGTTCAATATTAATTTTAAACAGTCTTAATTTTAAACAGTCCTCAGGTTGTGACATGTTGTTACATATTTGGCCCCAAGGTATGGTCTGTCTCCTTCTCCTAGGACTAATCTCAATTTTGACAGGTCATCCAATTCCTTGAAATCTGGGGTTGTTTGTCTCTCTATGTCTGTCCCTGTCTGTCACTCTCTCGCTCTCAGACCCATTTTGAAGGGGTGCAGCCTAGGAGTGTCAATTTTTGATGATGTCAATTCCTGCCGGCTGTGTCCATTTTGATGAGCTCACCACCCACCCCTCCCCCCACAGCAGCCATTTTGATGATGTTTTCAATTCCTGGCTGTCATTGGTGTCTGAGTGAGTTTGCAGCTGCTCTCTCTCTCTATCTCTTCCCCCTCAATAACATCATGGCTGATCTGATCTTGGCCTCAACTTCACTGACCTGCCTGTTCCCCATGACCCTTGACTCCCCTATCTGTCTATCTCCGCCTTGAATATATTCACTGACTCCGCCTCCACAGCGCTCTGGGGTCGAGAATTCCACAGATTCCCCATCCTCTGGGAGAAGAAATTCCTCCTCATCTCCGCCTTAAATGGGCGACCCCTTATCCTGAAACTGTGCCCCCTCGTTCTAGATTGCCCCACGAGGGGAAACATCCTCTCAGCATCTACCCTGTCAATCCCCCTCAGAATCTGCATACATTAAGGGCTATTCAACTATGGGAGGCACATCAGGCAAGCACATTCACTCAGATGCCTTCCTTTTTCTTGCAGGCCAAGCTCTCTCAGAACAGCCGGGAGCAGCAACGCACGGGAGGAGGACGACCAGCTGATCTACACATCCTCACCAATTTGGAGGCGAGAGTGCACAGGATCGTTGTCAGCCATACGTGCCATGACCGCTGGAGTGGTCGACCCCCTTGGGGACAGCAGTGGTATGGTCATCAGCTTTCTCTCCTCTCTCACACCACTCGCCCCTCAAAACACCAGCCTTTTACACTTTCAATCCAACTTACTAACTGTCTCCAGTCCTTGCTCCCTTACTGCCCCCCTGTCCTCACGCTAAAGCCACTCTTGTAACTACCTGCTTTCAGATAGTGAACCACCAGCTGACCAGCCTGTCCCTCAACCTGCCAGTGGCAGCGACGCCCCAGGCGAGGAGGAAGAGGAAGCCGGAGCCTCACCGCCTGCGTCTCCCGAGGAAGCCCATTCTAACACCAGCCCCTCACCCTCTTCAATTAAAACCCTGTCTCCACTTTAAGGATTTTGTTCTTTTACAATCCATCATTACACCATTTCTGGAGTTTTATGATTCCTTTTGACAACAACCTGCATGGGAGACTGTAGATGGAGCTTTACTCTCTATCTAACCCGTGCTGTACCTGCCCTGGAAGTGTTTGATGGGACAGTGTAGAGGGAGCTTTACTCTGTATCTAGCCTGTGCTGTACCTGCCCTGGGAGTGTTTGATGGGACAGTGTAGAGGGAGCTTTACTCTGTATCTAACCCGTGCTGTACCTGCCCTGGGAGTGTTTGATGGGACAGTGTAGAGGGAGCTTTACTCTGTATCTAACCCGTGCTGTACCTGCCCTGGGAGTGTTTGATGGGACAGTGTAGAGGGAGCTTTACTCTGTATCTAGCCTGTGCTGTACCTGCCCTGGGAGTGTTTGATGGGACAGTGTAGAGGGAGCTTTACTCTGTATCTAACCCGTGCTGTACCTGCCCTGGGAGTGTTTGATGGGACAGTGTAGAGGGAGATTTACTCTGTATCTAACCCGTGCTGTACCTGCCCTGGGAGTGTTTGATGGGACAGTGTAGAGGGAGCTTTACTCTGTATCTAGCCTGTGCTGTACCTGCCCTGGGAGTGTTTGATGGGACAGTGTAGAGGGAGCTTTACTCTGTATCTAACCCGTGCTGTACCTGCCCTGGGAGTGTTTGATGGGACAGTGTAGAGGGAGCTTTACTCTGTATCTAACCCGTGCTGTACCTGCCCTGGGAGTGTTTGATGGGACAGTGTAGAGGGAGCTTTACTCTGTACCTAACCCGTGCTGTACCTGCCCTGGGAATGTTTGATGGGACAGTGTAGAGGGAGCTTTACTCTGTATCTAACCCGTGCTGTACCTGCCCTGGGAGTGTTTGCTGGGACAGTGTAGAGGGAGCTTCCCTCTGTATCTAACCCGTGCTGTACCTGCCCCGGGAGTGTTTGATGGGACAGTGTAGAGGGAGCTTTACTCTGTGTCTAACCGGTGCTGTACCTGCTCTGGGAGTGCTTGATGGTACAGTGTAGAGGGAGCTTTACTCTGTACCTAACCCGTGCTGTACCTGCCCTGGGAGTGTTTGATGGGGCAGTGTAGAGGAAGCTTTACTCTGTACCTAACCCGTGCTGTACCTGCCCTGGGAGTGTTTGATGAGGCAGTGTAGAGGGAGATTTACTCTGTATCTAACACGTGCTGCACCTGCCCTGGGAGTGTTTGATGAGACAGTGTAGAGGGAGCTTTACTCTGTATCTAACCCGTGCTGTACCTGCTCTGGGAGTGTTTGATGGGACAGTGTAGAGGGAGCTTTACGCTGTATCTAACCCGTGCTGTACCTGCTCTGGGAGTGTTTGATGAGACACTGTAGAGGGAGCTTTACCCTGTATCTAACCCATGCTGTACCTGTCCTGGGAGTGTTTGATGGGACAGTGTAGAGGGAGCTTTACTCAATACCTAACCCGTGCTGTACCTGTCCTGGGAGTGTTGATGGGGCAGTGTAGAGGGAGCTTTACTCTGTACCTAACCCGTGCTGTACCTGCCCTGGGAGTGTTTGATGGGGCAGTGTAGAGGGAGCTTTACTCTGTATCTAACCCGTGCTGTACCTGCCCTGGGAGTGTTGATGGGGCAGTGTAGAGGGAGCTTTACTCTGTACCTAACCCGTGCTGCACCTGCCCTGGGAGTGTTGGATGGGGCAGTGTAGAGGGAGCTTTACTCTGTACCTAACCTGTGCTGTACCTGCCCTGGGAGTGTTGATGGGGCAGTGTAGAGGGAGCTTTACTCTGTATCTAACCCGTGCTGTACCTGCTGTGGGAGTGTTTGATGGGACAGTGTTGAGGGAGCTTTACTCTGTATCTAACCCGTGCTGTACCTGCCCTGGGAGTGTTTGATGGGACAGTGTAGAGGGAGCTTTACTCTGTACCTAACCCGTGCTGTACCTGCCCTGGGAGTGTTTGATGAGGCAGTGTAGAGGGAGCTTTACTCTGTATCTAACACGTGCTGTACCTGCCCTGGGAGTGTTTGATGGGACAGTGTAGAGGGAGCTTTACTCTGTATCTAACCCGTGCTGTACCTGCTGTGGGAGTGTTTGATGGGACAGTGTAGAGGGAGCTTTACTCTGTATCTAACCTGTGCTGTACCTGCCCTGAGAGTGTTTGATGGGACAGTGTAGAGGGAGCTTTACTCTGTACCTAACCCGTGCTGAACCTGCCCTGAGAGTGTTTGATGGGACAGTGTAGAGGGAGATTTACTCTGTATCTAACCCGTGCTGTACCTGCTCTGGGAGTGTTTGATGGGACAGTGTAGAGGAAGTTTTACTCTGTATCTAACCCGTGCTGTACCTTCCCTGGGAGTGTTTGATGGGATAGTGTAGAGGGAGCTTCACTCTGCATCTAACACGTGCTGTACCTGCCCTGGGAGTGTTTGATGGGACAGTGTAGAGGGAGCTTTACTCTGTATCTAACCCGTGCTGTACCTGCCCTGGGAGTGTTTGTTGGGACAGTGTAGAGGGAGCTTTACTCTGTATCTAACCCTGTGCTGTACCTTCCCTGGGAGTGTTTGATGGGACAGTGTAGAGGGAGCTTTACTCTGTATCTAACCCGTGCTGTACCTGCCCTGGGAATGTTTGATGGGACAGTGTAGATGGAGCTTTACTCTGTATCTAACCCGTGCTTTACCTTCCCTGGGAGTGTTTGATGGGACAGTGCAGAGGGAGCTTTACTCTGTATCTAACCCGTGCTGTACCTGCCCTGAGAGTGTTTGATGGGGCAGTTTAGAGGGAACTTTACTCTGTATCTAACCCGTGCTGTACCTGCCCTGGGAGTGTTTGATGGGACAGTGTAGAGGGAGCTTTACTCTGTATCTAGCCCGTGCTGTACCTGCCCCGGGAGTGTTTGATGGGACAATGTAGATGGAGCTTTACTCTGTATCTAACCCGTGCTGTACCTGCCCTGGGAGTGTTTGATGGGACAGTGTAGAAGGAGCTTTACTCTGTATCTAACCCGTGCTGTACCTGCCCTGGGAGTGTTTGATGGGACAGTGTAGAGTGAGATTTACTCTGTATGTAACCCGTGCTGTACCTGCCCTGGGAGTGTTTGATGGGACAGTGCAGAGGGAGCTTTACTCTGTATTTAACCCGTGCTGTACCTGCCCTGGGAGTGTTTGATGGGACAGTGTAGAGGGAGATTTACTCTGTATCTAACCCGTGCTGTACCTGCCCTGGGAGTGTTTGATGGGGACAGTGTAGAGGGAGCTTTACTCTGTACCTAACCCGTGCTGTACCTGCCCTGGGAGTGTTTGATGGGACAGTGTAGAGGGAGCTTTACTCTGTATCTAACCCGTGCTGTACCTGCCCTGGGAGTGTTTGATGGGACAGTGTAGAGGGAGATTTACTCTGTATGTAACCCGTGCTGTACCTGCCCTGGGAGTGTTTGATGGGACAGTGTAGAGGGAGCTTTACTGTGTATCTAACCCGTGCTGTACCTGCCCTGGGAGTGTTTGATGGGACAGTGTAGAGGGAGATTTACTCTGTATCTAACCCGTGCTGTACCTGCCCTGGGAGTGTTTGATGGGGACAGTGTAGAGGGAGCTTTACTCTGTATCTAACCCGTGCTGTACCTGCCCTGGGAGTGTTTGATGGGACAGTGTAGAGGGAGATTTACTCTGTATGTAACCCGTGCTGTACCTGCCCTGGGAGTGTTTGATGGGACAGTGTAGAGGGAGCTTTACTCTGTATCTAACCCGTGCTGTACCTGCCCTGGGAGTGTTTGATGGGACAGTGTAGAGGGAGATTTACTCTGTATCTAACCCGTGCTGTACCTGCCCTGGGAGTGTTTGATGGGGACAGTGTAGAGGGAGCTTTACTCTGTACCTAACCCGTGCTGTACCTGCCCTGGGAGTGTTTGATGGGACAGTGTAGAGGGAGCTTTACTCTGTACCAAACCCGTGCTGTACCTGCCCTGGGAGTGTTTGAGTGTTTGATGGGATAGTGTAGAGGGAGCTTTACTCTGTATCTAACCCGTGCTGTACCAGCCCTGGAAATGTTTGATGGGACAGTGTAGAGGGAGCTTTACTCTGTATCTAACCCGTGCTGTACCTGCCCTCTCGCCCTCTGCCTCTAGCCCTCTGCCTCTCGCCCTCTGCCTCTCGCTCTCTGCCTCTCGCCCTCTCCCTCTCTCCCTCTCTTCCTCTCGCCCTCTCCCTCTTGCCCTCTCCCTCTCGCCCTCTGCCTCTCGCCCTCTGCCTCTCGCCCTCTGCCTCTCTCCCTCTCTCCCTCTCCCTCTCTCCCTCTCTCCCTCTCACCCTCTCCCTCTCACCCTCTCCCTCTCGCCCTCTCCCTCTCGCCCTCTCCCTCTCGCCCTATGCCTCTCGCCCTCTGCCTCTCTCCCTCTCCCTCTCGCCCTCTCCCTCTCGCCCTATGCCTCTCTCCCTCTGCCTCTCGCCCTCTCCCTCTCTCCCTCTGCCCCTCGCCCCATGCATCTCGCCCTCTGCCCCTTGCCCTCTGCCTCTCACCCTCTGCCTCTCGCCCTCTGCCTCTCGCCCTCTGCCTCTTGCCCTCTGCCTCTCGCCCCATGCCCCTCGCCTCTGCATCTCGCCCTCTGCCTCTCACCCTCTGCCTCTCGCCCTCTGCCTCTCGCCCCATGCCCCTCGCCCTCTGCCTCTCACACTCTGCCTCTTGCCCTCTGCCTCTCGCCCTCTGCCTCTCGCCCTCTGCCGCTCGCCCTCTGCCTCTCGCCCCATGCCCCTCGCCCTCTGCATCTCGCCCTCTGCCTCTCGCCCTCTGGCTCTCGCCCTCTCCCTCTCGCCCTCTGCCTCTGGCCCCATGCCCCTCGCCCTCTGCCTCTCACCCTCAGCCTCTTGCCCTCTGCCTCTCGCCCTCTGCCTCTCGCCCTCTGCCTCTCGCCCTCTGCCGCTCGCCCTCTGCCTCTCGCCCCATGCCCCTCGCCCTCTGCATCTCGCCCTCTGCCTCTCGCCCTCTGGCTCTCGCCCTCTCCCTCTCGCCCTCTGCCTCTGGCCCCATGCCCCTCGCCCTCTGCCTCTCACCCTCAGCCTCTTGCCCTCTGCCTCTCGCCCTCTGCCTCTCGCCCTCTGCCTCTCGCCCTGTGCCTCTCGCCCTCTGCCTCCCTCCCTCTGCCTCTCGCCCTCTGCCGCTCGCCCTCTGCCTCTCGCCCCATGCCCCTCGCCCTCTGCATCTCGCCCTCTGCCTCTCGCCCTCTGGCTCTCGCCCTCTCCCTCTCGCCCCCTGCCTCTCACCCTCTGCCTCTCACCCTCTGCCTCTCGCCCTCTGCCTCTCGCCCTCTGCATCTCGCCCTCTGCCTCTCGCCCTCTGCCTCTCGCCCTCTGCATCTCGCCCTCTGCCTCTCTCCCTCTGCCTCTCGCCCTCTGCATCTCGCCCTCTGCCTCTCTCCCTCTGCCTCTCTCCCTCTGCCTCTCGCCCTCTGCCTCTCGCCCTCTGCATCTCGCCCTCTGCCTCTCGCCCTCTGCCTCTCGCCCTCTGCATCTCGCCCTCTGCCTCTCGCCCTCTCCCTCTCGCCCTCTGCCTCTCGCCCTCTGCCTCTCAGCCTCTGCCTCTCGCCTTCTGCCTCTCTCCCTCTGCCTCTCGCCCTCTGCCTCTCGCCCTCTGCATCTCGCCCTCTGCCTCTCGCCCTCTGCCTCTCTCCCTCTGCCTCTCGCCCTCTGCCTCTCACCCTCTGCATCTCGCCCTCTGCCTCTCGCCCTCTCCCTCTCGCCCTCTGCCTCTCGCCCTCTGCCTCTCAGCCTCTGCCTCTCCCTCAATGTAACCAAGTTTCCTGACGATATAAATCTGCGTGGGACAGTTAGCTGTGAGGAGCCCACAAAGAGGCTGCAAAGGGCTATAGACAGGTTAAGTGTGAGGGCAATAAGGTGGCAAATGAAGTATAATGTGGAGAAATGTGAGGTTATTCACTTTGGTAGGAAGAATAGAAAAAATATATTCCTAAATGCTGAGAAACCATTAAATGTTGGTGTTCAGAGAGATATGGGTGTCGTCGTACAGGAAACACAGCCGATCCCAAATGGTACAACATTTGCTGAGATACAGAGCCCTGGATCCCGGCCAGCATTGTCTCGGGATGCTTTCGGTACTTTCTGAGAGACACCAGTCAGTGTACAGATATCTCCCAGAGAGAGAGGGACAGAGTGACACCAGTCAGTGTATAGATATCTCCCTGAGAGAGAGGGACTGAGAGACACCAGTCAGTGTACAGATATCTCCCAGAGAGAGAGGGACTGAGAGACACCAGTCAGTGTACAGATATCTCCCTGAGAGGAAGGGACTGAGAGACACCAGTCAGTGTACAGATATCTCCCTGAGAGAGAGGGACAGAGTGACACCAGTCAGTGTACAGATATCTCCCAGAGAGAGAGGGACAGAGAGACACCAGTCAGTGTACAGATATCTCCCTGAGAGAGAGGGACTGAGAGACACCAGTCAGTGTACAGATATCTCCCTGAGAGAGAGGGACTGAGAAACACCAGTCAGTGTACAGATATCTCCCTGAGAGAGAGGGACTGAGAGACACCAGTCAGTGTACAGATATCTCCCTGAGGGAGAGGGACTGAGAGACACCAGTCAGTGTACCGATATCTCCCTGAGAGAGAGGGACTGAGAGACACCAGTCAGTGTACAGATATCTCCCAGAGAGAGAGGGACAGAGTGACACCAGTCAGTGTACAGATATCTCCCTGAGAGAGAGGGACTGAGAGACACCAGTCAGTGTACAGATATCTCCCTGAGAGAGAGGGACTGAGAAACACCAGTCAGTGTACAGATATCATCCTGAGAGAGAGGGACAGAGTGACACCAGTCAGTGTACAGATATCTCCCTGAGAGAGAGGGACTGAGAGACACCAGTCAGTGTACAGATATCTCCCTGAGAGAGAGGGACTGAGAGACATCAGTCAGTGTACAGATATCTCCCTGAAAGAGAGGGGACTGAGAGACACCAGTCTGTGTACAGATATCTCCCTGAGGGGGAGAGGGGACTGAGAGACACCAGTCAGTGTACAGATATCTCCCTGAGAGAGAGTGGACTGAGAGACACCAGTCAGTGTACAGATATCTCCCTGAGAGAGAGGGACTGAGTGACACCAGTCAGTGTACAGATATCTCCCAGAGAGAGAGGGGACTGAGAGACTCCAGTCAGTGTACAGATATCTCCCTGAGAGAGAGGGACTGAGAGACACCAGTCAGTGTACAGATATCTCACTGAGAGAGAGTGGACTGAGAGACACCAGTCAGTGTACAGATATCACCCTGAGAGAGAGGGACTGAGTGACACCAGTCAATGTACAGATATCTCCCTGAGGGGACTGAGAGACACCAGTCAGTGTACAGATATCTCCCTGAGAGAGAGGGACTGAGAGACACCAGTCAGTGTACAGATATCTCCCTGAGAGAGAGGGGACTGAGAGACACCAGTCAGTGTACAGATATCTCCCAGAGAGAGAGGGGACTGAGAGACACCAGTCAGTGTACAGATATCTCCCAGAGAGAGAGGGGACTGAGTGACACCAGTCAATGTACAGATATCTCCCTGAGGGGACTGAGAGACACCAGTCAGTGTACAGATATCTCCCTGAGAGAGGGGACTGAGAGACACCAGTCAGTGTACAGATATCACCCTGAGAGAGAGGGACTGAGTGACACCAGTCAATGTACAGATATCTCCCTGAGGGGACTGAGAGACACCAGTCAATGTACAGATATCTCCCAGAGAGAGAGGGACTGAGAGACACCAGTCCGTGTACAGATATCTCCCTGAGAGAGAGGGACTGAGAGACACCAGTCAGTGTACAGATATCTCCCTGAGGGGACTGAGAGACACCAGTCAGTGTACAGATATCTCCCAGAGAGAGAGGGGACTTGGAGACACCATTCAGTGTACAGATATCTCCCTGAGGGAGAGGGGACTGAGAGACACCAGTCAGTGTACAGATATCACCGTGAGAGAGAGGGACTGAGAGACACCAGTCAGTGTACAGATATCTCCCTGAGAGAGAGGGACTGAGTGACACCAGTCAGTGAACAGATATCTCCCTGAGAGAAAGGGGACTGAGAGACACCAGTCAGTGTACAGATATCTCCCTGAGAGAGAGGGGACTGAGAGACACCAGTCAGTGTACAGATATCTCCCAGAGAGAGAGGGACTGAGAGACACCAGTCAGTGTACAGATACCTCACTGAGAGAGAGGGACTGAGAGACACCAGTCAGTGTACAGATATCTCCCTGAGAGAGAGGGGACTGAGAGACACCAGTCAGTGTACAGATATCTCCCAGAGAGAGAGGGACTAAGAGACACCAGTCAGTGTACAGATACCTCACTGAGAGAGAGGGACTGAGAGACACCAGTCAGTGTACAGATATCTCCCAGAGAGAGAGGGGACTGAGAGACACCAGTCAGTGTACAGATATCTCCCTGAGAGACAGGGAATGAGAGACACCAGTCAGTGTACAGATATCTCCCAGAGAGAGAGGGGACTGAGAGACACCATTCAGTGTACAGATATCTCCCTGAGGGAGAGGGGACTGAGAGACACCAGTCAGTGTACAGATATCTCCCTGAGAGGAAGGGACTGAGAGACACCAGTCAGTGTACAGATATCTCCCTGAGAGAGAGGGACAGAGTGACACCAGTCAGTGTACAGATATCTCCCAGAGAGAGAGGGACAGAGAGACACCAGTCAGTGTACAGATATCTCCCTGAGAGAGAGGGACTGAGAGACACCAGTCAGTGTACAGATATCTCCCTGAGAGAGAGGGACTGAGAAACACCAGTCAGTGTACAGATATCTCCCTGAGAGAGAGGGACTGAGAGACACCAGTCAGTGTACAGATATCTCCCTGAGGGAGAGGGACTGAGAGACACCAGTCAGTGTACCGATATCTCCCTGAGAGAGAGGGACTGAGAGACACCAGTCAGTGTACAGATATCTCCCAGAGAGAGAGGGACAGAGTGACACCAGTCAGTGTACAGATATCTCCCTGAGAGAGAGGGACTGAGAGACACCAGTCAGTGTACAGATATCTCCCTGAGAGAGAGGGACTGAGAAACACCAGTCAGTGTACAGATATCATCCTGAGAGAGAGGGACAGAGTGACACCAGTCAGTGTACAGATATCTCCCTGAGAGAGAGGGACTGAGAGACACCAGTCAGTGTACAGATATCTCCCTGAGAGAGAGGGACTGAGAGACATCAGTCAGTGTACAGATATCTCCCTGAAAGAGAGGGGACTGAGAGACACCAGTCTGTGTACAGATATCTCCCTGAGGGGGAGAGGGGACTGAGAGACACCAGTCAGTGTACAGATATCTCCCTGAGAGAGAGTGGACTGAGAGACACCAGTCAGTGTACAGATATCTCCCTGAGAGAGAGGGACTGAGTGACACCAGTCAGTGTACAGATATCTCCCAGAGAGAGAGGGGACTGAGAGACTCCAGTCAGTGTACAGATATCTCCCTGAGAGAGAGGGACTGAGAGACACCAGTCAGTGTACAGATATCTCACTGAGAGAGAGTGGACTGAGAGACACCAGTCAGTGTACAGATATCACCCTGAGAGAGAGGGACTGAGTGACACCAGTCAATGTACAGATATCTCCCTGAGGGGACTGAGAGACACCAGTCAGTGTACAGATATCTCCCTGAGAGAGAGGGACTGAGAGACACCAGTCAGTGTACAGATATCTCCCTGAGAGAGAGGGGACTGAGAGACACCAGTCAGTGTACAGATATCTCCCAGAGAGAGAGGGGACTGAGAGACACCAGTCAGTGTACAGATATCTCCCAGAGAGAGAGGGGACTGAGTGACACCAGTCAATGTACAGATATCTCCCTGAGGGGACTGAGAGACACCAGTCAGTGTACAGATATCTCCCTGAGAGAGGGGACTGAGAGACACCAGTCAGTGTACAGATATCACCCTGAGAGAGAGGGACTGAGTGACACCAGTCAATGTACAGATATCTCCCTGAGGGGACTGAGAGACACCAGTCAATGTACAGATATCTCCCAGAGAGAGAGGGACTGAGAGACACCAGTCCGTGTACAGATATCTCCCTGAGAGAGAGGGACTGAGAGACACCAGTCAGTGTACAGATATCTCCCTGAGGGGACTGAGAGACACCAGTCAGTGTACAGATATCTCCCAGAGAGAGAGGGGACTTGGAGACACCATTCAGTGTACAGATATCTCCCTGAGGGAGAGGGGACTGAGAGACACCAGTCAGTGTACAGATATCACCGTGAGAGAGAGGGACTGAGAGACACCAGTCAGTGTACAGATATCTCCCTGAGAGAGAGGGACTGAGTGACACCAGTCAGTGAACAGATATCTCCCTGAGAGAAAGGGGACTGAGAGACACCAGTCAGTGTACAGATATCTCCCTGAGAGAGAGGGGACTGAGAGACACCAGTCAGTGTACAGATATCTCCCAGAGAGAGAGGGACTGAGAGACACCAGTCAGTGTACAGATACCTCACTGAGAGAGAGGGACTGAGAGACACCAGTCAGTGTACAGATATCTCCCTGAGAGAGAGGGGACTGAGAGACACCAGTCAGTGTACAGATATCTCCCAGAGAGAGAGGGACTAAGAGACACCAGTCAGTGTACAGATACCTCACTGAGAGAGAGGGACTGAGAGACACCAGTCAGTGTACAGATATCTCCCAGAGAGAGAGGGGACTGAGAGACACCAGTCAGTGTACAGATATCTCCCTGAGAGACAGGGAATGAGAGACACCAGTCAGTGTACAGATATCTCCCAGAGAGAGAGGGGACTGAGAGACACCATTCAGTGTACAGATATCTCCCTGAGGGAGAGGGGACTGAGAGACACCAGTCAGTGTACAGATATCACCGTGAGAGAGAGGGACTGAGAGACACCAGTCAGTGTACAGATATCTCCCTGAGAGAGAGGGACTGAGTGACACCAGTCAGTGAACAGATATCTCCCTGAGAGAAAGGGGACTGAGAGACACCAGTCAGTGTACAGATATCTCCCTGAGAGAGAGGGGACTGAGAGACACCAGTCAGTGTACAGATATCTCCCAGAGAGAGAGGGACTGAGAGACACCAGTCAGTGTACAGATATCTCCCTGAGAGAGAGGGGACTGAGAGACACCAGTCAGTGTACAGATATCTCCCTGAGAGAAAGGGGACTGAGAGACACCAGTCAGTGTACAGATATCTCCCTGAGAGAGAGGGACTGAGAGACACCAGTCAGTGTACAGATATCTCCCTGAGAGAGAGGGGACTGAGAGACACCAGTCAGTGTACAGATATCTCCCAGAGAGAGAGGGACTGAGAGACACCAGTCAGTGTACAGATATCTCCCTGAGAGAGAGGGACTGAGAGACACCAGTCAGTATACAGATATCTCCCTGAGAGAGAGGGGACTGAGAGACACCAGTCAGTGTACAGATATCTCCCAGAGAGAGAGGGACTGAGAGACACCAGTCAGTGTACAGATATCTCCCTGAGAGAGAGGGGACTGAGAGACATCAGTCAGTGTACAGATATCTCCCAGAGAGAGAGGGACTGAGAGACACCAGTCAGTGTACAGATATCTCCCTGAGAGAGAGGGGACTGAGAGACACCAGTCAGTGTACAGATATCTCCCAGAGAGAGAGGGACTGAAAGACACCAGTCAGTGTACAGATATCTCCCTGAGAGAGAGGGACTGAGAGGCACCAGTCAGTGTACAGATACCTCCCTGAGGGAGTGGGGACTGAGAGACACCAGTCAGAGTACAGATACCTCCCTGAGAGAGAGGGGACTGAGAGATATGGGTGTCCTCGTACAGGAAACACAGCCGATCCCAAATGGAACAACATTTGCTGAGATACGGAGCCCTGGATCCCGGCCAGCATTGTCTCGGGATGCTTTCGGTACTTTCTGAGAGACACCAGTCAGTGTACAGATATCTCCCTGAGGGAGAGGGACTGAGAGACACCAGTCAGTGTACAAATATCTCCCTGAGAGAGAGGGGACTGAGAGACACCAGTCAGTGTACAGATATCTCCCTGAGGGAGAGTGGACTGAGAGACACCAGTCAGTGTACAGATATCTCCCTGAGGGAGAGGGGACTGAGAGACACCAGTCAGTGTACAGATATCTCCCTGAGAGAGAGGGGACTGAGAGACACCAGTCAGTGTACAGATATCTCCCTGAGGGAGAGTGGACTGAGAGACACCAGTCAGTGTACAGATATCTCCCTGAGGGAGAGGGGACTGAGAGACACCAGTCAGTATACAGATATCACCCTGAGAGAGAGGGGACTGAGAGACACCAGTCAGTGTACAGATATCACCCTGAGAGAGAGTGACTGAGAGACACCAGTCAGTGTACAGATATCTCCCTGAGGGAGAGGGACTGAGAGACACCAGTCAGTGTACAGATATCTCCCTGAGAGAGAGGGACTGAGAGACACCAGTCAGTGTACAGATATCTCCCAGAGAGAGAGGGAATAAGAGACACCAGTCAGTGTACAGATATCTCCCAGAGAGAGAGGGACTGAGAAACACCAGCCAGTGTACAGATATCTCCCTGAGAGAGAGGGGACTGAGAGACACCAGTCAGTGTACAGATATCTCCCTGAGGGAGTGGGGACTGAGAGGCACCAGTCAGTGTACAGATATCTCCCTGAGAGAGAGGGGACTGAGAGACACCAGTCAGTGTACAGATATCTCCCTGAGAGACAGGGAATGAGAGACACCAGTCAGTGTACAGATATCTCACTGAGAGAGAGGGGACTGAGAGACACCAGTCAGTGTACAGATATCTCCCTGAGAGAGAGGGACTGAGAAACACCAGTCAGTGTACAGATATCTCCCTGAGAGAGAGGGGACTGTGAGACACCAGTCAGTGTACAGATATCTCCCTGAGAGAGAGGGACTGAGAGACACCAGTCAGTGTACAGATATCTCCCTGAGAGACAGGGAATGAGAGACACCAGTCAGTGGACAGATATCTCCCTGAGAGAGAGGGACTGAGAGACACCAGTCAGTGTACAGATATCTCACTGAGAGAGAGGGGACTGAGAGACACCAGTCAGTGTACAGATATCTCCCTGAGAGAGAGGGGACTGAGAGACACCAGTCAGTGTACAGATATCTCCCTGAGGGAGAGGGGACTGAGAGACACCAGTCAGTATACAGATATCTCCCTGAGGGAGAGGGGACTGAGAGACACCAGTCAGTGTACAGATATCTCCCAGAGGGAGAGGTACTGAGTGACACCAGTCAGTGTACAGATATCTCCCTGAGGGAGAGGGAGAGAGTGACACCAGTCAGTGTACAGATTTCTCCCTGAGGGAGAGGGACTGAGTGACACAAGTCAGTGTACAGATATCTCCCTGAGGGAGAGGTACTGAGTGACACCAGTCAGTGCACAGATGTCTCCCTGAGGGAGAGGTACTGAGAGACACCAGTCAGTGTACAGATATCTCCCTGAGGGAGAGGGACTGAGAGACTCCAGTCAGTGTACAGATATCTCCCTGAGAGAGAGGGACTGAGAGACACCAGTCAGTGTACAGATATCTCCCTGAGGGAGAGGGGACTGAGAGACTCCAGTCAGTGTACAGATATCTCCCTGAGAGAGAGGGACTGAGAGACACCAGTCAGTGTACAGATATCTCCCTGAGGGAGAGGGACTGAGAGACACCAGTCAGTGTACAGATATCTCCCTGAGAGAGAGGTACTGAGTGACACCAGTCAGTGTACAGATATCTCCCTGAGAGAGAGGGACTGAGAGACACCAATCAGTGTACAGATATCTCCCTGAGGGCGAGGGACTGAGAGACACCAGTCAGTGTACAGATATCTCCCTGAGGGAGAGGGGACTGAGTGACACCATTCAGTGTACAGATATCTCCCTGAGGGAGAGGGACTGAGTGACACCAGTCAGTGTACAGATATCTCCCAGAGGGCGAGGGGCTGAGAGACACCAGTCAGTGTACAGATATCTCCCTGAGGGAGAGGGACTGAGAGACACCAGTCAGTGTACAGATATCTCCCTGAGGGAGAGGTACTGAGTGACACCAGTCAGTGTACAGATATCTCCCTGAGCGAGAGGGACTGAGAGGCACCAGTCAGTGTACAGATAACTCCCTGAGGGAGAGGGACTGAGAGACACCAGTCAGTGTACAGATACCTCACTGAGAGAGAGGGGACTGAGAGACACCAGTCAGTGTACAGATATCTCCCTGAGAGAGAGGGGACTGAGAGACACCAGTCAGTGTACAGATATCTCCCTGAGAGAGAGGGACTGAGAGACACCAGTCAGTGTACAGATATCTCCCTGAGAGAGAGGGACTGAGAGGCACCAGTCAGTGTACAGATATCTCCCTGAGAGAGACGGGATTGAGAGACACCAGTCAGTGTACAGATATCTCACTGAGAGAGAGGGGACTGAGAGACACCAGTCAGTGTACAGATATCTCCCTGAGAGTGAGGGACTGAGTGACACCAGTCAGTGTACAGATATTTCCCTGAGGGAGAGGGACTGAGAGACACCAGTCAGTGTACAGATATCTCCCTGAGGGAGAGGGACTGAGAGACTCCAGTCAGTGTACAGATATCTCCCTGAGAGAGAGGGACTGAGAGACACCAGTCAGTGTACAGATATCTCCCTGAGAGAGAGGGACTGAGTGACACCAGTCAGTGTACAGACATCTCCCTGAGAGAGAGGGACTGAGTGACACCAGTCAGTGTACAGATATCTCCCTGAGGGAGAGGGACTGAGAGACACCAGTCAGTGTACAGATATCTCCCTGAGAGAGAGGCACTGAGTGACACCAGTCAGTGTACAGGTATCTCCCTGAGAGAGAGGGACTGATAGATACCAGTCAGTGTACAGATATCTTTCTGAGAGAGAGGTACTGAGTGACACCAGTCAGTGTACAGGTATCTCCCTGAGAGAGAGGGACTGAGAGACACCAGTCATTGTACAGATATCTCCCTGAGAGGGAGGGACTGAGAGACACCAGTCAGTGTACAGATATCTCCCTGAGGGAGAGGTACTGAGTGACACCAGTCAGTGTACAGATATCTCCCTGAGGGAGAGGGACAGAGAGACACCAGTCAGAGTACAGATATCTCCCTGAGAGGGAGCGACTGAGAGACACCAGTCAGTGTCCAGATATCTCCCTGAGAGAGAGGTACTGAGTGACACCAGTCAGTGTACAGATATCTCCCAGGGGGAGAGGGACTGAGTGACACCAGTCAGTGTACAGATATCTCCCTGAGAGAGAGGGACTGAGAGACACCAGTCAGTGTACAGATATCTCCCTGAGAGAGAGGGACTGAGAGACACCAGTCAGTGTACAGATATCTCCCTGAGGGAGAGGTACTGAGAGACACCAGTCAGTGTACAGATATCTCCCTGAGGGAGAGGTACTGAGAGACACCAGTCAGTGTACAGATATCTCCCTGAGGGAGAGGGGACTGAGAGACACCAGTCAGTGTACAGATATCTCCCTGAGAGAGAGGGACTGAGAGACACCAGTCAGTGTACAGATATCTCCCTGAGGGAGAGGGGACTGAGTGACACCAGTCAGTGTACAGATATCTCCCTGAGAGAGAGGGACTGAGAGACACCAGTCAGTGTACAGATATCTCCCTGAGAGGGAGGGACTGAGTGACACCAGTCAGTGTACAGATATCTCCCTGAGGGAGAGGTACTGAGAGACACCAGTCAGTGTAAAGATATCTCCCTGAGAGAGAGGGGACTGAGAGACACCAGTCAGTGTACAGATATCTCCCTGATGGAGAGGTACTGAGTGACACCAGTCAGTGTACAGATATCTCCCTGAGAGAGAGGGGACTGAGAGACACCAGTCAGTGTGCAGATATCTCCCTGAGGGTGAGGGACTGAGAGACACCAGTCAGTGTACAGATATCTCCCTGAGGGAGAGGTACTGAGAGACACCAGTCAGTGTACAGAAATTTCCCAGAGGGAGAGGGAAAGATAGACACCAGTCAGTGTACAGATATCTCCCTGAGAGAGAGGGACTGAGAGACATCAGTCAGTGTACAGATATCTCCTCGAGGGAGTGGGACAGAGAGACACCAGTCAGTGTACAGATATCTCCCTGAGGGAGAGGTACTGACTGACACCAGTCAGTGTGCAGATATCTCCCAGAGGGAGAAGTACTGAGAGACACCAGTCAGTGTGCAGATACCTCCCTGAGGGAGAGGTACTGAGAGACACCAGTCAGTGTACAGATATCTCCCTGAGGGAGAGGTACTGAGACACACCAGTCAGTGCACAGATATCTCCCTGAGGGAGTGGGGCTGAGAGACACCACTCAGTGTGCAGATATTTCCCTGAGGGAGACGGATAAAGAGATACCAGTCAGTGCACAAATATCTCCCTGGGAGAGAGGGACTGAGAGACACCAGTCAAGGTACAGATATCTCCCTGAGGGAGAGGGACTGAGAGACACCAGTCAGTGTACAGATATCTCCCTGAGAGCGAGAGGGACTCAGAGACACCAGTCAGTGTACAAATATCTCCCTGAGAGAGAGGTACTGAGAGACACCAGTCAGTGCACAGATATCTCCCTGAGAGAGAGGTACTGAGTGACACCAGTCAGTGTACAGATATCTCCCCCAGCGCCCTGTGTTACTGACTGTATCTCTACTGATGTTAATCCAGCTCGCTCACACTGTCACTCAGTAACCCCTCTCCCCCAGCGCCCTGTGTTACTGACTGTATCTTTACTGATGTTAATCCAGCTCCCTCACACTGTCACTCAGTAACCCCTCTCCCCAGCGCCCTGTGATACTGACTGTATCTCTGCTGATGTTAATCCAGCTCCCTCACACTGTCACTCAGTAACCCTCTCCCCCAGCGCCCTGTGTTACTGACTGTATCTCTACTGATGTTAATCCAGCTCCCTCACACTGTCACTCAGTAACCTCTCCCCCAGCGCCCTGTGTTACTGACTGTATCTCTACTGATGTTAATCCAGCTCCCTCACACTGTCACTCAGTAACGCTCTCCCCCAGCGCCCTGTGTTACTGACTGTATCTCTACTGATGTTAATCCAGCTCCCTCACACTGTCACTCAGTAACCTCTCCCCCCAGCGTCCTGTGTTACTGACTGTATCTCTACTGATGTTAATCCAGCTCCCCCACACTGTAATTCAGTAACCCCACTCCCCCAGTGCCCTGTGTCACTGACTGTATCTCTACTGATGTTAATCCAGCTCCCTCACACTGTCACTCAGTAACCCTCTCCCCCAGCGCCCTGTGTTACTGACTGTATCTCTACTGAACTTAACCCAGCTCCCCCACACTGTAATTCAGTAACCCCACTCCCCCAGTGCCCTGTGTCACTGACTGTATCTCTACTGATGTTAGGCCTGCTCCCTCACACTGTCACTCAGTAACCCTCTCCCCCAGCGCCCTGTGTTACTGACTGTATCTCTACTGAACTTAACCCAGCTCCCCCACACTGTAATTCAGTAACCCCACTCCCCCAGTGCCCTGTGTCACTGACTGTATCTCTACTGATGTTAGGCCTGCTCCCTCACACTGTCACTCAGTAACCCTCTCCCCCAGCGCCCTGTGTTACTGACTGTATCTCTACTGAACTTAACCCAGCTCCCCCACACTGTAATTCAGTAACCCCACTCCCCCAGTGCCCTGTGTCACTGACTGTATCTCTACTGATGTTAGGCCTGCTCCCTCACAGTCACTCAGTAACCCCACTGCCCCAGCGCCCTGTCTTACTGACTATGCCTCTACGTTAACCCAGCTCCCTCACACAGTCACTCAGTAACCTCTCTCCCCCAGCGCCCTGTGTTACTGACTGTATCTCTACTGATGTTAATCCAGCTACCTCACACTGTCACTCAGTAACCCTCTCCCCCAGCGCCCTGTGTTACTGACTGTATCTCTACTGAACTTAACCCAGCTCCCCCACACTGTAATTCAGTAACCCCACTCCCCCAGTGCCCTGTGTCACTGACTGTATCTCTACTGATGTTAGGCCTGCTCCCTCACAGTCACTCAGTAACCCCACTGCCCCAGCGCCCTGTCTTACTGACTATGCCTCTACGTTAACCCAGCTCCCTCACACAGTCACTCAGTAACCTCTCTCCCCCAGCGCCCTGTGTTACTGACTGTATCTCTACTGATGTTAATCCAGCTCCCCCACACAGTCACTCAGTAACCCCACTGCCCCAGCGCCCTGTCTTACTGACTATGCCTCTACGTTAACCCAGCTCCCTCACACAGTCACTCAGTAACCTCTCTCCCCCAGCGCCCTGTGTTACTGACTGTATCTCTACTGATGTTAATCCTGCTCCCCCACACAGTCACTCAGTAACCTCTCTCCCCCAGCACCCTGTGTTACTGACTGTATCTCTACTGATGTTAATCCTGCTCCCTCACACAGTCACTCAGTAACCCTCTCCCTCAGCGCCCTGTGTTACTGACTGTATCTCTACTGATGTTAATCCTGCTCCCTCACACAGTCACTCAGTAACCCTCTCCCCCAGCGCCCTGTGTTACTGACTGTATCTCTACTGAACTTAACCCAGCTCCCCCACACTGTAATTCAGTAACCCCACTCCCCCAGTGCCCTGTGTCACTGACTGTATCTCTACTGATGTTAGGCCTGCTCCCTCACAGTCACTCAGTAACCCCACTGCCCCAGCGCCCTGTCTTACTGTCTATGCCTCTACGTTAACCCAGCTCCCTCACACAGTCACTCAGTAACCTCTCTCCCCCAGCGCCCTGTGTTACTGACTGTATCTCTACTGATGTTAATCCAGCTCCCCCGCACAGTCACTCAGTAACCCCACTGCCCCAGCGCCCTGTCTTACTGACTATGCCTCTACGTTAACCCAGCTCCCTCACACAGTCACTCAGTAACCTCTCTCCCCCAGCGCCCTGTGTTACTGACTGTATCTCTACTGATGTTAATCCTGCTCCCCCACACAGTCACTCAGTAACCTCTCTCCCCCAGCGCCCTGTGTTACTGACTGTATCTCTACTGATGTTAATCCTGCTCCCTCACACAGTCACTCAGTAACCCTCTCCCTCAGCGCCCTGTGTTACTGACTGTATCTCTACTGATGTTAATCCTGCTCCCTCACACAGTCACTCAGTAACCCCACTCCCCCAGCGCCCTGTCTTACTGATTGTGCCTCTACGTTAACCCAGCTCCCTCACACTGTCACTCAGTAACCTCTCTCCCCCAGCGCCCTGCATTAATTTATGTATTTCTACTGATGTTGATCCCCTCTCATTCTTCTAAACTCCAATGAGTATAGGCTCCACAGGTTAATTGAGTGTTAATCGAAACAAGAGTTACGTAATGATGTATAAAAATTGCAGGAAGCTACTTTAGAAGAAACCACTCTTTGTTTATAGAGAAAGACACAGAAAATACTCTGATAATGTTCAATTCGATTTGGTTGAATGTTTGAAATTGAAGATTAAAAATTGTGAGTACAATGAAGTTTGCTTCCCGCTATTAATTGCAAAGTACTTAAAATAATTCAACACTCCTCGTGATAAGAGCAGGGATTAATATTGTGGGGAATGTTTGAGAGAAAAGCATCAGAAGCGAAATTGGTAAATTATAAATCATTACGTCAACATATGAGTGAACATTTCCAAGTCAGTCTGACTTGTCTTTCTTACTGGACAGCAAAACCAATGTTTATTTCTGTTAAGTCATAGCTTTTCCTGCTTTTTGTTTATAATTCAGTGACACAAATTGTGTGTATATTTGTAAATTGTAAAATAACAACAAGAAATCACATTTCTGTGACATTTTTTATGCCTTAAACAATTGAAGTTGTGGTTTGGAATCTAGCTGGTAAATGTAGTTTCTTCACCTGAAAGATTTGAGTGTTTAAAGTTAATGGAGGATATGGGATCAAATGCTGTTTGCGACATTCCTGCATTGTTGAACTGTATGATATCATTGCAGTGCCATTGTTGAATGGAGGTGCCGGTTTTGCCCAGGCCAGCACTCTGATCTGTTGCATCCTGTGTAGATCAGAAACAGGTTAAGATGTTCATAGTAAACAGCCCAAGACAATGGAATGGGTAATCAATGTCTGGCCAACGCCAGAGTCTTGAAACACACGAGATGGTGGAATATACAAAACCAGACCAGATGAGGCAGCAGGTGTTACCACACATTCTAGTTCTGCATCTCCTGTGACTTTGGAGCAGGTTCTGTTTAACTTTAAAATGTCTCTCTCAAATAATAGGCCTGAGAGAAATTGAGAACAGGCATTCTGAGAGTTTCAAAGAGAGAAGGTGTAGAGATTTCAAGAAATATAAAATTATAAATTAATAACGGAAAGGTAGAGAGAGATACAGAACTATAGAGAGAGATCAATATACAGAGAGGCACATAGAGAGAGCGGTACACCAGTCAGTGTACAGCTATCTCCCTGAGGGAGAGGTACTGAGTGACACCAGTCAGTGTGCAGATATCTCCCAGAGGGAGAGGTACGAGAGACACCAGTCAGTGTACAGATATCTCCCTGAGAGAGAGGGACTGAGAGACACCAGTCAGTGTACAGATATCTCCCCGAGGGAGTGGGACAGAGAGACACGAGTCAGTGTACAGATATCTCGCTGAGCGAGAGGGACTGAGAGACACGAGTCAGTGCACAAATATCTCCCTGGGAGAGAGGGACTGAGAGACACCAGTCAAGGTACAGATATCTCGCTGAGCGAGAGGGACTGAGAGACACGAGTCAGTGTACAGATATCTCCCTGGGTGACTGAGAGTCACCAATAAAGTGCAAAAAAGTCACATACACACACCAACATTACATGTGGACCAGGCCCGAATGAAATCAATAGGGTTTAATCCAGCAACAGCTGAACCACATCTCACACAAACACCAGCTTTTGCAAACTCTCTCTATCTCTCTCTGTCTATCTCTCTCTGTCCAATTCCAATTCCAATTCAATTCAAATGCTTTATTGGCATGAAAGTTTACAGAGAACCATATTGCCAAAGCTTACATAGCAAAAAGGTACAGTTTTCCAACATTCTGTAGGTGTCAATCGATTTGACATTTGTTGGGTACATACAATATTACTTTGAAACAATATTAATTTTAAACAGTCTTTGTACTTCATTTGGTACGTTCAATATTAATTTTAAACAGTCTTAATTTTAAACAGTCCTCAGGTTGTGACATGTTGTTACATATTTGGCCCCAAGGTATGGTCTGTCTCCTTCTCCTAGGACTAATCTCAATTTTGACAGGTCATCCAATTCCTTGAAATCTGGGGTTGTTTGTCTCTCTATGTCTGTCCCTGTCTGTCACTCTCTCGCTCTCAGACCCATTTTGAAGGGGTGCAGCCTAGGAGTGTCAATTTTTGATGATGTCAATTCCTGCCGGCTGTGTCCATTTTGATGAGCTCACCACCCACCCCTCCCCCCACAGCAGCCATTTTGATGATGTTTTCAATTCCTGGCTGTCATTGGTGTCTGAGTGAGTTTGCAGCTGCTCTCTCTCTCTATCTCTTCCCCCTCAATAACATCATGGCTGATCTGATCTTGGCCTCAACTTCACTGACCTGCCTGTTCCCCATGACCCTTGACTCCCCTATCTGTCTATCTCCGCCTTGAATATATTCACTGACTCCGCCTCCACAGCGCTCTGGGGTCGAGAATTCCACAGATTCCCCATCCTCTGGGAGAAGAAATTCCTCCTCATCTCCGCCTTAAATGGGCGACCCCTTATCCTGAAACTGTGCCCCCTCGTTCTAGATTGCCCCACGAGGGGAAACATCCTCTCAGCATCTACCCTGTCAATCCCCCTCAGAATCTGCATACATTAAGGGCTATTCAACTATGGGAGGCACATCAGGCAAGCACATTCACTCAGATGCCTTCCTTTTTCTTGCAGGCCAAGCTCTCTCAGAACAGCCGGGAGCAGCAACGCACGGGAGGAGGACGACCAGCTGATCTACACATCCTCACCAATTTGGAGGCGAGAGTGCACAGGATCGTTGTCAGCCATACGTGCCATGACCGCTGGAGTGGTCGACCCCCTTGGGGACAGCAGTGGTATGGTCATCAGCTTTCTCTCCTCTCTCACACCACTCGCCCCTCAAAACACCAGCCTTTTACACTTTCAATCCAACTTACTAACTGTCTCCAGTCCTTGCTCCCTTACTGCCCCCCTGTCCTCACGCTAAAGCCACTCTTGTAACTACCTGCTTTCAGATAGTGAACCACCAGCTGACCAGCCTGTCCCTCAACCTGCCAGTGGCAGCGACGCCCCAGGCGAGGAGGAAGAGGAAGCCGGAGCCTCACCGCCTGCGTCTCCCGAGGAAGCCCATTCTAACACCAGCCCCTCACCCTCTTCAATTAAAACCCTGTCTCCACTTTAAGGATTTTGTTCTTTTACAATCCATCATTACACCATTTCTGGAGTTTTATGATTCCTTTTGACAACAACCTGCATGGGAGACTGTAGATGGAGCTTTACTCTGTATCTAACCCGTGCTGTACCTGCCCTGGAAGTGTTTGATGGGACAGTGTAGAGGGAGCTTTACTCTGTATCTAGCCTGTGCTGTACCTGCCCTGGGAGTGTTTGATGGGACAGTGTAGAGGGAGCTTTACTCTGTATCTAGCCTGTGCTGTACCTGCCCTGGGAGTGTTTGATGGGACAGTGTAGAGGGAGCTTTACTCTGTATCTAACCCGTGCTGTACCTGCCCTGGGAGTGTTTGATGGGACAGTGTAGAGGGAGCTTTACTCTGTATCTAACCCGTGCTGTACCTGCCCTGGGAGTGTTTGATGGGACAGTGTAGAGGGAGCTTTACTCTGTACCTAACCCGTGCTGTACCTGCCCTGGGAATGTTTGATGGGACAGTGTAGAGGGAGCTTTACTCTGTATCTAACCCGTGCTGTACCTGCCCTGGGAGTGTTTGCTGGGACAGTGTAGCGGGAGCTTCCCTCTGTATCTAACCCGTGCTGTACCTGCCCTGGGAGTGTTTGATGGGGCAGTGTAGAGGAAGCTTTACTCTGTACCTAACCCGTGCTGTACCTGCCCTGGGAGTGTTTGATGAGGCAGTGTAGAGGGAGATTTACTCTGTATGTAACCCGTGCTGTACCTGCCCTGGGAGTGTTTGATGGGACAGTGTAGAGGGAGCTTTACTCTGTATCTAACCCGTGCTGTACCTGCCCTGGGAGTGTTTGATGGGACAGTGTAGAGGGAGATTTACTCTGTATCTAACCCGTGCTGTACCTGCCCTGGGAGTGTTTGATGGGGACAGTGTAGAGGGAGCTTTACTCTGTACCTAACCCGTGCTGTACCTGCCCTGGGAGTGTTTGATGGGACAGTGTAGAGGGAGCTTTACTCTGTATCTAACCCGTGCTGTACCTGCCCTGGGAGTGTTTGATGGGACAGTGTAGAGGGAGATTTACTCTGTACCTAACCCGTGCTGTACCTGCCCTGGGAGTGTTTGATGGGACAGTGTAGAGGGAGCTTTACTCTGTATCTAACCCGTGCTGTACCTGCCCTGGGAGTGTTTGATGGGACAGTGTAGAGGGAGATTTACTCTGTATCTAACCCGTGCTGTACCTGCCCTGAGAGTGTTTAAAGAGAGCTTTACTCTATCGATTCTGTAGCAAACCTTGACAGATTGCAAGTCTGGGGATTCAGCGCATACACAGCGCAGACGGAAACACGGAACTTGCGGGGCCTCTACCAAGGCCTAAGTCGTCGTTACGGAGACCATGATTTCAGGGCCATTATCTTTGTTTAATGTAATCCTTCACTCCTGTGTATAAGACAGTGAGTCTCACGGCCTAAAATTCATTCAAATCTCAGTAAGAATACCCAGAACAGACTTTAATTGTCTATTATTGCATCATTTTTCTAAGGTGAACCCAGATATCTGCAGACCAACATTCGTCCACATGTGAATCCCTCCTCTCCATTTAAATCAAATCACGGTAACACGTTTATTTAATCTACCGAGGTTCAGTATTGAAATATACCAGGAGATCCAGGCACGTTTTGATAAAGCTGATTAACAATGAGTTCAGTGGGGAAATTTAGCAAACAACAGGCCGATTTTAATATGATACGGCAGGATCTGTCCAAAGTGGACTGGGATCAGCTACTTGACACCTCTCTGTCTCAGTCCCAAAGTAATCCCACTGCCCTGCTCTCTCCTGTTAGCCCTGTATCAATCCCCAACCTAATCCCACTGCCCCGCTCTCTCCCCAAAGCCCTGTATCAATCCCCAAACTAATCCCACTGCCCCGCTCTCTCCCCAAAGCCCTGTATCAATCCACAACCTAATCCCACTGCCCCGCTCTCTCCCCATAGCCCTGTATCAATCCCCAACCTAATCCCACTGCCCCGCTCTCTCCCCAAAGCCCTGTATCAATCCCCAACCTAATCCCACTGCCCCGCTCTCTCCCCAAAGCCCTGTATCAATCCCCAAACTAATCCCACTGCCCCGCTCTCTCCCCAAAGCCCTGTATCAATCCACAACCTAATCCCACTGCCCCGCTCTCTCCCCATAGCCCTGTATCAATCCCCAACCTAATCCCACTGCCCCGCTCTCTCCCCATAGCCCTGTATCAATCCCCAACCTAATCCCACTGCGCCGCTCTCTCCCCATAGCCCTGTATCAATCCCCAAACTAATCCCACTGCCCCGCTCTCTCCCCATAGCCCTGTATCAATCCCCAACCTAATCCCACTGCCCCGCTCTCTCCTGTTAGCCCTGTATCAATCCCCAACCTAATCCCACTGCCCCGCTCTCTCCCCAAAGCCCTGTATCAATCCACAAAGTAATCACACTGCCCCGCTCTCACCCCATAGCCCTGCATCAATCCCAAACTTATCCCACTGCCCCGCTCTCTCCCCAAAGCCATGTATCAATCCACGAAGTAATCACACTGCCCCGCTCTCTCCCCAAAGCCCTGTATCAATCCACAAAGTAATCACACTGCCCCGCTCTCACCCCATAGCCCTGTATCAATCCCCAACCTAATCCCACTGCCCCGCTCTCTCCCCAAAGCCCTGTATCAATCCCCAACCTAATCCCACTGCCCCGCTCTCTCCCCAAAGCCCTGTATCAATCCACAAAGTAATCACACTGCCCCGCTCTCACCCCATAGCCCTGCATCAATCCCAAACTTATCCCACTGCCCCGCTCTCTCCCCAAAGCCCTGTATCAATCCACAAAGTAATCACACTGCCCCGCTCTCACCCCATAGCCCTGTATCAATCCCCAACCTAATCCCACTGCCCCGCTCTCTCCCCAAAGCCCTGTATCAATCCCCAACCTAATCCCACTGCCCCGCTCTCTCCCCAAAGCCCTGTATCAATCCACAAAGTAATCACACTGCCCCGCTCTCACCCCATAGTCCTGCATCAATCCCAAAGTAATCCCACTGCCCTGCTCTCACCTGTTAGCCCTGTATCAATCCCCAACTCGCTGTTTCTCACTCTCCCGCTGTCTCACTCTCTCGCTCTCTCAGTTGCTCTCTCGCTCGCTCGCGCTCCCTCGCTGGCTCGCTCTCTCGCTGGCTCTCTCTCTCAGTGGCTCTCTCGCTTTCTCTCGCTGGCTCGGTCTCTCTCTCGCTGTCTCTCGCTGTGTTTGATGGGGCAGTGTAAAGGGAGCTTTACTCTAGATCTAACCCGTGCTGTACCTGCCCTGGGAGTGTTTGATGGGACAGTGTAGAGGGAGCTTTAATTTGTATCTAACCCGTGCTGTACCTGCCCTGGGAGTGTTTGATGGGACAGTGTAGAGGGAGCTTTACTCTGTATCTAACCCGTGCTTTACCTGCCCTGGGAGTGTTTGATGGGACAGTGTAGAGGGAGCTTTACTCTGTATCTAACCCGTGCTGTACCTGCCCTGGGAGTGTTTGATGGGACAGTGTAGAGGGAGCTTTACTCTGGATCTAACCCGTGCTTTACCTGCCCTGGAAGTGTTGATGGGACAGTGTAGAGGGAGCTTTACTCTGTATCTAACCCGTGCTGTACCTGCCCTGGGAGTGTTTGATGGGAGAGTGTAGAGGGAGCTTTACTCTGGATCGAACCCATGCTGTACCTGCCCTGGGCGTGATTGATGGTACAATGGCCGCTGGAAGGTGGGGAAAGCAATCATTTTTTAGTCGTGTGGTCTACGCTTCTCTAAGGTAGAAAGTCCCAACTCTTTCAGCCTATCTTGATAACTAAGATGCTTTAGACTGGGAATTAGTCTAGTGCCTCCTCCTCCTCTGCACCCTTTCCAAAGCCTCAATATCAACCACCTCAATCTCGCCCTCTGCCTCTCGCCCTCTGCCTCTCGCCCTCTGCCTCTCTCCCTCTCGCCCTCTCCCTCTCGCCCTCTGCCTCTAGCCCTCTGCCTCTCGCCCTCTGCCTCTCGCCCTCTGCCTCTCGCCCTCTCCCTCTCTTCCTCTCGCCCTCTCCCTCTCGCCCTCTCCCTCTCGCCCTCTGCCTCTCGCCCTCTGCCTCTCGCCCTCTGCCTCTCTCCCTCTCTCCCTCTCCCTCTCTCCCTCTCTCCCTCTCGCCCTCTCCCTCTCACCCTCTCCCTCTCGCCCTCTCCCTCTCTCCCTCTCTTCCTCTCGCCCTCTCCCTCTCGCCCTCTCCCTCTCGCCCTCTGCCTCTCTCCCTCTGCCTATCTCCCTCTGCCTCTCGCCCTCTGCCTCTCGCCCTCTGCCTCTCGCCCCATGCCCCTCGCCCCATGCATCTCGCCCTCTGCCTCTCGCCCCATGCCCCTCGCCCTCTGCCCCTCGCCCTCTGCCTCTCACCCTCTGCCTCTCGCCCTCTGCCTCACGCCCCATGCCCCTCGCCCTCTGCCTCTCACCCTCTGCCTCTCACCCTCTGCCTCTCGCCCTCTGCCTCTCGCCCTCTGCCTCTCGCCCTCTGCCTCTCGCACTCTGCCTCTCGCCCTCTGCCTCTCTCCCTCTGCCTCTCGCCCTCTGCCTCTCACCCTCTGCCTCTCGCCCACTGCCTCTCGCCCCATGCCCCTCGCCCTCTGCCTCTCACACTCTGCCTCTTGCCCTCTGCCTCTCGCCCTCTGCCGCTCGCCCTCTGCCTCTCGCCCCATGCCCCTCGCCCTCTGCATCTCGCCCTCTGCCTCTCGCCCTCTGGCTCTCGCCCTCTCCCTCTCGCCCTCTGCCTCTGGCCCCATGCCCCTCGCCCTCTGCCTCTCACCCTCAGCCTCTTGCCCTCTGCCTCTCGCCCTCTGCCTCTCGCCCTGTGCCTCTCGCCCTCTGCCTCCCTCCCTCTGCCTCTCGCCCTCTGCCGCTCGCCCTCTGCCTCTCGCCCCATGCCCCTCGCCCTCTGCATCTCGCCCTCTGCCTCTCGCCCTCTGGCTCTCGCCCTCTCCCTCTCGCCCCCTGCCTCTCACCCTCTGCCTCTCACCCTCTGCCTCTCGCCCACTGCCTCTCGCCCTCTGCCTCTCGCCCTCTGCCTCTCGCCCCATGCCTCTCGCCCTCTGCCTCTCGCCCCATGCCCCTCGCCCTCTGCATCTCGCCCTCTGCCTCTCGCCCTCTGGCTCTCGCCCTCTCCCTCTCGCCCTCTCCCTCTCGCCCCCTGCCTCTCACCCTCTGCCTCTCACCCTCTGCCTCTCGCCCTCTGCCTCTCGCCCTCTGCCTCTCACCCTCTGCCTCTCGCCCCATGCCTCTCGCCCTCTGCCTCTCTGCCTCTCCTTCTCGCCCTCTGCATCTCGCCCTCTGCCTCTCGCCCTCTGCCTCTCGCCCTCTGCATCTCGCCCTCTGCCTCTCTCCCTCTGCCTCTCGCCCTCTGCCTCTCGCCCTCTGCATCTCGCCCTCTGCCTCTCGCCCTCTGCCTCTCGCCCTCTGCATCTCGCCCTCTGCCTCTCGCCCTCTCCCTCTCGCCCTCTGCCTCTCGCCCTCTGCCTCTCAGCCTCTGCCTCTCCCTCAATGTAACCAAGTTTCCTGACGATATAAATCTGCGTGGGACAGTTAGCTGTGAGGAGCCCACAAAGAGGCTGCAAAGGGCTATAGACAGGTTAAGTGAGAGGGCAATAAGGTGGCAAATGAAGTATAATGTGGAGAAATGTGAGGTTATTCACTTTGGTAGGAAGAATAGAAAAAATATATTCCTAAATGCTGAGAAACCATTAAATGTTGGTGTTCAGAGAGATATGGGTGTCCTCGTACAGGTAACACAGCCGATCCCAAATGGAACAACATTTGCTGAGATACAGAGCCCTGGATCCCGGCCAGCATTGTCTCGGGATGCTTTCGGTACTTTCTGAGAGACACCAGTCAGTGTACAGATATCTCCCAGAGGGCGAGGGACTGAGAGACACCAGTCAGTGTACAGATATCTCCCTGAGAGAGAGGGACTGAGAGACACCAGTCAGTGTACAGATATCTCCCTGAGAGAGAGGGGACCGAGAGACACCAGTCAGTGTACAGATATCTCCCAGAGAGAGAGCGACAGAGTGACACCAGTCAGTGTACAGATATCTCCCTGAAAGAGAGGGGACTGAGAGACACCAGTCAGTGTACAGGTATCTCCCTGAGA
Source organism: Somniosus microcephalus (assembly GCF_052327205.1). Classification (NCBI taxonomy): domain Eukaryota; kingdom Metazoa; phylum Chordata; class Chondrichthyes; order Squaliformes; family Somniosidae; genus Somniosus; species Somniosus microcephalus. Next base: position 408,796 of record NW_028225355.1, read on the forward strand.
GAGAGGGGACTGAGAGACACCAGTTAGTGTACAGATATCTCCCTGAGAGAGAGGGACTGAGAGACACCAGTCAGTGTACAGATATCTCCCTGAGAGAGAGGGACTGAGAGACACAAGTCAGTGTACAGATATCTCCCTGAGGGGGAAGGGGACTGAGAGACACCAGTCAGTGTACAGATATCTCCCTGAGAGAGAGGGACTGAGAGACACCAGTCAGTGTACAGATATCTCCCTGAGGGAGAGGGACTGAGAGACACCAGTCAGTGTACAGATATCTCCCTGAGGGGGAGAGGGGACTGAGAGACACCAGTCAGTGTACAGATATCTCCCTGAGAGAGAGGGACTGAGAGACACCAGTCAGTGTACAGATATCACCCTGAGAGAGAGGGACTGAGAGACACCAGTCAGTGTACAGATATCTCCCTGAGGGGACTGAGAGACACCAGTCAGTGTACAGATATCTCCCTGAGAGAGAGGGACTGAGAGACACCAGTCAGTGTACAGATATCTCCCTGAGAGAGAGGGACTGAGAGACACCAGTCAGTGTACAGATATCTCCCTGAGAGAGAGGGGACTGAGAGACACCAGTCAGTGTACAGATATCTCCCTGAGAGAGAGGGGACTGAGAGACACCAGTCAGTGTACAGATATCTCCCTGAGAGAGGGGGACTGAGAGACACCAGTCAGTGTACAGATATCTCCCAGAGAGAGAGGGGACTGAGAGACACCATTCAGTGTACAGATATCTCCCTGAGGGAGAGGGACAGAGTGACACCAGTCAGTGTACAGATATCTCCGTGAGAGAAAGGGGACTGAGAGACACCAGTCAGTGTACAGATATCTCCCTGAGAGAGAGGGGACTGAGAGACACCAGTCAGTGTACAGATATCTCCCAGAGAGAGAGGGACTGAGAGACACCAGTCAGTGTACAGATATCTCCGTGAGAGAGAGGGGACTGAGAGACACCAGTCAGTGTACAGATATCTCCCTGAGAGAAAGGGGACTGAGAGACACCAGTCAGTGTACAGATATCTCCCTGAGAGAGAGGGACTGAGAGACACCAGTCAGTGTACAGATATCTCCCTGAGAGAGAGGGAACTGAGAGACACCAGTCAGTGTACAGATATCTCCCAGAGAGAGAGGGACTGAGAGACACCAGTCAGTGTACAGATATCTCCCTTAGAGAGAGGGGACTGAGAGACACCAGTCAGTGTACAGATATCTCCCTGAGGGAGTGGGGACTGAGAGACACCAGTCAGAGTACAGATATCTCCCTGAGAGAGAGGGGACTGAGAGATATGGGTGTCCTCGTACAGGAAACACTGCCGATCCCAAATGGAACAACATTTGCTGAGATACGGAGCCCTGGATCCCGGCCAGCATTGTCTCGGGATGCTTTCGGTACTTTCTGAGAGACACCAGTCAGTGTACAGATATCTCCCTGAGGGAGAGGGACTGAGAGACACCAGTCAGTGTACAGATATCTCCCTGAGAGAGAGGGGACTGAGAGACACCAGTCAGTGTACAGATATCTCCCTGAGGGAGAGTGGACTGAGAGACACCAGTCAGTGTACAGATATCTCCCTGAGGGAGAGGGGACTGAGAGACACCAGTCAGTGTACAGATATCTCCCTGAGAGAGAGGGGACTGAGAGACACCAGTCAGTGTACAGATATCTCCCTGAGGGAGAGTGGACTGAGAGACACCAGTCAGTATACAGATATCTCCCTGAGGGAGAGGGGACTGAGAGACACCAGTCAGTGTACAGATATCACCCTGAGAGAGAGGGACTGAGAGACACCAGTCAGTGTACAGATATCTCCCTGAGGGAGAGGGACTGAGAGACACCAGTCAGTGTACAGATATCTCCCTGAGAGAGAGGGAATGAGAGACACCAGTCAGTGTACAGATATCTCCCAGAGAGAGAGGGACTGAGAGACACCAGTCAGTGTACAGATATCTCCCAGAGAGAGAGGGACTGAGAAACACCAGCCAGTGTACAGATATCTCCCTGAGAGAGAGGGGACTGAGAGACACCAGTCAGTGTACAGATATCTCCCTGAGGGAGTGGGGACTGAGAGGCACCAGTCAGTGTACAGATATCTCCCTGAGAGAGAGGGGACTGAGAGACACCAGTCAGTGTACAGATATCTCCCTGAGAGACAGGGAATGAGAGACACCAGTCAGTGTACAGATATCTCACTGAGAGAGAGGGGACTGAGAGACACCAGTCAGTGTACAGATATCTCCCTGAGAGACAGGGAATGAGAGACACCAGTCAGTGTACAGATATCTCACTGAGAGAGAGGGGACTGAGAGACACCAGTCAGTGTACAGATATCTCCCTGAGAGAGAGGGACTGAGAGACACCAGTCAGTGTACAGATATCTCCCTGAGAGACAGGGAATGAGAGACACCAGTCAGTGTACAGATATCTCACTGAGAGAGAGGGGACTGAGAGACACCAGTCAGCGTACAGATATCTCCCTGAGAGAGAGGGACTGAGTGACACCAGTCAGTGTACAGATATCTCCCTGAGAGAGAGGGACTGAGAGACACCAGTCAGTGTACAGATATCTCACTGAGAGAGAGGGGACTGAGAGACACCAGTCAGTGTACAGATATCTCCCTGTGAGAGAGGGGACTGAGAGACACCAGTCAGTGTACAGATATCTCCCAGAGGGAGAGGTACTGAGTGACACCAGTCAGTGTACAGATATCTCCCTGAGGGAGAGGGACAGAGTGACACCAGTCAGTGTACAGATTTCTCCCTGAGGGAGAGGGGACGGAGTGACACAAGTCAGTGTACAGATATCTCCCTGAGAGAGAGGGACTGAGAGACACCAGTCAGTGTACAGATATCTCCCTGAGAGAGAGGGGACTGAGAGACACCAGTCAGTGTACAGATGTCTCCCTGAGGGAGAGGTACTGAGAGACACCAGTCAGTGTACAGATATCTCCCTGAGAGAGAGGGACTGAGTGACACCAGTCAGTGTACAGATATCTCCCTGAGGGAGAGGGACTGAGAGACACCAGTCAGTGTACAGATATCTCCCTGAGGGAGAGGGACTGAGAGACACCAGTCAGTGTACAGGTATCTCCCTGAGGGAGAGGGACTGAGAGACACCAGTCAGTGTACAGATATCTCCCTGAGGGAGAGGGGACTGAGAGACACCAGTCAGTGTACAGATATCTCCCTGAGAGAGAGGGACTGAGAGACACCAGTCAGTGTACAGATATCTCCCTGAGAGGGAGGTACTTAGTGACACCAGTCAGTGTACAGATATCTCCCTGAGAGAGAGGGACTGAGAGACACCAATCAGTGTACAGATATCTCCCTGAGGGCGAGGGACTGAGAGACACCAGTCAGTGTACAGATATCTCCCTGAGGGAGAGGGGACTGAGTGACACCATTCAGTGTACAGATATCTCCCTGAGGGAGAGGGACTGAGTGACACCAGTCAGTGTACAGATATCTCCCAGAGGGTGAGGGGCTGAGAGACACCAGTCAGTGTACAGATATCTCCCTGAGGGAGAGGGACTGAGAGACACCAGTCAGTGTACAGATATCTCCCTGAGGGAGAGGTACTGAGTGACACCAGTCAGTGTACAGATATCTCCCTGAGCGAGAGGGACTGAGAGGCACCAGTCAGTGTACAGATAACTCCCTGAGGGAGAGGGACTGAGAGACACCAGTCAGTGTACAGATACCTCACTGAGAGAGAGGGGATTGAGAGACACCAGTCAGTGTACAAATATCTCCCTGAGAGAGAGGGGACTGAGAGACACCAGTCAATGTACAGATATCTCCCTGAGAGAGGGGACTGAGAGACACCAGTCAGTGTACAGATATCTCCCTGAGAGAGAGGGACTGAGTGACACCAGTCAGTGTACAGATATCTCCCTGAGGGAGAGGGACTGAGAGACACCAGTCAGTGTACAGATATCTCCCTGAGGGAGAGGGACTGAGAGACACCATTCAGTGTACAGATATCTCCCTGAGAGAGAGGGACTGAGAGACAACAGTCAGTGTACAGATATCTCCCTGAGAGAGAGGGACTGAGTGACACCAGTCAATGTACAGACATCTCCCTGAGAGAGAGGGACTGAGTGACACCAGTCAGTGTACAGATATCTCCCTGAGGGAGAGGGACTGAGAGACACCAGTCAGTGTACAGATATCTCCCTGAGAGAGAGGCACTGAGTGACACCAGTCAGTGTACAGGTATCTCCCTGAGAGAGAGGGACTGATAGATACCAGTCAGTGTACAGATATCTTCCTGAGAGAGAGGTACTGAGTGACACCAGTCAGTGTACAGGTATCTCCCTGAGAGAGAGGGACTGAGAGACACCAGTCATTGTACACATATCTCCCTGAGGGAGTGGGGACTGAGAGACACCAGTCAGAGTACAGATATCTCCCTGAGAGAGAGGGGACTGAGAGATATGGGTGTCCTCGTACAGGAAACACTGCCGATCCCAAATGGAACAACATTTGCTGAGATACGGAGCCCTGGATCCCGGCCAGCATTGTCTCGGGATGCTTTCGGTACTTTCTGAGAGACACCAGTCAGTGTACAGATATCTCCCTGAGGGAGAGGGACTGAGAGACACCAGTCAGTGTACAGATATCTCCCTGAGAGAGAGGGGACTGAGAGACACCAGTCAGTGTACAGATATCTCCCTGAGGGAGAGTGGACTGAGAGACACCAGTCAGTGTACAGATATCTCCCTGAGGGAGAGGGGACTGAGAGACACCAGTCAGTGTACAGATATCTCCCTGAGAGAGAGGGGACTGAGAGACACCAGTCAGTGTACAGATATCTCCCTGAGGGAGAGTGGACTGAGAGACACCAGTCAGTATACAGATATCTCCCTGAGGGAGAGGGGACTGAGAGACACCAGTCAGTGTACAGATATCACCCTGAGAGAGAGGGACTGAGAGACACCAGTCAGTGTACAGATATCTCCCTGAGGGAGAGGGACTGAGAGACACCAGTCAGTGTACAGATATCTCCCTGAGAGAGAGGGACTGAGAGACACCAGTCAGTGTACAGATATCTCCCAGAGAGAGAGGGACTGAGAGACACCAGTCAGTGTACAGATATCTCCCAGAGAGAGAGGGACTGAGAAACACCAGCCAGTGTACAGATATCTCCCTGAGAGAGAGGGGACTGAGAGACACCAGTCAGTGTACAGATATCTCCCTGAGGGAGTGGGGACTGAGAGGCACCAGTCAGTGTACAGATATCTCCCTGAGAGAGAGGGGACTGAGAGACACCAGTCAGTGTACAGATATCTCCCTGAGAGACAGGGAATGAGAGACACCAGTCAGTGTACAGATATCTCACTGAGAGAGAGGGGACTGAGAGACACCAGTCAGTGTACAGATATCTCCCTGAGAGACAGGGAATGAGAGACACCAGTCAGTGTACAGATATCTCACTGAGAGAGAGGGGACTGAGAGACACCAGTCAGTGTACAGATATCTCCCTGAGAGAGAGGGACTGAGAGACACCAGTCAGTGTACAGATATCTCCCTGAGAGACAGGGAATGAGAGACACCAGTCAGTGTACAGATATCTCACTGAGAGAGAGGGGACTGAGAGACACCAGTCAGCGTACAGATATCTCCCTGAGAGAGAGGGACTGAGTGACACCAGTCAGTGTACAGATATCTCCCTGAGAGAGAGGGACTGAGAGACACCAGTCAGTGTACAGATATCTCACTGAGAGAGAGGGGACTGAGAGACACCAGTCAGTGTACAGATATCTCCCTGTGAGAGAGGGGACTGAGAGACACCAGTCAGTGTACAGATATCTCCCAGAGGGAGAGGTACTGAGTGACACCAGTCAGTGTACAGATATCTCCCTGAGGGAGAGGGACAGAGTGACACCAGTCAGTATACAGATATCTCCCTGAGAGAGAGGGGACTGAGAGACACCAGTCAGTGTACAGATATCTCCCTGAGAGAGAGGGACTGAGAGACACCAGTCAGTGTACAGATATCTCCCTGAGAGAGAGGGGACTGAGAGACACCAGTCAGTGTACAGATATCTCCCTGAGAGAGAGGGACTGAGAGACACCAGTCAGTGTACAGATATCTCCCTGAGAGAGAGGGACTGAGAGACACCAGTCAGTGTACAGATATCTCCCTGAGGGAGAGGGAGAGAGTGACACCAGTCAGTGTACAGATTTCTCCCTGAGAGAGAGGGACTGAGAGACACCAGTCAGTGTACAGATATCTCCCTGAGAGAGAGGGACTGAGAGACACCAGTCAGTGTACAGATATCTCCCTGAGAGAGAGGGACTGAGAGACACCAGTCAGTGTACAGATATCTCCCTGAGAGGGAGGGGACGGAGTGACACAAGTCAGTGTACAGATATCTCCCTGAGGGAGAGGTACTGAGTGACACCAGTCAGTGTACAGATATCTCCCTGAGAGAGAGGGGACTGAGAGACACCAGTCAGTGTACAGATGTCTCCCTGAGGGAGAGGTACTGAGAGACACCAGTCAGTGTACAGGTATCTCCCTGAGGGAGAGGGACTGAGAGACACCAGTCAGTGTACAGATATCTCCCTGAGGGAGAGGGGACTGAGAGACACCAGTCAGTGTACAGATATCTCCCTGAGAGAGAGGGACTGAGAGACACCAGTCAGTGTACAGATATCTCCCTGAGAGGGAGGTACTTAGTGACACCAGTCAGTGTACAGATATCTCCCTGAGAGAGAGGGACTGAGAGACACCAATCAGTGTACAGATATCTCCCTGAGGGCGAGGGACTGAGAGACACCAGTCAGTGTACAGATATCTCCCTGAGGGAGAGGGGACTGAGTGACACCATTCAGTGTACAGATATCTCCCTGAGGGAGAGGGACTGAGTGACACCAGTCAGTGTACAGATATCTCCCAGAGGGTGAGGGGCTGAGAGACACCAGTCAGTGTACAGATATCTCCCTGAGGGAGAGGGACTGAGAGACACCAGTCAGTGTACAGATATCTCCCTGAGGGAGAGGTACTGAGTGACACCAGTCAGTGTACAGATATCTCCCTGAGCGAGAGGGACTGAGAGGCACCAGTCAGTGTACAGATAACTCCCTGAGGGAGAGGGACTGAGAGACACCAGTCAGTGTACAGATACCTCACTGAGAGAGAGGGGATTGAGAGACACCAGTCAGTGTACAAATATCTCCCTGAGAGAGAGGGGACTGAGAGACACCAGTCAATGTACAGATATCTCCCTGAGAGAGGGGACTGAGAGACACCAGTCAGTGTACAGATATCTCCCTGAGAGAGAGGGACTGAGTGACACCAGTCAGTGTACAGATATCTCCCTGAGGGAGAGGGACTGAGAGACACCAGTCAGTGTACAGATATCTCCCTGAGGGAGAGGGACTGAGAGACACCATTCAGTGTACAGATATCTCCCTGAGAGAGAGGGACTGAGAGACAACAGTCAGTGTACAGATATCTCCCTGAGAGAGAGGGACTGAGTGACACCAGTCAGTGTACAGACATCTCCCTGAGAGAGAGGGACTGAGTGACACCAGTCAGTGTACAGATATCTCCCTGAGGGAGAGGGTCTGAGAGACACCAGTCAGTGTACAGATATCTCCCTGAGAGAGAGGCACTGAGTGACACCAGTCAGTGTACAGGTATCTCCCTGAGAGAGAGGGACTGATAGATACCAGTCAGTGTACAGATATCTTCCTGAGAGAGAGGTACTGAGTGACACCAGTCAGTGTACAGGTATCTCCCTGAGAGAGAGGGACTGAGAGACACCAGTCATTGTACACATATCTCCCTGAGAGGGAGGGACTGAGAGACACCAGTCAGTGTACAGATATCTCCCTGAGGGAGAGGTACTGAGTGACACCAGTCAGTGTACAGATATCTCCCTGAGGGAGAGGGACAGAGAGACACCAGTCAGAGTACAGATATCTCCCTGAGAGGGAGCGACTGAGAGACTCCAGTCAGTGTACAGATATCTCCCTGAGAGAGAGGTACTGAGTGACACCAGTCAGTGTACAGATATCTCCCAGGGGGAGAGGGACTGAGTGACACCAGTCAGTGTACAGATATCTCCCTGAGAGAGAGGGACTGAGAGACACCAGTCAGTGTACAGATATCTCCCTGAGGGAGAGGTACTGAGAGACACCAGTCAGTGTACAGATATCTCCCTGAGGGAGAGGGACTGAGAGATACCAGTCAGTGTACAGATATCTCCCTGAGGGAGAGGGGACTGAGAGACACCAGTCAGTGTACAGATATCTCCCTGAGAGAGAGGGACTGAGAGACACCAGTCAGTGTACAGATATCTCCCTGAGGGAGAGGGGACTGAGTGACACCAGTCAGTGTACAGATATCTCCCTGAGAGAGAGGGACTGAGAGACACCAGTCAGTGTACAGATATCTCCCTGAGAGGGAGGGACTGAGTGACACCAGTCAGTGTACAGATATCTCCCTGAGGGAGAGGTACTGAGAGACACTAGTCAGTGTAAAGATATCTCCCTGAGAGAGAGGGGACTGAGAGACACCAGTCAGTGTACAGATATCTCCCTGATGGAGAGGTACTGAGTGACACCAGTCAGTGTACAGATATCTCCCTGAGAGAGAGGGGACTGAGAGACACCAGTCAGTGTGCAGATATCTCCCTGAGGGTGAGGGACTGAGAGACACCAGTCAGTGTACAGATATCTCCCTGAGGGAGAGGTACTGAGAGACACCAGTCAGTGCACAGAAATCTCCCAGAGGGAGAGGGAAAGATAGACACCAGTCAGTGTACAGATATCTCCCTGAGAGAGAGGGACTGAGAGACATCAGTCAGTGTACAGATATCTCCTCGAGGGAGTGGGACAGAGAGACACCAGTCAGTGTACAGATATCTCCCTGAGGGAGAGGTACTGACTGACACCAGTCAGTGTGCAGATATCTCCCAGAGGGAGAAGTACTGAGAGACACCAGTCAGTGTGCAGATACCTCCCTGAGGGAGAGGTACTGAGAGACACCAGTCAGTGTACAGATATCTCCCTGAGGGAGAGGTACTGAGACACACCAGTCAGTGCACAGATATCTCCCTGAGGGAGTGGGGCTGAGAGACACCACTCAGTGTGCAGATATTTCCCTGAGGGAGACGGATAAAGAGATACCAGTCAGTGCACAAATATCTCCCTGGGAGAGAGGGACTGAGAGACACCAGTCAAGGTACAGATATCTCCCTGAGGGAGAGGGACTGAGAGACACCAGTCAGTGTACAGATATCTCCCTGAGAGCGAGAGGGACTCAGAGACACCAGTCAGTGTACAGATATCTCCCTGAGAGAGAGAGGGACTCAGAGACACCAGTCAGTGTACAAATATCTCCCTGAGAGAGAGGTACTGAGTGAAACCAGTCAGTGTACAGATATCTCCCCCAGCGCCCTGTGTTACTGACTGTATCTCTACTGATGTTAATCCAGCTCGCTCACACTGTCACTCAGTAACCCTCTCCCCCAGCGCCCTGTGTTACTGACTGTATCTCTACTGATGTTAATCCAGCTCCCTCACACTGTCACTCAGTAACCCTCTCCCCCAGCGCCCTGTGTTACTGACTGTATCTCTACTGATGTTAATCCAGCTCCCTCACACTGTCACTCAGTAACCCTCTCCCCCAGCACCCTGTGTTACTGACTGTATCTCTACTGATGTTAATCCAGCTCCCTCACACTGTCACTCAGCAACCCTCTCCCCAGCGCCCTGTGTCACTGACTGTATCTCTACTGATGTTAATCCGGCTCCCTCACACTGTCACTCAGTAACCCCTCAACCCCAGCGCCCTGTGATACTGACTGTATCTCTACTGATGTTAACCCAGCTCCCCCACACTGTCACTCAGTAACCCCTCTCCCCCAGCGCCCTGTGATACTGACTGTATCTCTACTGATGTTAACCCAGCTCCCCCACACTGTCACTCAGTAACCCCTCTCCCCCAGCGTCCTGTGTTGCTGACTGTATCTCTACTGATGTTACTCCAGCTCCCTCACACTGTCACTCAGTAACCCTCTCCCCCAGTGACCTGTGTTACTGACTGTATCTCTACTGATGTTACTCCAGCTCCCTCACACTGTCACTCAGTAACCCTCTCCCCCAGCGCCCTGTGTTACTGACTGTATCTCTACTGATGTTAATCCAGCTCCCTCACACTGTCACTCAGTAACCCCTCTCCCCCAGCGCCCTGTGTTACTGACTGTATCTCTACTGATGTTAATCCAGCTCCCTCACACTGTCACTCAGTAAACCCTCTCCCCCAGCGCCCTGTGTTACTGACTGTATCTCTACTGATGTTAATCCAGCTCCCTCACACTGTCACTCAGTAACCCCTCTCCCCCAGCGCCCTGTGTTACTGACTGTATCTCTACTGATGTTAATCCAGCTCCCTCACACTGTCACTCAGTAACCCCTCTCCCCCAGCGCCCTGTGTTACTGACTGTATCTCTACTGATGTTAACCCAGCTCCCTCACACTGTCACTCAGTAACCCTCTCCCCCAGCGTCCTGTGATACTGACTGTATCTCTACTGATGTTAACCCAGCTCCCTCACACTGTCACTCAGTAACCCTCTCCCCCAGCGTCCTGTGTTACTGACTGTATCTTTACTGATGTTAATCCAGCTCCCTCACACTGTCACTCAGTAACCCTCTCCCCCAGCGCCCTGTGTCACTGACTGTATCTCTACTGATGTTAATCCAGCTACCTCACACTGTCACTCAGTAACCCTCTCCCCCAGCGCCCTGTGTCACTGACTGTATCTCTACTGATGTTAGGCCTGCTCCCTCACACTGTCACTCAGTAACCCCACTCCCTCAGCGCCCTGTCTTACTGACTATGCCTCTACGTTAACCCAGCTCCCTCACACTGTCACTCAGTAACCTCTCTCCCCCAGCGCCCTGCATTAATTTATGTATTTCTACTGATGTTGATCCCCTCTCATTCTTCTAAACTCCAATGAGTGTAGGCTCCACAGGTTAATTGAGTGTTAATCGAAACAAGGGTTACGTAATGATTTATAAAAATTGCAGGAAGCTACTTTAGAAGAAACCACTCTTTGTTTATAGAGAAAGACACAGAAAATACTCTGATAATGTTCAATTCGATTTGGTTGAATGTTTGAAATTGAAGATTAAAAATTGTGAGTACAATGAAGTTTGCTTCCCGCTATTAATTGCAAAGTACTTAAAATAATTCAACACTCCTCGTGATAAGAGCAGGGATTAATATTGTGGGGAATGTTTGAGAGAAAAGCATCAGAAGCGAAATTGGTAAATTATAAATCATTACGTCAACATATGAGTGGACATTTCCAAGTCAGTCTGACTTGTCTTTCTTACTGGACAGCAAAACCAATGTTTATTTCTGTTAAGTCATAGCTTTTCCTGCTTTTTGTTTATAATTCAGTGACACAAATTGTGTGTATATTTGTAAATTGTAAAATAACAACAAGAAATCACATTTCTGTGACATTTTTTATGCCTTAAACAATTGAAGTTGTGGTTTGGAATCTAGCTGGTAAATGTAGTTTCTTCACCTGAAAGATTTGAGTGTTTAAAGTTAATGGAGGATATGGGATCAAATGCTGTTTGCGACATTCCTGCATTGTTGAACTGTATGATATCATTGCAGTGCCATTGTTGAATGGAGGTGCCGGTTTTGCCCAGGCCAGCACTCTGATCTGTTGCATCCTGTGTAGATCAGAAACAGGTTAAGATGTTCATAGTAAACAGCCCAAGACAATGGAATGGGTAATCAATGTCTGGCCAACGCCAGAGTCTTGAAACACACGAGATGGTGGAATATACAAAACCAGACCAGATGAGGCAGCAGGTGTTACCACACATTCTAGTTCTGCATCTCCTGTGACTTTGGAGCAGGTTCTGTTTAACTTTAAAATGTCTCTCTCAAATAATAGGCCTGAGAGAAATTGAGAACAGGCATTCTGAGAGTTTCAAAGAGAGAAGGTGTAGAGATTTCAAGAAATATAAAATTATAAATTAATAACGGAAAGGTAGAGAGAGATACAGAACTATAGAGAGAGATCAATATACAGAGAGGCACATAGAGAGAGCGGTACACCAGTCAGTGTACAGATATCTCCCTGAGGGAGAGGTACTGAGTGACACCAGTCAGTGTGCAGATATCTCCCAGAGGGAGAGGTACTGAGAGACACCAGTCAGTGTACAGATATCTCCCTGAGAGAGAGGGACTGAGAGACACCAGTCAGTGTACAGATATCTCCCTGAGGGAGAGGTACTGAGTGACACCAGTCAGTGTGCAGATATCTCCCAGAGGGAGAGGTACTGAGAGACACCAGTCAGTGTACAGATATCTCCCTGAGAGAGAGGGACTGAGAGACACCAGTCAGTGTACAGATATCTCCCCGAGGGAGTGGGACAGAGAGACACGAGTCAGTGTACAGATATCTCGCTGAGCGAGAGGGACTGAGAGACACGAGTCAGTGCACAAATATCTCCCTGGGAGAGAGGGACTGAGAGACACCAGTCAAGGTACAGATATCTCGCTGAGCGAGAGGGACTGAGAGACACGAGTCAGTGTACAGATATCTCCCTGGGTGACTGAGAGTCACCAATAAAGTGCAAAAAAGTCACATACACACACCAACATTACATGTGGACCAGGCCCGAATGAAATCAATAGGGTTTAATCCAGCAACAGCTGATAATAATAGACCTGAACCACATCTCACACAAACACCAGCTTTTGCAAACTCTCTCTATCTCTCTCTGTCTATCTCTCTCTGTCCAATTCCAATTCCAATTCAATTCAAATGCTTTATTGGCATGAAAGTTTACAGAGAACCATATTGCCAAAGCTTACATAGCAAAAAGGTACAGTTTTCCAACATTCTGTAGGTGTCAATCGATTTGACATTTGTTGGGTACAAACAATATTACTTTGAAACAATATTAATTTTAAACAGTCTTTGTACTTCATTTGGTACGTTCAATATTAATTTTAAACAGTCTTAATTTTAAACAGTCCTCAGGTTGTGACATGTTGTTACATATTTGGCCCCAAGGTATGGTCTGTCTCCTTCTCCTAGGACTAATCTCAATTTTGACAGGTCATCCAATTCCTTGAAATCTGGGGTTGTTTGTCTCTCTATGTCTGTCCCTGTCTGTCACTCTCTCGCTCTCAGACCCATTTTGAAGGGGTGCAGCCTAGGAGTGTCAATTTTTGATGATGTCAATTCCTGCCGGCTGTGTCCATTTTGATGAGCTCACCACCCACCCCTCCCCCCACAGCAGCCATTTTGATGATGTTTTCAATTCCTGGCTGTCATTGGTGTCTGAGTGAGTTTGCAGCTGCTCTCTCTCTCTATCTCTTCCCCCTCAATAACATCATGGCTGATCTGATCTTGGCCTCAACTTCACTGACCTGCCTGTTCCCCATGACCCTTGACTCCCCTATCTGTCTATCTCCGCCTTGAATATATTCACTGACTCCGCCTCCACAGCGCTCTGGGGTCGAGAATTCCACAGATTCCCCATCCTCTGGGAGAAGAAATTCCTCCTCATCTCCGCCTTAAATGGGCGACCCCTTATCCTGAAACTGTGCCCCCTCGTTCTAGATTGCCCCACGAGGGGAAACATCCTCTCAGCATCTACCCTGTCAATCCCCCTCAGAATCTGCATACATTAAGGGCTATTCAACTATGGGAGGCACATCAGGCAAGCACATTCACTCAGATGCCTTCCTTTTTCTTGCAGGCCAAGCTCTCTCAGAACAGCCGGGAGCAGCAACGCACGGGAGGAGGACGACCAGCTGATCTACACATCCTCACCAATTTGGAGGCGAGAGTGCACAGGATCGTTGTCAGCCATACGTGCCATGACCGCTGGAGTGGTCGACCCCCTTGGGGACAGCAGTGGTATGGTCATCAGCTTTCTCTCCTCTCTCACACCACTCGCCCCTCAAAACACCAGCCTTTTACACTTTCAATCCAACTTACTAACTGTCTCCAGTCCTTGCTCCCTTACTGCCCCCCTGTCCTCACGCTAAAGCCACTCTTGTAACTACCTGCTTTCAGATAGTGAACCACCAGCTGACCAGCCTGTCCCTCAACCTGCCAGTGGCAGCGACACCCCAGGCGAGGAGGAAGAGGAAGCCGGAGCCTCACCGCCTGCGTCTCCCGAGGAAGCCCATTCTAACACCAGCCCCTCACCCTCTTCAATTAAAACCCTGTCGTCACTTTAAGGATTTTGTTCTTTTACAATCCATCATTACACCATTTCTGGAGTTTTATGATTCCTTTTGACAACAACCTGCATGGGAGACTGTAGATGGAGCTTTACTCTCTATCTAACCCGTGCTGTACCTGCCCTGGAAGTGTTTGATGGGACAGTGTAGAGGGAGCTTTACTCTGTATCTAGCCTGTGCTGTACCTGCCCTGGGAGTGTTTGATGGGACAGTGTAGAGGGAGCTTTACTCTGTATCTAACCCGTGCTGTACCTGCCCTGGGAGTGTTTGATGGGACAGTGTAGAGGGAGCTTTACTCTGTATCTAACCCGTGCTGTACCTGCCCTGGGAGTGTTTGATGGGACAGTGTAGAGGGAGCTTTACTCTGTACCTAACCCGTGCTGTACCTGCCCTGGGAATGTTTGATGGGACAGTGTAGAGGGAGCTTTACTCTGTATCTAACCCGTGCTGTACCTGCCCTGGGAGTGTTTGCTGGGACAGTGTAGAGGGAGCTTCCCTCTGTATCTAACCCGTGCTGTACCTGCCCCGGGAGTGTTTGATGGGACAGTGTAGAGGGAGCTTTACTCTGTGTCTAACCGGTGCTGTACCTGCTCTGGGAGTGCTTGATGGTACAGTGTAGAGGGAGCTTTACTCTGTACCTAACCCGTGCTGTACCTGCCCTGGGAGTGTTTGATGGGGCAGTGTAGAGGAAGCTTTACTCTGTACCTAACCCGTGCTGTACCTGCCCTGGGAGTGTTTGATGAGGCAGTGTAGAGGGAGATTTACTCTGTATCTAACACGTGCTGCACCTGCCCTGGGAGTGTTTGATGAGACAGTGTAGAGGGAGCTTTACTCTGTATCTAACCCGTGCTGTACCTGCTCTGGGAGTGTTTGATGGGACAGTGTAGAGGGAGCTTTACGCTGTATCTAACCCGTGCTGTACCTGCTCTGGGAGTGTTTGATGAGACACTGTAGAGGGAGCTTTACCCTGTATCTAACCCATGCTGTACCTGTCCTGGGAGTGTTTGATGGGACAGTGTAGAGGGAGCTTTACTCAATACCTAACCCGTGCTGTACCTGTCCTGGGAGTGTTGATGGGGCAGTGTAGAGGGAGCTTTACTCTGTACCTAACCCGTGCTGTACCTGCCCTGGGAGTGTTTGATGGGGCAGTGTAGAGGGAGCTTTACTCTGTATCTAACCCGTGCTGTACCTGCCCTGGGAGTGTTGATGGGGCAGTGTAGAGGGAGCTTTACTCTGTACCTAACCCGTGCTGCACCTGCCCTGGGAGTGTTGGATGGGGCAGTGTAGAGGGAGCTTTACTCTGTACCTAACCTGTGCTGTACCTGCCCTGGGAGTGTTGATGGGGCAGTGTAGAGGGAGCTTTACTCTGTATCTAACCCGTGCTGTACCTGCTGTGGGAGTGTTTGATGGGACAGTGTTGAGGGAGCTTTACTCTGTATCTAACCCGTGCTGTACCTGCCCTGGGAGTGTTTGATGGGACAGTGTAGAGGGAGCTTTACTCTGTACCTAACCCGTGCTGTACCTGCCCTGGGAGTGTTTGATGAGGCAGTGTAGAGGGAGCTTTACTCTGTATCTAACACGTGCTGTACCTGCCCTGGGAGTGTTTGATGGGACAGTGTAGAGGGAGCTTTACTCTGTATCTAACCCGTGCTGTACCTGCTGTGGGAGTGTTTGATGGGACAGTGTAGAGGGAGCTTTACTCTGTATCTAACCTGTGCTGTACCTGCCCTGAGAGTGTTTGATGGGACAGTGTAGAGGGAGCTTTACTCTGTACCTAACCCGTGCTGAACCTGCCCTGAGAGTGTTTGATGGGACAGTGTAGAGGGAGATTTACTCTGTATCTAACCCGTGCTGTACCTGCTCTGGGAGTGTTTGATGGGACAGTGTAGAGGAAGTTTTACTCTGTATCTAACCCGTGCTGTACCTTCCCTGGGAGTGTTTGATGGGATAGTGTAGAGGGAGCTTCACTCTGCATCTAACACGTGCTGTACCTGCCCTGGGAGTGTTTGATGGGACAGTGTAGAGGGAGCTTTACTCTGTATCTAACCGGTGCTGTACCTGCCCTGGGAGTGTTTGTTGGGACAGTGTAGAGGGAGCTTTACTCTGTATCTAACCCTGTGCTGTACCTTCCCTGAGAGTGTTTGATGGGGCAGTTTAGAGGGAACTTTACTCTGTATCTAACCCGTGCTGTACCTGCCCTGGGAGTGTTTGATGGGACAGTGTAGAGGGAGCTTTACTCTGTATCTAGCCCGTGCTGTACCTGCCCCGGGAGTGTTTGATGGGACAATGTAGATGGAGCTTTACTCTGTATCAAACCCGTGCTGTACCTGCCCTGGGAGTGTTTGATGGGACAGTGTAGAAGGAGCTTTACTCTGTATCTAACCCGTGCTGTACCTGCCCTGGGAGTGTTTGATGGGACAGTGTAGAGTGAGACTTACTCTGTATGTAACCCGTGCTGTACCTGCCCTGGGAGTGTTTGATGGGACAGTGCAGAGGGAGCTTTACTCTGTATTTAACCCGTGCTGTACCTGCCCTGGGAGTGTTTGATGGGACAGTGTAGAGGGAGATTTACTCTGTATCTAACCCGTGCTGTACCTGCCCTGGGAGTGTTTGATGGGGACAGTGTAGAGGGAGCTTTACTCTGTACCTAACCCGTGCTGTACCTGCCCTGGGAGTGTTTGATGGGACAGTGTAGAGGGAGCTTTACTCTGTATCTAACCCGTGCTGTACCTGCCCTGGGAGTGTTTGATGGGACAGTGTAGAGGGAGATTTACTCTGTATGTAACACGTGCTGTACCTGCCCTGGGAGTGTTTGATGGGACAGTGTAGAGGGAGCTTTACTGTGTATCTAACCCGTGCTGTACCTGCCCTGGGAGTGTTTGATGGGACAGTGTAGAGGGAGATTTACTCTGTATCTAACCCGTGCTGTACCTGCCCTGGGAGTGTTTGATGGGGACAGTGTAGAGGGAGCTTTACTCTGTATCTAACCCGTGCTGTACCTGCCCTGGGAGTGTTTGATGGGACAGTGTAGAGGGAGATTTACTCTGTATGTAACCCGTGCTGTACCTGCCCTGGGAGTGTTTGATGGGACAGTGTAGAGGGAGCTTTACTCTGTATCTAACCCGTGCTGTACCTGCCCTGGGAGTGTTTGATGGGACAGTGTAGAGGGAGATTTACTCTGTATCTAACCCGTGCTGTACCTGCCCTGGGAGTGTTTGATGGGGACAGTGTAGAGGGAGCTTTACTCTGTACCTAACCCGTGCTGTACCTGCCCTGGGAGTGTTTGATGGGACAGTGTAGAGGGAGCTTTACTCTGTACCAAACCCGTGCTGTACCTGCCCTGGGAGTGTTTGAGTGTTTGATGGGATAGTGTAGAGGGAGCTTTACTCTGTATCTAACCCGTGCTGTACCAGCCCTGGAAATGTTTGATGGGACAGTGTAGAGGGATCTTTACTCTGTATCTAACCCGTGCTG
Organism: Somniosus microcephalus; assembly: GCF_052327205.1. NCBI lineage: Eukaryota > Metazoa > Chordata > Chondrichthyes > Squaliformes > Somniosidae > Somniosus > Somniosus microcephalus. Next base: position 426,524 of record NW_028225355.1, read on the forward strand.
TACCTGCCCTGGGAGTGTTTGCTGGGACAGTGTAGAGGGAGCTTCCCTCTGTATCTAACCCGTGCTGTACCTGCCCCGGGAGTGTTTGATGGGACAGTGTAGAGGGAGCTTTACTCTGTGTCTAACCGGTGCTGTACCTGCTCTGGGAGTGCTTGATGGTAAAGTGTAGAGGGAGCTTTATGCTGTACCTAACCCGTGCTGTACCTGCCCTGGGAGTGTTTGATGGGGCAGTGTAGAGGAAGCTTTACTCTGTACCTAACCCGTGCTGTACCTGCCCTGGGAGTGTTTGATGAGGCAGTGTAGAGGGAGATTTACTCTGTATCTAACACGTGCTGCACCTGCCCTGGGAGAGTTTGATGAGACAGTGTAGAGGGAGCTTTACTCTGTATCTAACCCGTGCTGTACCTGCTCTGGGAGTGTTTGATGAGACACTGTAGAGGGAGCTTTACCCTGTATCTAACCCATGCTGTACCTGTCCTGGGAGTGTTTGATGGGACAGTGTAGAGGGAGCTTTACTCAATACCTAACCCGTGCTGTACCTGTCCTGGGAGTGTTGATGGGGCAGTGTAGAGGAAGATTTACTCTGTACCTAACCCGTGCTGTACCTGCCCTGGGAGTGTTTGATGGGGCAGTGTAGCGGGAGCTTTACTCTGTATCTAACCCGTGCTGTACCTGCCCTGGGAGTGTTGATGGGGCAGTGTAGAGGGAGCTTTACTCTGTACCTAACCCGTGCTGTACCTGCCCTGGGAGTGTTGGATGGGGCCGTGTAGAGGGAGCTTTACTCTGTACCTAACCTGTGCTGTACCTGCCCTGGGAGTGTTGATGGGGCAGTGTAGAGGGAGCTTTACTCTGTACCTAACCCGTGCTGTACCTGCCCTGGGAGTGTTTGATGGGGCAGTGTAGAGGGAGCTTTACTCTGTAGCTAACCCGTGCTGTACCTGCCCTGGGAGTGTTTGATGGGACAGAGTAGAGGGAGCTTTACTCTGTACCTAACCGTGCTGTACCTGCCCTGGGAGTGTTTGATGGGACAGTGTAGAGGGAGATTTACTCCGTATCTAACCCGTGCTGTACCTGCCCTGGGAGTGTTTGATGGGGACAGTGCAGAGGGAGCTTTACTCTGTACCTAACCGGTGCTGTACCTGCCCTGGGAGTGTTTGATGGGACAGTGTAGAGGGAGATTTACTCTGTATGTAACCCGTGCTGTACCTGCCCTGGGAGTGTTTGATGGGACAGTGTAGAGGGAGATTTACTCTGTATCTAACCCGTGCTGTACCTGCCCTGGGAGTGTTTGATGTGACAGTGTAGAGGGAGATTTACTCTGTATCTAACCCGTGCTGTACCTGCCCTGGGAGTGTTTGATGGGGACAGTGTAGAGGGAGCTTTACTCTGTATCTAACCTGTGCTGTACCTGCCCTGGGAGTGTTTGATGGGACAGTGTAGAGGGAGATTTACTCTGTATCTAACCCATGCTGTCCCTGCCCTGAGAGTGTTTGATGGGGACAGTGTAGAGGGAGCTTTACTCTGTATCTAACCTGTGCTGTACCTGCCCTGGGAGTGTTTGATGGGACAGTGTAGAGGGAGCTTTACTCTGTATCTAACCCGTGCTGTACCTGCCCTGGGAGTGTTTGATGGGACAGTGTAGAGGGAGATTTACTCTGTATGTAACCCGTGCTGTACCTGCCCTGGGAGTGTTTGATGGGACAGTGTAGAGGGAGCTTTACTCTGTATCTAACCCGTGCTGTACCTGCCCTGGGAGTGTTTGATGGGACAGTGTAGAGGGAGATTTACTCTGTATCTAACCCGTGCTGTACCTGCCCTGGGAGTGTTTGATGGGGACAGTGTAGAGGGATCTTTACTCTGTACCTAACCCGTGCTGTACCTGACCTGGGAGTGTTTGATGGGACAGTGTAGAGGGAGCTTTACTCTGTATCTAACCCGTGCTGTACCTGCCCTGGGAGTGTTTGATGGGACAGTGTAGAGGGAGATTTACTCTGTATCTAACCCGTGCTGTACCTGCCCTGGGAGTGTTTGATGGGGACAATGTAGAGGGAGCTTTACTCTGTACCTAACCCGTGCTGTACCTGCCCTGGGAGTGTTTGATGGGACAGTGTAGAGGGAGATTTACTCTGTATCTAACCCATGCTGTCCCTGCCCTGAGAGTGTTTGATGGGGACAGTGTAGAGGGAGCTTTACTCTGTATCTAACCTGTGCTGTACCTGCCCTGGGAGTGTTTGATGGGACAGTGTAGAGGGAGCTTTACTCTGTATCTAACCCGTGCTGTACCTGCCCTGGGAGTGTTTGATGGGACAGTGTAGAGGGAGATTTACTCTGTATGTAACCCGTGCTGTACCTGCCCTGGGAGTGTTTGATGGGACAGTGTAGAGGGAGCTTTACTCTGTATCTAACCCGTGCTGTACCTGCCCTGGGAGTGTTTGATGGGGACAGTGTAGAGGGAGCTTTACTCTGTACCTAACCCATGCTGTACCTGCCCTGGGAGTGTTTGATGGGACAGTGTAGAGGGAGCTTTACTCTGTACCAAACCCGTGCTGTACCTGCCCTGGGAGTGTTTGAGTGTTTGATGGGATAGTGTAGAGGGAGCTTTACTCTGTATCTAACCCGTGCTGTACCAGCCCTGGAAATGTTTGATGGGACAGTGTAGAGGGAGCTTTACTCTGTATCTAACCCGTGCTGTACCTGCCCTGGGAGTGTTTGCTGGGACAGTGTAGAGGGAGCTTCCCTCTGTATCTAACCCGTGCTGTACCTGCCCTGGGAGTGTTGGATGGGGCAGTGTAGAGGGAGCTTTACTCTGTACCTAACCTGTGCTGTACCTGCCCTGGGAGTGTTGATGGGGCAGTGTAGAGGGAGCTTTACTCTGTACCTAACCCGTGCTGTACCTGCCCTGGGAATGTTTGATGGGGCAGTGTAGAGGGAGCTTTACTCTGTAGCTAACCCGTGCTGTACCTGCCCTGGGAGTGTTTGATGGGACAGAGTAGAGGGAGCTTTACTCTGCACCTAACCTGTGCTGTACCTGCCCTGGGAGTGTTTGATTGTTTGATGGGACAGTGTAGAGGGAGCTTTACTCTGTATCTAACCCGTGCTGTACCAGCCCTGGAAATGTTTGATGGGACAGTGTAGAGGGAGCCTCACTCTGTATCTAACCCGTGCTGTACCTGCCCTGGGAGTGTTTGATGGGACAGTGTAGAGGGAGCTTTACTCTGTATCTAACCCGTGCTGTACCTGCTCTGGGAGTGTTTGATGGGACAGTGTAGAGGGAGCTTTACTCTGTATCTATCCCATGCTGTACCTGCCCTGGCAGTGTTTGTTGGGACAGTGTAGAGGGAGCTTTACTCTGTATCTAACCCTGTGCTGTACCTTCCCTGGGAGTGTTTGATGGGACAGTGTAGAGGGAGCTTTACTCTGTATCTAACCAGTGCTGTACCTGCCCTGGGAATGTTTGATGGGACAGTGTAGATGGAGCTTTACTCTGTATCTAACCCGTGCTGTACCTTCCCTGGGAGTGTTTGATGGGACAGTGCAGAGGGAGCTTTACTCTGTATCTAAACCGTGCTGTACATGCCCTGAGAGTGTTTGATGGGGCAGTTTAGAGGGAACTTTACTCTGTATCTAACCCGTGCTGTACCTGCCCTGGGAGTGTTTGATGGGACAGTGTAGAGGGAGCTTTACTCTGTATCTAGCCCGTGCTGTACCTGCCCCGGGAGTGTTTGATGGGACAATGTAGATGGAGCTTTACTCTGTATCTAACCCGTGCTGTACCTGCCCTGGGAGTGTTTGATGGGACAGTGTAGAGGGAGATTTACTCTGTATCTAACCCGTGCTGTACCTGCCCTGGGAGTGTTTGATGGGGACAGTGTAGAGGGATCTTTACTCTGTACCTAACCCGTGCTGTACCTGACCTGGGAGTGTTTGATGGGACAGTGTAGAGGGAGCTTTACTCTGTATCTAACCCGTGCTGTACCTGCCCTGGGAGTGTTTGATGGGACAGTGTAGAGGGAGATTTACTCTGTATCTAACCCGTGCTGTACCTGCCCTGGGAGTGTTTGATGGGGACAGTGTAGAGGGAGCTTTACTCTGTACCTAACCCGTGCTGTACCTGCCCTGGGAGTGTTTGATGGGACAGTGTAGAGGGAGATTTACTCTGTATCTAACCCATGCTGTCCCTGCCCTGAGAGTGTTTGATGGGGACAGTGTAGAGGGAGCTTTACTCTGTATCTAACCTGTGCTGTACCTGCCCTGGGAGTGTTTGATGGGACAGTGTAGAGGGAGCTTTACTCTGTATCTAACCCGTGCTGTACCTGCCCTGGGAGTGTTTGATGGGACAGTGTAGAGGGAGATTTACTCTGTATGTAACCCGTGCTGTACCTGCCCTGGGAGTGTTTGATGGGACAGTGTAGAGGGAGCTTTACTCTGTATCTAACCTGTGCTGTACCTGCCCTGGGAGTGTTTGATGGGGACAGTGTAGAGGGAGCTTTACTCTGTACCTAACCCGTGCTGTACCTGCCCTGGGAGTGTTTGATGGGACAGTGTAGAGGGAGCTTTACTCTGTACCAAACCCGTGCTGTACCTGCCCTGGGAGTGTTTGAGTGTTTGATGGGATAGTGTAGAGGGAGCTTTACTCTGTATCTAACCCGTGCTGTACCAGCCCTGGAAATGTTTGATGGGACAGTGTAGAGGGAGCTTTACTCTGTATCTAACCCGTGCTGTACCTGCCCTGGGAGTGTTTGCTGGGACAGTGTAGAGGGAGCTTCCCTCTGTATCTAACCCGTGCTGTACCTGCCCCGGGAGTGTTTGATGGGACAGTGTAGAGGGAGCTTTACTCTGTGCCTAACCGGTGCTGTACCTGCTCTGGGAGTGCTTGATGGTACAGTGTAGAGGGAGCTTTACTCTGTACCTAACCCGTGCTGTACCTGCCCTGGGAGTGTTTGATGGGGCAGTGTAGAGGAAGCTTTACTCTGTACCTAACCCGTGCTGTACCTGCCCTGGGAGTGTTTGATGAGGCAGTGTAGAGGGAGATTTACTCTGTATCTAACACGTGCTGCACCTGCCCTGGCAGTGTTTGATGAGACAGTGTAGAGGGAGCTTTACTCTGTATCTAACCCGTGCTGTACCTGCTCTGGGAGTGTTTGATGGGACAGTGTAGAGGGAGCTTTACGCTGTATCTAACCCGTGCTGTACCTGCTCTGGGAGTGTTTGATGAGACACTGTAGAGGGAGCTTTACCCTGTATCTAACCCATGCTGTACCTGTCCTGGGATTGTTTGATGGGACAGTGTAGAGGGAGCTTTACTCAATACCTAACCCGTGCTGTACCTGTCCTGGGAGTGTTGATGGGGCAGTGTAGAGGGAGCTTTACTCTGTACCTAACCCGTGCTGTACCTGCCCTGGGAGTGTTTGATGGGGCAGTGTAGCGGGAGCTTTACTCTGTATCTAACCCGTGCTGTACCTGCCCTGGGAGTGTTGATGGGGCAGTGTAGAGGGAGCTTTACTCTGTACCTACCCCGTGCTGTACCTGCCCTGGGAGTGTTGGATGGGGCAGTGTAGAGGGAGCTTTACTCTGTACCTAACCTGTGCTGTACCTGCCCTGGGAGTGTTGATGGGGCAGTGTAGAGGGAGCTTTACTCTGTACCTAACCCTTGCTGTACCTGCCCTGGGAATGTTTGATGGGGCAGTGTAGAGGGAGCTTTACTCTGTAGCTAACCCGTGCTGTACCTGCCCTGGGAGTGTTTGATGGGACAGAGTAGAGGGAGCTTTACTCTGCACCTAACCCGTGCTGTACCTGCCCTGGGAGTGTTTGATTGTTTGATGGGACAGTGTAGAGGGAGCTTTACTCTGTATCTAACCCGTGCTGTACCAGCCCTGGAAATGTTTGATGGGACAGTGTAGAGGGAGCCTCACTCTGTATCTAACCCGTGCTGTACCTGCCCTGGGAGTGTTTGATGGGACAGTGTAGAGGGAGCTTTACTCTGTATCTAACCCGTGCTGTACCTGCTCTGGGAGTGTTTGATGGGACAGTGTAGAGGGAGCTTTACTCTGTATCTAACCCGTGCTGTACCTGCCCTGGGAGTGTTTGTTGGGACAGTGTAGAGGGAGCTTTACTCTGTACCTAACCTGTGCTGTACCTGCCCTGGGAGTGTTGATGGGGCAGTGTAGAGGGAGCTTTACTCTGTACCTAACCCGTGCTGTACCTGCCCTGGGAGTGTTTGATGGGACAGTGTAGAGGGAGCTTTACTCTGTACCAAACCCGTGCTGTACCTGCCCTGGGAGTGTTTGAGTGTTTGATGGGATAGTGTAGAGGGAGCTTTACTCTGTATCTAACCCGTGCTGTACCAGCCCTGGAAATGTTTGATGGGACAGTGTAGAGGGAGCTTTACTCTGTATCTAACCCGTGCTGTACCTGCCCTGGGAGTGTTTGCTGGGACAGTGTAGAGGGAGCTTCCCTCTGTATCTAACCCGTGCTGTACCTGCCCCGGGAGTGTTTGATGGGACAGTGTAGAGGGAGCTTTACTCTGTGTCTAACCGGTGCTGTACCTGCTCTGGGAGTGCTTGATGGTACAGTGTAGAGGGAGCTTTACTCTGTACCTAACCCGTGCTGTACCTGCCCTGGGAGTGTTTGATGGGGCAGTGTAGAGGAAGCTTTACTCTGTACCTAACCCGTGCTGTACCTGCCCTGGGAGTGTTTGATGAGGCAGTGTAGAGGGAGATTTACTCTGTATCTAACACGTACTGCACCTGCCCTGGCAGTGTTTGATGAGACAGTGTAGAGGGAGCTTTACTCTGTATCTAACCCGTGCTGTACCTGCTCTGGGAGTGTTTGATGGGACAGTGTAGAGGGAGCTTTACGCTGTATCTAACCCGTGCTGTACCTGCTCTGGGAGTGTTTGATGAGACACTGTAGAGGGAGCTTTACCCTGTATCTAACCCATGCTGTACCTGTCCTGGGAGTGTTTGATGGGACAGTGTAGAGGGAGCTTTACTCAATACCTAACCCGTGCTGTACCTGTCCTGGGAGTGTTGATGGGGCAGTGTAGAGGGAGCTTTACTCTGTACCTAACCCGTGCTGTACCTGCCCTGGGAGTGTTTGATGGGGCAGTGTAGCGGGAGCTTTACTCTGTATCTAACCCGTGCTGTACCTGCCCTGGGAGTGTTGATGGGGCAGTGTAGAGGGAGCTTTAATCTGTACCTACCCCGTGCTGTACCTGCCCTGGGAGTGTTGGATGGGGCAGTGTAGAGGGAGCTTTACTCTGTACCTAACCTGTGCTGTACCTGCCCTGGGAGTGTTGATGGGGCAGTGTAGAGGGAGCTTTACTCTGTACCTAACCCGTGCTGTACCTGCCCTGGGAATGTTTGATGGGGCAGTGTAGTGGGAGCTTTACTCTGTAGCTAACCCGTGCTGTACCTGCCCTGGGAGTGTTTGATGGGACAGAGTAGAGGGAGCTTTACTCTGCACCTAACCCGTGCTGTGCCTGCCCTGGGAGTGTTTGATTGTTTGATGGGACAGTGTAGAGGGAGCTTTACTCTGTATCTAACCCGTGCTGTACCAGCCCTGGAAATGTTTGATGGGACAGTGTAGAGGGAGCCTCACTCTGTATCTAACCCGTGCTGTACCTGCCCTGGGAGTGTTTGATGGGACAGTGTAGAGGGAGCTTTACTCTGTATCTAACCCGTGCTGTACCTGCCCTGGGAGTGTTTGATGGGACAGTGTAGAGGGAGCTTTACTCTGTATCTAACCCGTGCTGTACCTGCCCTGGGAGTGTTTGTTGGGACAGTGTAGAGGGAGCTTTACTCTGTATCTAACCCTGTGCTGTACCTTCCCTGGGAGTGTTTGATGGGACAGTGTAGAGGGAGCTTTACTCTGTATCTAACCAGTGCTGTACCTGCCCTGGGAATGTTTGATGGGACAGTGTAGATGGAGCTTTACTCTGTATCTAACCCGTGCTGTACCTTCCCTGGGAGTGTTTGATGGGACAGTGCAGAGGGAGCTTTACTCTGTATCTAAACCGTGCTGTACCTGCCCTGGGAGTGTTTGATGGGACAGTGTAGAGGGAGCTTTACTCTGTATCTAGCCCGTGCTGTACCTGCCCCGGGAGTGTTTGATGGGACAATGTAGATGGAGCTTTACTCTGTATCTAACCCGTGCTGTACCTGCCCTGGGAGTGTTTGATGGGACAGTGTAGAAGGAGCTTTACTCTGTATCTAACCCGTGCTGTACCTGCCCTGGGAGTGTTTGATGGGACAGTGTAGAGGGAGATTCACTCTGTATGTAACCCGTGCTGTACCTGCCCTGGGAGTGTTTGATGGGACAGTGTAGAGGGAGATTTACTCTGTATCTAACCCGTGCTGTACCTGCCCTGGGAGTGTTTGATGGGGACAGTGTAGAGGGAGCTTTACTCTGTCCCTAACCCGTGCTGTACCTGCCCTGGGAGTGTTTGATGGGACAGTGTAGAGGGAGCTTTACTCTGTATCTAACCCGTGCTGTACCTGCCCTGGGAGTGTTTGATGGGACAGTGTAGAGGGAGATTTACTCTGTATGTAACCCGTGCTGTACCTGCCCTGGGAGTGTTTGATGGGACAGTGTAGAGGGAGCTTTACTCTGTATCTAACCCGTGCTGTACCTGCCCTGGGAGTGTTTGATGGGACAGTGTAGAGGGAGATTTATTCTGTATCTAACCCGTGCTGTACCTGCCCTGGGAGTGTTTGATGGGGACAGTGTAGAGGGAGCTTTACTCTGTACCTAACCCGTGCTGTACCTGCCCTGGGAGTGTTTGATGGGACAGTGTAGAGGGAGATTTACTCTGTATCTAACCCGTGCTGTACCTGCCCTGGGAGTGTTTGATGGGGACAGTGTAGAGGGAGCTTTACTCTGTATCTAACCTGTGCTGTACCTGCCCTGGGAGTGTTTGATGGGACAGTGTAGAGGGAGCTTTACTCTGTGTCCACCCGGTGCTGTACCTGCCCTGGGAGTGTCTGATGGGACAGTGTAGAGGGAGCTTTACTCTGGATCTAACCCGTGCTTTACCTGCCCTGGAAGTGTTGATGGGACAGTGTAGAGGGAGCTTTACTCTGTATCTAACCCGTGCTGTACCTGCCCTGGGAGTGTTTGATGGGAGAGTGTAGAGGGAGCTTTACTCTGGATCGAACCCATGCTGTACCTGCCCTGGGCGTGATTGATGGTACAATGGCCGCTGGAAGGTGGGGAAAGCAATCATTTTTTAGTCGTGTGGTCTACGCTTCTCTAAGGTAGAAAGTCCCAACTCTTTCAGCCTATCTTGGTAACTAAGATGCTTTAGACTGGGAATTAGTCTAGTGCCTCCTCCTCCTCTGCACCCTTTCCAAAGCCTCAATATCAACCACCTCAATCTCGCCCTCTGCCTCTCGCCCTCTGCCTCTCGCCCTCTGCCTCTCTCCCTCTCGCCCTCTCCCTCTCGCCCTCTGCCTCTAGCCCTCTGCCTCTCGCCCTCTGCCTCTCGCCCTCTGCCTCTCGCCCTCTCCCTCTCTCCCTCTCTCCCTCTCGCCCTCTCCCTCTCGCCCTCTCCCTCTCGCCCTCTGCCTCTCGCCCTCTGCCTCTCGCCCTCTGCCTCTAGCCCTCTGCCTCTCGCCCTCTGCCTCTCGCCCTCTCCCTCTCTCCCTCTCTTCCTCTCGCCCTCTCCCTCTTGCCCTCTCCCTCTCGCCCTCTGCCTCTCGCCCTCTGCCTCTCGCCCTCTGCCTCTCTCCCTCTCTCCCTCTCCCTCTCTCCCTCTCTCCCTCTCACCCTCTCCCTCTCACCCTCTCCCTCTCGCCCTCTCCCTCTCGCCCTCTCCCTCTCGCCCTATGCCTCTCGCCCTCTGCCTCTCTCCCTCTCCCTCTCGCCCTCTCCCTCTCGCCCTATGCCTCTCTCCCTCTGCCTCTCGCCCTCTCCCTCTCTCCCTCTGCCCCTCGCCCCATGCATCTCGCCCTCTGCCCCTTGCCCTCTGCCTCTCACCCTCTGCCTCTCGCCCTCTGCCTCTCGCCCTCTGCCTCTTGCCCTCTGCCTCTCGCCCCATGCCCCTCGCCTCTGCATCTCGCCCTCTGCCTCTCACCCTCTGCCTCTCGCCCTCTGCCTCTCGCCCCATGCCCCTCGCCCTCTGCCTCTCACACTCTGCCTCTTGCCCTCTGCCTCTCGCCCTCTGCCTCTCGCCCTCTGCCGCTCGCCCTCTGCCTCTCGCCCCATGCCCCTCGCCCTCTGCATCTCGCCCTCTGCCTCTCGCCCTCTGGCTCTCGCCCTCTCCCTCTCGCCCTCTGCCACTGGCCCCATGCCCCTCGCCCTCTGCCTCTCACCCTCAGCCTCTTGCCCTCTGCCTCTCGCCCTCTGCCTCTCGCCCTCTGCCTCTCGCCCTCTGCCGCTCGCCCTCTGCCTCTCGCCCCATGCCCCTCGCCCTCTGCATCTCGCCCTCTGCCTCTCGCCCTCTGGCTCTCGCCCTCTCCCTCTCGCCCTCTGCCTCTGGCCCCATGCCCCTCGCCCTCTGCCTCTCACCCTCAGCCTCTTGCCCTCTGCCTCTCGCCCTCTGCCTCTCGCCCTCTGCCTCTCGCCCTGTGCCTCTCGCCCTCTGCCTCCCTCCCTCTGCCTCTCGCCCTCTGCCGCTCGCCCACTGCCTCTCGCCCCATGCCCCTCGCCCTCTGCATCTCGCCCTCTGCCTCTCGCCCTCTGGCTCTCGCCCTCTCCCTCTCGCCCCCTGCCTCTCACCCTCTGCCTCTCACCCTCTGCCTCTCGCCCTCTGCCTCTCGCCCTCTGCATCTCGCCCTCTGCCTCTCGCCCTCTGCCCCTCCCCCTCTGCATCTCGCCCTCTGCCTCTCTCCCTCTGCCTCTCGCCCTCTGCATCTCGCCCTCTGCCTCTCTCCCTCTGCCTCTCGCCCTCTGCCTCTCGCCCTCTGCATCTCGCCCTCTGCCTCTCGCCCTCTGCCTCTCGCCCTCTGCATCTCGCCCTCTGCCTCTCGCCCTCTCCCTCTCGCCCTCTGCCTCTCGCCCTCTGCCTCTCAGCCTCTGCCTCTCGCCTTCTGCCTCTCTCCCTCTGCCTCTCGCCCTCTGCATCTCGCCCTCTGCCTCTCGCCCTCTGCCTCTCTCCCTCTGCCTCTCGCCCTCTGCCTCTCGCCCTCTGCATCTCGCCCTCTGCCTCTCGCCCTCTCCCTCTCGCCCTCTGCCTCTCGCCCTCTGCCTCTCAGCCTCTGCCTCTCCCTCAATGTAACCAAGTTTCCTGACGATATAAATCTGCGTGGGACAGTTAGCTGTGAGGAGCCCACAAAGAGGCTGCAAAGGGCTATAGACAGGTTAAGTGAGAGGGCAATAAGGTGGCAAATGAAGTATAATGTGGAGAAATGTGAGGTTATTCACTTTGGTAGGAAGAATAGAAAAAATATATTCCTAAATGCTGAGAAACCATTAAATGTTGGTGTTCAGAGAGATATGGGTGTCCTCGTACAGGAAACACAGCCGATCCCAAATGGTACAACATTTGCTGAGATACAGAGCCCTGGATCCCGGCCAGCATTGTCTCGGGATGCTTTCGGTACTTTCTGAGAGACACCAGTCAGTGTACAGATATCTCCCAGAGAGAGAGGGACTGAGAGACACCAGTCAGTGTACAGATATCTCCCTGAGAGAGAGGGACTGAGAGACACCAGTCAGTGTACAGATATCTCCCTGAGAGAGAGGGACAGAGTGACACCAGTCAGTGTACAGATATCTCCCAGAGAGAGAGGGACAGAGAGACACCAGTCAGTGTACAGATATCTCCCTGAGAGAGAGGGACTGAGAGACACCAGTCAGTGTACAGATATCTCCCTGAGAGAGAGGGACTGAGAAACACCAGTCAGTGTACCGATATCTCCCTGAGAGAGCGGGACTGAGAGACACCAGTCAGTGTACAGATATCTCCCTGAGGGAGAGGGGACTGAGAGACACCAGTCAGTGTACAGATATCTCCCTGAGGGGGAGAGGGGACTGAGAGACACCAGTCAGTGTACAGATATCTCCCTGAGAGAGAGTGGACTGAGAGACACCAGTCAGTGTACAGATATCTCCCTGAGAGAGAGGGACGGAGTGACACCAGTCAGTGTACAGATATCTCCCTGAGGGAGAGGGGACTGAGAGACACCAGTCAGTGTACAGATATCTCCCTGAGGGGGAGAGGGGACTGAGAGACACCAGTCAGTGTACAGATATCTCCCTGAGAGAGAGTGGACTGAGAGACACCAGTCAGTGTACAGATATCTCCCTGAGAGAGAGGGACTGAGAGACACCAGTCAGTGTACAGATATCTCCCTGAGGGGGAGAGGGGACTGAGAGACACCAGTCAGTGTACAGATATCTCCCTGAGAGAGAGTGGACTGAGAGACACCAGTCAGTGTACAGATATCTCCCTGAGAGAGAGGGACTGAGTGACACCAGTCAGTGTACAGATATCTCCCAGAGAGAGAGGGGACTGAGAGACTCCAGTCAGTGTACAGATATCTCCCTGAGAGAGAGGGACTGAGAGACACCAGTCAGTGTACAGATATCTCACTGAGAGAGAGGGGACTGAGAGACACCAGTCAGTGTACAGATATCTCCCTGAGAGAGAGGGACTGAGTGACACCAGTCAATGTACAGATATCTCCCTGAGGGGACTGAGAGACACCAGTCAGTGTACAGATATCTCCCTGAGAGAGAGGGACTGAGAGACACCAGTCAGTGTACAGATATCACCCTGAGAGAGAGGGACTGAGTGACACCAGTCAATGTACAGATATCTCCCTGAGGGGACTGAGAGACACCAGTCAGTGTACAGATATCTCCCTGAGAGAGAGGGACTGAGAGACACCAGTCAGTGTACAGATATCTCCCTGAGGGGACTGAGAGACACCAGTCAGTGTACAGATATCTCCCTGAGAGAGAGGGACTGAGAGACACCAGTCAGTGTACAGATATCTCCCTGAGAGAGAGGGACTGAGAGACACCAGTCAGTGTACAGATATCTCCCTGAGAGAGAGAGGGGACTGAGTGACACCAGTCAGTGTACAGATATCTCCCTGAGAGAGAGGGACTGAGAGACACCAGTCAGTGTACAGATATCTCCCAGAGAGAGAGGGACTGAGAGACACCAGTCAGTGTACAGATATCTTCCTGAGAGAGAGGGACTGAGAGACACCAGTCAGTGTACAGATATCTCCCTGAGAGAGAGGGACTGAGAGACACCAGTCAGTGTACAGATATCTCCCTGAGAGAGAGGGACTGAGAGACACCAGTCAGTGTACAGATATCTCCCAGAGAGAGAGGGACTGAGAGACACCAGTCAGTGTACAGATATCTCCCTGAGAGAGAGGGACTGAGAGACACCAGTCAGTGTACAGATATCACCCTGAGAGAGAGGGACTGAGTGACACCAGTCAATGTACAGATATCTCCCTGAGGGGACTGAGAGACACCAGTCAGTGTACAGATATCTCCCTGAGAGAGAGGGACTGAGAGACACCAGTCAGTGTACAGATATCTCCCAGAGAGAGAGGGACTGAGAGACACCAGTCAGTGTACAGATATCTCCCTGAGAGAGAGGGACTGAGAGACTCCAGTCAGTGTACAGATATCTCCCTGAGAGAGAGGGACTGAGAGACACCAGTCAGTGTACAGATATCTCCCTGAGGGAGAGGGACTGAGAGACACCAGTCAGTGTACAGATATCTCCCAGAGGGAGAGGGGACTGAGAGACACCAGTCAGTGTACAGATATCACCCTGAGAGAGAGGGACTGAGTGACACCAGTCAATGTACAGATATCTCCCTGAGGGGACTGAGAGACACCAGTCAGTGTACAGATATCTCCCTGAGAGAGAGGGACTGAGAGACACCAGTCAGTGTACAGATATCACCCTGAGAGAGAGGGACTAAGAGACACCAGTCAGTGTACAGATATCTCCCTGAGGGGACTGAGAGACACCAGTCAGTGTACAGATATCTCCCAGAGAGAGAGGGACTGAGAGACACCAGTCAGTGTACAGATATCTCCCTGAGGGGACTGAGAGACACCAGTCAGTGTACAGATATCTCCCTGAGAGAGAGGGACTGAGAGACACCAGTCAGTGTACAGATATCTCCCTGAGAGAGAGGGACTGAGAGACACCAGTCAGTGTACAGATATCTCCCAGAGAGAGAGGGGACTGAGAGACACCATTCAGTGTACAGATATCTCCCTGAGGGAGAGGGGACTGAGAGACACCAGTCAGTGTACAGATATCACCGTGAGAGAGAGGGACTGAGAGACACCAGTCAGTGTACAGATATCTCCCTGAGAGAGAGGGACTGAGTGACACCAGTCAGTGAACAGATATCTCCCTGAGAGAAAGGGGACTGAGAGACACCAGTCAGTGTACAGATATCTCCCTGAGAGAGAGGGAACTGAGAGACACCAGTCAGTGTACAGATATCTCCCAGAGAGAGAGGGACTGAGAGACACCAGTCAGTGTACAGATATCTCCCTGAGAGAGAGGGGACTGAGAGACACCAGTCAGTGTACAGATATCTCCCAGAGAGAGAGGGACTGAGAGACACCAGTCAGTGTACAGATATCTCCCTGAGAGAGAGGGGACTGAGAGACATCAGTCAGTGTACAGATATCTCCCAGAGAGAGAGGGACTGAGAGACACCAGTCAGTGTACAGATATCTCCCTGAGAGAGAGGGGACTGAGAGACACCAGTCAGTGTACAGATATCTCCCAGAGAGAGAGGGACTGAAAGACACCAGTCAGTGTACAGATATCTCCCTGAGAGAGAGGGACTGAGAGGCACCAGTCAGTGTACAGATACCTCCCTGAGGGAGTGGGGACTGAGAGACACCAGTCAGAGTACAGATACCTCCCTGAGAGAGAGGGGACTGAGAGATATGGGTGTCCTCGTACAGGAAACACAGCCGATCCCAAATGGAACAACATTTGCTGAGATACGGAGCCCTGGATCCCGGCCAGCATTGTCTCGGGATGCTTTCGGTACTTTCTGAGAGACACCAGTCAGTGTACAGGTATCTCCCTGAGGGAGAGGGACTGAGAGACACCAGTCAGTGTACAAATATCTCCCTGAGAGAGAGGGGACTGAGAGACACCAGTCAGTGTACAGATATCTCCCTGAGGGAGAGTGGACTGAGAGACACCAGTCAGTGTACAGATATCTCCCTGAGGGAGAGGGGACTGAGAGACACCAGTCAGTGTACAGATATCTCCCTGAGAGAGAGCGGACTGAGAGACACCAGTCAGTGTACAGATATCTCCCTGAGGGAGAGTGGACTGAGAGACACCAGTCAGTGTACAGATATCTCCCTGAGGGAGAGGGGACTGAGAGACACCAGTCAGTATACAGATATCACCCTGAGAGAGAGGGGACTGAGAGACACCAGTCAGTGTACAGATATCACCCTGAGAGAGAGTGACTGAGAGACACCAGTCAGTGTACAGATATCTCCCTGAGGGAGAGGGACTGAGAGACACCAGTCAGTGTACAGATATCTCCCTGAGAGAGAGGGACTGAGAGACACCAGTCAGTGTACAGATATCTCCCAGAGAGAGAGGGAATAAGAGACACCAGTCAGTGTACAGATATCTCCCAGAGAGAGAGGGACTGAGAAACACCAGCCAGTGTACAGATATCTCCCTGAGAGAGAGGGGACTGAGAGACACCAGTCAGTGTACAGATATCTCCCTGAGGGAGTGGGGACTGAGAGGCACCAGTCAGTGTACAGATATCTCCCTGAGAGAGAGGGGACTGAGAGACACCAGTCAGTGTACAGATATCTCCCTGAGAGACAGGGAATGAGAGACACCAGTCAGTGTACAGATATCTCACTGAGAGAGAGGGGACTGAGAGACACCAGTCAGTGTACAGATATCTCCCTGAGAGAGAGGGACTGAGAAACACCAGTCAGTGTACAGATATCTCCCTGAGAGAGAGGGGACTGTGAGACACCAGTCAGTGTACAGATATCTCCCTGAGAGACAGGGAATGAGAGACACCAGTCAGTGTACAGATATCTCACTGAGAGAGAGGGGACTGAGAGACACCAGTCAGTGTACAGATATCTCCCTGAGAGAGATGGACTGAGTGACACCAGTCAGTGGACAGATATCTCCCTGAGAGAGAGGGACTGAGAGACACCAGTCAGTGTACAGATATCTCACTGAGAGAGAGGGGACTGAGAGACACCAGTCAGTGTACAGATATCTCCCTGAGAGAGAGGGGACTGAGAGACACCAGTCAGTGTACAGATATCTCCCTGAGAGAGAGGGACTGAGAGACACCAGTCAGTGTACAGATATCTCCCTGAGGGAGAGGGAGAGAGTGACACCAGTCAGTGTACAGATTTCTCCCTGAGGGAGAGGGGACGGAGTGACACAAGTCAGTGTACAGATATCTCCCTGAGGGAGAGGTACTGAGTGACACCAGTCAGTGCACAGATGTCTCCCTGAGGGAGAGGTACTGAGAGACACCAGTCAGTGTACAGGTATCTCCCTGAGGGAGAGGGACTGAGAGACACCAGTCAGTGTACAGATATCTCCCTGAGGGAGAGGGACTGAGAGACACCAGTCAGTGTACAGATATCTCCCTGAGAGAGAGGTACTGAGTGACACCAGTCAGTGTACAGATATCTCCCTGAGAGAGAGGGACTGAGAGACACCAGTCAGTGTACAGATATCTCCCTGAGGGCGAGGGACTGAGAGACACCAGTCAGTGTACAGATATCTCCCTGAGGGAGAGGGGACTGAGTGACACCATTCAGTGTACAGATATCTCCCTGAGGGAGAGGGACTGAGTGACACCAGTCAGTGTACAGATATCTCCCAGAGGGCGAGGGGCTGAGAGACACCAGTCAGTGTACAGATATCTCCCTGAGGGAGAGGGACTGAGAGACACCAGTCAGTGTACAGATATCTCCCTGAGGGAGAGGTACTGAGTGACACCAGTCAGTGTACAGATATCTCCCTGAGCGAGAGGGACTGAGAGGCACCAGTCAGTGTACAGATAACTCCCTGAGGGAGAGGGACTGAGAGACACCAGTCAGTGTACAGATACCTCACTGAGAGAGAGGGGACTGAGAGACACCAGTCAGTGTACAGATATCTCCCTGAGAGAGAGGGGACTGAGAGACACCAGTCAGTGTACAGATATCTCCCTGAGAGAGAGGGACTGAGAGACACCAGTCAGTGTACAGATATCTCCCTGAGAGAGAGGGACTGAGAGGCACCAGTCAGTGTACAGATATCTCCCTGAGAGAGACGGGATTGAGAGACACCAGTCAGTGTACAGATATCTCACTGAGAGAGAGGGGACTGAGAGACACCAGTCAGTGTACAGATATCTCCCTGAGAGAGAGGGACTGAGTGACACCAGTCAGTGTACAGATATTTCCCTGAGGGAGAGGGACTGAGAGACACCAGTCAGTGTACAGATATCTCCCTGAGGGAGAGGGACTGAGAGACTCCAGTCAGTGTACAGATATCTCCCTGAGAGAGAGGGACTGAGAGACACCAGTCAGTGTAGAGATATCTCCCTGAGAGAGAGGGACTGAGTGACACCAGTCAGTGTACAGACATCTCCCTGAGAGAGAGGGACTGAGTGACACCAGTCAGTGTACAGATATCTCCCTGAGGGAGAGGGACTGAGAGACACCAGTCAGTGTACAGATATCTCCCTGAGAGAGAGGCACTGAGTGACACCAGTCAGTGTACAGGTATCTCCCTGAGAGAGAGGGACTGATAGATACCAGTCAGTGTACAGATATCTTTCTGAGAGAGAGGTACTGAGTGACACCAGTCAGTGTACAGGTATCTCCCTGAGAGAGAGGGACTGAGAGACACCAGTCATTGTACAGATATCTCCCTGAGAGGGAGGGACTGAGAGACACCAGTCAGTGTACAGATATCTCCCTGAGGGAGAGGTACTGAGTGACACCAGTCAGTGTACAGATATCTCCCTGAGGGAGAGGGACAGAGAGACACCAGTCAGAGTACAGATATCTCCCTGAGAGGGAGCGACTGAGAGACACCAGTCAGTGTCCAGATATCTCCCTGAGAGAGAGGTACTGAGTGACACCAGTCAGTGTACAGATATCTCCCAGGGGGAGAGGGACTGAGTGACACCAGTCAGTGTACAGATATCTCCCTGAGAGAGAGGGACTGAGAGACACCAGTCAGTGTACAGATATCTCCCTGAGAGAGAGGGACTGAGAGACACCAGTCAGTGTACAGATATCTCCCTGAGGGAGAGGTACTGAGAGACACCAGTCAGTGTACAGATATCTCCCTGAGGGAGAGGTACTGAGAGACACCAGTCAGTGTACAGATATCTCCCTGAGGGAGAGGGGACTGAGAGACACCAGTCAGTGTACAGATATCTCCCTGAGAGAGAGGGACTGAGAGACACCAGTCAGTGTACAGATATCTCCCTGAGGGAGAGGGGACTGAGTGACACCAGTCAGTGTACAGATATCTCCCTGAGGGGACTGAGAGACACCAGTCAGTGTACAGATATCTCCCTGAGAGAGAGGGACTGAGAGACACCAGTCAGTGTACAGATATCTCCCTGAGAGAGAGGGACTGAGAGACACCAGTCAGTGTACAGATATCTCCCTGAGAGAGAGAGGGGACTGAGTGACACCAGTCAGTGTACAGATATCTCCCTGAGAGAGAGGGACTGAGAGACACCAGTCAGTGTACAGATATCTCCCAGAGAGAGAGGGACTGAGAGACACCAGTCAGTGTACAGATATCTCCCGGAGAGAGAGGGACTGAGAGACACCAGTCAGTGTACAGATATCTCCCTGAGAGAGAGGGACTGAGAGACACCAGTCAGTGTACAGATATCTCCCTGAGAGAGAGGGACTGAGAGACACCAGTCAGTGTACAGATATCTCCCAGAGAGAGAGGGACTGAGAGACACCAGTCAGTGTACAGATATCTCCCTGAGAGAGAGGGACTGAGAGACACCAGTCAGTGTACAGATATCACCCTGAGAGAGAGGGACTGAGTGACACCAGTCAATGTACAGATATCTCCCTGAGGGTACTGAGAGACACCAGTCAGTGTACAGATATCTCCCTGAGAGAGAGGGACTGAGAGACACCAGTCAGTGTACAGATATCTCCCAGAGAGAGAGGGACTGAGAGACACCAGTCAGTGTACAGATATCTCCCTGAGAGAGAGGGACTGAGAGACTCCAGTCAGTGTACAGATATCTCCCTGAGAGAGAGGGACTGAGAGACACCAGTCAGTGTACAGATATCTCCCTGAGGGAGAGGGACTGAGAGACACCAGTCAGTGTACAGATATCTCCCAGAGGGAGAGGGGACTGAGAGACACCAGTCAGTGTACAGATATCACCCTGAGAGAGAGGGACTGAGTGACACCAGTCAATGTACAGATATCTCCCTGAGGGGACTGAGAGACACCAGTCAGTGTACAGATATCTCCCTGAGAGAGAGGGACTGAGAGACACCAGTCAGTGTACAGATATCACCCTGAGAGAGAGGGACTGAGAGACACCAGTCAGTGTACAGATATCTCCCTGAGGGGACTGAGAGACACCAGTCAGTGTACAGATATCTCCCAGAGAGAGAGGGACTGAGAGACACCAGTCAGTGTACAGATATCTCCCTGAGGGGACTGAGAGACACCAGTCAGTGTACAGATATCTCCCTGAGAGAGAGGGACTGAGAGACACCAGTCAGTGTACAGATATCTCCCTGAGAGAGAGGGACTGAGAGACACCAGTCAGTGTACAGATATCTCCCAGAGAGAGAGGGGACTGAGAGACACCATTCAGTGTACAGATATCTCCCTGAGGGAGAGGGGACTGAGAGACACCAGTCAGTGTACAGATATCACCGTGAGAGAGAGGGACTGAGAGACACCAGTCAGTGTACAGATATCTCCCTGAGAGAGAGGGACTGAGTGACACCAGTCAGTGAACAGATATCTCCCTGAGAGAAAGGGGACTGAGAGACACCAGTCAGTGTACAGATATCTCCCTGAGAGAGAGGGAACTGAGAGACACCAGTCAGTGTACAGATATCTCCCAGAGAGAGAGGGACTGAGAGACACCAGTCAGTGTACAGATATCTCCCTGAGAGAGAGGGGACTGAGAGACACCAGTCAGTGTACAGATATCTCCCAGAGAGAGAGGGACTGAGAGACACCAGTCAGTGTACAGATATCTCCCTGAGAGAGAGGGGACTGAGAGACATCAGTCAGTGTACAGATATCTCCCAGAGAGAGAGGGACTGAGAGACACCAGTCAGTGTACAGATATCTCCCTGAGAGAGAGGGGACTGAGAGACACCAGTCAGTGTACAGATATCTCCCAGAGAGAGAGGGACTGAAAGACACCAGTCAGTGTACAGATATCTCCCTGAGAGAGAGGGACTGAGAGGCACCAGTCAGTGTACAGATACCTCCCTGAGGGAGTGGGGACTGAGAGACACCAGTCAGAGTACAGATACCTCCCTGAGAGAGAGGGGACTGAGAGATATGGGTGTCCTCGTACAGGAAACACAGCCGATCCCAAATGGAACAACATTTGCTGAGATACGGAGCCCTGGATCCCGGCCAGCATTGTCTCGGGATGCTTTCGGTACTTTCTGAGAGACACCAGTCAGTGTACAGGTATCTCCCTGAGGGAGAGGGACTGAGAGACACCAGTCAGTGTACAAATATCTCCCTGAGAGAGAGGGGACTGAGAGACACCAGTCAGTGTACAGATATCTCCCTGAGGGAGAGTGGACTGAGAGACACCAGTCAGTGTACAGATATCTCCCTGAGGGAGAGGGGACTGAGAGACACCAGTCAGTGTACAGATATCTCCCTGAGAGAGAGGGGACTGAGAGACACCAGTCAGTGTACAGATATCTCCCTGAGGGAGAGTGGACTGAGAGACACCAGTCAGTGTACAGATATCTCCCTGAGGGAGAGGGGACTGAGAGACACCAGTCAGTATACAGATATCACCCTGAGAGAGAGGGGACTGAGAGACACCAGTCAGTGTACAGATATCACCCTGAGAGAGAGTGACTGAGAGACACCAGTCAGTGTACAGATATCTCCCTGAGGGAGAGGGACTGAGAGACACCAGTCAGTGTACAGATATCTCCCTGAGAGAGAGGGACTGAGAGACACCAGTCAGTGTACAGATATCTCCCAGAGAGAGAGGGAATAAGAGACACCAGTCAGTGTACAGATATCTCCCAGAGAGAGAGGGACTGAGAAACACCAGCCAGTGTACAGATATCTCCCTGAGAGAGAGGGGACTGAGAGACACCAGTCAGTGTACAGATATCTCCCTGAGGGAGTGGGGACTGAGAGGCACCAGTCAGTGTACAGATATCTCCCTGAGAGAGAGGGGACTGAGAGACACCAGTCAGTGTACAGATATCTCCCTGAGAGACAGGGAATGAGAGACACCAGTCAGTGTACAGATATCTCACTGAGAGAGAGGGGACTGAGAGACACCAGTCAGTGTACAGATATCTCCCTGAGAGAGAGGGACTGAGAAACACCAGTCAGTGTACAGATATCTCCCTGAGAGAGAGGGGACTGTGAGACACCAGTCAGTGTACAGATATCTCCCTGAGAGACAGGGAATGAGAGACACCAGTCAGTGTACAGATATCTCACTGAGAGAGAGGGGACTGAGAGACACCAGTCAGTGTACAGATATCTCCCTGAGAGAGATGGACTGAGTGACACCAGTCAGTGGACAGATATCTCCCTGAGAGAGAGGGACTGAGAGACACCAGTCAGTGTACAGATATCTCACTGAGAGAGAGGGGACTGAGAGACACCAGTCAGTGTACAGATATCTCCCTGAGAGAGAGGGGACTGAGAGACACCAGTCAGTGTACAGATATCTCCCAGAGGGAGAGGTACTGAGTGACACCAGTCAGTGTACAGATATCTCCCTGAGGGAGAGGGAGAGAGTGACACCAGTCAGTGTACAGATTTCTCCCTGAGGGAGAGGGGACGGAGTGACACAAGTCAGTGTACAGATATCTCCCTGAGGGAGAGGTACTGAGTGACACCAGTCAGTGCACAGATGTCTCCCTGAGGGAGAGGTACTGAGAGACACCAGTCAGTGTACAGGTATCTCCCTGAGGGAGAGGGACTGAGAGACACCAGTCAGTGTACAGATATCTCCCTGAGGGAGAGGGACTGAGAGACACCAGTCAGTGTACAGATATCTCCCTGAGAGAGAGGTACTGAGTGACACCAGTCAGTGTACAGATATCTCCCTGAGAGAGAGGGACTGAGAGACACCAGTCAGTGTACAGATATCTCCCTGAGGGCGAGGGACTGAGAGACACCAGTCAGTGTACAGATATCTCCCTGAGGGAGAGGGGACTGAGTGACACCATTCAGTGTACAGATATCTCCCTGAGGGAGAGGGACTGAGTGACACCAGTCAGTGTACAGATATCTCCCAGAGGGCGAGGGGCTGAGAGACACCAGTCAGTGTACAGATATCTCCCTGAGGGAGAGGGACTGAGAGACACCAGTCAGTGTACAGATATCTCCCTGAGGGAGAGGTACTGAGTGACACCAGTCAGTGTACAGATATCTCCCTGAGCGAGAGGGACTGAGAGGCACCAGTCAGTGTACAGATAACTCCCTGAGGGAGAGGGACTGAGAGACACCAGTCAGTGTACAGATACCTCACTGAGAGAGAGGGGACTGAGAGACACCAGTCAGTGTACAGATATCTCCCTGAGAGAGAGGGGACTGAGAGACACCAGTCAGTGTACAGATATCTCCCTGAGAGAGAGGGACTGAGAGACACCAGTCAGTGTACAGATATCTCCCTGAGAGAGAGGGACTGAGAGGCACCAGTCAGTGTACAGATATCTCCCTGAGAGAGACGGGATTGAGAGACACCAGTCAGTGTACAGATATCTCACTGAGAGAGAGGGGACTGAGAGACACCAGTCAGTGTACAGATATCTCCCTGAGAGAGAGGGACTGAGTGACACCAGTCAGTGTACAGATATTTCCCTGAGGGAGAGGGACTGAGAGACACCAGTCAGTGTACAGATATCTCCCTGAGGGAGAGGGACTGAGAGACTCCAGTCAGTGTACAGATATCTCCCTGAGAGAGAGGGACTGAGAGACACCAGTCAGTGTAGAGATATCTCCCTGAGAGAGAGGGACTGAGTGACACCAGTCAGTGTACAGACATCTCCCTGAGAGAGAGGGACTGAGTGACACCAGTCAGTGTACAGATATCTCCCTGAGGGAGAGGGACTGAGAGACACCAGTCAGTGTACAGATATCTCCCTGAGAGAGAGGCACTGAGTGACACCAGTCAGTGTACAGGTATCTCCCTGAGAGAGAGGGACTGATAGATACCAGTCAGTGTACAGATATCTTTCTGAGAGAGAGGTACTGAGTGACACCAGTCAGTGTACAGGTATCTCCCTGAGAGAGAGGGACTGAGAGACACCAGTCATTGTACAGATATCTCCCTGAGAGGGAGGGACTGAGAGACACCAGTCAGTGTACAGATATCTCCCTGAGGGAGAGGTACTGAGTGACACCAGTCAGTGTACAGATATCTCCCTGAGGGAGAGGGACAGAGAGACACCAGTCAGAGTACAGATATCTCCCTGAGAGGGAGCGACTGAGAGACACCAGTCAGTGTCCAGATATCTCCCTGAGAGAGAGGTACTGAGTGACACCAGTCAGTGTACAGATATCTCCCAGGGGGAGAGGGACTGAGTGACACCAGTCAGTGTACAGATATCTCCCTGAGAGAGAGGGACTGAGAGACACCAGTCAGTGTACAGATATCTCCCTGAGAGAGAGGGACTGAGAGACACCAGTCAGTGTACAGATATCTCCCTGAGGGAGAGGTACTGAGAGACACCAGTCAGTGTACAGATATCTCCCTGAGGGAGAGGTACTGAGAGACACCAGTCAGTGTACAGATATCTCCCTGAGGGAGAGGGGACTGAGAGACACCAGTCAGTGTACAGATATCTCCCTGAGAGAGAGGGACTGAGAGACACCAGTCAGTGTACAGATATCTCCCTGAGGGAGAGGGGACTGAGTGACACCAGTCAGTGTACAGATATCTCCCTGAGAGAGAGGGACTGAGAGACACCAGTCAGTGTACAGATATCTCCCTGAGAGGGAGGGACTGAGTGACACCAGTCAGTGTACAGATATCTCCCTGAGGGAGAGGTACTGAGAGACACCAGTCAGTGTAAAGATATCTCCCTGAGAGAGAGGGGACTGAGAGACACCAGTCAGTGTACAGATATCTCCCTGATGGAGAGGTACTGAGTGACACCAGTCAGTGTACAGATATCTCCCTGAGAGAGAGGGGACTGAGAGACACCAGTCAGTGTGCAGATATCTCCCTGAGGGTGAGGGACTGAGAGACACCAGTCAGTGTACAGATATCTCCCTGAGGGAGAGGTACTGAGAGACACCAGTCAGTGTACAGAAATTTCCCAGAGGGAGAGGGAAAGATAGACACCAGTCAGTGTACAGATATCTCCCTGAGAGAGAGGGACTGAGAGACATCAGTCAGTGTACAGATATCTCCTCGAGGGAGTGGGACAGAGAGACACCAGTCAGTGTACAGATATCTCCCTGAGGGAGAGGTACTGACTGACACCAGTCAGTGTGCAGATATCTCCCAGAGGGAGAAGTACTGAGAGACACCAGTCAGTGTGCAGATACCTCCCTGAGGGAGAGGTACTGAGAGACACCAGTCAGTGTACAGATATCTCCCTGAGGGAGAGGTACTGAGACACACCAGTCAGTGCACAGATATCTCCCTGAGGGAGTGGGGCTGAGAGACACCACTCAGTGTGCAGATATTTCCCTGAGGGAGACGGATAAAGAGATACCAGTCAGTGCACAAATATCTCCCTGGGAGAGAGGGACTGAGAGACACCAGTCAAGGTACAGATATCTCCCTGAGGGAGAGGGACTGAGAGACACCAGTCAGTGTACAGATATCTCCCTGAGAGCGAGAGGGACTCAGAGACACCAGTCAGTGTACAAATATCTCCCTGAGAGAGAGGTACTGAGAGACACCAGTCAGTGCACAGATATCTCCCTGAGAGAGAGGTACTGAGTGACACCAGTCAGTGTACAGATATCTCCCCCAGCGCCCTGTGTTACTGACTGTATCTCTACTGATGTTAATCCAGCTCGCTCACACTGTCACTCAGTAACCCTCTCCCCCAGCGCCCTGTGTTACTGACTGTATCTCTACTGATGTTAATCCAGCTCCCTCACACTGTCACTCAGTAACCCTCTCCCCCAGCGCCCTGTGTTACTGACTGTATCTCTACTGATGTTAATCCAGCTCCCTCACACTGTCACTCAGTAACCCTCTCCCCCAGCACCCTGTGTTACTGACTGTATCTCTACTGATGTTAATCCAGCTCGCTCACACTGTCACTCAGTAACCCCTCTCCCCCAGCGCCCTGTGTTACTGACTGTATCTTTACTGATGTTAATCCAGCTCCCTCACACTGTCACTCAGTAACCCCTCTCCCCCAGCGCACTGTGTTACTGACTGTATCTCGACAGATGTTAATCCAGCTCCCTCACACTGTCACTCAGTAACCCCTCTCCCCCAGCGCCCTGTGTTACTGACTGTATCTCTACTGATGTTAATCCAGCTCCCTCACACTGTCACTCAGTAACCCTCTCCCTCAGCGCCCTGTGTTACTGACTGTATCTCGACTGATGTTAATCCAGCTCCCTCACACTGTCACTCAGTAACCCTCTCCCCCAGCGCCCTGTGTTACTGACTGTATCTCTACTGATGTTAATCCAGCTCCCTCACACTGTCACTCAGTAACCCTCTCCCCAGCGCCCTGTGTCACTGACTGTATCTCTACTGATGTTAATCCAGCTCCCTCACACTGTCATTCAGTAACCCCTCAACCCCAGCGCCCTGTGATACTGACTGTATCTCTACTGATGTTAACCCAGCTCCCCCACACTGTCACTCAGTAACCCCTCTCCCCCAGCGTCCTGTGTTACTGACTGTATCTCTACTGATGTTACTCCAGCTCCCTCACACTGTCACTCAGTAACGCTCTCCCCCAGTGACCTGTGTTACTGACTTTATCTCTACTGATGTTAATCCAGCTCCCTCACACTGTCACTCAGTAACCCCTCTCCCCCAGCGCCCTGTGTTACTGACTGTATCTCTACTGATGTTAATCCAGCTCCCTCACACTGTCACTCAGTAAACCCTCTCCCCCAGCGCCCTGTGTTACTGACTGTATCTCTACTGATGTTAATCCAGCTCCCTCACACTGTAATTCAGTAACCCCACTCCCCCAGCGCCCTGTGTTACTGACTGTATCTCTACTGATGTTAATCCAGCTCCCTCACACTGTCACTCAGTAACCTCTCCCCCCAGCGTCCTGTGTTACTGACTGTATCTCTACTGATGTTAATCCAGCTCCCTCACACTGTCACTCAGTAACCCTCTCCCCCAGCGCCCTGTGATACTGACTGTATCTCTACTGATGTTAATCCAGCTCCCTCACACTGTCACTCAGTAACCCTCTCCCCCAGCACCCTGTGTTACTGACTGTATCTCTACTGATGTTAATCCAGCTCCCTCACACTGTCACTCAGTAACCCTCTCCCCCAGCGCCCTGTGTTACTGACTGTATCTCTACTGATGTTAATCCAGCTCCCTCACACTGTCACTCAGTAACCCTCTCCCCCAGCACCCTGTGTTACTGACTGTATCTCTACTGATGTTAATCCAGCTCCCTCACACTGTCACTCAGTAACCCTCTCCCCCAGCACCCTGTGTCACTGACTGTATCTCTACTGATGTTAATCCAGCTCCCTCACACTGTCACTCAGTAACCCTCTCCCCCAGCACCCTGTGTTACTGACTGTATCTCTACTGATGTTAATCCAGCTCCCTCACACAGTCACTCAGTAACCCCTCTCCCCCAGCGCCCTGTGTTACTGACTGTATCTCGACTGATGTTAATCCAGCTCCCTCACACTGTCACTCAGTAACCCTCTCCCCCAGCGCCCTGTGTCACTGACTGTATCTCTACTGATGTTAATCCAGCTCCCTCACACTGTCACTCAGTAACCCTCTCCCCCAGCGCCCTGTGTTACTGACTGTATCTCTACTGATGTTAATCCAGCTACCTCACACTGTCACTCAGTAACCCTCTCCCCCAGCGCCCTGTGTTACTGACTGTATCTCTACTGAACTTAACCCAGCTCCCCCACACTGTAATTCAGTAACCCCACTCCCCCAGTGCCCTGTGTCACTGACTGTATCTCTACTGATGTTAGGCCTGCTCCCTCACACTGTCACTCAGTAACCCTCTCCCCCAGCGCCCTGTGTTACTGACTGTATCTCTACTGAACTTAACCCAGCTCCCCCACACTGTAATTCAGTAACCCCACTCCCCCAGTGCCCTGTGTCACTGACTGTATCTCTACTGATGTTAGGCCTGCTCCCTCACACTGTCACTCAGTAACCCTCTCCCCCAGCGCCCTGTGTTACTGACTGTATCTCTACTGAACTTAACCCAGCTCCCCCACACTGTAATTCAGTAACCCCACTCCCCCAGTGCCCTGTGTCACTGACTGTATCTCTACTGATGTTAGGCCTGCTCCCTCACAGTCACTCCGTAACCCCACTGCCCCAGCGCCCTGTCTTACTGACTATGCCTCTACGTTAACCCAGCTCCCTCACACAGTCACTCAGTAACCTCTCTCCCCCAGCGGCCTGTGTTACTGACTGTATCTCTACTGATGTTAATCCAGCTACCTCACACTGTCACTCAGTAACCCTCTCCCCCAGCGCCCTGTGTTACTGACTGTATCTCTACTGAACTTAACCCAGCTCCCCCACACTGTAATTCAGTAACCCCACTCCCCCAGTGCCCTGTGTCACTGACTGTATCTCTACTGATGTTAGGCCTGCTCCCTCACAGTCACTCAGTAACCCCACTGCCCCAGCGCCCTGTCTTACTGACTATGCCTCTACGTTAACCCAGCTCCCTCACACAGTCACTCAGTAACCTCTCTCCCCCAGCGCCCTGTGTTACTGACTGTATCTCTACTGATGTTAATCCTGCTCCCCCACACAGTCACTCAGTAACCTCTCTCCCCCAGCGCCCTGTGTTACTGACTGTATCTCTACTGATGTTAATCCTGCTCCCTCACACAGTCACTCAGTAACCCTCTCCCTCAGCGCCCTGTGTTACTGACTGTATCTCTACTGATGTTAATCCTGCTCCCTCACACAGTCACTCAGTAACCCCACTCCCCCAGCGCCCTGTCTTACTGATTGTGCCTCTACGTTAACCCAGCTCCCTCACACTGTCACTCAGTAACCTCTCTCCCCCAGCGCCCTGCATTAATTTATGTATTTCTACTGATGTTGATCCCCTCTCATTCTTCTAAACTCCAATGAGTATAGGCTCCACAGGTTAATTGAGTGTTAATCGAAACAAGAGTTACGTAATGATGTATAAAAATTGCAGGAAGCTACTTTAGAAGAAACCACTCTTTGTTTATAGAGAAAGACACAGAAAATACTCTGATAATGTTCAATTCGATTTGGTTGAATGTTTGAAATTGAAGATTAAAAATTGTGAGTACAATGAAGTTTGCTTCCCGCTATTAATTGCAAAGTACTTAAAATAATTCAACACTCCTCGTGATAAGAGCAGGGATTAATATTGTGGGGAATGTTTGAGAGAAAAGCATCAGAAGCGAAATTGGTAAATTATAAATCATTACGTCAACATATGAGTGAACATTTCCAAGTCAGTCTGACTTGTCTTTCTTACTGGACAGCAAAACCAATGTTTATTTCTGTTAAGTCATAGCTTTTCCTGCTTTTTGTTTATAATTCAGTGACACAAATTGTGTGTATATTTGTAAATTGTAAAATAACAACAAGAAATCACATTTCTGTGACATTTTTTATGCCTTAAACAATTGAAGTTGTGGTTTGGAATCTAGCTGGTAAATGTAGTTTCTTCACCTGAAAGATTTGAGTGTTTAAAGTTAATGGAGGATATGGGATCAAATGCTGTTTGCGACATTCCTGCATTGTTGAACTGTATGATATCATTGCAGTGCCATTGTTGAATGGAGGTGCCGGTTTTGCCCAGGCCAGCACTCTGATCTGTTGCATCCTGTGTAGATCAGAAACAGGTTAAGATGTTCATAGTAAACAGCCCAAGACAATGGAATGGGTAATCAATGTCTGGCCAACGCCAGAGTCTTGAAACACACGAGATGGTGGAATATACAAAACCAGACCAGATGAGGCAGCAGGTGTTACCACACATTCTAGTTCTGCATCTCCTGTGACTTTGGAGCAGGTTCTGTTTAACTTTAAAATGTCTCTCTCAAATAATAGGCCTGAGAGAAATTGAGAACAGGCATTCTGAGAGTTTCAAAGAGAGAAGGTGTAGAGATTTCAAGAAATATAAAATTATAAATTAATAACGGAAAGGTAGAGAGAGATACAGAACTATAGAGAGAGATCAATATACAGAGAGGCACATAGAGAGAGCGGTACACCAGTCAGTGTACAGCTATCTCCCTGAGGGAGAGGTACTGAGTGACACCAGTCAGTGTGCAGATATCTCCCAGAGGGAGAGGTACGAGAGACACCAGTCAGTGTACAGATATCTCCCTGAGAGAGAGGGACTGAGAGACACCAGTCAGTGTACAGATATCTCCCCGAGGGAGTGGGACAGAGAGACACGAGTCAGTGTACAGATATCTCGCTGAGCGAGAGGGACTGAGAGACACGAGTCAGTGCACAAATATCTCCCTGGGAGAGAGGGACTGAGAGACACCAGTCAAGGTACAGATATCTCGCTGAGCGAGAGGGACTGAGAGACACGAGTCAGTGTACAGATATCTCCCTGGGTGACTGAGAGTCACCAATAAAGTGCAAAAAAGTCACATACACACACCAACATTACATGTGGACCAGGCCCGAATGAAATCAATAGGGTTTAATCCAGCAACAGCTGAACCACATCTCACACAAACACCAGCTTTTGCAAACTCTCTCTATCTCTCTCTGTCTATCTCTCTCTGTCCAATTCCAATTCCAATTCAATTCAAATGCTTTATTGGCATGAAAGTTTACAGAGAACCATATTGCCAAAGCTTACATAGCAAAAAGGTACAGTTTTCCAACATTCTGTAGGTGTCAATCGATTTGACATTTGTTGGGTACATACAATATTACTTTGAAACAATATTAATTTTAAACAGTCTTTGTACTTCATTTGGTACGTTCAATATTAATTTTAAACAGTCTTAATTTTAAACAGTCCTCAGGTTGTGACATGTTGTTACATATTTGGCCCCAAGGTATGGTCTGTCTCCTTCTCCTAGGACTAATCTCAATTTTGACAGGTCATCCAATTCCTTGAAATCTGGGGTTGTTTGTCTCTCTATGTCTGTCCCTGTCTGTCACTCTCTCGCTCTCAGACCCATTTTGAAGGGGTGCAGCCTAGGAGTGTCAATTTTTGATGATGTCAATTCCTGCCGGCTGTGTCCATTTTGATGAGCTCACCACCCACCCCTCCCCCCACAGCAGCCATTTTGATGATGTTTTCAATTCCTGGCTGTCATTGGTGTCTGAGTGAGTTTGCAGCTGCTCTCTCTCTCTATCTCTTCCCCCTCAATAACATCATGGCTGATCTGATCTTGGCCTCAACTTCACTGACCTGCCTGTTCCCCATGACCCTTGACTCCCCTATCTGTCTATCTCCGCCTTGAATATATTCACTGACTCCGCCTCCACAGCGCTCTGGGGTCGAGAATTCCACAGATTCCCCATCCTCTGGGAGAAGAAATTCCTCCTCATCTCCGCCTTAAATGGGCGACCCCTTATCCTGAAACTGTGCCCCCTCGTTCTAGATTGCCCCACGAGGGGAAACATCCTCTCAGCATCTACCCTGTCAATCCCCCTCAGAATCTGCATACATTAAGGGCTATTCAACTATGGGAGGCACATCAGGCAAGCACATTCACTCAGATGCCTTCCTTTTTCTTGCAGGCCAAGCTCTCTCAGAACAGCCGGGAGCAGCAACGCACGGGAGGAGGACGACCAGCTGATCTACACATCCTCACCAATTTGGAGGCGAGAGTGCACAGGATCGTTGTCAGCCATACGTGCCATGACCGCTGGAGTGGTCGACCCCCTTGGGGACAGCAGTGGTATGGTCATCAGCTTTCTCTCCTCTCTCACACCACTCGCCCCTCAAAACACCAGCCTTTTACACTTTCAATCCAACTTACTAACTGTCTCCAGTCCTTGCTCCCTTACTGCCCCCCTGTCCTCACGCTAAAGCCACTCTTGTAACTACCTGCTTTCAGATAGTGAACCACCAGCTGACCAGCCTGTCCCTCAACCTGCCAGTGGCAGCGACGCCCCAGGCGAGGAGGAAGAGGAAGCCGGAGCCTCACCGCCTGCGTCTCCCGAGGAAGCCCATTCTAACACCAGCCCCTCACCCTCTTCAATTAAAACCCTGTCTCCACTTTAAGGATTTTGTTCTTTTACAATCCATCATTACACCATTTCTGGAGTTTTATGATTCCTTTTGACAACAACCTGCATGGGAGACTGTAGATGGAGCTTTACTCTGTATCTAACCCGTGCTGTACCTGCCCTGGAAGTGTTTGATGGGACAGTGTAGAGGGAGCTTTACTCTGTATCTAGCCTGTGCTGTACCTGCCCTGGGAGTGTTTGATGGGACAGTGTAGAGGGAGCTTTACTCTGTATCTAACCCGTGCTGTACCTGCCCTGGGAGTGTTTGATGGGACAGTGTAGAGGGAGCTTTACTCTGTATCTAACCCGTGCTGTACCTGCCCTGGGAGTGTTTGATGGGACAGTGTAGAGGGAGCTTTACTCTGTACCTAACCCGTGCTGTACCTGCCCTGGGAATGTTTGATGGGACAGTGTAGAGGGAGCTTTACTCTGTATCTAACCCGTGCTGTACCTGCCCTGGGAGTGTTTGCTGGGACAGTGTAGCGGGAGCTTCCCTCTGTATCTAACCCGTGCTGTACCTGCCCTGGGAGTGTTTGATGGGGCAGTGTAGAGGAAGCTTTACTCTGTACCTAACCCGTGCTGTACCTGCCCTGGGAGTGTTTGATGAGGCAGTGTAGAGGGAGATTTACTCTGTATGTAACCCGTGCTGTACCTGCCCTGGGAGTGTTTGATGGGACAGTGTAGAGGGAGCTTTACTCTGTATCTAACCCGTGCTGTACCTGCCCTGGGAGTGTTTGATGGGACAGTGTAGAGGGAGATTTACTCTGTATCTAACCCGTGCTGTACCTGCCCTGGGAGTGTTTGATGGGGACAGTGTAGAGGGAGCTTTACTCTGTACCTAACCCGTGCTGTACCTGCCCTGGGAGTGTTTGATGGGACAGTGTAGAGGGAGCTTTACTCTGTATCTAACCCGTGCTGTACCTGCCCTGGGAGTGTTTGATGGGACAGTGTAGAGGGAGATTTACTCTGTACCTAACCCGTGCTGTACCTGCCCTGGGAGTGTTTGATGGGACAGTGTAGAGGGAGCTTTACTCTGTATCTAACCCGTGCTGTACCTGCCCTGGGAGTGTTTGATGGGACAGTGTAGAGGGAGATTTACTCTGTATCTAACCCGTGCTGTACCTGCCCTGAGAGTGTTTAAAGAGAGCTTTACTCTATCGATTCTGTAGCAAACCTTGACAGATTGCAAGTCTGGGGATTCAGCGCATACACAGCGCAGACGGAAACACGGAACTTGCGGGGCCTCTACCAAGGCCTAAGTCGTCGTTACGGAGACCATGATTTCAGGGCCATTATCTTTGTTTAATGTAATCCTTCACTCCTGTGTATAAGACAGTGAGTCTCACGGCCTAAAATTCATTCAAATCTCAGTAAGAATACCCAGAACAGACTTTAATTGTCTATTATTGCATCATTTTTCTAAGGTGAACCCAGATATCTGCAGACCAACATTCGTCCACATGTGAATCCCTCCTCTCCATTTAAATCAAATCACGGTAACACGTTTATTTAATCTACCGAGGTTCAGTATTGAAATATACCAGGAGATCCAGGCACGTTTTGATAAAGCTGATTAACAATGAGTTCAGTGGGGAAATTTAGCAAACAACAGGCCGATTTTAATATGATACGGCAGGATCTGTCCAAAGTGGACTGGGATCAGCTACTTGACACCTCTCTGTCTCAGTCCCAAAGTAATCCCACTGCCCTGCTCTCTCCTGTTAGCCCTGTATCAATCCCCAACCTAATCCCACTGCCCCGCTCTCTCCCCAAAGCCCTGTATCAATCCCCAAACTAATCCCACTGCCCCGCTCTCTCCCCAAAGCCCTGTATCAATCCACAACCTAATCCCACTGCCCCGCTCTCTCCCCATAGCCCTGTATCAATCCCCAACCTAATCCCACTGCCCCGCTCTCTCCCCAAAGCCCTGTATCAATCCCCAACCTAATCCCACTGCCCCGCTCTCTCCCCAAAGCCCTGTATCAATCCCCAAACTAATCCCACTGCCCCGCTCTCTCCCCAAAGCCCTGTATCAATCCACAACCTAATCCCACTGCCCCGCTCTCTCCCCATAGCCCTGTATCAATCCCCAACCTAATCCCACTGCCCCGCTCTCTCCCCATAGCCCTGTATCAATCCCCAACCTAATCCCACTGCGCCGCTCTCTCCCCATAGCCCTGTATCAATCCCCAAACTAATCCCACTGCCCCGCTCTCTCCCCATAGCCCTGTATCAATCCCCAACCTAATCCCACTGCCCCGCTCTCTCCTGTTAGCCCTGTATCAATCCCCAACCTAATCCCACTGCCCCGCTCTCTCCCCAAAGCCCTGTATCAATCCACAAAGTAATCACACTGCCCCGCTCTCACCCCATAGCCCTGCATCAATCCCAAACTTATCCCACTGCCCCGCTCTCTCCCCAAAGCCATGTATCAATCCACGAAGTAATCACACTGCCCCGCTCTCTCCCCAAAGCCCTGTATCAATCCACAAAGTAATCACACTGCCCCGCTCTCACCCCATAGCCCTGTATCAATCCCCAACCTAATCCCACTGCCCCGCTCTCTCCCCAAAGCCCTGTATCAATCCCCAACCTAATCCCACTGCCCCGCTCTCTCCCCAAAGCCCTGTATCAATCCACAAAGTAATCACACTGCCCCGCTCTCACCCCATAGCCCTGCATCAATCCCAAACTTATCCCACTGCCCCGCTCTCTCCCCAAAGCCCTGTATCAATCCACAAAGTAATCACACTGCCCCGCTCTCACCCCATAGCCCTGTATCAATCCCCAACCTAATCCCACTGCCCCGCTCTCTCCCCAAAGCCCTGTATCAATCCCCAACCTAATCCCACTGCCCCGCTCTCTCCCCAAAGCCCTGTATCAATCCACAAAGTAATCACACTGCCCCGCTCTCACCCCATAGTCCTGCATCAATCCCAAAGTAATCCCACTGCCCTGCTCTCACCTGTTAGCCCTGTATCAATCCCCAACTCGCTGTTTCTCACTCTCCCGCTGTCTCACTCTCTCGCTCTCTCAGTTGCTCTCTCGCTCGCTCGCGCTCCCTCGCTGGCTCGCTCTCTCGCTGGCTCTCTCTCTCAGTGGCTCTCTCGCTTTCTCTCGCTGGCTCGGTCTCTCTCTCGCTGTCTCTCGCTGTGTTTGATGGGGCAGTGTAAAGGGAGCTTTACTCTAGATCTAACCCGTGCTGTACCTGCCCTGGGAGTGTTTGATGGGACAGTGTAGAGGGAGCTTTAATTTGTATCTAACCCGTGCTGTACCTGCCCTGGGAGTGTTTGATGGGACAGTGTAGAGGGAGCTTTACTCTGTATCTAACCCGTGCTTTACCTGCCCTGGGAGTGTTTGATGGGACAGTGTAGAGGGAGCTTTACTCTGTATCTAACCCGTGCTGTACCTGCCCTGGGAGTGTTTGATGGGACAGTGTAGAGGGAGCTTTACTCTGGATCTAACCCGTGCTTTACCTGCCCTGGAAGTGTTGATGGGACAGTGTAGAGGGAGCTTTACTCTGTATCTAACCCGTGCTGTACCTGCCCTGGGAGTGTTTGATGGGAGAGTGTAGAGGGAGCTTTACTCTGGATCGAACCCATGCTGTACCTGCCCTGGGCGTGATTGATGGTACAATGGCCGCTGGAAGGTGGGGAAAGCAATCATTTTTTAGTCGTGTGGTCTACGCTTCTCTAAGGTAGAAAGTCCCAACTCTTTCAGCCTATCTTGATAACTAAGATGCTTTAGACTGGGAATTAGTCTAGTGCCTCCTCCTCCTCTGCACCCTTTCCAAAGCCTCAATATCAACCACCTCAATCTCGCCCTCTGCCTCTCGCCCTCTGCCTCTCGCCCTCTGCCTCTCTCCCTCTCGCCCTCTCCCTCTCGCCCTCTGCCTCTAGCCCTCTGCCTCTCGCCCTCTGCCTCTCGCCCTCTGCCTCTCGCCCTCTCCCTCTCTTCCTCTCGCCCTCTCCCTCTCGCCCTCTCCCTCTCGCCCTCTGCCTCTCGCCCTCTGCCTCTCGCCCTCTGCCTCTCTCCCTCTCTCCCTCTCCCTCTCTCCCTCTCTCCCTCTCGCCCTCTCCCTCTCACCCTCTCCCTCTCGCCCTCTCCCTCTCTCCCTCTCTTCCTCTCGCCCTCTCCCTCTCGCCCTCTCCCTCTCGCCCTCTGCCTCTCTCCCTCTGCCTATCTCCCTCTGCCTCTCGCCCTCTGCCTCTCGCCCTCTGCCTCTCGCCCCATGCCCCTCGCCCCATGCATCTCGCCCTCTGCCTCTCGCCCCATGCCCCTCGCCCTCTGCCCCTCGCCCTCTGCCTCTCACCCTCTGCCTCTCGCCCTCTGCCTCACGCCCCATGCCCCTCGCCCTCTGCCTCTCACCCTCTGCCTCTCACCCTCTGCCTCTCGCCCTCTGCCTCTCGCCCTCTGCCTCTCGCCCTCTGCCTCTCGCACTCTGCCTCTCGCCCTCTGCCTCTCTCCCTCTGCCTCTCGCCCTCTGCCTCTCACCCTCTGCCTCTCGCCCACTGCCTCTCGCCCCATGCCCCTCGCCCTCTGCCTCTCACACTCTGCCTCTTGCCCTCTGCCTCTCGCCCTCTGCCGCTCGCCCTCTGCCTCTCGCCCCATGCCCCTCGCCCTCTGCATCTCGCCCTCTGCCTCTCGCCCTCTGGCTCTCGCCCTCTCCCTCTCGCCCTCTGCCTCTGGCCCCATGCCCCTCGCCCTCTGCCTCTCACCCTCAGCCTCTTGCCCTCTGCCTCTCGCCCTCTGCCTCTCGCCCTGTGCCTCTCGCCCTCTGCCTCCCTCCCTCTGCCTCTCGCCCTCTGCCGCTCGCCCTCTGCCTCTCGCCCCATGCCCCTCGCCCTCTGCATCTCGCCCTCTGCCTCTCGCCCTCTGGCTCTCGCCCTCTCCCTCTCGCCCCCTGCCTCTCACCCTCTGCCTCTCACCCTCTGCCTCTCGCCCACTGCCTCTCGCCCTCTGCCTCTCGCCCTCTGCCTCTCGCCCCATGCCTCTCGCCCTCTGCCTCTCGCCCCATGCCCCTCGCCCTCTGCATCTCGCCCTCTGCCTCTCGCCCTCTGGCTCTCGCCCTCTCCCTCTCGCCCTCTCCCTCTCGCCCCCTGCCTCTCACCCTCTGCCTCTCACCCTCTGCCTCTCGCCCTCTGCCTCTCGCCCTCTGCCTCTCACCCTCTGCCTCTCGCCCCATGCCTCTCGCCCTCTGCCTCTCTGCCTCTCCTTCTCGCCCTCTGCATCTCGCCCTCTGCCTCTCGCCCTCTGCCTCTCGCCCTCTGCCTCTCGCCCTCTGCCTCTCAGCCTCTGCCTCTCTCCCTCTGCCTCTCGCCCTCTGCCTCTCTCCCTCTGCCTCTCGCCCTCTGCCTCTCGCCCTCTGCATCTCGCCCTCTGCCTCTCGCCCTCTGCCTCTCGCCCTCTGCATCTCGCCCTCTGCCTCTCGCCCTCTCCCTCTCGCCCTCTGCCTCTCGCCCTCTGCCTCTCAGCCTCTGCCTCTCCCTCAATGTAACCAAGTTTCCTGACGATATAAATCTGCGTGGGACAGTTAGCTGTGAGGAGCCCACAAAGAGGCTGCAAAGGGCTATAGACAGGTTAAGTGAGAGGGCAATAAGGTGGCAAATGAAGTATAATGTGGAGAAATGTGAGGTTATTCACTTTGGTAGGAAGAATAGAAAAAATATATTCCTAAATGCTGAGAAACCATTAAATGTTGGTGTTCAGAGAGATATGGGTGTCCTCGTACAGGTAACACAGCCGATCCCAAATGGAACAACATTTGCTGAGATACAGAGCCCTGGATCCCGGCCAGCATTGTCTCGGGATGCTTTCGGTACTTTCTGAGAGACACCAGTCAGTGTACAGATATCTCCCAGAGGGCGAGGGACTGAGAGACACCAGTCAGTGTACAGATATCTCCCTGAGAGAGAGGGACTGAGAGACACCAGTCAGTGTACAGATATCTCCCTGAGAGAGAGGGGACCGAGAGACACCAGTCAGTGTACAGATATCTCCCAGAGAGAGAGCGACAGAGTGACACCAGTCAGTGTACAGATATCTCCCTGAAAGAGAGGGGACTGAGAGACACCAGTCAGTGTACAGGTATCTCCCTGAGAGAGAGGGGACTGAGAGACACCAGTTAGTGTACAGATATCTCCCTGAGAGAGAGGGACTGAGAGACACCAGTCAGTGTACAGATATCTCCCTGAGAGAGAGGGACTGAGAGACACAAGTCAGTGTACAGATATCTCCCTGAGGGGGAAGGGGACTGAGAGACACCAGTCAGTGTACAGATATCTCCCTGAGAGAGAGGGACTGAGAGACACCAGTCAGTGTACAGATATCTCCCTGAGGGAGAGGGACTGAGAGACACCAGTCAGTGTACAGATATCTCCCTGAGGGGGAGAGGGGACTGAGAGACACCAGTCAGTGTACAGATATCTCCCTGAGAGAGAGGGACTGAGAGACACCAGTCAGTGTACAGATATCACCCTGAGAGAGAGGGACTGAGAGACACCAGTCAGTGTACAGATATCTCCCTGAGGGGACTGAGAGACACCAGTCAGTGTACAGATATCTCCCTGAGAGAGAGGGACTGAGAGACACCAGTCAGTGTACAGATATCTCCCTGAGAGAGAGGGACTGAGAGACACCAGTCAGTGTACAGATATCTCCCTGAGAGAGAGGGGACTGAGAGACACCAGTCAGTGTACAGATATCTCCCTGAGAGAGAGGGGACTGAGAGACACCAGTCAGTGTACAGATATCTCCCTGAGAGAGGGGGACTGAGAGACACCAGTCAGTGTACAGATATCTCCCAGAGAGAGAGGGGACTGAGAGACACCATTCAGTGTACAGATATCTCCCTGAGGGAGAGGGACAGAGTGACACCAGTCAGTGTACAGATATCTCCGTGAGAGAAAGGGGACTGAGAGACACCAGTCAGTGTACAGATATCTCCCTGAGAGAGAGGGGACTGAGAGACACCAGTCAGTGTACAGATATCTCCCAGAGAGAGAGGGACTGAGAGACACCAGTCAGTGTACAGATATCTCCGTGAGAGAGAGGGGACTGAGAGACACCAGTCAGTGTACAGATATCTCCCTGAGAGAAAGGGGACTGAGAGACACCAGTCAGTGTACAGATATCTCCCTGAGAGAGAGGGACTGAGAGACACCAGTCAGTGTACAGATATCTCCCTGAGAGAGAGGGAACTGAGAGACACCAGTCAGTGTACAGATATCTCCCAGAGAGAGAGGGACTGAGAGACACCAGTCAGTGTACAGATATCTCCCTTAGAGAGAGGGGACTGAGAGACACCAGTCAGTGTACAGATATCTCCCTGAGGGAGTGGGGACTGAGAGACACCAGTCAGAGTACAGATATCTCCCTGAGAGAGAGGGGACTGAGAGATATGGGTGTCCTCGTACAGGAAACACTGCCGATCCCAAATGGAACAACATTTGCTGAGATACGGAGCCCTGGATCCCGGCCAGCATTGTCTCGGGATGCTTTCGGTACTTTCTGAGAGACACCAGTCAGTGTACAGATATCTCCCTGAGGGAGAGGGACTGAGAGACACCAGTCAGTGTACAGATATCTCCCTGAGAGAGAGGGGACTGAGAGACACCAGTCAGTGTACAGATATCTCCCTGAGGGAGAGGGGACTGAGAGACACCAGTCAGTGTACAGATATCTCCCTGAGAGAGAGGGGACTGAGAGACACCAGTCAGTGTACAGATATCTCCCTGAGGGAGAGTGGACTGAGAGACACCAGTCAGTATACAGATATCTCCCTGAGGGAGAGGGGACTGAGAGACACCAGTCAGTGTACAGATATCACCCTGAGAGAGAGGGACTGAGAGACACCAGTCAGTGTACAGATATCTCCCTGAGGGAGAGGGACTGAGAGACACCAGTCAGTGTACAGATATCTCCCTGAGAGAGAGGGAATGAGAGACACCAGTCAGTGTACAGATATCTCCCAGAGAGAGAGGGACTGAGAGACACCAGTCAGTGTACAGATATCTCCCAGAGAGAGAGGGACTGAGAAACACCAGCCAGTGTACAGATATCTCCCTGAGAGAGAGGGGACTGAGAGACACCAGTCAGTGTACAGATATCTCCCTGAGGGAGTGGGGACTGAGAGGCACCAGTCAGTGTACAGATATCTCCCTGAGAGAGAGGGGACTGAGAGACACCAGTCAGTGTACAGATATCTCCCTGAGAGACAGGGAATGAGAGACACCAGTCAGTGTACAGATATCTCACTGAGAGAGAGGGGACTGAGAGACACCAGTCAGTGTACAGATATCTCCCTGAGAGACAGGGAATGAGAGACACCAGTCAGTGTACAGATATCTCACTGAGAGAGAGGGGACTGAGAGACACCAGTCAGTGTACAGATATCTCCCTGAGAGAGAGGGACTGAGAGACACCAGTCAGTGTACAGATATCTCCCTGAGAGACAGGGAATGAGAGACACCAGTCAGTGTACAGATATCTCACTGAGAGAGAGGGGACTGAGAGACACCAGTCAGCGTACAGATATCTCCCTGAGAGAGAGGGACTGAGTGACACCAGTCAGTGTACAGATATCTCCCTGAGAGAGAGGGACTGAGAGACACCAGTCAGTGTACAGATATCTCACTGAGAGAGAGGGGACTGAGAGACACCAGTCAGTGTACAGATATCTCCCTGTGAGAGAGGGGACTGAGAGACACCAGTCAGTGTACAGATATCTCCCAGAGGGAGAGGTACTGAGTGACACCAGTCAGTGTACAGATATCTCCCTGAGGGAGAGGGACAGAGTGACACCAGTCAGTGTACAGATTTCTCCCTGAGGGAGAGGGGACGGAGTGACACAAGTCAGTGTACAGATATCTCCCTGAGAGAGAGGGACTGAGAGACACCAGTCAGTGTACAGATATCTCCCTGAGAGAGAGGGGACTGAGAGACACCAGTCAGTGTACAGATGTCTCCCTGAGGGAGAGGTACTGAGAGACACCAGTCAGTGTACAGGTATCTCCCTGAGGGAGAGGGACTGAGAGACACCAGTCAGTGTACAGATATCTCCCTGAGGGAGAGGGGACTGAGAGACACCAGTCAGTGTACAGATATCTCCCTGAGAGAGAGGGACTGAGAGACACCAGTCAGTGTACAGATATCTCCCTGAGAGGGAGGTACTTAGTGACACCAGTCAGTGTACAGATATCTCCCTGAGAGAGAGGGACTGAGAGACACCAATCAGTGTACAGATATCTCCCTGAGGGCGAGGGACTGAGAGACACCAGTCAGTGTACAGATATCTCCCTGAGGGAGAGGGGACTGAGTGACACCATTCAGTGTACAGATATCTCCCTGAGGGAGAGGGACTGAGTGACACCAGTCAGTGTACAGATATCTCCCAGAGGGTGAGGGGCTGAGAGACACCAGTCAGTGTACAGATATCTCCCTGAGGGAGAGGGACTGAGAGACACCAGTCAGTGTACAGATATCTCCCTGAGGGAGAGGTACTGAGTGACACCAGTCAGTGTACAGATATCTCCCTGAGCGAGAGGGACTGAGAGGCACCAGTCAGTGTACAGATAACTCCCTGAGGGAGAGGGACTGAGAGACACCAGTCAGTGTACAGATACCTCACTGAGAGAGAGGGGATTGAGAGACACCAGTCAGTGTACAAATATCTCCCTGAGAGAGAGGGGACTGAGAGACACCAGTCAATGTACAGATATCTCCCTGAGAGAGGGGACTGAGAGACACCAGTCAGTGTACAGATATCTCCCTGAGAGAGAGGGACTGAGTGACACCAGTCAGTGTACAGATATCTCCCTGAGGGAGAGGGACTGAGAGACACCAGTCAGTGTACAGATATCTCCCTGAGGGAGAGGGACTGAGAGACACCATTCAGTGTACAGATATCTCCCTGAGAGAGAGGGACTGAGAGACAACAGTCAGTGTACAGATATCTCCCTGAGAGAGAGGGACTGAGTGACACCAGTCAATGTACAGACATCTCCCTGAGAGAGAGGGACTGAGTGACACCAGTCAGTGTACAGATATCTCCCTGAGGGAGAGGGACTGAGAGACACCAGTCAGTGTACAGATATCTCCCTGAGAGAGAGGCACTGAGTGACACCAGTCAGTGTACAGGTATCTCCCTGAGAGAGAGGGACTGATAGATACCAGTCAGTGTACAGATATCTTCCTGAGAGAGAGGTACTGAGTGACACCAGTCAGTGTACAGGTATCTCCCTGAGAGAGAGGGACTGAGAGACACCAGTCATTGTACACATATCTCCCTGAGGGAGTGGGGACTGAGAGACACCAGTCAGAGTACAGATATCTCCCTGAGAGAGAGGGGACTGAGAGATATGGGTGTCCTCGTACAGGAAACACTGCCGATCCCAAATGGAACAACATTTGCTGAGATACGGAGCCCTGGATCCCGGCCAGCATTGTCTCGGGATGCTTTCGGTACTTTCTGAGAGACACCAGTCAGTGTACAGATATCTCCCTGAGGGAGAGGGACTGAGAGACACCAGTCAGTGTACAGATATCTCCCTGAGAGAGAGGGGACTGAGAGACACCAGTCAGTGTACAGATATCTCCCTGAGGGAGAGTGGACTGAGAGACACCAGTCAGTGTACAGATATCTCCCTGAGGGAGAGGGGACTGAGAGACACCAGTCAGTGTACAGATATCTCCCTGAGAGAGAGGGGACTGAGAGACACCAGTCAGTGTACAGATATCTCCCTGAGGGAGAGTGGACTGAGAGACACCAGTCAGTATACAGATATCTCCCTGAGGGAGAGGGGACTGAGAGACACCAGTCAGTGTACAGATATCACCCTGAGAGAGAGGGACTGAGAGACACCAGTCAGTGTACAGATATCTCCCTGAGGGAGAGGGACTGAGAGACACCAGTCAGTGTACAGATATCTCCCTGAGAGAGAGGGACTGAGAGACACCAGTCAGTGTACAGATATCTCCCAGAGAGAGAGGGACTGAGAGACACCAGTCAGTGTACAGATATCTCGCAGAGAGAGAGGGACTGAGAAACACCAGCCAGTGTACAGATATCTCCCTGAGAGAGAGGGGACTGAGAGACACCAGTCAGTGTACAGATATCTCCCTGAGGGAGTGGGGACTGAGAGGCACCAGTCAGTGTACAGATATCTCCCTGAGAGAGAGGGGACTGAGAGACACCAGTCAGTGTACAGATATCTCCCTGAGAGACAGGGAATGAGAGACACCAGTCAGTGTACAGATATCTCACTGAGAGAGAGGGGACTGAGAGACACCAGTCAGTGTACAGATATCTCCCTGAGAGACAGGGAATGAGAGACACCAGTCAGTGTACAGATATCTCACTGAGAGAGAGGGGACTGAGAGACACCAGTCAGTGTACAGATATCTCCCTGAGAGAGAGGGACTGAGAGACACCAGTCAGTGTACAGATATCTCCCTGAGAGACAGGGAATGAGAGACACCAGTCAGTGTACAGATATCTCACTGAGAGAGAGGGGACTGAGAGACACCAGTCAGCGTACAGATATCTCCCTGAGAGAGAGGGACTGAGTGACACCAGTCAGTGTACAGATATCTCCCTGAGAGAGAGGGACTGAGAGACACCAGTCAGTGTACAGATATCTCACTGAGAGAGAGGGGACTGAGAGACACCAGTCAGTGTACAGATATCTCCCTGTGAGAGAGGGGACTGAGAGACACCAGTCAGTGTACAGATATCTCCCAGAGGGAGAGGTACTGAGTGACACCAGTCAGTGTACAGATATCTCCCTGAGGGAGAGGGACAGAGTGACACCAGTCAGTGTACAGATATCTCCCTGAGAGAGAGGGGACTGAGAGACACCAGTCAGTGTACAGATATCTCCCTGAGAGAGAGGGACTGAGAGACACCAGTCAGTGTACAGATATCTCCCTGAGAGAGAGGGGACTGAGAGACACCAGTCAGTGTACAGATATCTCCCTGAGAGAGAGGGACTGAGAGACACCAGTCAGTGTACAGATATCTCCCTGAGAGAGAGGGACTGAGAGACACCAGTCAGTGTACAGGTATCTCCCTGAGAGAGAGGGACTGAGAGACACCAGTCAGTGTACAGATATCTCCCTGAGGGAGAGGGAGAGAGTGACACCAGTCAGTGTACAGATTTCTCCCTGAGGGAGAGGGGACGGAGTGACACAAGTCAGTGTACAGATATCTCCCTGAGGGAGAGGTACTGAGTGACACCAGTCAGTGTACAGATATCTCCCTGAGAGAGAGGGGACTGAGAGACACCAGTCAGTGTACAGATGTCTCCCTGAGGGAGAGGTACTGAGAGACACCAGTCAGTGTACAGGTATCTCCCTGAGGGAGAGGGACTGAGAGACACCAGT
The DNA here is from genome assembly GCF_052327205.1 of Somniosus microcephalus. Classification (NCBI taxonomy): domain Eukaryota; kingdom Metazoa; phylum Chordata; class Chondrichthyes; order Squaliformes; family Somniosidae; genus Somniosus; species Somniosus microcephalus. The sequence continues at coordinate 470,476 of NW_028225355.1, forward strand.
CAGTGTACAGATATCTCCCTGAGAGAGAGGGACTGAGAGACACCAGTCAGTGTACAGATATCTCCCTGAGGGAGAGGGGACTGAGAGACACCAGTCAGTGTACAGATATCTCCCTGAGAGAGAGGGACTGAGAGACACCAGTCAGTGTACAGATATCTCCCTGAGAGGGAGGTACTTAGTGACACCAGTCAGTGTACAGATATCTCCCTGAGAGAGAGGGACTGAGAGACACCAATCAGTGTACAGATATCTCCCTGAGGGCGAGGGACTGAGAGACACCAGTCAGTGTACAGATATCTCCCTGAGGGAGAGGGGACTGAGTGACACCATTCAGTGTACAGATATCTCCCTGAGGGAGAGGGACTGAGTGACACCAGTCAGTGTACAGATATCTCCCAGAGGGTGAGGGGCTGAGAGACACCAGTCAGTGTACAGATATCTCCCTGAGGGAGAGGGACTGAGAGACACCAGTCAGTGTACAGATATCTCCCTGAGGGAGAGGTACTGAGTGACACCAGTCAGTGTACAGATATCTCCCTGAGCGAGAGGGACTGAGAGGCACCAGTCAGTGTACAGATAACTCCCTGAGGGAGAGGGACTGAGAGACACCAGTCAGTGTACAGATACCTCACTGAGAGAGAGGGGATTGAGAGACACCAGTCAGTGTACAAATATCTCCCTGAGAGAGAGGGGACTGAGAGACACCAGTCAATGTACAGATATCTCCCTGAGAGAGGGGACTGAGAGACACCAGTCAGTGTACAGATATCTCCCTGAGAGAGAGGGACTGAGTGACACCAGTCAGTGTACAGATATCTCCCAGAGAGAGAGTGACTGAGAGACACCAGTCAGTGTACAGATATCTCCCTGAGGGAGAGGGGACTGAGAGACACCAGTCAGTGTACAGATATCTCCCTGAGGGAGAGGGACTGAGAGACACCATTCAGTGTACAGATATCTCCCTGAGAGAGAGGGACTGAGAGACAACAGTCAGTGTACAGATATCTCCCTGAGAGAGAGGGACTGAGTGACACCAGTCAGTGTACAGACATCTCCCTGAGAGAGAGGGACTGAGTGACACCAGTCAGTGTACAGATATCTCCCTGAGGGAGAGGGACTGAGAGACACCAGTCAGTGTACAGATATCTCCCTGAGAGAGAGGCACTGAGTGACACCAGTCAGTGTACAGGTATCTCCCTGAGAGAGAGGGACTGATAGATACCAGTCAGTGTACAGATATCTTCCTGAGAGAGAGGTACTGAGTGACACCAGTCAGTGTACAGGTATCTCCCTGAGAGAGAGGGACTGAGAGACACCAGTCATTGTACACATATCTCCCTGAGAGGGAGGGACTGAGAGACACCAGTCAGTGTACAGATATCTCCCTGAGGGAGAGGTACTGAGTGACACCAGTCAGTGTACAGATATCTCCCTGAGGGAGAGGGACAGAGAGACACCAGTCAGAGTACAGATATCTCCCTGAGAGGGAGCGACTGAGAGACTCCAGTCAGTGTACAGATATCTCCCTGAGAGAGAGGTACTGAGTGACACCAGTCAGTGTACAGATATCTCCCAGGGGGAGAGGGACTGAGTGACACCAGTCAGTGTACAGATATCTCCCTGAGAGAGAGGGACTGAGAGACACCAGTCAGTGTACAGATATCTCCCTGAGGGAGAGGTACTGAGAGACACCAGTCAGTGTACAGATATCTCCCTGAGGGAGAGGGACTGAGAGATACCAGTCAGTGTACAGATATCTCCCTGAGGGAGAGGGGACTGAGAGACACCAGTCAGTGTACAGATATCTCCCTGAGAGAGAGGGACTGAGAGACACCAGTCAGTGTACAGATATCTCCCTGAGGGAGAGGGGACTGAGTGACACCAGTCAGTGTACAGATATCTCCCTGAGAGAGAGGGACTGAGAGACACCAGTCAGTGTACAGATATCTCCCAGAGAGAGAGGGGACTGAGAGACACCATTCAGTGTACAGATATCTCCCTGAGGGAGAGGGGACTGAGAGACACCAGTCAGTGTACAGATATCACCGTGAGAGAGAGGGACTGAGAGACACCAGTCAGTGTACAGATATCTCCCTGAGAGAGAGGGACTGAGTGACACCAGTCAGTGAACAGATATCTCCCTGAGAGAAAGGGGACTGAGAGACACCAGTCAGTGTACAGATATCTCCCTGAGAGAGAGGGAACTGAGAGACACCAGTCAGTGTACAGATATCTCCCAGAGAGAGAGGGACTGAGAGACACCAGTCAGTGTACAGATATCTCCCTGAGAGAGAGGGGACTGAGAGACACCAGTCAGTGTACAGATATCTCCCAGAGAGAGAGGGACTGAGAGACACCAGTCAGTGTACAGATATCTCCCTGAGAGAGAGGGGACTGAGAGACATCAGTCAGTGTACAGATATCTCCCAGAGAGAGAGGGACTGAGAGACACCAGTCAGTGTACAGATATCTCCCTGAGAGAGAGGGGACTGAGAGACACCAGTCAGTGTACAGATATCTCCCAGAGAGAGAGGGACTGAAAGACACCAGTCAGTGTACAGATATCTCCCTGAGAGAGAGGGACTGAGAGGCACCAGTCAGTGTACAGATACCTCCCTGAGGGAGTGGGGACTGAGAGACACCAGTCAGAGTACAGATACCTCCCTGAGAGAGAGGGGACTGAGAGATATGGGTGTCCTCGTACAGGAAACACAGCCGATCCCAAATGGAACAACATTTGCTGAGATACGGAGCCCTGGATCCCGGCCAGCATTGTCTCGGGATGCTTTCGGTACTTTCTGAGAGACACCAGTCAGTGTACAGGTATCTCCCTGAGGGAGAGGGACTGAGAGACACCAGTCAGTGTACAAATATCTCCCTGAGAGAGAGGGGACTGAGAGACACCAGTCAGTGTACAGATATCTCCCTGAGGGAGAGTGGACTGAGAGACACCAGTCAGTGTACAGATATCTCCCTGAGGGAGAGGGGACTGAGAGACACCAGTCAGTGTACAGATATCTCCCTGAGAGAGAGGGGACTGAGAGACACCAGTCAGTGTACAGATATCTCCCTGAGGGAGAGTGGACTGAGAGACACCAGTCAGTGTACAGATATCTCCCTGAGGGAGAGGGGACTGAGAGACACCAGTCAGTATACAGATATCACCCTGAGAGAGAGGGGACTGAGAGACACCAGTCAGTGTACAGATATCACCCTGAGAGAGAGTGACTGAGAGACACCAGTCAGTGTACAGATATCTCCCTGAGGGAGAGGGACTGAGAGACACCAGTCAGTGTACAGATATCTCCCTGAGAGAGAGGGACTGAGAGACACCAGTCAGTGTACAGATATCTCCCAGAGAGAGAGGGAATAAGAGACACCAGTCAGTGTACAGATATCTCCCAGAGAGAGAGGGACTGAGAAACACCAGCCAGTGTACAGATATCTCCCTGAGAGAGAGGGGACTGAGAGACACCAGTCAGTGTACAGATATCTCCCTGAGGGAGTGGGGACTGAGAGGCACCAGTCAGTGTACAGATATCTCCCTGAGAGAGAGGGGACTGAGAGACACCAGTCAGTGTACAGATATCTCCCTGAGAGACAGGGAATGAGAGACACCAGTCAGTGTACAGATATCTCACTGAGAGAGAGGGGACTGAGAGACACCAGTCAGTGTACAGATATCTCCCTGAGAGAGAGGGACTGAGAAACACCAGTCAGTGTACAGATATCTCCCTGAGAGAGAGGGGACTGTGAGACACCAGTCAGTGTACAGATATCTCCCTGAGAGACAGGGAATGAGAGACACCAGTCAGTGTACAGATATCTCACTGAGAGAGAGGGGACTGAGAGACACCAGTCAGTGTACAGATATCTCCCTGAGAGAGATGGACTGAGTGACACCAGTCAGTGGACAGATATCTCCCTGAGAGAGAGGGACTGAGAGACACCAGTCAGTGTACAGATATCTCACTGAGAGAGAGGGGACTGAGAGACACCAGTCAGTGTACAGATATCTCCCTGAGAGAGAGGGGACTGAGAGACACCAGTCAGTGTACAGATATCTCCCAGAGGGAGAGGTACTGAGTGACACCAGTCAGTGTACAGATATCTCCCTGAGGGAGAGGGAGAGAGTGACACCAGTCAGTGTACAGATTTCTCCCTGAGGGAGAGGGGACGGAGTGACACAAGTCAGTGTACAGATATCTCCCTGAGGGAGAGGTACTGAGTGACACCAGTCAGTGCACAGATGTCTCCCTGAGGGAGAGGTACTGAGAGACACCAGTCAGTGTACAGGTATCTCCCTGAGGGAGAGGGACTGAGAGACACCAGTCAGTGTACAGATATCTCCCTGAGGGAGAGGGACTGAGAGACACCAGTCAGTGTACAGATATCTCCCTGAGAGAGAGGTACTGAGTGACACCAGTCAGTGTACAGATATCTCCCTGAGAGAGAGGGACTGAGAGACACCAGTCAGTGTACAGATATCTCCCTGAGGGCGAGGGACTGAGAGACACCAGTCAGTGTACAGATATCTCCCTGAGGGAGAGGGGACTGAGTGACACCATTCAGTGTACAGATATCTCCCTGAGGGAGAGGGACTGAGTGACACCAGTCAGTGTACAGATATCTCCCAGAGGGCGAGGGGCTGAGAGACACCAGTCAGTGTACAGATATCTCCCTGAGGGAGAGGGACTGAGAGACACCAGTCAGTGTACAGATATCTCCCTGAGGGAGAGGTACTGAGTGACACCAGTCAGTGTACAGATATCTCCCTGAGCGAGAGGGACTGAGAGGCACCAGTCAGTGTACAGATAACTCCCTGAGGGAGAGGGACTGAGAGACACCAGTCAGTGTACAGATACCTCACTGAGAGAGAGGGGACTGAGAGACACCAGTCAGTGTACAGATATCTCCCTGAGAGAGAGGGGACTGAGAGACACCAGTCAGTGTACAGATATCTCCCTGAGAGAGAGGGACTGAGAGACACCAGTCAGTGTACAGATATCTCCCTGAGAGAGAGGGACTGAGAGGCACCAGTCAGTGTACAGATATCTCCCTGAGAGAGACGGGATTGAGAGACACCAGTCAGTGTACAGATATCTCACTGAGAGAGAGGGGACTGAGAGACACCAGTCAGTGTACAGATATCTCCCTGAGAGAGAGGGACTGAGTGACACCAGTCAGTGTACAGATATTTCCCTGAGGGAGAGGGACTGAGAGACACCAGTCAGTGTACAGATATCTCCCTGAGGGAGAGGGACTGAGAGACTCCAGTCAGTGTACAGATATCTCCCTGAGAGAGAGGGACTGAGAGACACCAGTCAGTGTAGAGATATCTCCCTGAGAGAGAGGGACTGAGTGACACCAGTCAGTGTACAGACATCTCCCTGAGAGAGAGGGACTGAGTGACACCAGTCAGTGTACAGATATCTCCCTGAGGGAGAGGGACTGAGAGACACCAGTCAGTGTACAGATATCTCCCTGAGAGAGAGGCACTGAGTGACACCAGTCAGTGTACAGGTATCTCCCTGAGAGAGAGGGACTGATAGATACCAGTCAGTGTACAGATATCTTTCTGAGAGAGAGGTACTGAGTGACACCAGTCAGTGTACAGGTATCTCCCTGAGAGAGAGGGACTGAGAGACACCAGTCATTGTACAGATATCTCCCTGAGAGGGAGGGACTGAGAGACACCAGTCAGTGTACAGATATCTCCCTGAGGGAGAGGTACTGAGTGACACCAGTCAGTGTACAGATATCTCCCTGAGGGAGAGGGACAGAGAGACACCAGTCAGAGTACAGATATCTCCCTGAGAGGGAGCGACTGAGAGACACCAGTCAGTGTCCAGATATCTCCCTGAGAGAGAGGTACTGAGTGACACCAGTCAGTGTACAGATATCTCCCAGGGGGAGAGGGACTGAGTGACACCAGTCAGTGTACAGATATCTCCCTGAGAGAGAGGGACTGAGAGACACCAGTCAGTGTACAGATATCTCCCTGAGAGAGAGGGACTGAGAGACACCAGTCAGTGTACAGATATCTCCCTGAGGGAGAGGTACTGAGAGACACCAGTCAGTGTACAGATATCTCCCTGAGGGAGAGGTACTGAGAGACACCAGTCAGTGTACAGATATCTCCCTGAGGGAGAGGGGACTGAGAGACACCAGTCAGTGTACAGATATCTCCCTGAGAGAGAGGGACTGAGAGACACCAGTCAGTGTACAGATATCTCCCTGAGGGAGAGGGGACTGAGTGACACCAGTCAGTGTACAGATATCTCCCTGAGAGAGAGGGACTGAGAGACACCAGTCAGTGTACAGATATCTCCCTGAGAGGGAGGGACTGAGTGACACCAGTCAGTGTACAGATATCTCCCTGAGGGAGAGGTACTGAGAGACACCAGTCAGTGTAAAGATATCTCCCTGAGAGAGAGGGGACTGAGAGACACCAGTCAGTGTACAGATATCTCCCTGATGGAGAGGTACTGAGTGACACCAGTCAGTGTACAGATATCTCCCTGAGAGAGAGGGGACTGAGAGACACCAGTCAGTGTGCAGATATCTCCCTGAGGGTGAGGGACTGAGAGACACCAGTCAGTGTACAGATATCTCCCTGAGGGAGAGGTACTGAGAGACACCAGTCAGTGTACAGAAATTTCCCAGAGGGAGAGGGAAAGATAGACACCAGTCAGTGTACAGATATCTCCCTGAGAGAGAGGGACTGAGAGACATCAGTCAGTGTACAGATATCTCCTCGAGGGAGTGGGACAGAGAGACACCAGTCAGTGTACAGATATCTCCCTGAGGGAGAGGTACTGACTGACACCAGTCAGTGTGCAGATATCTCCCAGAGGGAGAAGTACTGAGAGACACCAGTCAGTGTGCAGATACCTCCCTGAGGGAGAGGTACTGAGAGACACCAGTCAGTGTACAGATATCTCCCTGAGGGAGAGGTACTGAGACACACCAGTCAGTGCACAGATATCTCCCTGAGGGAGTGGGGCTGAGAGACACCACTCAGTGTGCAGATATTTCCCTGAGGGAGACGGATAAAGAGATACCAGTCAGTGCACAAATATCTCCCTGGGAGAGAGGGACTGAGAGACACCAGTCAAGGTACAGATATCTCCCTGAGGGAGAGGGACTGAGAGACACCAGTCAGTGTACAGATATCTCCCTGAGAGCGAGAGGGACTCAGAGACACCAGTCAGTGTACAAATATCTCCCTGAGAGAGAGGTACTGAGAGACACCAGTCAGTGCACAGATATCTCCCTGAGAGAGAGGTACTGAGTGACACCAGTCAGTGTACAGATATCTCCCCCAGCGCCCTGTGTTACTGACTGTATCTCTACTGATGTTAATCCAGCTCGCTCACACTGTCACTCAGTAACCCTCTCCCCCAGCGCCCTGTGTTACTGACTGTATCTCTACTGATGTTAATCCAGCTCCCTCACACTGTTACTCAGTAACCCTCTCCCCCAGCGCCCTGTGTTACTGACTGTATCTCTACTGATGTTAATCCAGCTCCCTCACACTGTCACTCAGTAACCCTCTCCCCCAGCACCCTGTGTTACTGACTGTATCTCTACTGATGTTAATCCAGCTCGCTCACACTGTCACTCAGTAACCCCTCTCCCCCAGCGCCCTGTGTTACTGACTGTATCTTTACTGATGTTAATCCAGCTCCCTCACACTGTCACTCAGTAACCCCTCTCCCCCAGCGCACTGTGTTACTGACTGTATCTCGACAGATGTTAATCCAGCTCCCTCACACTGTCACTCAGTAACCCCTCTCCCCCAGCGCCCTGTGTTACTGACTGTATCTCTACTGATGTTAATCCAGCTCCCTCACACTGTCACTCAGTAACCCTCTCCCTCAGCGCCCTGTGTTACTGACTGTATCTCGACTGATGTTAATCCAGCTCCCTCACACTGTCACTCAGTAACCCTCTCCCCCAGCGCCCTGTGTTACTGACTGTATCTCTACTGATGTTAATCCAGCTCCCTCACACTGTCACTCAGTAACCCTCTCCCCAGCGCCCTGTGTCACTGACTGTATCTCTACTGATGTTAATCCAGCTCCCTCACACTGTCATTCAGTAACCCCTCAACCCCAGCGCCCTGTGATACTGACTGTATCTCTACTGATGTTAACCCAGCTCCCCCACACTGTCACTCAGTAACCCCTCTCCCCCAGCGTCCTGTGTTACTGACTGTATCTCTACTGATGTTACTCCAGCTCCCTCACACTGTCACTCAGTAACGCTCTCCCCCAGTGACCTGTGTTACTGACTTTATCTCTACTGATGTTAATCCAGCTCCCTCACACTGTCACTCAGTAACCCCTCTCCCCCAGCGCCCTGTGTTACTGACTGTATCTCTACTGATGTTAATCCAGCTCCCTCACACTGTCACTCAGTAAACCCTCTCCCCCAGCGCCCTGTGTTACTGACTGTATCTCTACTGATGTTAATCCAGCTCCCTCACACTGTAATTCAGTAACCCCACTCCCCCAGCGCCCTGTGTTACTGACTGTATCTCTACTGATGTTAATCCAGCTCCCTCACACTGTCACTCAGTAACCTCTCCCCCCAGCGTCCTGTGTTACTGACTGTATCTCTACTGATGTTAATCCAGCTCCCTCACACTGTCACTCAGTAACCCTCTCCCCCAGCGCCCTGTGATACTGACTGTATCTCTACTGATGTTAATCCAGCTCCCTCACACTGTCACTCAGTAACCCTCTCCCCCAGCACCCTGTGTTACTGACTGTATCTCTACTGATGTTAATCCAGCTCCCTCACACTGTCACTCAGTAACCCTCTCCCCCAGCGCCCTGTGTTACTGACTGTATCTCTACTGATGTTAATCCAGCTCCCTCACACTGTCACTCAGTAACCCTCTCCCCCAGCACCCTGTGTTACTGACTGTATCTCTACTGATGTTAATCCAGCTCCCTCACACTGTCACTCAGTAACCCTCTCCCCCAGCACCCTGTGTCACTGACTGTATCTCTACTGATGTTAATCCAGCTCCCTCACACTGTCACTCAGTAACCCTCTCCCCCAGCACCCTGTGTTACTGACTGTATCTCTACTGATGTTAATCCAGCTCCCTCACACAGTCACTCAGTAACCCCTCTCCCCCAGCGCCCTGTGTTACTGACTGTATCTCGACTGATGTTAATCCAGCTCCCTCACACTGTCACTCAGTAACCCTCTCCCCCAGCGCCCTGTGTCACTGACTGTATCTCTACTGATGTTAATCCAGCTCCCTCACACTGTCACTCAGTAACCCTCTCCCCCAGCGCCCTGTGTTACTGACTGTATCTCTACTGATGTTAATCCAGCTACCTCACACTGTCACTCAGTAACCCTCTCCCCCAGCGCCCTGTGTTACTGACTGTATCTCTACTGAACTTAACCCAGCTCCCCCACACTGTAATTCAGTAACCCCACTCCCCCAGTGCCCTGTGTCACTGACTGTATCTCTACTGATGTTAGGCCTGCTCCCTCACACTGTCACTCAGTAACCCTCTCCCCCAGCGCCCTGTGTTACTGACTGTATCTCTACTGAACTTAACCCAGCTCCCCCACACTGTAATTCAGTAACCCCACTCCCCCAGTGCCCTGTGTCACTGACTGTATCTCTACTGATGTTAGGCCTGCTCCCTCACACTGTCACTCAGTAACCCTCTCCCCCAGCGCCCTGTGTTACTGACTGTATCTCTACTGAACTTAACCCAGCTCCCCCACACTGTAATTCAGTAACCCCACTCCCCCAGTGCCCTGTGTCACTGACTGTATCTCTACTGATGTTAGGCCTGCTCCCTCACAGTCACTCCGTAACCCCACTGCCCCAGCGCCCTGTCTTACTGACTATGCCTCTACGTTAACCCAGCTCCCTCACACAGTCACTCAGTAACCTCTCTCCCCCAGCGGCCTGTGTTACTGACTGTATCTCTACTGATGTTAATCCAGCTACCTCACACTGTCACTCAGTAACCCTCTCCCCCAGCGCCCTGTGTTACTGACTGTATCTCTACTGAACTTAACCCAGCTCCCCCACACTGTAATTCAGTAACCCCACTCCCCCAGTGCCCTGTGTCACTGACTGTATCTCTACTGATGTTAGGCCTGCTCCCTCACAGTCACTCAGTAACCCCACTGCCCCAGCGCCCTGTCTTACTGACTATGCCTCTACGTTAACCCAGCTCCCTCACACAGTCACTCAGTAACCTCTCTCCCCCAGCGCCCTGTGTTACTGACTGTATCTCTACTGATGTTAATCCTGCTCCCCCACACAGTCACTCAGTAACCTCTCTCCCCCAGCGCCCTGTGTTACTGACTGTATCTCTACTGATGTTAATCCTGCTCCCTCACACAGTCACTCAGTAACCCTCTCCCTCAGCGCCCTGTGTTACTGACTGTATCTCTACTGATGTTAATCCTGCTCCCTCACACAGTCACTCAGTAACCCCACTCCCCCAGCGCCCTGTCTTACTGATTGTGCCTCTACGTTAACCCAGCTCCCTCACACTGTCACTCAGTAACCTCTCTCCCCCAGCGCCCTGCATTAATTTATGTATTTCTACTGATGTTGATCCCCTCTCATTCTTCTAAACTCCAATGAGTATAGGCTCCACAGGTTAATTGAGTGTTAATCGAAACAAGAGTTACGTAATGATGTATAAAAATTGCAGGAAGCTACTTTAGAAGAAACCACTCTTTGTTTATAGAGAAAGACACAGAAAATACTCTGATAATGTTCAATTCGATTTGGTTGAATGTTTGAAATTGAAGATTAAAAATTGTGAGTACAATGAAGTTTGCTTCCCGCTATTAATTGCAAAGTACTTAAAATAATTCAACACTCCTCGTGATAAGAGCAGGGATTAATATTGTGGGGAATGTTTGAGAGAAAAGCATCAGAAGCGAAATTGGTAAATTATAAATCATTACGTCAACATATGAGTGAACATTTCCAAGTCAGTCTGACTTGTCTTTCTTACTGGACAGCAAAACCAATGTTTATTTCTGTTAAGTCATAGCTTTTCCTGCTTTTTGTTTATAATTCAGTGACACAAATTGTGTGTATATTTGTAAATTGTAAAATAACAACAAGAAATCACATTTCTGTGACATTTTTTATGCCTTAAACAATTGAAGTTGTGGTTTGGAATCTAGCTGGTAAATGTAGTTTCTTCACCTGAAAGATTTGAGTGTTTAAAGTTAATGGAGGATATGGGATCAAATGCTGTTTGCGACATTCCTGCATTGTTGAACTGTATGATATCATTGCAGTGCCATTGTTGAATGGAGGTGCCGGTTTTGCCCAGGCCAGCACTCTGATCTGTTGCATCCTGTGTAGATCAGAAACAGGTTAAGATGTTCATAGTAAACAGCCCAAGACAATGGAATGGGTAATCAATGTCTGGCCAACGCCAGAGTCTTGAAACACACGAGATGGTGGAATATACAAAACCAGACCAGATGAGGCAGCAGGTGTTACCACACATTCTAGTTCTGCATCTCCTGTGACTTTGGAGCAGGTTCTGTTTAACTTTAAAATGTCTCTCTCAAATAATAGGCCTGAGAGAAATTGAGAACAGGCATTCTGAGAGTTTCAAAGAGAGAAGGTGTAGAGATTTCAAGAAATATAAAATTATAAATTAATAACGGAAAGGTAGAGAGAGATACAGAACTATAGAGAGAGATCAATATACAGAGAGGCACATAGAGAGAGCGGTACACCAGTCAGTGTACAGCTATCTCCCTGAGGGAGAGGTACTGAGTGACACCAGTCAGTGTGCAGATATCTCCCAGAGGGAGAGGTACGAGAGACACCAGTCAGTGTACAGATATCTCCCTGAGAGAGAGGGACTGAGAGACACCAGTCAGTGTACAGATATCTCCCCGAGGGAGTGGGACAGAGAGACACGAGTCAGTGTACAGATATCTCGCTGAGCGAGAGGGACTGAGAGACACGAGTCAGTGCACAAATATCTCCCTGGGAGAGAGGGACTGAGAGACACCAGTCAAGGTACAGATATCTCGCTGAGCGAGAGGGACTGAGAGACACGAGTCAGTGTACAGATATCTCCCTGGGTGACTGAGAGTCACCAATAAAGTGCAAAAAAGTCACATACACACACCAACATTACATGTGGACCAGGCCCGAATGAAATCAATAGGGTTTAATCCAGCAACAGCTGAACCACATCTCACACAAACACCAGCTTTTGCAAACTCTCTCTATCTCTCTCTGTCTATCTCTCTCTGTCCAATTCCAATTCCAATTCAATTCAAATGCTTTATTGGCATGAAAGTTTACAGAGAACCATATTGCCAAAGCTTACATAGCAAAAAGGTACAGTTTTCCAACATTCTGTAGGTGTCAATCGATTTGACATTTGTTGGGTACATACAATATTACTTTGAAACAATATTAATTTTAAACAGTCTTTGTACTTCATTTGGTACGTTCAATATTAATTTTAAACAGTCTTAATTTTAAACAGTCCTCAGGTTGTGACATGTTGTTACATATTTGGCCCCAAGGTATGGTCTGTCTCCTTCTCCTAGGACTAATCTCAATTTTGACAGGTCATCCAATTCCTTGAAATCTGGGGTTGTTTGTCTCTCTATGTCTGTCCCTGTCTGTCACTCTCTCGCTCTCAGACCCATTTTGAAGGGGTGCAGCCTAGGAGTGTCAATTTTTGATGATGTCAATTCCTGCCGGCTGTGTCCATTTTGATGAGCTCACCACCCACCCCTCCCCCCACAGCAGCCATTTTGATGATGTTTTCAATTCCTGGCTGTCATTGGTGTCTGAGTGAGTTTGCAGCTGCTCTCTCTCTCTATCTCTTCCCCCTCAATAACATCATGGCTGATCTGATCTTGGCCTCAACTTCACTGACCTGCCTGTTCCCCATGACCCTTGACTCCCCTATCTGTCTATCTCCGCCTTGAATATATTCACTGACTCCGCCTCCACAGCGCTCTGGGGTCGAGAATTCCACAGATTCCCCATCCTCTGGGAGAAGAAATTCCTCCTCATCTCCGCCTTAAATGGGCGACCCCTTATCCTGAAACTGTGCCCCCTCGTTCTAGATTGCCCCACGAGGGGAAACATCCTCTCAGCATCTACCCTGTCAATCCCCCTCAGAATCTGCATACATTAAGGGCTATTCAACTATGGGAGGCACATCAGGCAAGCACATTCACTCAGATGCCTTCCTTTTTCTTGCAGGCCAAGCTCTCTCAGAACAGCCGGGAGCAGCAACGCACGGGAGGAGGACGACCAGCTGATCTACACATCCTCACCAATTTGGAGGCGAGAGTGCACAGGATCGTTGTCAGCCATACGTGCCATGACCGCTGGAGTGGTCGACCCCCTTGGGGACAGCAGTGGTATGGTCATCAGCTTTCTCTCCTCTCTCACACCACTCGCCCCTCAAAACACCAGCCTTTTACACTTTCAATCCAACTTACTAACTGTCTCCAGTCCTTGCTCCCTTACTGCCCCCCTGTCCTCACGCTAAAGCCACTCTTGTAACTACCTGCTTTCAGATAGTGAACCACCAGCTGACCAGCCTGTCCCTCAACCTGCCAGTGGCAGCGACGCCCCAGGCGAGGAGGAAGAGGAAGCCGGAGCCTCACCGCCTGCGTCTCCCGAGGAAGCCCATTCTAACACCAGCCCCTCACCCTCTTCAATTAAAACCCTGTCTCCACTTTAAGGATTTTGTTCTTTTACAATCCATCATTACACCATTTCTGGAGTTTTATGATTCCTTTTGACAACAACCTGCATGGGAGACTGTAGATGGAGCTTTACTCTGTATCTAACCCGTGCTGTACCTGCCCTGGAAGTGTTTGATGGGACAGTGTAGAGGGAGCTTTACTCTGTATCTAGCCTGTGCTGTACCTGCCCTGGGAGTGTTTGATGGGACAGTGTAGAGGGAGCTTTACTCTGTATCTAACCCGTGCTGTACCTGCCCTGGGAGTGTTTGATGGGACAGTGTAGAGGGAGCTTTACTCTGTATCTAACCCGTGCTGTACCTGCCCTGGGAGTGTTTGATGGGACAGTGTAGAGGGAGCTTTACTCTGTACCTAACCCGTGCTGTACCTGCCCTGGGAATGTTTGATGGGACAGTGTAGAGGGAGCTTTACTCTGTATCTAACCCGTGCTGTACCTGCCCTGGGAGTGTTTGCTGGGACAGTGTAGCGGGAGCTTCCCTCTGTATCTAACCCGTGCTGTACCTGCCCTGGGAGTGTTTGATGGGGCAGTGTAGAGGAAGCTTTACTCTGTACCTAACCCGTGCTGTACCTGCCCTGGGAGTGTTTGATGAGGCAGTGTAGAGGGAGATTTACTCTGTATGTAACCCGTGCTGTACCTGCCCTGGGAGTGTTTGATGGGACAGTGTAGAGGGAGCTTTACTCTGTATCTAACCCGTGCTGTACCTGCCCTGGGAGTGTTTGATGGGACAGTGTAGAGGGAGATTTACTCTGTATCTAACCCGTGCTGTACCTGCCCTGGGAGTGTTTGATGGGGACAGTGTAGAGGGAGCTTTACTCTGTACCTAACCCGTGCTGTACCTGCCCTGGGAGTGTTTGATGGGACAGTGTAGAGGGAGCTTTACTCTGTATCTAACCCGTGCTGTACCTGCCCTGGGAGTGTTTGATGGGACAGTGTAGAGGGAGATTTACTCTGTACCTAACCCGTGCTGTACCTGCCCTGGGAGTGTTTGATGGGACAGTGTAGAGGGAGCTTTACTCTGTATCTAACCCGTGCTGTACCTGCCCTGGGAGTGTTTGATGGGACAGTGTAGAGGGAGATTTACTCTGTATCTAACCCGTGCTGTACCTGCCCTGAGAGTGTTTAAAGAGAGCTTTACTCTATCGATTCTGTAGCAAACCTTGACAGATTGCAAGTCTGGGGATTCAGCGCATACACAGCGCAGACGGAAACACGGAACTTGCGGGGCCTCTACCAAGGCCTAAGTCGTCGTTACGGAGACCATGATTTCAGGGCCATTATCTTTGTTTAATGTAATCCTTCACTCCTGTGTATAAGACAGTGAGTCTCACGGCCTAAAATTCATTCAAATCTCAGTAAGAATACCCAGAACAGACTTTAATTGTCTATTATTGCATCATTTTTCTAAGGTGAACCCAGATATCTGCAGACCAACATTCGTCCACATGTGAATCCCTCCTCTCCATTTAAATCAAATCACGGTAACACGTTTATTTAATCTACCGAGGTTCAGTATTGAAATATACCAGGAGATCCAGGCACGTTTTGATAAAGCTGATTAACAATGAGTTCAGTGGGGAAATTTAGCAAACAACAGGCCGATTTTAATATGATACGGCAGGATCTGTCCAAAGTGGACTGGGATCAGCTACTTGACACCTCTCTGTCTCAGTCCCAAAGTAATCCCACTGCCCTGCTCTCTCCTGTTAGCCCTGTATCAATCCCCAACCTAATCCCACTGCCCCGCTCTCTCCCCAAAGCCCTGTATCAATCCCCAAACTAATCCCACTGCCCCGCTCTCTCCCCAAAGCCCTGTATCAATCCACAACCTAATCCCACTGCCCCGCTCTCTCCCCATAGCCCTGTATCAATCCCCAACCTAATCCCACTGCCCCGCTCTCTCCCCAAAGCCCTGTATCAATCCCCAACCTAATCCCACTGCCCCGCTCTCTCCCCAAAGCCCTGTATCAATCCCCAAACTAATCCCACTGCCCCGCTCTCTCCCCAAAGCCCTGTATCAATCCACAACCTAATCCCACTGCCCCGCTCTCTCCCCATAGCCCTGTATCAATCCCCAACCTAATCCCACTGCCCCGCTCTCTCCCCATAGCCCTGTATCAATCCCCAACCTAATCCCACTGCGCCGCTCTCTCCCCATAGCCCTGTATCAATCCCCAAACTAATCCCACTGCCCCGCTCTCTCCCCATAGCCCTGTATCAATCCCCAACCTAATCCCACTGCCCCGCTCTCTCCTGTTAGCCCTGTATCAATCCCCAACCTAATCCCACTGCCCCGCTCTCTCCCCAAAGCCCTGTATCAATCCACAAAGTAATCACACTGCCCCGCTCTCACCCCATAGCCCTGCATCAATCCCAAACTTATCCCACTGCCCCGCTCTCTCCCCAAAGCCATGTATCAATCCACGAAGTAATCACACTGCCCCGCTCTCTCCCCAAAGCCCTGTATCAATCCACAAAGTAATCACACTGCCCCGCTCTCACCCCATAGCCCTGTATCAATCCCCAACCTAATCCCACTGCCCCGCTCTCTCCCCAAAGCCCTGTATCAATCCCCAACCTAATCCCACTGCCCCGCTCTCTCCCCAAAGCCCTGTATCAATCCACAAAGTAATCACACTGCCCCGCTCTCACCCCATAGCCCTGCATCAATCCCAAACTTATCCCACTGCCCCGCTCTCTCCCCAAAGCCCTGTATCAATCCACAAAGTAATCACACTGCCCCGCTCTCACCCCATAGCCCTGTATCAATCCCCAACCTAATCCCACTGCCCCGCTCTCTCCCCAAAGCCCTGTATCAATCCCCAACCTAATCCCACTGCCCCGCTCTCTCCCCAAAGCCCTGTATCAATCCACAAAGTAATCACACTGCCCCGCTCTCACCCCATAGTCCTGCATCAATCCCAAAGTAATCCCACTGCCCTGCTCTCACCTGTTAGCCCTGTATCAATCCCCAACTCGCTGTTTCTCACTCTCCCGCTGTCTCACTCTCTCGCTCTCTCAGTTGCTCTCTCGCTCGCTCGCGCTCCCTCGCTGGCTCGCTCTCTCGCTGGCTCTCTCTCTCAGTGGCTCTCTCGCTTTCTCTCGCTGGCTCGGTCTCTCTCTCGCTGTCTCTCGCTGTGTTTGATGGGGCAGTGTAAAGGGAGCTTTACTCTAGATCTAACCCGTGCTGTACCTGCCCTGGGAGTGTTTGATGGGACAGTGTAGAGGGAGCTTTAATTTGTATCTAACCCGTGCTGTACCTGCCCTGGGAGTGTTTGATGGGACAGTGTAGAGGGAGCTTTACTCTGTATCTAACCCGTGCTTTACCTGCCCTGGGAGTGTTTGATGGGACAGTGTAGAGGGAGCTTTACTCTGTATCTAACCCGTGCTGTACCTGCCCTGGGAGTGTTTGATGGGACAGTGTAGAGGGAGCTTTACTCTGGATCTAACCCGTGCTTTACCTGCCCTGGAAGTGTTGATGGGACAGTGTAGAGGGAGCTTTACTCTGTATCTAACCCGTGCTGTACCTGCCCTGGGAGTGTTTGATGGGAGAGTGTAGAGGGAGCTTTACTCTGGATCGAACCCATGCTGTACCTGCCCTGGGCGTGATTGATGGTACAATGGCCGCTGGAAGGTGGGGAAAGCAATCATTTTTTAGTCGTGTGGTCTACGCTTCTCTAAGGTAGAAAGTCCCAACTCTTTCAGCCTATCTTGATAACTAAGATGCTTTAGACTGGGAATTAGTCTAGTGCCTCCTCCTCCTCTGCACCCTTTCCAAAGCCTCAATATCAACCACCTCAATCTCGCCCTCTGCCTCTCGCCCTCTGCCTCTCGCCCTCTGCCTCTCTCCCTCTCGCCCTCTCCCTCTCGCCCTCTGCCTCTAGCCCTCTGCCTCTCGCCCTCTGCCTCTCGCCCTCTGCCTCTCGCCCTCTCCCTCTCTTCCTCTCGCCCTCTCCCTCTCGCCCTCTCCCTCTCGCCCTCTGCCTCTCGCCCTCTGCCTCTCGCCCTCTGCCTCTCTCCCTCTCTCCCTCTCCCTCTCTCCCTCTCTCCCTCTCGCCCTCTCCCTCTCACCCTCTCCCTCTCGCCCTCTCCCTCTCTCCCTCTCTTCCTCTCGCCCTCTCCCTCTCGCCCTCTCCCTCTCGCCCTCTGCCTCTCTCCCTCTGCCTATCTCCCTCTGCCTCTCGCCCTCTGCCTCTCGCCCTCTGCCTCTCGCCCCATGCCCCTCGCCCCATGCATCTCGCCCTCTGCCTCTCGCCCCATGCCCCTCGCCCTCTGCCCCTCGCCCTCTGCCTCTCACCCTCTGCCTCTCGCCCTCTGCCTCACGCCCCATGCCCCTCGCCCTCTGCCTCTCACCCTCTGCCTCTCACCCTCTGCCTCTCGCCCTCTGCCTCTCGCCCTCTGCCTCTCGCCCTCTGCCTCTCGCACTCTGCCTCTCGCCCTCTGCCTCTCTCCCTCTGCCTCTCGCCCTCTGCCTCTCACCCTCTGCCTCTCGCCCACTGCCTCTCGCCCCATGCCCCTCGCCCTCTGCCTCTCACACTCTGCCTCTTGCCCTCTGCCTCTCGCCCTCTGCCGCTCGCCCTCTGCCTCTCGCCCCATGCCCCTCGCCCTCTGCATCTCGCCCTCTGCCTCTCGCCCTCTGGCTCTCGCCCTCTCCCTCTCGCCCTCTGCCTCTGGCCCCATGCCCCTCGCCCTCTGCCTCTCACCCTCAGCCTCTTGCCCTCTGCCTCTCGCCCTCTGCCTCTCGCCCTGTGCCTCTCGCCCTCTGCCTCCCTCCCTCTGCCTCTCGCCCTCTGCCGCTCGCCCTCTGCCTCTCGCCCCATGCCCCTCGCCCTCTGCATCTCGCCCTCTGCCTCTCGCCCTCTGGCTCTCGCCCTCTCCCTCTCGCCCCCTGCCTCTCACCCTCTGCCTCTCACCCTCTGCCTCTCGCCCACTGCCTCTCGCCCTCTGCCTCTCGCCCTCTGCCTCTCGCCCCATGCCTCTCGCCCTCTGCCTCTCGCCCCATGCCCCTCGCCCTCTGCATCTCGCCCTCTGCCTCTCGCCCTCTGGCTCTCGCCCTCTCCCTCTCGCCCTCTCCCTCTCGCCCCCTGCCTCTCACCCTCTGCCTCTCACCCTCTGCCTCTCGCCCTCTGCCTCTCGCCCTCTGCCTCTCACCCTCTGCCTCTCGCCCCATGCCTCTCGCCCTCTGCCTCTCTGCCTCTCCTTCTCGCCCTCTGCATCTCGCCCTCTGCCTCTCGCCCTCTGCCTCTCGCCCTCTGCATCTCGCCCTCTGCCTCTCTCCCTCTGCCTCTCGCCCTCTGCCTCTCGCCCTCTGCATCTCGCCCTCTGCCTCTCGCCCTCTGCCTCTCGCCCTCTGCATCTCGCCCTCTGCCTCTCGCCCTCTCCCTCTCGCCCTCTGCCTCTCGCCCTCTGCCTCTCAGCCTCTGCCTCTCCCTCAATGTAACCAAGTTTCCTGACGATATAAATCTGCGTGGGACAGTTAGCTGTGAGGAGCCCACAAAGAGGCTGCAAAGGGCTATAGACAGGTTAAGTGAGAGGGCAATAAGGTGGCAAATGAAGTATAATGTGGAGAAATGTGAGGTTATTCACTTTGGTAGGAAGAATAGAAAAAATATATTCCTAAATGCTGAGAAACCATTAAATGTTGGTGTTCAGAGAGATATGGGTGTCCTCGTACAGGTAACACAGCCGATCCCAAATGGAACAACATTTGCTGAGATACAGAGCCCTGGATCCCGGCCAGCATTGTCTCGGGATGCTTTCGGTACTTTCTGAGAGACACCAGTCAGTGTACAGATATCTCCCAGAGGGCGAGGGACTGAGAGACACCAGTCAGTGTACAGATATCTCCCTGAGAGAGAGGGACTGAGAGACACCAGTCAGTGTACAGATATCTCCCTGAGAGAGAGGGGACCGAGAGACACCAGTCAGTGTACAGATATCTCCCAGAGAGAGAGCGACAGAGTGACACCAGTCAGTGTACAGATATCTCCCTGAAAGAGAGGGGACTGAGAGACACCAGTCAGTGTACAGGTATCTCCCTGAGAGAGAGGGGACTGAGAGACACCAGTTAGTGTACAGATATCTCCCTGAGAGAGAGGGACTGAGAGACACCAGTCAGTGTACAGATATCTCCCTGAGAGAGAGGGACTGAGAGACACAAGTCAGTGTACAGATATCTCCCTGAGGGGGAAGGGGACTGAGAGACACCAGTCAGTGTACAGATATCTCCCTGAGAGAGAGGGACTGAGAGACACCAGTCAGTGTACAGATATCTCCCTGAGGGAGAGGGACTGAGAGACACCAGTCAGTGTACAGATATCTCCCTGAGGGGGAGAGGGGACTGAGAGACACCAGTCAGTGTACAGATATCTCCCTGAGAGAGAGGGACTGAGAGACACCAGTCAGTGTACAGATATCACCCTGAGAGAGAGGGACTGAGAGACACCAGTCAGTGTACAGATATCTCCCTGAGGGGACTGAGAGACACCAGTCAGTGTACAGATATCTCCCTGAGAGAGAGGGACTGAGAGACACCAGTCAGTGTACAGATATCTCCCTGAGAGAGAGGGACTGAGAGACACCAGTCAGTGTACAGATATCTCCCTGAGAGAGAGGGGACTGAGAGACACCAGTCAGTGTACAGATATCTCCCTGAGAGAGAGGGGACTGAGAGACACCAGTCAGTGTACAGATATCTCCCTGAGAGAGGGGGACTGAGAGACACCAGTCAGTGTACAGATATCTCCCAGAGAGAGAGGGGACTGAGAGACACCATTCAGTGTACAGATATCTCCCTGAGGGAGAGGGACAGAGTGACACCAGTCAGTGTACAGATATCTCCGTGAGAGAAAGGGGACTGAGAGACACCAGTCAGTGTACAGATATCTCCCTGAGAGAGAGGGGACTGAGAGACACCAGTCAGTGTACAGATATCTCCCAGAGAGAGAGGGACTGAGAGACACCAGTCAGTGTACAGATATCTCCGTGAGAGAGAGGGGACTGAGAGACACCAGTCAGTGTACAGATATCTCCCTGAGAGAAAGGGGACTGAGAGACACCAGTCAGTGTACAGATATCTCCCTGAGAGAGAGGGACTGAGAGACACCAGTCAGTGTACAGATATCTCCCTGAGAGAGAGGGAACTGAGAGACACCAGTCAGTGTACAGATATCTCCCAGAGAGAGAGGGACTGAGAGACACCAGTCAGTGTACAGATATCTCCCTTAGAGAGAGGGGACTGAGAGACACCAGTCAGTGTACAGATATCTCCCTGAGGGAGTGGGGACTGAGAGACACCAGTCAGAGTACAGATATCTCCCTGAGAGAGAGGGGACTGAGAGATATGGGTGTCCTCGTACAGGAAACACTGCCGATCCCAAATGGAACAACATTTGCTGAGATACGGAGCCCTGGATCCCGGCCAGCATTGTCTCGGGATGCTTTCGGTACTTTCTGAGAGACACCAGTCAGTGTACAGATATCTCCCTGAGGGAGAGGGACTGAGAGACACCAGTCAGTGTACAGATATCTCCCTGAGAGAGAGGGGACTGAGAGACACCAGTCAGTGTACAGATATCTCCCTGAGGGAGAGTGGACTGAGAGACACCAGTCAGTGTACAGATATCTCCCTGAGGGAGAGGGGACTGAGAGACACCAGTCAGTGTACAGATATCTCCCTGAGAGAGAGGGGACTGAGAGACACCAGTCAGTGTACAGATATCTCCCTGAGGGAGAGTGGACTGAGAGACACCAGTCAGTATACAGATATCTCCCTGAGGGAGAGGGGACTGAGAGACACCAGTCAGTGTACAGATATCACCCTGAGAGAGAGGGACTGAGAGACACCAGTCAGTGTACAGATATCTCCCTGAGGGAGAGGGACTGAGAGACACCAGTCAGTGTACAGATATCTCCCTGAGAGAGAGGGAATGAGAGACACCAGTCAGTGTACAGATATCTCCCAGAGAGAGAGGGACTGAGAGACACCAGTCAGTGTACAGATATCTCCCAGAGAGAGAGGGACTGAGAAACACCAGCCAGTGTACAGATATCTCCCTGAGAGAGAGGGGACTGAGAGACACCAGTCAGTGTACAGATATCTCCCTGAGGGAGTGGGGACTGAGAGGCACCAGTCAGTGTACAGATATCTCCCTGAGAGAGAGGGGACTGAGAGACACCAGTCAGTGTACAGATATCTCCCTGAGAGACAGGGAATGAGAGACACCAGTCAGTGTACAGATATCTCACTGAGAGAGAGGGGACTGAGAGACACCAGTCAGTGTACAGATATCTCCCTGAGAGACAGGGAATGAGAGACACCAGTCAGTGTACAGATATCTCACTGAGAGAGAGGGGACTGAGAGACACCAGTCAGTGTACAGATATCTCCCTGAGAGAGAGGGACTGAGAGACACCAGTCAGTGTACAGATATCTCCCTGAGAGACAGGGAATGAGAGACACCAGTCAGTGTACAGATATCTCACTGAGAGAGAGGGGACTGAGAGACACCAGTCAGCGTACAGATATCTCCCTGAGAGAGAGGGACTGAGTGACACCAGTCAGTGTACAGATATCTCCCTGAGAGAGAGGGACTGAGAGACACCAGTCAGTGTACAGATATCTCACTGAGAGAGAGGGGACTGAGAGACACCAGTCAGTGTACAGATATCTCCCTGTGAGAGAGGGGACTGAGAGACACCAGTCAGTGTACAGATATCTCCCAGAGGGAGAGGTACTGAGTGACACCAGTCAGTGTACAGATATCTCCCTGAGGGAGAGGGACAGAGTGACACCAGTCAGTGTACAGATTTCTCCCTGAGGGAGAGGGGACGGAGTGACACAAGTCAGTGTACAGATATCTCCCTGAGAGAGAGGGACTGAGAGACACCAGTCAGTGTACAGATATCTCCCTGAGAGAGAGGGGACTGAGAGACACCAGTCAGTGTACAGATGTCTCCCTGAGGGAGAGGTACTGAGAGACACCAGTCAGTGTACAGATATCTCCCTGAGAGAGAGGGACTGAGTGACACCAGTCAGTGTACAGATATCTCCCTGAGGGAGAGGGACTGAGAGACACCAGTCAGTGTACAGATATCTCCCTGAGGGAGAGGGACTGAGAGACACCAGTCAGTGTACAGGTATCTCCCTGAGGGAGAGGGACTGAGAGACACCAGTCAGTGTACAGATATCTCCCTGAGGGAGAGGGGACTGAGAGACACCAGTCAGTGTACAGATATCTCCCTGAGAGAGAGGGACTGAGAGACACCAGTCAGTGTACAGATATCTCCCTGAGAGGGAGGTACTTAGTGACACCAGTCAGTGTACAGATATCTCCCTGAGAGAGAGGGACTGAGAGACACCAATCAGTGTACAGATATCTCCCTGAGGGCGAGGGACTGAGAGACACCAGTCAGTGTACAGATATCTCCCTGAGGGAGAGGGGACTGAGTGACACCATTCAGTGTACAGATATCTCCCTGAGGGAGAGGGACTGAGTGACACCAGTCAGTGTACAGATATCTCCCAGAGGGTGAGGGGCTGAGAGACACCAGTCAGTGTACAGATATCTCCCTGAGGGAGAGGGACTGAGAGACACCAGTCAGTGTACAGATATCTCCCTGAGGGAGAGGTACTGAGTGACACCAGTCAGTGTACAGATATCTCCCTGAGCGAGAGGGACTGAGAGGCACCAGTCAGTGTACAGATAACTCCCTGAGGGAGAGGGACTGAGAGACACCAGTCAGTGTACAGATACCTCACTGAGAGAGAGGGGATTGAGAGACACCAGTCAGTGTACAAATATCTCCCTGAGAGAGAGGGGACTGAGAGACACCAGTCAATGTACAGATATCTCCCTGAGAGAGGGGACTGAGAGACACCAGTCAGTGTACAGATATCTCCCTGAGAGAGAGGGACTGAGTGACACCAGTCAGTGTACAGATATCTCCCTGAGGGAGAGGGACTGAGAGACACCAGTCAGTGTACAGATATCTCCCTGAGGGAGAGGGACTGAGAGACACCATTCAGTGTACAGATATCTCCCTGAGAGAGAGGGACTGAGAGACAACAGTCAGTGTACAGATATCTCCCTGAGAGAGAGGGACTGAGTGACACCAGTCAATGTACAGACATCTCCCTGAGAGAGAGGGACTGAGTGACACCAGTCAGTGTACAGATATCTCCCTGAGGGAGAGGGACTGAGAGACACCAGTCAGTGTACAGATATCTCCCTGAGAGAGAGGCACTGAGTGACACCAGTCAGTGTACAGGTATCTCCCTGAGAGAGAGGGACTGATAGATACCAGTCAGTGTACAGATATCTTCCTGAGAGAGAGGTACTGAGTGACACCAGTCAGTGTACAGGTATCTCCCTGAGAGAGAGGGACTGAGAGACACCAGTCATTGTACACATATCTCCCTGAGGGAGTGGGGACTGAGAGACACCAGTCAGAGTACAGATATCTCCCTGAGAGAGAGGGGACTGAGAGATATGGGTGTCCTCGTACAGGAAACACTGCCGATCCCAAATGGAACAACATTTGCTGAGATACGGAGCCCTGGATCCCGGCCAGCATTGTCTCGGGATGCTTTCGGTACTTTCTGAGAGACACCAGTCAGTGTACAGATATCTCCCTGAGGGAGAGGGACTGAGAGACACCAGTCAGTGTACAGATATCTCCCTGAGAGAGAGGGGACTGAGAGACACCAGTCAGTGTACAGATATCTCCCTGAGGGAGAGTGGACTGAGAGACACCAGTCAGTGTACAGATATCTCCCTGAGGGAGAGGGGACTGAGAGACACCAGTCAGTGTACAGATATCTCCCTGAGAGAGAGGGGACTGAGAGACACCAGTCAGTGTACAGATATCTCCCTGAGGGAGAGTGGACTGAGAGACACCAGTCAGTATACAGATATCTCCCTGAGGGAGAGGGGACCGAGAGACACCAGTCAGTGTACAGATATCACCCTGAGAGAGAGGGACTGAGAGACACCAGTCAGTGTACAGATATCTCCCTGAGGGAGAGGGACTGAGAGACACCAGTCAGTGTACAGATATCTCCCTGAGAGAGAGGGACTGAGAGACACCAGTCAGTGTACAGATATCTCCCAGAGAGAGAGGGACTGAGAGACACCAGTCAGTGTACAGATATCTCCCAGAGAGAGAGGGACTGAGAAACACCAGCCAGTGTACAGATATCTCCCTGAGAGAGAGGGGACTGAGAGACACCAGTCAGTGTACAGATATCTCCCTGAGGGAGTGGGGACTGAGAGGCACCAGTCAGTGTACAGATATCTCCCTGAGAGAGAGGGGACTGAGAGACACCAGTCAGTGTACAGATATCTCCCTGAGAGACAGGGAATGAGAGACACCAGTCAGTGTACAGATATCTCACTGAGAGAGAGGGGACTGAGAGACACCAGTCAGTGTACAGATATCTCCCTGAGAGACAGGGAATGAGAGACACCAGTCAGTGTACAGATATCTCACTGAGAGAGAGGGGACTGAGAGACACCAGTCAGTGTACAGATATCTCCCTGAGAGAGAGGGACTGAGAGACACCAGTCAGTGTACAGATATCTCCCTGAGAGACAGGGAATGAGAGACACCAGTCAGTGTACAGATATCTCACTGAGAGAGAGGGGACTGAGAGACACCAGTCAGCGTACAGATATCTCCCTGAGAGAGAGGGACTGAGTGACACCAGTCAGTGTACAGATATCTCCCTGAGAGAGAGGGACTGAGAGACACCAGTCAGTGTACAGATATCTCACTGAGAGAGAGGGGACTGAGAGACACCAGTCAGTGTACAGATATCTCCCTGTGAGAGAGGGGACTGAGAGACACCAGTCAGTGTACAGATATCTCCCAGAGGGAGAGGTACTGAGTGACACCAGTCAGTGTACAGATATCTCCCTGAGGGAGAGGGACAGAGTGACACCAGTCAGTGTACAGATATCTCCCTGAGAGAGAGGGGACTGAGAGACACCAGTCAGTGTACAGATATCTCCCTGAGAGAGAGGGACTGAGAGACACCAGTCAGTGTACAGATATCTCCCTGAGAGAGAGGGGACTGAGAGACACCAGTCAGTGTACAGATATCTCCCTGAGAGAGAGGGACTGAGAGACACCAGTCAGTGTACAGATATCTCCCTGAGAGAGAGGGACTGAGAGACACCAGTCAGTGTACAGATATCTCCCTGAGGGAGAGGGAGAGAGTGACACCAGTCAGTGTACAGATTTCTCCCTGAGGGAGAGGGGACGGAGTGACACAAGTCAGTGTACAGATATCTCCCTGAGGGAGAGGTACTGAGTGACACCAGTCAGTGTACAGATATCTCCCTGAGAGAGAGGGGACTGAGAGACACCAGTCAGTGTACAGATGTCTCCCTGAGGGAGAGGTACTGAGAGACACCAGTCAGTGTACAGGTATCTCCCTGAGGGAGAGGGACTGAGAGACACCAGTCAGTGTACAGATATCTCCCTGAGGGAGAGGGGACTGAGAGACACCAGTCAGTGTACAGATATCTCCCTGAGAGAGAGGGACTGAGAGACACCAGTCAGTGTACAGATATCTCCCTGAGAGGGAGGTACTTAGTGACACCAGTCAGTGTACAGATATCTCCCTGAGAGAGAGGGACTGAGAGACACCAATCAGTGTACAGATATCTCCCTGAGGGCGAGGGACTGAGAGACACCAGTCAGTGTACAGATATCTCCCTGAGGGAGAGGGGACTGAGTGACACCATTCAGTGTACAGATATCTCCCTGAGGGAGAGGGACTGAGTGACACCAGTCAGTGTACAGATATCTCCCAGAGGGTGAGGGGCTGAGAGACACCAGTCAGTGTACAGATATCTCCCTGAGGGAGAGGGACTGAGAGACACCAGTCAGTGTACAGATATCTCCCTGAGGGAGAGGTACTGAGTGACACCAGTCAGTGTACAGATATCTCCCTGAGCGAGAGGGACTGAGAGGCACCAGTCAGTGTACAGATAACTCCCTGAGGGAGAGGGACTGAGAGACACCAGTCAGTGTACAGATACCTCACTGAGAGAGAGGGGATTGAGAGACACCAGTCAGTGTACAAATATCTCCCTGAGAGAGAGGGGACTGAGAGACACCAGTCAATGTACAGATATCTCCCTGAGAGAGGGGACTGAGAGACACCAGTCAGTGTACAGATATCTCCCTGAGAGAGAGGGACTGAGTGACACCAGTCAGTGTACAGATATCTCCCTGAGGGAGAGGGACTGAGAGACACCAGTCAGTGTACAGATATCTCCCTGAGGGAGAGGGACTGAGAGACACCATTCAGTGTACAGATATCTCCCTGAGAGAGAGGGACTGAGAGACAACAGTCAGTGTACAGATATCTCCCTGAGAGAGAGGGACTGAGTGACACCAGTCAGTGTACAGACATCTCCCTGAGAGAGAGGGACTGAGTGACACCAGTCAGTGTACAGATATCTCCCTGAGGGAGAGGGTCTGAGAGACACCAGTCAGTGTACAGATATCTCCCTGAGAGAGAGGCACTGAGTGACACCAGTCAGTGTACAGGTATCTCCCTGAGAGAGAGGGACTGATAGATACCAGTCAGTGTACAGATATCTTCCTGAGAGAGAGGTACTGAGTGACACCAGTCAGTGTACAGGTATCTCCCTGAGAGAGAGGGACTGAGAGACACCAGTCATTGTACACATATCTCCCTGAGAGGGAGGGACTGAGAGACACCAGTCAGTGTACAGATATCTCCCTGAGGGAGAGGTACTGAGTGACACCAGTCAGTGTACAGATATCTCCCTGAGGGAGAGGGACAGAGAGACACCAGTCAGAGTACAGATATCTCCCTGAGAGGGAGCGACTGAGAGACTCCAGTCAGTGTACAGATATCTCCCTGAGAGAGAGGTACTGAGTGACACCAGTCAGTGTACAGATATCTCCCAGGGGGAGAGGGACTGAGTGACACCAGTCAGTGTACAGATATCTCCCTGAGAGAGAGGGACTGAGAGACACCAGTCAGTGTACAGATATCTCCCTGAGGGAGAGGTACTGAGAGACACCAGTCAGTGTACAGATATCTCCCTGAGGGAGAGGGACTGAGAGATACCAGTCAGTGTACAGATATCTCCCTGAGGGAGAGGGGACTGAGAGACACCAGTCAGTGTACAGATATCTCCCTGAGAGAGAGGGACTGAGAGACACCAGTCAGTGTACAGATATCTCCCTGAGGGAGAGGGGACTGAGTGACACCAGTCAGTGTACAGATATCTCCCTGAGAGAGAGGGACTGAGAGACACCAGTCAGTGTACAGATATCTCCCTGAGAGGGAGGGACTGAGTGACACCAGTCAGTGTACAGATATCTCCCTGAGGGAGAGGTACTGAGAGACACCAGTCAGTGTAAAGATATCTCCCTGAGAGAGAGGGGACTGAGAGACACCAGTCAGTGTACAGATATCTCCCTGATGGAGAGGTACTGAGTGACACCAGTCAGTGTACAGATATCTCCCTGAGAGAGAGGGGACTGAGAGACACCAGTCAGTGTGCAGATATCTCCCTGAGGGTGAGGGACTGAGAGACACCAGTCAGTGTACAGATATCTCCCTGAGGGAGAGGTACTGAGAGACACCAGTCAGTGCACAGAAATCTCCCAGAGGGAGAGGGAAAGATAGACACCAGTCAGTGTACAGATATCTCCCTGAGAGAGAGGGACTGAGAGACATCAGTCAGTGTACAGATATCTCCTCGAGGGAGTGGGACAGAGAGACACCAGTCAGTGTACAGATATCTCCCTGAGGGAGAGGTACTGACTGACACCAGTCAGTGTGCAGATATCTCCCAGAGGGAGAAGTACTGAGAGACACCAGTCAGTGTGCAGATACCTCCCTGAGGGAGAGGTACTGAGAGACACCAGTCAGTGTACAGATATCTCCCTGAGGGAGAGGTACTGAGACACACCAGTCAGTGCACAGATATCTCCCTGAGGGAGTGGGGCTGAGAGACACCACTCAGTGTGCAGATATTTCCCTGAGGGAGACGGATAAAGAGATACCAGTCAGTGCACAAATATCTCCCTGGGAGAGAGGGACTGAGAGACACCAGTCAAGGTACAGATATCTCCCTGAGGGAGAGGGACTGAGAGACACCAGTCAGTGTACAGATATCTCCCTGAGAGCGAGAGGGACTCAGAGACACCAGTCAGTGTACAGATATCTCCCTGAGAGAGAGAGGGACTCAGAGACACCAGTCAGTGTACAAATATCTCCCTGAGAGAGAGGTACTGAGTGAAACCAGTCAGTGTACAGATATCTCCCCCAGCGCCCTGTGTTACTGACTGTATCTCTACTGATGTTAATCCAGCTCGCTCACACTGTCACTCAGTAACCCTCTCCCCCAGCGCCCTGTGTTACTGACTGTATCTCTACTGATGTTAATCCAGCTCCCTCACACTGTCACTCAGTAACCCTCTCCCCCAGCGCCCTGTGTTACTGACTGTATCTCTACTGATGTTAATCCAGCTCCCTCACACTGTCACTCAGTAACCCTCTCCCCCAGCACCCTGTGTTACTGACTGTATCTCTACTGATGTTAATCCAGCTCCCTCACACTGTCACTCAGCAACCCTCTCCCCAGCGCCCTGTGTCACTGACTGTATCTCTACTGATGTTAATCCGGCTCCCTCACACTGTCACTCAGTAACCCCTCAACCCCAGCGCCCTGTGATACTGACTGTATCTCTACTGATGTTAACCCAGCTCCCCCACACTGTCACTCAGTAACCCCTCTCCCCCAGCGCCCTGTGATACTGACTGTATCTCTACTGATGTTAACCCAGCTCCCCCACACTGTCACTCAGTAACCCCTCTCCCCCAGCGTCCTGTGTTGCTGACTGTATCTCTACTGATGTTACTCCAGCTCCCTCACACTGTCACTCAGTAACCCTCTCCCCCAGTGACCTGTGTTACTGACTGTATCTCTACTGATGTTACTCCAGCTCCCTCACACTGTCACTCAGTAACCCTCTCCCCCAGCGCCCTGTGTTACTGACTGTATCTCTACTGATGTTAATCCAGCTCCCTCACACTGTCACTCAGTAACCCCTCTCCCCCAGCGCCCTGTGTTACTGACTGTATCTCTACTGATGTTAATCCAGCTCCCTCACACTGTCACTCAGTAAACCCTCTCCCCCAGCGCCCTGTGTTACTGACTGTATCTCTACTGATGTTAATCCAGCTCCCTCACACTGTCACTCAGTAACCCCTCTCCCCCAGCGCCCTGTGTTACTGACTGTATCTCTACTGATGTTAATCCAGCTCCCTCACACTGTCACTCAGTAACCCCTCTCCCCCAGCGCCCTGTGTTACTGACTGTATCTCTACTGATGTTAACCCAGCTCCCTCACACTGTCACTCAGTAACCCTCTCCCCCAGCGTCCTGTGATACTGACTGTATCTCTACTGATGTTAACCCAGCTCCCTCACACTGTCACTCAGTAACCCTCTCCCCCAGCGTCCTGTGTTACTGACTGTATCTTTACTGATGTTAATCCAGCTCCCTCACACTGTCACTCAGTAACCCTCTCCCCCAGCGCCCTGTGTCACTGACTGTATCTCTACTGATGTTAATCCAGCTACCTCACACTGTCACTCAGTAACCCTCTCCCCCAGCGCCCTGTGTCACTGACTGTATCTCTACTGATGTTAGGCCTGCTCCCTCACACTGTCACTCAGTAACCCCACTCCCTCAGCGCCCTGTCTTACTGACTATGCCTCTACGTTAACCCAGCTCCCTCACACTGTCACTCAGTAACCTCTCTCCCCCAGCGCCCTGCATTAATTTATGTATTTCTACTGATGTTGATCCCCTCTCATTCTTCTAAACTCCAATGAGTGTAGGCTCCACAGGTTAATTGAGTGTTAATCGAAACAAGAGTTACGTAATGATTTATAAAAATTGCAGGAAGCTACTTTAGAAGAAACCACTCTTTGTTTATAGAGAAAGACACAGAAAATACTCTGATAATGTTCAATTCGATTTGGTTGAATGTTTGAAATTGAAGATTAAAAATTGTGAGTACAATGAAGTTTGCTTCCCGCTATTAATTGCAAAGTACTTAAAATAATTCAACACTCCTCGTGATAAGAGCAGGGATTAATATTGTGGGGAATGTTTGAGAGAAAAGCATCAGAAGCGAAATTGGTAAATTATAAATCATTACGTCAACATATGAGTGGACATTTCCAAGTCAGTCTGACTTGTCTTTCTTACTGGACAGCAAAACCAATGTTTATTTCTGTTAAGTCATAGCTTTTCCTGCTTTTTGTTTATAATTCAGTGACACAAATTGTGTGTATATTTGTAAATTGTAAAATAACAACAAGAAATCACATTTCTGTGACATTTTTTATGCCTTAAACAATTGAAGTTGTGGTTTGGAATCTAGCTGGTAAATGTAGTTTCTTCACCTGAAAGATTTGAGTGTTTAAAGTTAATGGAGGATATGGGATCAAATGCTGTTTGCGACATTCCTGCATTGTTGAACTGTATGATATCATTGCAGTGCCATTGTTGAATGGAGGTGCCGGTTTTGCCCAGGCCAGCACTCTGATCTGTTGCATCCTGTGTAGATCAGAAACAGGTTAAGATGTTCATAGTAAACAGCCCAAGACAATGGAATGGGTAATCAATGTCTGGCCAACGCCAGAGTCTTGAAACACACGAGATGGTGGAATATACAAAACCAGACCAGATGAGGCAGCAGGTGTTACCACACATTCTAGTTCTGCATCTCCTGTGACTTTGGAGCAGGTTCTGTTTAACTTTAAAATGTCTCTCTCAAATAATAGGCCTGAGAGAAATTGAGAACAGGCATTCTGAGAGTTTCAAAGAGAGAAGGTGTAGAGATTTCAAGAAATATAAAATTATAAATTAATAACGGAAAGGTAGAGAGAGATACAGAACTATAGAGAGAGATCAATATACAGAGAGGCACATAGAGAGAGCGGTACACCAGTCAGTGTACAGATATCTCCCTGAGGGAGAGGTACTGAGTGACACCAGTCAGTGTGCAGATATCTCCCAGAGGGAGAGGTACTGAGAGACACCAGTCAGTGTACAGATATCTCCCTGAGAGAGAGGGACTGAGAGACACCAGTCAGTGTACAGATATCTCCCTGAGGGAGAGGTACTGAGTGACACCAGTCAGTGTGCAGATATCTCCCAGAGGGAGAGGTACTGAGAGACACCAGTCAGTGTACAGATATCTCCCTGAGAGAGAGGGACTGAGAGACACCAGTCAGTGTACAGATATCTCCCCGAGGGAGTGGGACAGAGAGACACGAGTCAGTGTACAGATATCTCGCTGAGCGAGAGGGACTGAGAGACACGAGTCAGTGCACAAATATCTCCCTGGGAGAGAGGGACTGAGAGACACCAGTCAAGGTACAGATATCTCGCTGAGCGAGAGGGACTGAGAGACACGAGTCAGTGTACAGATATCTCCCTGGGTGACTGAGAGTCACCAATAAAGTGCAAAAAAGTCACATACACACACCAACATTACATGTGGACCAGGCCCGAATGAAATCAATAGGGTTTAATCCAGCAACAGCTGATAATAATAGACCTGAACCACATCTCACACAAACACCAGCTTTTGCAAACTCTCTCTATCTCTCTCTGTCTATCTCTCTCTGTCCAATTCCAATTCCAATTCAATTCAAATGCTTTATTGGCATGAAAGTTTACAGAGAACCATATTGCCAAAGCTTACATAGCAAAAAGGTACAGTTTTCCAACATTCTGTAGGTGTCAATCGATTTGACATTTGTTGGGTACAAACAATATTACTTTGAAACAATATTAATTTTAAACAGTCTTTGTACTTCATTTGGTACGTTCAATATTAATTTTAAACAGTCTTAATTTTAAACAGTCCTCAGGTTGTGACATGTTGTTACATATTTGGCCCCAAGGTATGGTCTGTCTCCTTCTCCTAGGACTAATCTCAATTTTGACAGGTCATCCAATTCCTTGAAATCTGGGGTTGTTTGTCTCTCTATGTCTGTCCCTGTCTGTCACTCTCTCGCTCTCAGACCCATTTTGAAGGGGTGCAGCCTAGGAGTGTCAATTTTTGATGATGTCAATTCCTGCCGGCTGTGTCCATTTTGATGAGCTCACCACCCACCCCTCCCCCCACAGCAGCCATTTTGATGATGTTTTCAATTCCTGGCTGTCATTGGTGTCTGAGTGAGTTTGCAGCTGCTCTCTCTCTCTATCTCTTCCCCCTCAATAACATCATGGCTGATCTGATCTTGGCCTCAACTTCACTGACCTGCCTGTTCCCCATGACCCTTGACTCCCCTATCTGTCTATCTCCGCCTTGAATATATTCACTGACTCCGCCTCCACAGCGCTCTGGGGTCGAGAATTCCACAGATTCCCCATCCTCTGGGAGAAGAAATTCCTCCTCATCTCCGCCTTAAATGGGCGACCCCTTATCCTGAAACTGTGCCCCCTCGTTCTAGATTGCCCCACGAGGGGAAACATCCTCTCAGCATCTACCCTGTCAATCCCCCTCAGAATCTGCATACATTAAGGGCTATTCAACTATGGGAGGCACATCAGGCAAGCACATTCACTCAGATGCCTTCCTTTTTCTTGCAGGCCAAGCTCTCTCAGAACAGCCGGGAGCAGCAACGCACGGGAGGAGGACGACCAGCTGATCTACACATCCTCACCAATTTGGAGGCGAGAGTGCACAGGATCGTTGTCAGCCATACGTGCCATGACCGCTGGAGTGGTCGACCCCCTTGGGGACAGCAGTGGTATGGTCATCAGCTTTCTCTCCTCTCTCACACCACTCGCCCCTCAAAACACCAGCCTTTTACACTTTCAATCCAACTTACTAACTGTCTCCAGTCCTTGCTCCCTTACTGCCCCCCTGTCCTCACGCTAAAGCCACTCTTGTAACTACCTGCTTTCAGATAGTGAACCACCAGCTGACCAGCCTGTCCCTCAACCTGCCAGTGGCAGCGACACCCCAGGCGAGGAGGAAGAGGAAGCCGGAGCCTCACCGCCTGCGTCTCCCGAGGAAGCCCATTCTAACACCAGCCCCTCACCCTCTTCAATTAAAACCCTGTCGTCACTTTAAGGATTTTGTTCTTTTACAATCCATCATTACACCATTTCTGGAGTTTTATGATTCCTTTTGACAACAACCTGCATGGGAGACTGTAGATGGAGCTTTACTCTCTATCTAACCCGTGCTGTACCTGCCCTGGAAGTGTTTGATGGGACAGTGTAGAGGGAGCTTTACTCTGTATCTAGCCTGTGCTGTACCTGCCCTGGGAGTGTTTGATGGGACAGTGTAGAGGGAGCTTTACTCTGTATCTAACCCGTGCTGTACCTGCCCTGGGAGTGTTTGATGGGACAGTGTAGAGGGAGCTTTACTCTGTATCTAACCCGTGCTGTACCTGCCCTGGGAGTGTTTGATGGGACAGTGTAGAGGGAGCTTTACTCTGTACCTAACCCGTGCTGTACCTGCCCTGGGAATGTTTGATGGGACAGTGTAGAGGGAGCTTTACTCTGTATCTAACCCGTGCTGTACCTGCCCTGGGAGTGTTTGCTGGGACAGTGTAGAGGGAGCTTCCCTCTGTATCTAACCCGTGCTGTACCTGCCCCGGGAGTGTTTGATGGGACAGTGTAGAGGGAGCTTTACTCTGTGTCTAACCGGTGCTGTACCTGCTCTGGGAGTGCTTGATGGTACAGTGTAGAGGGAGCTTTACTCTGTACCTAACCCGTGCTGTACCTGCCCTGGGAGTGTTTGATGGGGCAGTGTAGAGGAAGCTTTACTCTGTACCTAACCCGTGCTGTACCTGCCCTGGGAGTGTTTGATGAGGCAGTGTAGAGGGAGATTTACTCTGTATCTAACACGTGCTGCACCTGCCCTGGGAGTGTTTGATGAGACAGTGTAGAGGGAGCTTTACTCTGTATCTAACCCGTGCTGTACCTGCTCTGGGAGTGTTTGATGGGACAGTGTAGAGGGAGCTTTACGCTGTATCTAACCCGTGCTGTACCTGCTCTGGGAGTGTTTGATGAGACACTGTAGAGGGAGCTTTACCCTGTATCTAACCCATGCTGTACCTGTCCTGGGAGTGTTTGATGGGACAGTGTAGAGGGAGCTTTACTCAATACCTAACCCGTGCTGTACCTGTCCTGGGAGTGT
Organism: Somniosus microcephalus; assembly: GCF_052327205.1. Lineage (NCBI taxonomy): Eukaryota > Metazoa > Chordata > Chondrichthyes > Squaliformes > Somniosidae > Somniosus > Somniosus microcephalus. Next base: position 505,466 of record NW_028225355.1, read on the forward strand.
TGATGGGGCAGTGTAGAGGGAGCTTTACTCTGTACCTAACCCGTGCTGTACCTGCCCTGGGAGTGTTTGATGGGGCAGTGTAGAGGGAGCTTTACTCTGTATCTAACCCGTGCTGTACCTGCCCTGGGAGTGTTGATGGGGCAGTGTAGAGGGAGCTTTACTCTGTACCTAACCCGTGCTGCACCTGCCCTGGGAGTGTTGGATGGGGCAGTGTAGAGGGAGCTTTACTCTGTACCTAACCTGTGCTGTACCTGCCCTGGGAGTGTTGATGGGGCAGTGTAGAGGGAGCTTTACTCTGTATCTAACCCGTGCTGTACCTGCTGTGGGAGTGTTTGATGGGACAGTGTTGAGGGAGCTTTACTCTGTATCTAACCCGTGCTGTACCTGCCCTGGGAGTGTTTGATGGGACAGTGTAGAGGGAGCTTTACTCTGTACCTAACCCGTGCTGTACCTGCCCTGGGAGTGTTTGATGAGGCAGTGTAGAGGGAGCTTTACTCTGTATCTAACACGTGCTGTACCTGCCCTGGGAGTGTTTGATGGGACAGTGTAGAGGGAGCTTTACTCTGTATCTAACCCGTGCTGTACCTGCTGTGGGAGTGTTTGATGGGACAGTGTAGAGGGAGCTTTACTCTGTATCTAACCTGTGCTGTACCTGCCCTGAGAGTGTTTGATGGGACAGTGTAGAGGGAGCTTTACTCTGTACCTAACCCGTGCTGAACCTGCCCTGAGAGTGTTTGATGGGACAGTGTAGAGGGAGATTTACTCTGTATCTAACCCGTGCTGTACCTGCTCTGGGAGTGTTTGATGGGACAGTGTAGAGGAAGTTTTACTCTGTATCTAACCCGTGCTGTACCTTCCCTGGGAGTGTTTGATGGGATAGTGTAGAGGGAGCTTCACTCTGCATCTAACACGTGCTGTACCTGCCCTGGGAGTGTTTGATGGGACAGTGTAGAGGGAGCTTTACTCTGTATCTAACCGGTGCTGTACCTGCCCTGGGAGTGTTTGTTGGGACAGTGTAGAGGGAGCTTTACTCTGTATCTAACCCTGTGCTGTACCTTCCCTGAGAGTGTTTGATGGGGCAGTTTAGAGGGAACTTTACTCTGTATCTAACCCGTGCTGTACCTGCCCTGGGAGTGTTTGATGGGACAGTGTAGAGGGAGCTTTACTCTGTATCTAGCCCGTGCTGTACCTGCCCCGGGAGTGTTTGATGGGACAATGTAGATGGAGCTTTACTCTGTATCAAACCCGTGCTGTACCTGCCCTGGGAGTGTTTGATGGGACAGTGTAGAAGGAGCTTTACTCTGTATCTAACCCGTGCTGTACCTGCCCTGGGAGTGTTTGATGGGACAGTGTAGAGTGAGACTTACTCTGTATGTAACCCGTGCTGTACCTGCCCTGGGAGTGTTTGATGGGACAGTGCAGAGGGAGCTTTACTCTGTATTTAACCCGTGCTGTACCTGCCCTGGGAGTGTTTGATGGGACAGTGTAGAGGGAGATTTACTCTGTATCTAACCCGTGCTGTACCTGCCCTGGGAGTGTTTGATGGGGACAGTGTAGAGGGAGCTTTACTCTGTACCTAACCCGTGCTGTACCTGCCCTGGGAGTGTTTGATGGGACAGTGTAGAGGGAGCTTTACTCTGTATCTAACCCGTGCTGTACCTGCCCTGGGAGTGTTTGATGGGACAGTGTAGAGGGAGATTTACTCTGTATGTAACACGTGCTGTACCTGCCCTGGGAGTGTTTGATGGGACAGTGTAGAGGGAGCTTTACTGTGTATCTAACCCGTGCTGTACCTGCCCTGGGAGTGTTTGATGGGACAGTGTAGAGGGAGATTTACTCTGTATCTAACCCGTGCTGTACCTGCCCTGGGAGTGTTTGATGGGGACAGTGTAGAGGGAGCTTTACTCTGTATCTAACCCGTGCTGTACCTGCCCTGGGAGTGTTTGATGGGACAGTGTAGAGGGAGATTTACTCTGTATGTAACCCGTGCTGTACCTGCCCTGGGAGTGTTTGATGGGACAGTGTAGAGGGAGCTTTACTCTGTATCTAACCCGTGCTGTACCTGCCCTGGGAGTGTTTGATGGGACAGTGTAGAGGGAGATTTACTCTGTATCTAACCCGTGCTGTACCTGCCCTGGGAGTGTTTGATGGGGACAGTGTAGAGGGAGCTTTACTCTGTACCTAACCCGTGCTGTACCTGCCCTGGGAGTGTTTGAGTGTTTGATGGGATAGTGTAGAGGGAGCTTTACTCTGTATCTAACCCGTGCTGTACCAGCCCTGGAAATGTTTGATGGGACAGTGTAGAGGGATCTTTACTCTGTATCTAACCCGTGCTGTACCTGCCCTGGGAGTGTTTGCTGGGACAGTGTAGAGGGAGCTTCCCTCTGTATCTAACCCGTGCTGTACCTGCCCCGGGAGTGTTTGATGGGACAGTGTAGAGGGAGCTTTACTCTGTGTCTAACCGGTGCTGTACCTGCTCTGGGAGTGCTTGATGGTAAAGTGTAGAGGGAGCTTTATGCTGTACCTAACCCGTGCTGTACCTGCCCTGGGAGTGTTTGATGGGGCAGTGTAGAGGAAGCTTTACTCTGTACCTAACCCGTGCTGTACCTGCCCTGGGAGTGTTTGATGAGGCAGTGTAGAGGGAGATTTACTCTGTATCTAACACGTGCTGCACCTGCCCTGGGAGAGTTTGATGAGACAGTGTAGAGGGAGCTTTACTCTGTATCTAACCCGTGCTGTACCTGCTCTGGGAGTGTTTGATGAGACACTGTAGAGGGAGCTTTACCCTGTATCTAACCCATGCTGTACCTGTCCTGGGAGTGTTTGATGGGACAGTGTAGAGGGAGCTTTACTCAATACCTAACCCGTGCTGTACCTGTCCTGGGAGTGTTGATGGGGCAGTGTAGAGGAAGATTTACTCTGTACCTAACCCGTGCTGCACCTGCCCTGGGAGTGTTTGATGGGGCAGTGTAGCGGGAGCTTTACTCTGTATCTAACCCGTGCTGTACCTGCCCTGGGAGTGTTGATGGGGCAGTGTAGAGGGAGCTTTACTCTGTACCTAACCCGTGCTGTACCTGCCCTGGGAGTGTTGGATGGGGCCGTGTAGAGGGAGCTTTACTCTGTACCTAACCTGTGCTGTACCTGCCCTGGGAGTGTTGATGGGGCAGTGTAGAGGGAGCTTTACTCTGTACCTAACCCGTGCTGTACCTGCCCTGGGAGTGTTTGATGGGGCAGTGTAGAGGGAGCTTTACTCTGTAGCTAACCCGTGCTGTACCTGCCCTGGGAGTGTTTGATGGGGACAGTGTAGAGGGAGCTTTACTCTGTATCTAACCTGTGCTGTACCTGCCCTGGGAGTGTTTGATGGGACAGTGTAGAGGGAGATTTACTCTGTATCTAACCCATGCTGTCCCTGCCCTGAGAGTGTTTGATGGGGACAGTGTAGAGGGAGCTTTACTCTGTATCTAACCTGTGCTGTACCTGCCCTGGGAGTGTTTGATGGGACAGTGTAGAGGGAGCTTTACTCTGTATCTAACCCGTGCTGTACCTGCCCTGGGAGTGTTTGATGGGACAGTGTAGAGGGAGATTTACTCTGTATGTAACCCGTGCTGTACCTGCCCTGGGAGTGTTTGATGGGACAGTGTAGAGGGAGCTTTACTCTGTATCTAACCCGTGCTGTACCTGCCCTGGGAGTGTTTGATGGGACAGTGTAGAGGGAGATTTACTCTGTATCTAACCCGTGCTGTACCTGCCCTGGGAGTGTTTGATGGGGACAGTGTAGAGGGATCTTTACTCTGTACCTAACCCGTGCTGTACCTGACCTGGGAGTGTTTGATGGGACAGTGTAGAGGGAGCTTTACTCTGTATCTAACCCGTGCTGTACCTGCCCTGGGAGTGTTTGATGGGACAGTGTAGAGGGAGATTTACTCTGTATCTAACCCGTGCTGTACCTGCCCTGGGAGTGTTTGATGGGGACAATGTAGAGGGAGCTTTACTCTGTACCTAACCCGTGCTGTACCTGCCCTGGGAGTGTTTGATGGGACAGTGTAGAGGGAGATTTACTCTGTATCTAACCCATGCTGTCCCTGCCCTGAGAGTGTTTGATGGGGACAGTGTAGAGGGAGCTTTACTCTGTATCTAACCTGTGCTGTACCTGCCCTGGGAGTGTTTGATGGGACAGTGTAGAGGGAGCTTTACTCTGTATCTAACCCGTGCTGTACCTGCCCTGGGAGTGTTTGATGGGACAGTGTAGAGGGAGATTTACTCTGTATGTAACCCGTGCTGTACCTGCCCTGGGAGTGTTTGATGGGACAGTGTAGAGGGAGCTTTACTCTGTATCTAACCCGTGCTGTACCTGCCCTGGGAGTGTTTGATGGGGACAGTGTAGAGGGAGCTTTACTCTGTACCTAACCCATGCTGTACCTGCCCTGGGAGTGTTTGATGGGACAGTGTAGAGGGAGCTTTACTCTGTACCAAACCCGTGCTGTACCTGCCCTGGGAGTGTTTGAGTGTTTGATGGGATAGTGTAGAGGGAGCTTTACTCTGTATCTAACCCGTGCTGTACCAGCCCTGGAAATGTTTGATGGGACAGTGTAGAGGGAGCTTTACTCTGTATCTAACCCGTGCTGTACCTGCCCTGGGAGTGTTTGCTGGGACAGTGTAGAGGGAGCTTCCCTCTGTATCTAACCCGTGCTGTACCTGCCCTGGGAGTGTTGGATGGGGCAGTGTAGAGGGAGCTTTACTCTGTACCTAACCTGTGCTGTACCTGCCCTGGGAGTGTTGATGGGGCAGTGTAGAGGGAGCTTTACTCTGTACCTAACCCGTGCTGTACCTGCCCTGGGAATGTTTGATGGGGCAGTGTAGAGGGAGCTTTACTCTGTAGCTAACCCGTGCTGTACCTGCCCTGGGAGTGTTTGATGGGACAGAGTAGAGGGAGCTTTACTCTGCACCTAACCTGTGCTGTACCTGCCCTGGGAGTGTTTGATTGTTTGATGGGACAGTGTAGAGGGAGCTTTACTCTGTATCTAACCCGTGCTGTACCAGCCCTGGAAATGTTTGATGGGACAGTGTAGAGGGAGCCTCACTCTGTATCTAACCCGTGCTGTACCTGCCCTGGGAGTGTTTGATGGGACAGTGTAGAGGGAGCTTTACTCTGTATCTAACCCGTGCTGTACCTGCTCTGGGAGTGTTTGATGGGACAGTGTAGAGGGAGCTTTACTCTGTATCTATCCCATGCTGTACCTGCCCTGGCAGTGTTTGTTGGGACAGTGTAGAGGGAGCTTTACTCTGTATCTAACCCTGTGCTGTACCTTCCCTGGGAGTGTTTGATGGGACAGTGTAGAGGGAGCTTTACTCTGTATCTAACCAGTGCTGTACCTGCCCTGGGAATGTTTGATGGGACAGTGTAGATGGAGCTTTACTCTGTATCTAACCCGTGCTGTACCTTCCCTGGGAGTGTTTGATGGGACAGTGCAGAGGGAGCTTTACTCTGTATCTAAACCGTGCTGTACATGCCCTGAGAGTGTTTGATGGGGCAGTTTAGAGGGAACTTTACTCTGTATCTAACCCGTGCTGTACCTGCCCTGGGAGTGTTTGATGGGACAGTGTAGAGGGAGCTTTACTCTGTATCTAGCCCGTGCTGTACCTGCCCCGGGAGTGTTTGATGGGACAATGTAGATGGAGCTTTACTCTGTATCTAACCCGTGCTGTACCTGCCCTGGGAGTGTTTGATGGGACAGTGTAGAGGGAGATTTACTCTGTATCTAACCCGTGCTGTACCTGCCCTGGGAGTGTTTGATGGGGACAGTGTAGAGGGATCTTTACTCTGTACCTAACCCGTGCTGTACCTGACCTGGGAGTGTTTGATGGGACAGTGTAGAGGGAGCTTTACTCTGTATCTAACCCGTGCTGTACCTGCCCTGGGAGTGTTTGATGGGACAGTGTAGAGGGAGATTTACTCTGTATCTAACCCGTGCTGTACCTGCCCTGGGAGTGTTTGATGGGGACAGTGTAGAGGGAGCTTTACTCTGTACCTAACCCGTGCTGTACCTGCCCTGGGAGTGTTTGATGGGACAGTGTAGAGGGAGATTTACTCTGTATCTAACCCATGCTGTCCCTGCCCTGAGAGTGTTTGATGGGGACAGTGTAGAGGGAGCTTTACTCTGTATCTAACCTGTGCTGTACCTGCCCTGGGAGTGTTTGATGGGACAGTGTAGAGGGAGCTTTACTCTGTATCTAACCCGTGCTGTACCTGCCCTGGGAGTGTTTGATGGGACAGTGTAGAGGGAGATTTACTCTGTATGTAACCCGTGCTGTACCTGCCCTGGGAGTGTTTGATGGGACAGTGTAGAGGGAGCTTTACTCTGTATCTAACCCGTGCTGTACCTGCCCTGGGAGTGTTTGATGGGGACAGTGTAGAGGGAGCTTTACTCTGTACCTAACCCGTGCTGTACCTGCCCTGGGAGTGTTTGATGGGACAGTGTAGAGGGAGCTTTACTCTGTACCAAACCCGTGCTGTACCTGCCCTGGGAGTGTTTGAGTGTTTGATGGGATAGTGTAGAGGGAGCTTTACTCTGTATCTAACCCGTGCTGTACCAGCCCTGGAAATGTTTGATGGGACAGTGTAGAGGGAGCTTTACTCTGTATCTAACCCGTGCTGTACCTGCCCTGGGAGTGTTTGCTGGGACAGTGTAGAGGGAGCTTCCCTCTGTATCTAACCCGTGCTGTACCTGCCCCGGGAGTGTTTGATGGGACAGTGTAGAGGGAGCTTTACTCTGTGCCTAACCGGTGCTGTACCTGCTCTGGGAGTGCTTGATGGTACAGTGTAGAGGGAGCTTTACTCTGTACCTAACCCGTGCTGTACCTGCCCTGGGAGTGTTTGATGGGGCAGTGTAGAGGAAGCTTTACTCAGTACCTAACCCGTGCTGTACCTGCCCTGGGAGTGTTTGATGAGGCAGTGTAGAGGGAGATTTACTCTGTATCTAACACGTGCTGCACCTGCCCTGGCAGTGTTTGATGAGACAGTGTAGAGGGAGCTTTACTCTGTATCTAACCCGTGCTGTACCTGCTCTGGGAGTGTTTGATGGGACAGTGTAGAGGGAGCTTTACGCTGTATCTAACCCGTGCTGTACCTGCTCTGGGAGTGTTTGATGAGACACTGTAGAGGGAGCTTTACCCTGTATCTAACCCATGCTGTACCTGTCCTGGGATTGTTTGATGGGACAGTGTAGAGGGAGCTTTACTCAATACCTAACCCGTGCTGTACCTGTCCTGGGAGTGTTGATGGGGCAGTGTAGAGGGAGCTTTACTCTGTACCTAACCCGTGCTGTACCTGCCCTGGGAGTGTTTGATGGGGCAGTGTAGCGGGAGCTTTACTCTGTATCTAACCCGTGCTGTACCTGCCCTGGGAGTGTTGATGGGGCAGTGTAGAGGGAGCTTTACTCTGTACCTACCCCGTGCTGTACCTGCCCTGGGAGTGTTGGATGGGGCAGTGTAGAGGGAGCTTTACTCTGTACCTAACCTGTGCTGTACCTGCCCTCGGAGTGTTGATGGGGCAGTGTAGAGGGAGCTTTACTCTGTACCTAACCCTTGCTGTACCTGCCCTGGGAATGTTTGATGGGGCAGTGTAGAGGGAGCTTTACTCTGTAGCTAACCCGTGCTGTACCTGCCCTGGGAGTGTTTGATGGGACAGAGTAGAGGGAGCTTTACTCTGCACCTAACCCGTGCTGTACCTGCCCTGGGAGTGTTTGATTGTTTGATGGGACAGTGTAGAGGGAGCTTTACTCTGTATCTAACCCGTGCTGTACCAGCCCTGGAAATGTTTGATGGGACAGTGTAGAGGGAGCCTCACTCTGTATCTAACCCGTGCTGTACCTGCCCTGGGAGTGTTTGATGGGACAGTGTAGAGGGAGCTTTACTCTGTATCTAACCCGTGCTGTACCTGCTCTGGGAGTGTTTGATGGGACAGTGTAGAGGGAGCTTTACTCTGTATCTAACCCGTGCTGTACCTGCCCTGGGAGTGTTTGTTGGGACAGTGTAGAGGGAGCTTTACTCTGTACCTAACCTGTGCTGTACCTGCCCTGGGAGTGTTGATGGGGCAGTGTAGAGGGAGCTTTACTCTGTACCTAACCCGTGCTGTACCTGCCCTGGGAGTGTTTGATGGGACAGTGTAGAGGGAGCTTTACTCTGTACCAAACCCGTGCTGTACCTGCCCTGGGAGTGTTTGAGTGTTTGATGGGATAGTGTAGAGGGAGCTTTACTCTGTATCTAACCCGTGCTGTACCAGCCCTGGAAATGTTTGATGGGACAGTGTAGAGGGAGCTTTACTCTGTATCTAACCCGTGCTGTACCTGCCCTGGGAGTGTTTGCTGGGACAGTGTAGAGGGAGCTTCCCTCTGTATCTAACCCGTGCTGTACCTGCCCCGGGAGTGTTTGATGGGACAGTGTAGAGGGAGCTTTACTCTGTGTCTAACCGGTGCTGTACCTGCTCTGGGAGTGCTTGATGGTACAGTGTAGAGGGAGCTTTACTCTGTACCTAACCCGTGCTGTACCTGCCCTGGGAGTGTTTGATGGGGCAGTGTAGAGGAAGCTTTACTCTGTACCTAACCCGTGCTGTACCTGCCCTGGGAGTGTTTGATGAGGCAGTGTAGAGGGAGATTTACTCTGTATCTAACACGTGCTGCACCTGCCCTGGCAGTGTTTGATGAGACAGTGTAGAGGGAGCTTTACTCTGTATCTAACCCGTGCTGTACCTGCTCTGGGAGTGTTTGATGGGACAGTGTAGAGGGAGCTTTACGCTGTATCTAACCCGTGCTGTACCTGCTCTGGGAGTGTTTGATGAGACACTGTAGAGGGAGCTTTACCCTGTATCTAACCCATGCTGTACCTGTCCTGGGAGTGTTTGATGGGACAGTGTAGAGGGAGCTTTACTCAATACCTAACCCGTGCTGTACCTGTCCTGGGAGTGTTGATGGGGCAGTGTAGAGGGAGCTTTACTCTGTACCTAACCCGTGCTGTACCTGCCCTGGGAGTGTTTGATGGGGCAGTGTAGCGGGAGCTTTACTCTGTATCTAACCCGTGCTGTACCTGCCCTGGGAGTGTTGATGGGGCAGTGTAGAGGGAGCTTTAATCTGTACCTACCCCGTGCTGTACCTGCCCTGGGAGTGTTGGATGGGGCAGTGTAGAGGGAGCTTTACTCTGTACCTAACCTGTGCTGTACCTGCCCTGGGAGTGTTGATGGGGCAGTGTAGAGGGAGCTCTCGCCCTCTCCCTCTCGCCCTCTCCCTCTCGCCCTATGCCTCTCTCCCTCTGCCTCTCGCCCTCTCCCTCTCTCCCTCTGCCCCTCGCCCCATGCATCTCGCCCTCTGCCCCTTGCCCTCTGCCTCTCACCCTCTGCCTCTCGCCCTCTGCCTCTCGCCCTCTGCCTCTTGCCCTCTGCCTCTCGCCCCATGCCCCTCGCCTCTGCATCTCGCCCTCTGCCTCTCACCCTCTGCCTCTCGCCCTCTGCCTCTCGCCCCATGCCCCTCGCCCTCTGCCTCTCACACTCTGCCTCTTGCCCTCTGCCTCTCGCCCTCTGCCTCTCGCCCTCTGCCGCTCGCCCTCTGCCTCTCGCCCCATGCCCCTCGCCCTCTGCATCTCGCCCTCTGCCTCTCGCCCTCTGGCTCTCGCCCTCTCCCTCTCGCCCTCTGCCACTGGCCCCATGCCCCTCGCCCTCTGCCTCTCACCCTCAGCCTCTTGCCCTCTGCCTCTCGCCCTCTGCCTCTCGCCCTCTGCCTCTCGCCCTCTGCCGCTCGCCCTCTGCCTCTCGCCCCATGCCCCTCGCCCTCTGCATCTCGCCCTCTGCCTCTCGCCCTCTGGCTCTCGCCCTCTCCCTCTCGCCCTCTGCCTCTGGCCCCATGCCCCTCGCCCTCTGCCTCTCACCCTCAGCCTCTTGCCCTCTGCCTCTCGCCCTCTGCCTCTCGCCCTCTGCCTCTCGCCCTGTGCCTCTCGCCCTCTGCCTCCCTCCCTCTGCCTCTCGCCCTCTGCCGCTCGCCCACTGCCTCTCGCCCCATGCCCCTCGCCCTCTGCATCTCGCCCTCTGCCTCTCGCCCTCTGGCTCTCGCCCTCTCCCTCTCGCCCCCTGCCTCTCACCCTCTGCCTCTCACCCTCTGCCTCTCGCCCTCTGCCTCTCGCCCTCTGCATCTCGCCCTCTGCCTCTCGCCCTCTGCCCCTCCCCCTCTGCATCTCGCCCTCTGCCTCTCTCCCTCTGCCTCTCGCCCTCTGCATCTCGCCCTCTGCCTCTCTCCCTCTGCCTCTCGCCCTCTGCCTCTCGCCCTCTGCATCTCGCCCTCTGCCTCTCGCCCTCTGCCTCTCGCCCTCTGCATCTCGCCCTCTGCCTCTCGCCCTCTCCCTCTCGCCCTCTGCCTCTCGCCCTCTGCCTCTCAGCCTCTGCCTCTCGCCTTCTGCCTCTCTCCCTCTGCCTCTCGCCCTCTGCATCTCGCCCTCTGCCTCTCGCCCTCTGCCTCTCTCCCTCTGCCTCTCGCCCTCTGCCTCTCGCCCTCTGCATCTCGCCCTCTGCCTCTCGCCCTCTCCCTCTCGCCCTCTGCCTCTCGCCCTCTGCCTCTCAGCCTCTGCCTCTCCCTCAATGTAACCAAGTTTCCTGACGATATAAATCTGCGTGGGACAGTTAGCTGTGAGGAGCCCACAAAGAGGCTGCAAAGGGCTATAGACAGGTTAAGTGAGAGGGCAATAAGGTGGCAAATGAAGTATAATGTGGAGAAATGTGAGGTTATTCACTTTGGTAGGAAGAATAGAAAAAATATATTCCTAAATGCTGAGAAACCATTAAATGTTGGTGTTCAGAGAGATATGGGTGTCCTCGTACAGGAAACACAGCCGATCCCAAATGGTACAACATTTGCTGAGATACAGAGCCCTGGATCCCGGCCAGCATTGTCTCGGGATGCTTTCGGTACTTTCTGAGAGACACCAGTCAGTGTACAGATATCTCCCAGAGAGAGAGGGACTGAGAGACACCAGTCAGTGTACAGATATCTCCCTGAGAGAGAGGGACTGAGAGACACCAGTCAGTGTACAGATATCTCCCTGAGAGAGAGGGACAGAGTGACACCAGTCAGTGTACAGATATCTCCCAGAGAGAGAGGGACAGAGAGACACCAGTCAGTGTACAGATATCTCCCTGAGAGAGAGGGACTGAGAGACACCAGTCAGTGTACAGATATCTCCCTGAGAGAGAGGGACTGAGAAACACCAGTCAGTGTACCGATATCTCCCTGAGAGAGCGGGACTGAGAGACACCAGTCAGTGTACAGATATCTCCCTGAGGGAGAGGGGACTGAGAGACACCAGTCAGTGTACAGATATCTCCCTGAGGGGGAGAGGGGACTGAGAGACACCAGTCAGTGTACAGATATCTCCCTGAGAGAGAGTGGACTGAGAGACACCAGTCAGTGTACAGATATCTCCCTGAGAGAGAGGGACTGAGTGACACCAGTCAGTGTACAGATATCTCCCTGAGGGAGAGGGGACTGAGAGACACCAGTCAGTGTACAGATATCTCCCTGAGGGGGAGAGGGGACTGAGAGACACCAGTCAGTGTACAGATATCTCCCTGAGAGAGAGTGGACTGAGAGACACCAGTCAGTGTACAGATATCTCCCTGAGAGAGAGGGACTGAGAGACACCAGTCAGTGTACAGATATCTCCCTGAGGGGGAGAGGGGACTGAGAGACACCAGTCAGTGTACAGATATCTCCCTGAGAGAGAGTGGACTGAGAGACACCAGTCAGTGTACAGATATCTCCCTGAGAGAGAGGGACTGAGTGACACCAGTCAGTGTACAGATATCTCCCAGAGAGAGAGGGGACTGAGAGACTCCAGTCAGTGTACAGATATCTCCCTGAGAGAGAGGGACTGAGAGACACCAGTCAGTGTACAGATATCTCACTGAGAGAGAGGGGACTGAGAGACACCAGTCAGTGTACAGATATCTCCCTGAGAGAGAGGGACTGAGTGACACCAGTCAATGTACAGATATCTCCCTGAGGGGACTGAGAGACACCAGTCAGTGTACAGATATCTCCCTGAGAGAGAGGGACTGAGAGACACCAGTCAGTGTACAGATATCACCCTGAGAGAGAGGGACTGAGTGACACCAGTCAATGTACAGATATCTCCCTGAGGGGACTGAGAGACACCAGTCAGTGTACAGATATCTCCCTGAGAGAGAGGGACTGAGAGACACCAGTCAGTGTACAGATATCTCCCTGAGGGGACTGAGAGACACCAGTCAGTGTACAGATATCTCCCTGAGAGAGAGGGACTGAGAGACACCAGTCAGTGTACAGATATCTCCCTGAGAGAGAGGGACTGAGAGACACCAGTCAGTGTACAGATATCTCCCTGAGAGAGAGAGGGGACTGAGTGACACCAGTCAGTGTACAGATATCTCCCTGAGAGAGAGGGACTGAGAGACACCAGTCAGTGTACAGATATCTCCCAGAGAGAGAGGGACTGAGAGACACCAGTCAGTGTACAGATATCTTCCTGAGAGAGAGGGACTGAGAGACACCAGTCAGTGTACAGATATCTCCCTGAGAGAGAGGGACTGAGAGACACCAGTCAGTGTACAGATATCTCCCTGAGAGAGAGGGACTGAGAGACACCAGTCAGTGTACAGATATCTCCCAGAGAGAGAGGGACTGAGAGACACCAGTCAGTGTACAGATATCTCCCTGAGAGAGAGGGACTGAGAGACACCAGTCAGTGTACAGATATCACCCTGAGAGAGAGGGACTGAGTGACACCAGTCAATGTACAGATATCTCCCTGAGGGGACTGAGAGACACCAGTCAGTGTACAGATATCTCCCTGAGAGAGAGGGACTGAGAGACACCAGTCAGTGTACAGATATCTCCCAGAGAGAGAGGGACTGAGAGACACCAGTCAGTGTACAGATATCTCCCTGAGAGAGAGGGACTGAGAGACTCCAGTCAGTGTACAGATATCTCCCTGAGAGAGAGGGACTGAGAGACACCAGTCAGTGTACAGATATCTCCCTGAGGGAGAGGGACTGAGAGACACCAGTCAGTGTACAGATATCTCCCAGAGGGAGAGGGGACTGAGAGACACCAGTCAGTGTACAGATATCACCCTGAGAGAGAGGGACTGAGTGACACCAGTCAATGTACAGATATCTCCCTGAGGGGACTGAGAGACACCAGTCAGTGTACAGATATCTCCCTGAGAGAGAGGGACTGAGAGACACCAGTCAGTGTACAGATATCACCCTGAGAGAGAGGGACTAAGAGACACCAGTCAGTGTACAGATATCTCCCTGAGGGGACTGAGAGACACCAGTCAGTGTACAGATATCTCCCAGAGAGAGAGGGACTGAGAGACACCAGTCAGTGTACAGATATCTCCCTGAGGGGACTGAGAGACACCAGTCAGTGTACAGATATCTCCCTGAGAGAGAGGGACTGAGAGACACCAGTCAGTGTACAGATATCTCCCTGAGAGAGAGGGACTGAGAGACACCAGTCAGTGTACAGATATCTCCCAGAGAGAGAGGGGACTGAGAGACACCATTCAGTGAACAGATATCTCCCTGAGGGAGAGGGGACTGAGAGACACCAGTCAGTGTACAGATATCACCGTGAGAGAGAGGGACTGAGAGACACCAGTCAGTGTACAGATATCTCCCTGAGAGAGAGGGACTGAGTGACACCAGTCAGTGAACAGATATCTCCCTGAGAGAAAGGGGACTGAGAGACACCAGTCAGTGTACAGATATCTCCCTGAGAGAGAGGGAACTGAGAGACACCAGTCAGTGTACAGATATCTCCCAGAGAGAGAGGGACTGAGAGACACCAGTCAGTGTACAGATATCTCCCTGAGAGAGAGGGGACTGAGAGACACCAGTCAGTGTACAGATATCTCCCAGAGAGAGAGGGACTGAGAGACACCAGTCAGTGTACAGATATCTCCCTGAGAGAGAGGGGACTGAGAGACATCAGTCAGTGTACAGATATCTCCCAGAGAGAGAGGGACTGAGAGACACCAGTCAGTGTACAGATATCTCCCTGAGAGAGAGGGGACTGAGAGACACCAGTCAGTGTACAGATATCTCCCAGAGAGAGAGGGACTGAAAGACACCAGTCAGTGTACAGATATCTCCCTGAGAGAGAGGGACTGAGAGGCACCAGTCAGTGTACAGATACCTCCCTGAGGGAGTGGGGACTGAGAGACACCAGTCAGAGTACAGATACCTCCCTGAGAGAGAGGGGACTGAGAGATATGGGTGTCCTCGTACAGGAAACACAGCCGATCCCAAATGGAACAACATTTGCTGAGATACGGAGCCCTGGATCCCGGCCAGCATTGTCTCGGGATGCTTTCGGTACTTTCTGAGAGACACCAGTCAGTGTACAGGTATCTCCCTGAGGGAGAGGGACTGAGAGACACCAGTCAGTGTACAAATATCTCCCTGAGAGAGAGGGGACTGAGAGACACCAGTCAGTGTACAGATATCTCCCTGAGGGAGAGTGGACTGAGAGACACCAGTCAGTGTACAGATATCTCCCTGAGGGAGAGGGGACTGAGAGACACCAGTCAGTGTACAGATATCTCCCTGAGAGAGAGCGGACTGAGAGACACCAGTCAGTGTACAGATATCTCCCTGAGGGAGAGTGGACTGAGAGACACCAGTCAGTGTACAGATATCTCCCTGAGGGAGAGGGGACTGAGAGACACCAGTCAGTATACAGATATCACCCTGAGAGAGAGGGGACTGAGAGACACCAGTCAGTGTACAGATATCACCCTGAGAGAGAGTGACTGAGAGACACCAGTCAGTGTACAGATATCTCCCTGAGGGAGAGGGACTGAGAGACACCAGTCAGTGTACAGATATCTCCCTGAGAGAGAGGGACTGAGAGACACCAGTCAGTGTACAGATATCTCCCAGAGAGAGAGGGAATAAGAGACACCAGTCAGTGTACAGATATCTCCCAGAGAGAGAGGGACTGAGAAACACCAGCCAGTGTACAGATATCTCCCTGAGAGAGAGGGGACTGAGAGACACCAGTCAGTGTACAGATATCTCCCTGAGGGAGTGGGGACTGAGAGGCACCAGTCAGTGTACAGATATCTCCCTGAGAGAGAGGGGACTGAGAGACACCAGTCAGTGTACAGATATCTCCCTGAGAGACAGGGAATGAGAGACACCAGTCAGTGTACAGATATCTCACTGAGAGAGAGGGGACTGAGAGACACCAGTCAGTGTACAGATATCTCCCTGAGAGAGAGGGACTGAGAAACACCAGTCAGTGTACAGATATCTCCCTGAGAGAGAGGGGACTGTGAGACACCAGTCAGTGTACAGATATCTCCCTGAGAGACAGGGAATGAGAGACACCAGTCAGTGTACAGATATCTCACTGAGAGAGAGGGGACTGAGAGACACCAGTCAGTGTACAGATATCTCCCTGAGAGAGATGGACTGAGTGACACCAGTCAGTGGACAGATATCTCCCTGAGAGAGAGGGACTGAGAGACACCAGTCAGTGTACAGATATCTCACTGAGAGAGAGGGGACTGAGAGACACCAGTCAGTGTACAGATATCTCCCTGAGAGAGAGGGGACTGAGAGACACCAGTCAGTGTACAGATATCTCCCTGAGAGAGAGGGACTGAGAGACACCAGTCAGTGTACAGATATCTCCCTGAGGGAGAGGGAGAGAGTGACACCAGTCAGTGTACAGATTTCTCCCTGAGGGAGAGGGGACGGAGTGACACAAGTCAGTGTACAGATATCTCCCTGAGGGAGAGGTACTGAGTGACACCAGTCAGTGCACAGATGTCTCCCTGAGGGAGAGGTACTGAGAGACACCAGTCAGTGTACAGGTATCTCCCTGAGGGAGAGGGACTGAGAGACACCAGTCAGTGTACAGATATCTCCCTGAGGGAGAGGGACTGAGAGACACCAGTCAGTGTACAGATATCTCCCTGAGAGAGAGGTACTGAGTGACACCAGTCAGTGTACAGATATCTCCCTGAGAGAGAGGGACTGAGAGACACCAGTCAGTGTACAGATATCTCCCTGAGGGCGAGGGACTGAGAGACACCAGTCAGTGTACAGATATCTCCCTGAGGGAGAGGGGACTGAGTGACACCATTCAGTGTACAGATATCTCCCTGAGGGAGAGGGACTGAGTGACACCAGTCAGTGTACAGATATCTCCCAGAGGGCGAGGGGCTGAGAGACACCAGTCAGTGTACAGATATCTCCCTGAGGGAGAGGGACTGAGAGACACCAGTCAGTGTACAGATATCTCCCTGAGGGAGAGGTACTGAGTGACACCAGTCAGTGTACAGATATCTCCCTGAGCGAGAGGGACTGAGAGGCACCAGTCAGTGTACAGATAACTCCCTGAGGGAGAGGGACTGAGAGACACCAGTCAGTGTACAGATACCTCACTGAGAGAGAGGGGACTGAGAGACACCAGTCAGTGTACAGATATCTCCCTGAGAGAGAGGGGACTGAGAGACACCAGTCAGTGTACAGATATCTCCCTGAGAGAGAGGGACTGAGAGACACCAGTCAGTGTACAGATATCTCCCTGAGAGAGAGGGACTGAGAGGCACCAGTCAGTGTACAGATATCTCCCTGAGAGAGACGGGATTGAGAGACACCAGTCAGTGTACAGATATCTCACTGAGAGAGAGGGGACTGAGAGACACCAGTCAGTGTACAGATATCTCCCTGAGAGAGAGGGACTGAGTGACACCAGTCAGTGTACAGATATTTCCCTGAGGGAGAGGGACTGAGAGACACCAGTCAGTGTACAGATATCTCCCTGAGGGAGAGGGACTGAGAGACTCCAGTCAGTGTACAGATATCTCCCTGAGAGAGAGGGACTGAGAGACACCAGTCAGTGTAGAGATATCTCCCTGAGAGAGAGGGACTGAGTGACACCAGTCAGTGTACAGACATCTCCCTGAGAGAGAGGGACTGAGTGACACCAGTCAGTGTACAGATATCTCCCTGAGGGAGAGGGACTGAGAGACACCAGTCAGTGTACAGATATCTCCCTGAGAGAGAGGCACTGAGTGACACCAGTCAGTGTACAGGTATCTCCCTGAGAGAGAGGGACTGATAGATACCAGTCAGTGTACAGATATCTTTCTGAGAGAGAGGTACTGAGTGACACCAGTCAGTGTACAGGTATCTCCCTGAGAGAGAGGGACTGAGAGACACCAGTCATTGTACAGATATCTCCCTGAGAGGGAGGGACTGAGAGACACCAGTCAGTGTACAGATATCTCCCTGAGGGAGAGGTACTGAGTGACACCAGTCAGTGTACAGATATCTCCCTGAGGGAGAGGGACAGAGAGACACCAGTCAGAGTACAGATATCTCCCTGAGAGGGAGCGACTGAGAGACACCAGTCAGTGTCCAGATATCTCCCTGAGAGAGAGGTACTGAGTGACACCAGTCAGTGTACAGATATCTCCCAGGGGGAGAGGGACTGAGTGACACCAGTCAGTGTACAGATATCTCCCTGAGAGAGAGGGACTGAGAGACACCAGTCAGTGTACAGATATCTCCCTGAGAGAGAGGGACTGAGAGACACCAGTCAGTGTACAGATATCTCCCTGAGGGAGAGGTACTGAGAGACACCAGTCAGTGTACAGATATCTCCCTGAGGGAGAGGTACTGAGAGACACCAGTCAGTGTACAGATATCTCCCTGAGGGAGAGGGGACTGAGAGACACCAGTCAGTGTACAGATATCTCCCTGAGAGAGAGGGACTGAGAGACACCAGTCAGTGTACAGATATCTCCCTGAGGGAGAGGGGACTGAGTGACACCAGTCAGTGTACAGATATCTCCCTGAGGGGACTGAGAGACACCAGTCAGTGTACAGATATCTCCCTGAGAGAGAGGGACTGAGAGACACCAGTCAGTGTACAGATATCTCCCTGAGAGAGAGGGACTGAGAGACACCAGTCAGTGTACAGATATCTCCCTGAGAGAGAGAGGGGACTGAGCGACACCAGTCAGTGTACAGATATCTCCCTGAGAGAGAGGGACTGAGAGACACCAGTCAGTGTACAGATATCTCCCAGAGAGAGAGGGACTGAGAGACACCAGTCAGTGTACAGATATCTCCCGGAGAGAGAGGGACTGAGAGACACCAGTCAGTGTACAGATATCTCCCTGAGAGAGAGGGACTGAGAGACACCAGTCAGTGTACAGATATCTCCCTGAGAGAGAGGGACTGAGAGACACCAGTCAGTGTACAGATATCTCCCAGAGAGAGAGGGACTGAGAGACACCAGTCAGTGTACAGATATCTCCCTGAGAGAGAGGGACTGAGAGACACCAGTCAGTGTACAGATATCACCCTGAGAGAGAGGGACTGAGTGACACCAGTCAATGTACAGATATCTCCCTGAGGGGACTGAGAGACACCAGTCAGTGTACAGATATCTCCCTGAGAGAGAGGGACTGAGAGACACCAGTCAGTGTACAGATATCTCCCAGAGAGAGAGGGACTGAGAGACACCAGTCAGTGTACAGATATCTCCCTGAGAGAGAGGGACTGAGAGACTCCAGTCAGTGTACAGATATCTCCCTGAGAGAGAGGGACTGAGAGACACCAGTCAGTGTACAGATATCTCCCTGAGGGAGAGGGACTGAGAGACACCAGTCAGTGTACAGATATCTCCCAGAGGGAGAGGGGACTGAGAGACACCAGTCAGTGTACAGATATCACCCTGAGAGAGAGGGACTGAGTGACACCAGTCAATGTACAGATATCTCCCTGAGGGGACTGAGAGACACCAGTCAGTGTACAGATATCTCCCTGAGAGAGAGGGACTGAGAGACACCAGTCAGTGTACAGATATCACCCTGAGAGAGAGGGACTGAGAGACACCAGTCAGTGTACAGATATCTCCCTGAGGGGACTGAGAGACACCAGTCAGTGTACAGATATCTCCCAGAGAGAGAGGGACTGAGAGACACCAGTCAGTGTACAGATATCTCCCTGAGGGGACTGAGAGACACCAGTCAGTGTACAGATATCTCCCTGAGAGAGAGGGACTGAGAGACACCAGTCAGTGTACAGATATCTCCCTGAGAGAGAGGGACTGAGAGACACCAGTCAGTGTACAGATATCTCCCAGAGAGAGAGGGGACTGAGAGACACCATTCAGTGTACAGATATCTCCCTGAGGGAGAGGGGACTGAGAGACACCAGTCAGTGTACAGATATCACCGTGAGAGAGAGGGACTGAGAGACACCAGTCAGTGTACAGATATCTCCCTGAGAGAGAGGGACTGAGTGACACCAGTCAGTGAACAGATATCTCCCTGAGAGAAAGGGGACTGAGAGACACCAGTCAGTGTACAGATATCTCCCTGAGAGAGAGGGAACTGAGAGACACCAGTCAGTGTACAGATATCTCCCAGAGAGAGAGGGACTGAGAGACACCAGTCAGTGTACAGATATCTCCCTGAGAGAGAGGGGACTGAGAGACACCAGTCAGTGTACAGATATCTCCCAGAGAGAGAGGGACTGAGAGACACCAGTCAGTGTACAGATATCTCCCTGAGAGAGAGGGGACTGAGAGACATCAGTCAGTGTACAGATATCTCCCAGAGAGAGAGGGACTGAGAGACACCAGTCAGTGTACAGATATCTCCCTGAGAGAGAGGGGACTGAGAGACACCAGTCAGTGTACAGATATCTCCCAGAGAGAGAGGGACTGAAAGACACCAGTCAGTGTACAGATATCTCCCTGAGAGAGAGGGACTGAGAGGCACCAGTCAGTGTACAGATACCTCCCTGAGGGAGTGGGGACTGAGAGACACCAGTCAGAGTACAGATACCTCCCTGAGAGAGAGGGGACTGAGAGATATGGGTGTCCTCGTACAGGAAGCACAGCCGATCCCAAATGGAACAACATTTGCTGAGATACGGAGCCCTGGATCCCGGCCAGCATTGTCTCGGGATGCTTTCGGTACTTTCTGAGAGACACCAGTCAGTGTACAGGTATCTCCCTGAGGGAGAGGGACTGAGAGACACCAGTCAGTGTACAAATATCTCCCTGAGAGAGAGGGGACTGAGAGACACCAGTCAGTGTACAGATATCTCCCTGAGGGAGAGTGGACTGAGAGACACCAGTCAGTGTACAGATATCTCCCTGAGGGAGAGGGGACTGAGAGACACCAGTCAGTGTACAGATATCTCCCTGAGAGAGAGGGGACTGAGAGACACCAGTCAGTGTACAGATATCTCCCTGAGGGAGAGTGGACTGAGAGACACCAGTCAGTGTACAGATATCTCCCTGAGGGAGAGGGGACTGAGAGACACCAGTCAGTATACAGATATCACCCTGAGAGAGAGGGGACTGAGAGACACCAGTCAGTGTACAGATATCACCCTGAGAGAGAGTGACTGAGAGACACCAGTCAGTGTACAGATATCTCCCTGAGGGAGAGGGACTGAGAGACACCAGTCAGTGTACAGATATCTCCCTGAGAGAGAGGGACTGAGAGACACCAGTCAGTGTACAGATATCTCCCAGAGAGAGAGGGAATAAGAGACACCAGTCAGTGTACAGATATCTCCCAGAGAGAGAGGGACTGAGAAACACCAGCCAGTGTACAGATATCTCCCTGAGAGAGAGGGGACTGAGAGACACCAGTCAGTGTACAGATATCTCCCTGAGGGAGTGGGGACTGAGAGGCACCAGTCAGTGTACAGATATCTCCCTGAGAGAGAGGGGACTGAGAGACACCAGTCAGTGTACAGATATCTCCCTGAGAGACAGGGAATGAGAGACACCAGTCAGTGTACAGATATCTCACTGAGAGAGAGGGGACTGAGAGACACCAGTCAGTGTACAGATATCTCCCTGAGAGAGAGGGACTGAGAAACACCAGTCAGTGTACAGATATCTCCCTGAGAGAGAGGGGACTGTGAGACACCAGTCAGTGTACAGATATCTCCCTGAGAGACAGGGAATGAGAGACACCAGTCAGTGTACAGATATCTCACTGAGAGAGAGGGGACTGAGAGACACCAGTCAGTGTACAGATATCTCCCTGAGAGAGATGGACTGAGTGACACCAGTCAGTGGACAGATATCTCCCTGAGAGAGAGGGACTGAGAGACACCAGTCAGTGTACAGATATCTCACTGAGAGAGAGGGGACTGAGAGACACCAGTCAGTGTACAGATTTCTCCCTGAGGGAGAGGGGACGGAGTGACACAAGTCAGTGTACAGATATCTCCCTGAGGGAGAGGTACTGAGTGACACCAGTCAGTGCACAGATGTCTCCCTGAGGGAGAGGTACTGAGAGACACCAGTCAGTGTACAGGTATCTCCCTGAGGGAGAGGGACTGAGAGACACCAGTCAGTGTACAGATATCTCCCTGAGGGAGAGGGACTGAGAGACACCAGTCAGTGTACAGATATCTCCCTGAGAGAGAGGTACTGAGTGACACCAGTCAGTGTACAGATATCTCCCTGAGAGAGAGGGACTGAGAGACACCAGTCAGTGTACAGATATCTCCCTGAGGGCGAGGGACTGAGAGACACCAGTCAGTGTACAGATATCTCCCTGAGGGAGAGGGGACTGAGTGACACCATTCAGTGTACAGATATCTCCCTGAGGGAGAGGGACTGAGTGACACCAGTCAGTGTACAGATATCTCCCAGAGGGCGAGGGGCTGAGAGACACCAGTCAGTGTACAGATATCTCCCTGAGGGAGAGGGACTGAGAGACACCAGTCAGTGTACAGATATCTCCCTGAGGGAGAGGTACTGAGTGACACCAGTCAGTGTACAGATATCTCCCTGAGCGAGAGGGACTGAGAGGCACCAGTCAGTGTACAGATAACTCCCTGAGGGAGAGGGACTGAGAGACACCAGTCAGTGTACAGATACCTCACTGAGAGAGAGGGGACTGAGAGACACCAGTCAGTGTACAGATATCTCCCTGAGAGAGAGGGGACTGAGAGACACCAGTCAGTGTACAGATATCTCCCTGAGAGAGAGGGACTGAGAGACACCAGTCAGTGTACAGATATCTCCCTGAGAGAGAGGGACTGAGAGGCACCAGTCAGTGTACAGATATCTCCCTGAGAGAGACGGGATTGAGAGACACCAGTCAGTGTACAGATATCTCACTGAGAGAGAGGGGACTGAGAGACACCAGTCAGTGTACAGATATCTCCCTGAGAGAGAGGGACTGAGTGACACCAGTCAGTGTACAGATATTTCCCTGAGGGAGAGGGACTGAGAGACACCAGTCAGTGTACAGATATCTCCCTGAGGGAGAGGGACTGAGAGACTCCAGTCAGTGTACAGATATCTCCCTGAGAGAGAGGGACTGAGAGACACCAGTCAGTGTAGAGATATCTCCCTGAGAGAGAGGGACTGAGTGACACCAGTCAGTGTACAGACATCTCCCTGAGAGAGAGGGACTGAGTGACACCAGTCAGTGTACAGATATCTCCCTGAGGGAGAGGGACTGAGAGACACCAGTCAGTGTACAGATATCTCCCTGAGAGAGAGGCACTGAGTGACACCAGTCAGTGTACAGGTATCTCCCTGAGAGAGAGGGACTGATAGATACCAGTCAGTGTACAGATATCTTTCTGAGAGAGAGGTACTGAGTGACACCAGTCAGTGTACAGGTATCTCCCTGAGAGAGAGGGACTGAGAGACACCAGTCATTGTACAGATATCTCCCTGAGAGGGAGGGACTGAGAGACACCAGTCAGTGTACAGATATCTCCCTGAGGGAGAGGTACTGAGTGACACCAGTCAGTGTACAGATATCTCCCTGAGGGAGAGGGACAGAGAGACACCAGTCAGAGTACAGATATCTCCCTGAGAGGGAGCGACTGAGAGACACCAGTCAGTGTCCAGATATCTCCCTGAGAGAGAGGTACTGAGTGACACCAGTCAGTGTACAGATATCTCCCAGGGGGAGAGGGACTGAGTGACACCAGTCAGTGTACAGATATCTCCCTGAGAGAGAGGGACTGAGAGACACCAGTCAGTGTACAGATATCTCCCTGAGAGAGAGGGACTGAGAGACACCAGTCAGTGTACAGATATCTCCCTGAGGGAGAGGTACTGAGAGACACCAGTCAGTGTACAGATATCTCCCTGAGGGAGAGGTACTGAGAGACACCAGTCAGTGTACAGATATCTCCCTGAGGGAGAGGGGACTGAGAGACACCAGTCAGTGTACAGATATCTCCCTGAGAGAGAGGGACTGAGAGACACCAGTCAGTGTACAGATATCTCCCTGAGGGAGAGGGGACTGAGTGACACCAGTCAGTGTACAGATATCTCCCTGAGAGAGAGGGACTGAGAGACACCAGTCAGTGTACAGATATCTCCCTGAGAGGGAGGGACTGAGTGACACCAGTCAGTGTACAGATATCTCCCTGAGGGAGAGGTACTGAGAGACACCAGTCAGTGTAAAGATATCTCCCTGAGAGAGAGGGGACTGAGAGACACCAGTCAGTGTACAGATATCTCCCTGATGGAGAGGTACTGAGTGACACCAGTCAGTGTACAGATATCTCCCTGAGAGAGAGGGGACTGAGAGACACCAGTCAGTGTGCAGATATCTCCCTGAGGGTGAGGGACTGAGAGACACCAGTCAGTGTACAGATATCTCCCTGAGGGAGAGGTACTGAGAGACACCAGTCAGTGTACAGAAATTTCCCAGAGGGAGAGGGAAAGATAGACACCAGTCAGTGTACAGATATCTCCCTGAGAGAGAGGGACTGAGAGACATCAGTCAGTGTACAGATATCTCCTCGAGGGAGTGGGACAGAGAGACACCAGTCAGTGTACAGATATCTCCCTGAGGGAGAGGTACTGACTGACACCAGTCAGTGTGCAGATATCTCCCAGAGGGAGAAGTACTGAGAGACACCAGTCAGTGTGCAGATACCTCCCTGAGGGAGAGGTACTGAGAGACACCAGTCAGTGTACAGATATCTCCCTGAGGGAGAGGTACTGAGACACACCAGTCAGTGCACAGATATCTCCCTGAGGGAGTGGGGCTGAGAGACACCACTCAGTGTGCAGATATTTCCCTGAGGGAGACGGATAAAGAGATACCAGTCAGTGCACAAATATCTCCCTGGGAGAGAGGGACTGAGAGACACCAGTCAAGGTACAGATATCTCCCTGAGGGAGAGGGACTGAGAGACACCAGTCAGTGTACAGATATCTCCCTGAGAGCGAGAGGGACTCAGAGACACCAGTCAGTGTACAAATATCTCCCTGAGAGAGAGGTACTGAGAGACACCAGTCAGTGCACAGATATCTCCCTGAGAGAGAGGTACTGAGTGACACCAGTCAGTGTACAGATATCTCCCCCAGCGCCCTGTGTTACTGACTGTATCTCTACTGATGTTAATCCAGCTCGCTCACACTGTCACTCAGTAACCCTCTCCCCCAGCGCCCTGTGTTACTGACTGTATCTCTACTGATGTTAATCCAGCTCCCTCACACTGTCACTCAGTAACCCTCTCCCCCAGCGCCCTGTGTTACTGACTGTATCTCTACTGATGTTAATCCAGCTCCCTCACACTGTCACTCAGTAACCCTCTCCCCCAGCACCCTGTGTTACTGACTGTATCTCTACTGATGTTAATCCAGCTCGCTCACACTGTCACTCAGTAACCCCTCTCCCCCAGCGCCCTGTGTTACTGACTGTATCTTTACTGATGTTAATCCAGCTCCCTCACACTGTCACTCAGTAACCCCTCTCCCCCAGCGCACTGTGTTACTGACTGTATCTCGACAGATGTTAATCCAGCTCCCTCACACTGTCACTCAGTAACCCCTCTCCCCCAGCGCCCTGTGTTACTGACTGTATCTCTACTGATGTTAATCCAGCTCCCTCACACTGTCACTCAGTAACCCTCTCCCTCAGCGCCCTGTGTTACTGACTGTATCTCGACTGATGTTAATCCAGCTCCCTCACACTGTCACTCAGTAACCCTCTCCCCCAGCGCCCTGTGTTACTGACTGTATCTCTACTGATGTTAATCCAGCTCCCTCACACTGTCACTCAGTAACCCTCTCCCCAGCGCCCTGTGTCACTGACTGTATCTCTACTGATGTTAATCCAGCTCCCTCACACTGTCATTCAGTAACCCCTCAACCCCAGCGCCCTGTGATACTGACTGTATCTCTACTGATGTTAACCCAGCTCCCCCACACTGTCACTCAGTAACCCCTCTCCCCCAGCGTCCTGTGTTACTGACTGTATCTCTACTGATGTTACTCCAGCTCCCTCACACTGTCACTCAGTAACGCTCTCCCCCAGTGACCTGTGTTACTGACTTTATCTCTACTGATGTTAATCCAGCTCCCTCACACTGTCACTCAGTAACCCCTCTCCCCCAGCGCCCTGTGTTACTGACTGTATCTCTACTGATGTTAATCCAGCTCCCTCACACTGTCACTCAGTAAACCCTCTCCCCCAGCGCCCTGTGTTACTGACTGTATCTCTACTGATGTTAATCCAGCTCCCTCACACTGTAATTCAGTAACCCCACTCCCCCAGCGCCCTGTGTTACTGACTGTATCTCTACTGATGTTAATCCAGCTCCCTCACACTGTCACTCAGTAACCTCTCCCCCCAGCGTCCTGTGTTACTGACTGTATCTCTACTGATGTTAATCCAGCTCCCTCACACTGTCACTCAGTAACCCTCTCCCCCAGCGCCCTGTGATACTGACTGTATCTCTACTGATGTTAATCCAGCTCCCTCACACTGTCACTCAGTAACCCTCTCCCCCAGCACCCTGTGTTACTGACTGTATCTCTACTGATGTTAATCCAGCTCCCTCACACTGTCACTCAGTAACCCTCTCCCCCAGCGCCCTGTGTTACTGACTGTATCTCTACTGATGTTAATCCAGCTCCCTCACACTGTCACTCAGTAACCCTCTCCCCCAGCACCCTGTGTTACTGACTGTATCTCTACTGATGTTAATCCAGCTCCCTCACACTGTCACTCAGTAACCCTCTCCCCCAGCACCCTGTGTCACTGACTGTATCTCTACTGATGTTAATCCAGCTCCCTCACACTGTCACTCAGTAACCCTCTCCCCCAGCACCCTGTGTTACTGACTGTATCTCTACTGATGTTAATCCAGCTCCCTCACACAGTCACTCAGTAACCCCTCTCCCCCAGCGCCCTGTGTTACTGACTGTATCTCGACTGATGTTAATCCAGCTCCCTCACACTGTCACTCAGTAACCCTCTCCCCCAGCGCCCTGTGTCACTGACTGTATCTCTACTGATGTTAATCCAGCTCCCTCACACTGTCACTCAGTAACCCTCTCCCCCAGCGCCCTGTGTTACTGACTGTATCTCTACTGATGTTAATCCAGCTACCTCACACTGTCACTCAGTAACCCTCTCCCCCAGCGCCCTGTGTTACTGACTGTATCTCTACTGAACTTAACCCAGCTCCCCCACACTGTAATTCAGTAACCCCACTCCCCCAGTGCCCTGTGTCACTGACTGTATCTCTACTGATGTTAGGCCTGCTCCCTCACACTGTCACTCAGTAACCCTCTCCCCCAGCGCCCTGTGTTACTGACTGTATCTCTACTGAACTTAACCCAGCTCCCCCACACTGTAATTCAGTAACCCCACTCCCCCAGTGCCCTGTGTCACTGACTGTATCTCTACTGATGTTAGGCCTGCTCCCTCACACTGTCACTCAGTAACCCTCTCCCCCAGCGCCCTGTGTTACTGACTGTATCTCTACTGAACTTAACCCAGCTCCCCCACACTGTAATTCAGTAACCCCACTCCCCCAGTGCCCTGTGTCACTGACTGTATCTCTACTGATGTTAGGCCTGCTCCCTCACAGTCACTCCGTAACCCCACTGCCCCAGCGCCCTGTCTTACTGACTATGCCTCTACGTTAACCCAGCTCCCTCACACAGTCACTCAGTAACCTCTCTCCCCCAGCGGCCTGTGTTACTGACTGTATCTCTACTGATGTTAATCCAGCTACCTCACACTGTCACTCAGTAACCCTCTCCCCCAGCGCCCTGTGTTACTGACTGTATCTCTACTGAACTTAACCCAGCTCCCCCACACTGTAATTCAGTAACCCCACTCCCCCAGTGCCCTGTGTCACTGACTGTATCTCTACTGATGTTAGGCCTGCTCCCTCACAGTCACTCAGTAACCCCACTGCCCCAGCGCCCTGTCTTACTGACTATGCCTCTACGTTAACCCAGCTCCCTCACACAGTCACTCAGTAACCTCTCTCCCCCAGCGCCCTGTGTTACTGACTGTATCTCTACTGATGTTAATCCTGCTCCCCCACACAGTCACTCAGTAACCTCTCTCCCCCAGCGCCCTGTGTTACTGACTGTATCTCTACTGATGTTAATCCTGCTCCCTCACACAGTCACTCAGTAACCCTCTCCCTCAGCGCCCTGTGTTACTGACTGTATCTCTACTGATGTTAATCCTGCTCCCTCACACAGTCACTCAGTAACCCCACTCCCCCAGCGCCCTGTCTTACTGATTGTGCCTCTACGTTAACCCAGCTCCCTCACACTGTCACTCAGTAACCTCTCTCCCCCAGCGCCCTGCATTAATTTATGTATTTCTACTGATGTTGATCCCCTCTCATTCTTCTAAACTCCAATGAGTATAGGCTCCACAGGTTAATTGAGTGTTAATCGAAACAAGAGTTACGTAATGATGTATAAAAATTGCAGGAAGCTACTTTAGAAGAAACCACTCTTTGTTTATAGAGAAAGACACAGAAAATACTCTGATAATGTTCAATTCGATTTGGTTGAATGTTTGAAATTGAAGATTAAAAATTGTGAGTACAATGAAGTTTGCTTCCCGCTATTAATTGCAAAGTACTTAAAATAATTCAACACTCCTCGTGATAAGAGCAGGGATTAATATTGTGGGGAATGTTTGAGAGAAAAGCATCAGAAGCGAAATTGGTAAATTATAAATCATTACGTCAACATATGAGTGAACATTTCCAAGTCAGTCTGACTTGTCTTTCTTACTGGACAGCAAAACCAATGTTTATTTCTGTTAAGTCATAGCTTTTCCTGCTTTTTGTTTATAATTCAGTGACACAAATTGTGTGTATATTTGTAAATTGTAAAATAACAACAAGAAATCACATTTCTGTGACATTTTTTATGCCTTAAACAATTGAAGTTGTGGTTTGGAATCTAGCTGGTAAATGTAGTTTCTTCACCTGAAAGATTTGAGTGTTTAAAGTTAATGGAGGATATGGGATCAAATGCTGTTTGCGACATTCCTGCATTGTTGAACTGTATGATATCATTGCAGTGCCATTGTTGAATGGAGGTGCCGGTTTTGCCCAGGCCAGCACTCTGATCTGTTGCATCCTGTGTAGATCAGAAACAGGTTAAGATGTTCATAGTAAACAGCCCAAGACAATGGAATGGGTAATCAATGTCTGGCCAACGCCAGAGTCTTGAAACACACGAGATGGTGGAATATACAAAACCAGACCAGATGAGGCAGCAGGTGTTACCACACATTCTAGTTCTGCATCTCCTGTGACTTTGGAGCAGGTTCTGTTTAACTTTAAAATGTCTCTCTCAAATAATAGGCCTGAGAGAAATTGAGAACAGGCATTCTGAGAGTTTCAAAGAGAGAAGGTGTAGAGATTTCAAGAAATATAAAATTATAAATTAATAACGGAAAGGTAGAGAGAGATACAGAACTATAGAGAGAGATCAATATACAGAGAGGCACATAGAGAGAGCGGTACACCAGTCAGTGTACAGCTATCTCCCTGAGGGAGAGGTACTGAGTGACACCAGTCAGTGTGCAGATATCTCCCAGAGGGAGAGGTACGAGAGACACCAGTCAGTGTACAGATATCTCCCTGAGAGAGAGGGACTGAGAGACACCAGTCAGTGTACAGATATCTCCCCGAGGGAGTGGGACAGAGAGACACGAGTCAGTGTACAGATATCTCGCTGAGCGAGAGGGACTGAGAGACACGAGTCAGTGCACAAATATCTCCCTGGGAGAGAGGGACTGAGAGACACCAGTCAAGGTACAGATATCTCGCTGAGCGAGAGGGACTGAGAGACACGAGTCAGTGTACAGATATCTCCCTGGGTGACTGAGAGTCACCAATAAAGTGCAAAAAAGTCACATACACACACCAACATTACATGTGGACCAGGCCCGAATGAAATCAATAGGGTTTAATCCAGCAACAGCTGAACCACATCTCACACAAACACCAGCTTTTGCAAACTCTCTCTATCTCTCTCTGTCTATCTCTCTCTGTCCAATTCCAATTCCAATTCAATTCAAATGCTTTATTGGCATGAAAGTTTACAGAGAACCATATTGCCAAAGCTTACATAGCAAAAAGGTACAGTTTTCCAACATTCTGTAGGTGTCAATCGATTTGACATTTGTTGGGTACATACAATATTACTTTGAAACAATATTAATTTTAAACAGTCTTTGTACTTCATTTGGTACGTTCAATATTAATTTTAAACAGTCTTAATTTTAAACAGTCCTCAGGTTGTGACATGTTGTTACATATTTGGCCCCAAGGTATGGTCTGTCTCCTTCTCCTAGGACTAATCTCAATTTTGACAGGTCATCCAATTCCTTGAAATCTGGGGTTGTTTGTCTCTCTATGTCTGTCCCTGTCTGTCACTCTCTCGCTCTCAGACCCATTTTGAAGGGGTGCAGCCTAGGAGTGTCAATTTTTGATGATGTCAATTCCTGCCGGCTGTGTCCATTTTGATGAGCTCACCACCCACCCCTCCCCCCACAGCAGCCATTTTGATGATGTTTTCAATTCCTGGCTGTCATTGGTGTCTGAGTGAGTTTGCAGCTGCTCTCTCTCTCTATCTCTTCCCCCTCAATAACATCATGGCTGATCTGATCTTGGCCTCAACTTCACTGACCTGCCTGTTCCCCATGACCCTTGACTCCCCTATCTGTCTATCTCCGCCTTGAATATATTCACTGACTCCGCCTCCACAGCGCTCTGGGGTCGAGAATTCCACAGATTCCCCATCCTCTGGGAGAAGAAATTCCTCCTCATCTCCGCCTTAAATGGGCGACCCCTTATCCTGAAACTGTGCCCCCTCGTTCTAGATTGCCCCACGAGGGGAAACATCCTCTCAGCATCTACCCTGTCAATCCCCCTCAGAATCTGCATACATTAAGGGCTATTCAACTATGGGAGGCACATCAGGCAAGCACATTCACTCAGATGCCTTCCTTTTTCTTGCAGGCCAAGCTCTCTCAGAACAGCCGGGAGCAGCAACGCACGGGAGGAGGACGACCAGCTGATCTACACATCCTCACCAATTTGGAGGCGAGAGTGCACAGGATCGTTGTCAGCCATACGTGCCATGACCGCTGGAGTGGTCGACCCCCTTGGGGACAGCAGTGGTATGGTCATCAGCTTTCTCTCCTCTCTCACACCACTCGCCCCTCAAAACACCAGCCTTTTACACTTTCAATCCAACTTACTAACTGTCTCCAGTCCTTGCTCCCTTACTGCCCCCCTGTCCTCACGCTAAAGCCACTCTTGTAACTACCTGCTTTCAGATAGTGAACCACCAGCTGACCAGCCTGTCCCTCAACCTGCCAGTGGCAGCGACGCCCCAGGCGAGGAGGAAGAGGAAGCCGGAGCCTCACCGCCTGCGTCTCCCGAGGAAGCCCATTCTAACACCAGCCCCTCACCCTCTTCAATTAAAACCCTGTCTCCACTTTAAGGATTTTGTTCTTTTACAATCCATCATTACACCATTTCTGGAGTTTTATGATTCCTTTTGACAACAACCTGCATGGGAGACTGTAGATGGAGCTTTACTCTGTATCTAACCCGTGCTGTACCTGCCCTGGAAGTGTTTGATGGGACAGTGTAGAGGGAGCTTTACTCTGTATCTAGCCTGTGCTGTACCTGCCCTGGGAGTGTTTGATGGGACAGTGTAGAGGGAGCTTTACTCTGTATCTAACCCGTGCTGTACCTGCCCTGGGAGTGTTTGATGGGACAGTGTAGAGGGAGCTTTACTCTGTATCTAACCCGTGCTGTACCTGCCCTGGGAGTGTTTGATGGGACAGTGTAGAGGGAGCTTTACTCTGTACCTAACCCGTGCTGTACCTGCCCTGGGAATGTTTGATGGGACAGTGTAGAGGGAGCTTTACTCTGTATCTAACCCGTGCTGTACCTGCCCTGGGAGTGTTTGCTGGGACAGTGTAGCGGGAGCTTCCCTCTGTATCTAACCCGTGCTGTACCTGCCCTGGGAGTGTTTGATGGGGCAGTGTAGAGGAAGCTTTACTCTGTACCTAACCCGTGCTGTACCTGCCCTGGGAGTGTTTGATGAGGCAGTGTAGAGGGAGATTTACTCTGTATGTAACCCGTGCTGTACCTGCCCTGGGAGTGTTTGATGGGACAGTGTAGAGGGAGCTTTACTCTGTATCTAACCCGTGCTGTACCTGCCCTGGGAGTGTTTGATGGGACAGTGTAGAGGGAGATTTACTCTGTATCTAACCCGTGCTGTACCTGCCCTGGGAGTGTTTGATGGGGACAGTGTAGAGGGAGCTTTACTCTGTACCTAACCCGTGCTGTACCTGCCCTGGGAGTGTTTGATGGGACAGTGTAGAGGGAGCTTTACTCTGTATCTAACCCGTGCTGTACCTGCCCTGGGAGTGTTTGATGGGACAGTGTAGAGGGAGATTTACTCTGTACCTAACCCGTGCTGTACCTGCCCTGGGAGTGTTTGATGGGACAGTGTAGAGGGAGCTTTACTCTGTATCTAACCCGTGCTGTACCTGCCCTGGGAGTGTTTGATGGGACAGTGTAGAGGGAGATTTACTCTGTATCTAACCCGTGCTGTACCTGCCCTGAGAGTGTTTAAAGAGAGCTTTACTCTATCGATTCTGTAGCAAACCTTGACAGATTGCAAGTCTGGGGATTCAGCGCATACACAGCGCAGACGGAAACACGGAACTTGCGGGGCCTCTACCAAGGCCTAAGTCGTCGTTACGGAGACCATGATTTCAGGGCCATTATCTTTGTTTAATGTAATCCTTCACTCCTGTGTATAAGACAGTGAGTCTCACGGCCTAAAATTCATTCAAATCTCAGTAAGAATACCCAGAACAGACTTTAATTGTCTATTATTGCATCATTTTTCTAAGGTGAACCCAGATATCTGCAGACCAACATTCGTCCACATGTGAATCCCTCCTCTCCATTTAAATCAAATCACGGTAACACGTTTATTTAATCTACCGAGGTTCAGTATTGAAATATACCAGGAGATCCAGGCACGTTTTGATAAAGCTGATTAACAATGAGTTCAGTGGGGAAATTTAGCAAACAACAGGCCGATTTTAATATGATACGGCAGGATCTGTCCAAAGTGGACTGGGATCAGCTACTTGACACCTCTCTGTCTCAGTCCCAAAGTAATCCCACTGCCCTGCTCTCTCCTGTTAGCCCTGTATCAATCCCCAACCTAATCCCACTGCCCCGCTCTCTCCCCAAAGCCCTGTATCAATCCCCAAACTAATCCCACTGCCCCGCTCTCTCCCCAAAGCCCTGTATCAATCCACAACCTAATCCCACTGCCCCGCTCTCTCCCCATAGCCCTGTATCAATCCCCAACCTAATCCCACTGCCCCGCTCTCTCCCCAAAGCCCTGTATCAATCCCCAACCTAATCCCACTGCCCCGCTCTCTCCCCAAAGCCCTGTATCAATCCCCAAACTAATCCCACTGCCCCGCTCTCTCCCCAAAGCCCTGTATCAATCCACAACCTAATCCCACTGCCCCGCTCTCTCCCCATAGCCCTGTATCAATCCCCAACCTAATCCCACTGCCCCGCTCTCTCCCCATAGCCCTGTATCAATCCCCAACCTAATCCCACTGCGCCGCTCTCTCCCCATAGCCCTGTATCAATCCCCAAACTAATCCCACTGCCCCGCTCTCTCCCCATAGCCCTGTATCAATCCCCAACCTAATCCCACTGCCCCGCTCTCTCCTGTTAGCCCTGTATCAATCCCCAACCTAATCCCACTGCCCCGCTCTCTCCCCAAAGCCCTGTATCAATCCACAAAGTAATCACACTGCCCCGCTCTCACCCCATAGCCCTGCATCAATCCCAAACTTATCCCACTGCCCCGCTCTCTCCCCAAAGCCATGTATCAATCCACGAAGTAATCACACTGCCCCGCTCTCTCCCCAAAGCCCTGTATCAATCCACAAAGTAATCACACTGCCCCGCTCTCACCCCATAGCCCTGTATCAATCCCCAACCTAATCCCACTGCCCCGCTCTCTCCCCAAAGCCCTGTATCAATCCCCAACCTAATCCCACTGCCCCGCTCTCTCCCCAAAGCCCTGTATCAATCCACAAAGTAATCACACTGCCCCGCTCTCACCCCATAGCCCTGCATCAATCCCAAACTTATCCCACTGCCCCGCTCTCTCCCCAAAGCCCTGTATCAATCCACAAAGTAATCACACTGCCCCGCTCTCACCCCATAGCCCTGTATCAATCCCCAACCTAATCCCACTGCCCCGCTCTCTCCCCAAAGCCCTGTATCAATCCCCAACCTAATCCCACTGCCCCGCTCTCTCCCCAAAGCCCTGTATCAATCCACAAAGTAATCACACTGCCCCGCTCTCACCCCATAGTCCTGCATCAATCCCAAAGTAATCCCACTGCCCTGCTCTCACCTGTTAGCCCTGTATCAATCCCCAACTCGCTGTTTCTCACTCTCCCGCTGTCTCACTCTCTCGCTCTCTCAGTTGCTCTCTCGCTCGCTCGCGCTCCCTCGCTGGCTCGCTCTCTCGCTGGCTCTCTCTCTCAGTGGCTCTCTCGCTTTCTCTCGCTGGCTCGGTCTCTCTCTCGCTGTCTCTCGCTGTGTTTGATGGGGCAGTGTAAAGGGAGCTTTACTCTAGATCTAACCCGTGCTGTACCTGCCCTGGGAGTGTTTGATGGGACAGTGTAGAGGGAGCTTTAATTTGTATCTAACCCGTGCTGTACCTGCCCTGGGAGTGTTTGATGGGACAGTGTAGAGGGAGCTTTACTCTGTATCTAACCCGTGCTTTACCTGCCCTGGGAGTGTTTGATGGGACAGTGTAGAGGGAGCTTTACTCTGTATCTAACCCGTGCTGTACCTGCCCTGGGAGTGTTTGATGGGACAGTGTAGAGGGAGCTTTACTCTGGATCTAACCCGTGCTTTACCTGCCCTGGAAGTGTTGATGGGACAGTGTAGAGGGAGCTTTACTCTGTATCTAACCCGTGCTGTACCTGCCCTGGGAGTGTTTGATGGGAGAGTGTAGAGGGAGCTTTACTCTGGATCGAACCCATGCTGTACCTGCCCTGGGCGTGATTGATGGTACAATGGCCGCTGGAAGGTGGGGAAAGCAATCATTTTTTAGTCGTGTGGTCTACGCTTCTCTAAGGTAGAAAGTCCCAACTCTTTCAGCCTATCTTGATAACTAAGATGCTTTAGACTGGGAATTAGTCTAGTGCCTCCTCCTCCTCTGCACCCTTTCCAAAGCCTCAATATCAACCACCTCAATCTCGCCCTCTGCCTCTCGCCCTCTGCCTCTCGCCCTCTGCCTCTCTCCCTCTCGCCCTCTCCCTCTCGCCCTCTGCCTCTAGCCCTCTGCCTCTCGCCCTCTGCCTCTCGCCCTCTGCCTCTCGCCCTCTCCCTCTCTTCCTCTCGCCCTCTCCCTCTCGCCCTCTCCCTCTCGCCCTCTGCCTCTCGCCCTCTGCCTCTCGCCCTCTGCCTCTCTCCCTCTCTCCCTCTCCCTCTCTCCCTCTCTCCCTCTCGCCCTCTCCCTCTCACCCTCTCCCTCTCGCCCTCTCCCTCTCTCCCTCTCTTCCTCTCGCCCTCTCCCTCTCGCCCTCTCCCTCTCGCCCTCTGCCTCTCTCCCTCTGCCTATCTCCCTCTGCCTCTCGCCCTCTGCCTCTCGCCCTCTGCCTCTCGCCCCATGCCCCTCGCCCCATGCATCTCGCCCTCTGCCTCTCGCCCCATGCCCCTCGCCCTCTGCCCCTCGCCCTCTGCCTCTCACCCTCTGCCTCTCGCCCTCTGCCTCACGCCCCATGCCCCTCGCCCTCTGCCTCTCACCCTCTGCCTCTCACCCTCTGCCTCTCGCCCTCTGCCTCTCGCCCTCTGCCTCTCGCCCTCTGCCTCTCGCACTCTGCCTCTCGCCCTCTGCCTCTCTCCCTCTGCCTCTCGCCCTCTGCCTCTCACCCTCTGCCTCTCGCCCACTGCCTCTCGCCCCATGCCCCTCGCCCTCTGCCTCTCACACTCTGCCTCTTGCCCTCTGCCTCTCGCCCTCTGCCGCTCGCCCTCTGCCTCTCGCCCCATGCCCCTCGCCCTCTGCATCTCGCCCTCTGCCTCTCGCCCTCTGGCTCTCGCCCTCTCCCTCTCGCCCTCTGCCTCTGGCCCCATGCCCCTCGCCCTCTGCCTCTCACCCTCAGCCTCTTGCCCTCTGCCTCTCGCCCTCTGCCTCTCGCCCTGTGCCTCTCGCCCTCTGCCTCCCTCCCTCTGCCTCTCGCCCTCTGCCGCTCGCCCTCTGCCTCTCGCCCCATGCCCCTCGCCCTCTGCATCTCGCCCTCTGCCTCTCGCCCTCTGGCTCTCGCCCTCTCCCTCTCGCCCCCTGCCTCTCACCCTCTGCCTCTCACCCTCTGCCTCTCGCCCACTGCCTCTCGCCCTCTGCCTCTCGCCCTCTGCCTCTCGCCCCATGCCTCTCGCCCTCTGCCTCTCGCCCCATGCCCCTCGCCCTCTGCATCTCGCCCTCTGCCTCTCGCCCTCTGGCTCTCGCCCTCTCCCTCTCGCCCTCTCCCTCTCGCCCCCTGCCTCTCACCCTCTGCCTCTCACCCTCTGCCTCTCGCCCTCTGCCTCTCGCCCTCTGCCTCTCACCCTCTGCCTCTCGCCCCATGCCTCTCGCCCTCTGCCTCTCTGCCTCTCCTTCTCGCCCTCTGCATCTCGCCCTCTGCCTCTCGCCCTCTGCCTCTCGCCCTCTGCATCTCGCCCTCTGCCTCTCTCCCTCTGCCTCTCGCCCTCTGCCTCTCGCCCTCTGCATCTCGCCCTCTGCCTCTCGCCCTCTGCCTCTCGCCCTCTGCATCTCGCCCTCTGCCTCTCGCCCTCTCCCTCTCGCCCTCTGCCTCTCGCCCTCTGCCTCTCAGCCTCTGCCTCTCCCTCAATGTAACCAAGTTTCCTGACGATATAAATCTGCGTGGGACAGTTAGCTGTGAGGAGCCCACAAAGAGGCTGCAAAGGGCTATAGACAGGTTAAGTGAGAGGGCAATAAGGTGGCAAATGAAGTATAATGTGGAGAAATGTGAGGTTATTCACTTTGGTAGGAAGAATAGAAAAAATATATTCCTAAATGCTGAGAAACCATTAAATGTTGGTGTTCAGAGAGATATGGGTGTCCTCGTACAGGTAACACAGCCGATCCCAAATGGAACAACATTTGCTGAGATACAGAGCCCTGGATCCCGGCCAGCATTGTCTCGGGATGCTTTCGGTACTTTCTGAGAGACACCAGTCAGTGTACAGATATCTCCCAGAGGGCGAGGGACTGAGAGACACCAGTCAGTGTACAGATATCTCCCTGAGAGAGAGGGACTGAGAGACACCAGTCAGTGTACAGATATCTCCCTGAGAGAGAGGGGACCGAGAGACACCAGTCAGTGTACAGATATCTCCCAGAGAGAGAGCGACAGAGTGACACCAGTCAGTGTACAGATATCTCCCTGAAAGAGAGGGGACTGAGAGACACCAGTCAGTGTACAGGTATCTCCCTGAGAGAGAGGGGACTGAGAGACACCAGTTAGTGTACAGATATCTCCCTGAGAGAGAGGGACTGAGAGACACCAGTCAGTGTACAGATATCTCCCTGAGAGAGAGGGACTGAGAGACACAAGTCAGTGTACAGATATCTCCCTGAGGGGGAAGGGGACTGAGAGACACCAGTCAGTGTACAGATATCTCCCTGAGAGAGAGGGACTGAGAGACACCAGTCAGTGTACAGATATCTCCCTGAGGGAGAGGGACTGAGAGACACCAGTCAGTGTACAGATATCTCCCTGAGGGGGAGAGGGGACTGAGAGACACCAGTCAGTGTACAGATATCTCCCTGAGAGAGAGGGACTGAGAGACACCAGTCAGTGTACAGATATCACCCTGAGAGAGAGGGACTGAGAGACACCAGTCAGTGTACAGATATCTCCCTGAGGGGACTGAGAGACACCAGTCAGTGTACAGATATCTCCCTGAGAGAGAGGGACTGAGAGACACCAGTCAGTGTACAGATATCTCCCTGAGAGAGAGGGACTGAGAGACACCAGTCAGTGTACAGATATCTCCCTGAGAGAGAGGGGACTGAGAGACACCAGTCAGTGTACAGATATCTCCCTGAGAGAGAGGGGACTGAGAGACACCAGTCAGTGTACAGATATCTCCCTGAGAGAGGGGGACTGAGAGACACCAGTCAGTGTACAGATATCTCCCAGAGAGAGAGGGGACTGAGAGACACCATTCAGTGTACAGATATCTCCCTGAGGGAGAGGGACAGAGTGACACCAGTCAGTGTACAGATATCTCCGTGAGAGAAAGGGGACTGAGAGACACCAGTCAGTGTACAGATATCTCCCTGAGAGAGAGGGGACTGAGAGACACCAGTCAGTGTACAGATATCTCCCAGAGAGAGAGGGACTGAGAGACACCAGTCAGTGTACAGATATCTCCGTGAGAGAGAGGGGACTGAGAGACACCAGTCAGTGTACAGATATCTCCCTGAGAGAAAGGGGACTGAGAGACACCAGTCAGTGTACAGATATCTCCCTGAGAGAGAGGGACTGAGAGACACCAGTCAGTGTACAGATATCTCCCTGAGAGAGAGGGAACTGAGAGACACCAGTCAGTGTACAGATATCTCCCAGAGAGAGAGGGACTGAGAGACACCAGTCAGTGTACAGATATCTCCCTTAGAGAGAGGGGACTGAGAGACACCAGTCAGTGTACAGATATCTCCCTGAGGGAGTGGGGACTGAGAGACACCAGTCAGAGTACAGATATCTCCCTGAGAGAGAGGGGACTGAGAGATATGGGTGTCCTCGTACAGGAAACACTGCCGATCCCAAATGGAACAACATTTGCTGAGATACGGAGCCCTGGATCCCGGCCAGCATTGTCTCGGGATGCTTTCGGTACTTTCTGAGAGACACCAGTCAGTGTACAGATATCTCCCTGAGGGAGAGGGACTGAGAGACACCAGTCAGTGTACAGATATCTCCCTGAGAGAGAGGGGACTGAGAGACACCAGTCAGTGTACAGATATCTCCCTGAGGGAGAGTGGACTGAGAGACACCAGTCAGTGTACAGATATCTCCCTGAGGGAGAGGGGACTGAGAGACACCAGTCAGTGTACAGATATCTCCCTGAGAGAGAGGGGACTGAGAGACACCAGTCAGTGTACAGATATCTCCCTGAGGGAGAGTGGACTGAGAGACACCAGTCAGTATACAGATATCTCCCTGAGGGAGAGGGGACTGAGAGACACCAGTCAGTGTACAGATATCACCCTGAGAGAGAGGGACTGAGAGACACCAGTCAGTGTACAGATATCTCCCTGAGGGAGAGGGACTGAGAGACACCAGTCAGTGTACAGATATCTCCCTGAGAGAGAGGGAATGAGAGACACCAGTCAGTGTACAGATATCTCCCAGAGAGAGAGGGACTGAGAGACACCAGTCAGTGTACAGATATCTCCCAGAGAGAGAGGGACTGAGAAACACCAGCCAGTGTACAGATATCTCCCTGAGAGAGAGGGGACTGAGAGACACCAGTCAGTGTACAGATATCTCCCTGAGGGAGTGGGGACTGAGAGGCACCAGTCAGTGTACAGATATCTCCCTGAGAGAGAGGGGACTGAGAGACACCAGTCAGTGTACAGATATCTCCCTGAGAGACAGGGAATGAGAGACACCAGTCAGTGTACAGATATCTCACTGAGAGAGAGGGGACTGAGAGACACCAGTCAGTGTACAGATATCTCCCTGAGAGACAGGGAATGAGAGACACCAGTCAGTGTACAGATATCTCACTGAGAGAGAGGGGACTGAGAGACACCAGTCAGTGTACAGATATCTCCCTGAGAGAGAGGGACTGAGAGACACCAGTCAGTGTACAGATATCTCCCTGAGAGACAGGGAATGAGAGACACCAGTCAGTGTACAGATATCTCACTGAGAGAGAGGGGACTGAGAGACACCAGTCAGCGTACAGATATCTCCCTGAGAGAGAGGGACTGAGTGACACCAGTCAGTGTACAGATATCTCCCTGAGAGAGAGGGACTGAGAGACACCAGTCAGTGTACAGATATCTCACTGAGAGAGAGGGGACTGAGAGACACCAGTCAGTGTACAGATATCTCCCTGTGAGAGAGGGGACTGAGAGACACCAGTCAGTGTACAGATATCTCCCAGAGGGAGAGGTACTGAGTGACACCAGTCAGTGTACAGATATCTCCCTGAGGGAGAGGGACAGAGTGACACCAGTCAGTGTACAGATTTCTCCCTGAGGGAGAGGGGACGGAGTGACACAAGTCAGTGTACAGATATCTCCCTGAGAGAGAGGGACTGAGAGACACCAGTCAGTGTACAGATATCTCCCTGAGAGAGAGGGGACTGAGAGACACCAGTCAGTGTACAGATGTCTCCCTGAGGGAGAGGTACTGAGAGACACCAGTCAGTGTACAGATATCTCCCTGAGAGAGAGGGACTGAGTGACACCAGTCAGTGTACAGATATCTCCCTGAGGGAGAGGGACTGAGAGACACCAGTCAGTGTACAGATATCTCCCTGAGGGAGAGGGACTGAGAGACACCAGTCAGTGTACAGGTATCTCCCTGAGGGAGAGGGACTGAGAGACACCAGTCAGTGTACAGATATCTCCCTGAGGGAGAGGGGACTGAGAGACACCAGTCAGTGTACAGATATCTCCCTGAGAGAGAGGGACTGAGAGACACCAGTCAGTGTACAGATATCTCCCTGAGAGGGAGGTACTTAGTGACACCAGTCAGTGTACAGATATCTCCCTGAGAGAGAGGGACTGAGAGACACCAATCAGTGTACAGATATCTCCCTGAGGGCGAGGGACTGAGAGACACCAGTCAGTGTACAGATATCTCCCTGAGGGAGAGGGGACTGA
Organism: Somniosus microcephalus; assembly: GCF_052327205.1. Classification (NCBI taxonomy): domain Eukaryota; kingdom Metazoa; phylum Chordata; class Chondrichthyes; order Squaliformes; family Somniosidae; genus Somniosus; species Somniosus microcephalus. The sequence continues at coordinate 545,767 of NW_028225355.1, forward strand.
GTGACACCATTCAGTGTACAGATATCTCCCTGAGGGAGAGGGACTGAGTGACACCAGTCAGTGTACAGATATCTCCCAGAGGGTGAGGGGCTGAGAGACACCAGTCAGTGTACAGATATCTCCCTGAGGGAGAGGGACTGAGAGACACCAGTCAGTGTACAGATATCTCCCTGAGGGAGAGGTACTGAGTGACACCAGTCAGTGTACAGATATCTCCCTGAGCGAGAGGGACTGAGAGGCACCAGTCAGTGTACAGATAACTCCCTGAGGGAGAGGGACTGAGAGACACCAGTCAGTGTACAGATACCTCACTGAGAGAGAGGGGATTGAGAGACACCAGTCAGTGTACAAATATCTCCCTGAGAGAGAGGGGACTGAGAGACACCAGTCAATGTACAGATATCTCCCTGAGAGAGGGGACTGAGAGACACCAGTCAGTGTACAGATATCTCCCTGAGAGAGAGGGACTGAGTGACACCAGTCAGTGTACAGATATCTCCCTGAGGGAGAGGGACTGAGAGACACCAGTCAGTGTACAGATATCTCCCTGAGGGAGAGGGACTGAGAGACACCATTCAGTGTACAGATATCTCCCTGAGAGAGAGGGACTGAGAGACAACAGTCAGTGTACAGATATCTCCCTGAGAGAGAGGGACTGAGTGACACCAGTCAATGTACAGACATCTCCCTGAGAGAGAGGGACTGAGTGACACCAGTCAGTGTACAGATATCTCCCTGAGGGAGAGGGACTGAGAGACACCAGTCAGTGTACAGATATCTCCCTGAGAGAGAGGCACTGAGTGACACCAGTCAGTGTACAGGTATCTCCCTGAGAGAGAGGGACTGATAGATACCAGTCAGTGTACAGATATCTTCCTGAGAGAGAGGTACTGAGTGACACCAGTCAGTGTACAGGTATCTCCCTGAGAGAGAGGGACTGAGAGACACCAGTCATTGTACACATATCTCCCTGAGGGAGTGGGGACTGAGAGACACCAGTCAGAGTACAGATATCTCCCTGAGAGAGAGGGGACTGAGAGATATGGGTGTCCTCGTACAGGAAACACTGCCGATCCCAAATGGAACAACATTTGCTGAGATACGGAGCCCTGGATCCCGGCCAGCATTGTCTCGGGATGCTTTCGGTACTTTCTGAGAGACACCAGTCAGTGTACAGATATCTCCCTGAGGGAGAGGGACTGAGAGACACCAGTCAGTGTACAGATATCTCCCTGAGAGAGAGGGGACTGAGAGACACCAGTCAGTGTACAGATATCTCCCTGAGGGAGAGTGGACTGAGAGACACCAGTCAGTGTACAGATATCTCCCTGAGGGAGAGGGGACTGAGAGACACCAGTCAGTGTACAGATATCTCCCTGAGAGAGAGGGGACTGAGAGACACCAGTCAGTGTACAGATATCTCCCTGAGGGAGAGTGGACTGAGAGACACCAGTCAGTATACAGATATCTCCCTGAGGGAGAGGGGACTGAGAGACACCAGTCAGTGTACAGATATCACCCTGAGAGAGAGGGACTGAGAGACACCAGTCAGTGTACAGATATCTCCCTGAGGGAGAGGGACTGAGAGACACCAGTCAGTGTACAGATATCTCCCTGAGAGAGAGGGACTGAGAGACACCAGTCAGTGTACAGATATCTCCCAGAGAGAGAGGGACTGAGAGACACCAGTCAGTGTACAGATATCTCCCAGAGAGAGAGGGACTGAGAAACACCAGCCAGTGTACAGATATCTCCCTGAGAGAGAGGGGACTGAGAGACACCAGTCAGTGTACAGATATCTCCCTGAGGGAGTGGGGACTGAGAGGCACCAGTCAGTGTACAGATATCTCCCTGAGAGAGAGGGGACTGAGAGACACCAGTCAGTGTACAGATATCTCCCTGAGAGACAGGGAATGAGAGACACCAGTCAGTGTACAGATATCTCACTGAGAGAGAGGGGACTGAGAGACACCAGTCAGTGTACAGATATCTCCCTGAGAGACAGGGAATGAGAGACACCAGTCAGTGTACAGATATCTCACTGAGAGAGAGGGGACTGAGAGACACCAGTCAGTGTACAGATATCTCCCTGAGAGAGAGGGACTGAGAGACACCAGTCAGTGTACAGATATCTCCCTGAGAGACAGGGAATGAGAGACACCAGTCAGTGTACAGATATCTCACTGAGAGAGAGGGGACTGAGAGACACCAGTCAGCGTACAGATATCTCCCTGAGAGAGAGGGACTGAGTGACACCAGTCAGTGTACAGATATCTCCCTGAGAGAGAGGGACTGAGAGACACCAGTCAGTGTACAGATATCTCACTGAGAGAGAGGGGACTGAGAGACACCAGTCAGTGTACAGATATCTCCCTGTGAGAGAGGGGACTGAGAGACACCAGTCAGTGTACAGATATCTCCCAGAGGGAGAGGTACTGAGTGACACCAGTCAGTGTACAGATATCTCCCTGAGGGAGAGGGACAGAGTGACACCAGTCAGTGTACAGATATCTCCCTGAGAGAGAGGGGACTGAGAGACACCAGTCAGTGTACAGATATCTCCCTGAGAGAGAGGGACTGAGAGACACCAGTCAGTGTACAGATATCTCACTGAGAGAGAGGGGACTGAGAGACACCAGTCAGTGTACAGATATCTCCCTGTGAGAGAGGGGACTGAGAGACACCAGTCAGTGTACAGATATCTCCCAGAGGGAGAGGTACTGAGTGACACCAGTCAGTGTACAGATATCTCCCTGAGGGAGAGGGACAGAGTGACACCAGTCAGTGTACAGATATCTCCCTGAGAGAGAGGGGACTGAGAGACACCAGTCAGTGTACAGATATCTCCCTGAGAGAGAGGGACTGAGAGACACCAGTCAGTGTACAGATATCTCCCTGAGAGAGAGGGGACTGAGAGACACCAGTCAGTGTACAGATATCTCCCTGAGAGAGAGGGACTGAGAGACACCAGTCAGTGTACAGATATCTCCCTGAGAGAGAGGGACTGAGAGACACCAGTCAGTGTACAGATATCTCCCTGAGGGAGAGGGAGAGAGTGACACCAGTCAGTGTACAGATTTCTCCCTGAGGGAGAGGGGACGGAGTGACACAAGTCAGTGTACAGATATCTCCCTGAGGGAGAGGTACTGAGTGACACCAGTCAGTGTACAGATATCTCCCTGAGAGAGAGGGGACTGAGAGACACCAGTCAGTGTACAGATGTCTCCCTGAGGGAGAGGTACTGAGAGACACCAGTCAGTGTACAGGTATCTCCCTGAGGGAGAGGGACTGAGAGACACCAGTCAGTGTACAGATATCTCCCTGAGAGAGAGGGACTGAGAGACACCAGTCAGTGTACAGATATCTCCCTGAGAGGGAGGTACTTAGTGACACCAGTCAGTGTACAGATATCTCCCTGAGAGAGAGGGACTGAGAGACACCAATCAGTGTACAGATATCTCCCTGAGGGCGAGGGACTGAGAGACACCAGTCAGTGTACAGATATCTCCCTGAGGGAGAGGGGACTGAGTGACACCATTCAGTGTACAGATATCTCCCTGAGGGAGAGGGACTGAGTGACACCAGTCAGTGTACAGATATCTCCCAGAGGGTGAGGGGCTGAGAGACACCAGTCAGTGTACAGATATCTCCCTGAGGGAGAGGGACTGAGAGACACCAGTCAGTGTACAGATATCTCCCTGAGGGAGAGGTACTGAGTGACACCAGTCAGTGTACAGATATCTCCCTGAGCGAGAGGGACTGAGAGGCACCAGTCAGTGTACAGATAACTCCCTGAGGGAGAGGGACTGAGAGACACCAGTCAGTGTACAGATACCTCACTGAGAGAGAGGGGATTGAGAGACACCAGTCAGTGTACAAATATCTCCCTGAGAGAGAGGGGACTGAGAGACACCAGTCAATGTACAGATATCTCCCTGAGAGAGGGGACTGAGAGACACCAGTCAGTGTACAGATATCTCCCTGAGAGAGAGGGACTGAGTGACACCAGTCAGTGTACAGATATCTCCCTGAGGGAGAGGGACTGAGAGACACCAGTCAGTGTACAGATATCTCCCTGAGGGAGAGGGACTGAGAGACACCATTCAGTGTACAGATATCTCCCTGAGAGAGAGGGACTGAGAGACAACAGTCAGTGTACAGATATCTCCCTGAGAGAGAGGGACTGAGTGACACCAGTCAGTGTACAGACATCTCCCTGAGAGAGAGGGACTGAGTGACACCAGTCAGTGTACAGATATCTCCCTGAGGGAGAGGGTCTGAGAGACACCAGTCAGTGTACAGATATCTCCCTGAGAGAGAGGCACTGAGTGACACCAGTCAGTGTACAGGTATCTCCCTGAGAGAGAGGGACTGATAGATACCAGTCAGTGTACAGATATCTTCCTGAGAGAGAGGTACTGAGTGACACCAGTCAGTGTACAGGTATCTCCCTGAGAGAGAGGGATTGAGAGACACCAGTCATTGTACACATATCTCCCTGAGAGGGAGGGACTGAGAGACACCAGTCAGTGTACAGATATCTCCCTGAGGGAGAGGTACTGAGTGACACCAGTCAGTGTACAGATATCTCCCTGAGGGAGAGGGACAGAGAGACACCAGTCAGAGTACAGATATCTCCCTGAGAGGGAGCGACTGAGAGACTCCAGTCAGTGTACAGATATCTCCCTGAGAGAGAGGTACTGAGTGACACCAGTCAGTGTACAGATATCTCCCAGGGGGAGAGGGACTGAGTGACACCAGTCAGTGTACAGATATCTCCCTGAGAGAGAGGGACTGAGAGACACCAGTCAGTGTACAGATATCTCCCTGAGGGAGAGGTACTGAGAGACACCAGTCAGTGTACAGATATCTCCCTGAGGGAGAGGGACTGAGAGATACCAGTCAGTGTACAGATATCTCCCTGAGGGAGAGGGGACTGAGAGACACCAGTCAGTGTACAGATATCTCCCTGAGAGAGAGGGACTGAGAGACACCAGTCAGTGTACAGATATCTCCCTGAGGGAGAGGGGACTGAGTGACACCAGTCAGTGTACAGATATCTCCCTGAGAGAGAGGGACTGAGAGACACCAGTCAGTGTACAGATATCTCCCTGAGAGGGAGGGACTGAGTGACACCAGTCAGTGTACAGATATCTCCCTGAGGGAGAGGTACTGAGAGACACCAGTCAGTGTAAAGATATCTCCCTGAGAGAGAGGGGACTGAGAGACACCAGTCAGTGTACAGATATCTCCCTGATGGAGAGGTACTGAGTGACACCAGTCAGTGTACAGATATCTCCCTGAGAGAGAGGGGACTGAGAGACACCAGTCAGTGTGCAGATATCTCCCTGAGGGTGAGGGACTGAGAGACACCAGTCAGTGTACAGATATCTCCCTGAGGGAGAGGTACTGAGAGACACCAGTCAGTGCACAGAAATCTCCCAGAGGGAGAGGGAAAGATAGACACCAGTCAGTGTACAGATATCTCCCTGAGAGAGAGGGACTGAGAGACATCAGTCAGTGTACAGATATCTCCTCGAGGGAGTGGGACAGAGAGACACCAGTCAGTGTACAGATATCTCCCTGAGGGAGAGGTACTGACTGACACCAGTCAGTGTGCAGATATCTCCCAGAGGGAGAAGTACTGAGAGACACCAGTCAGTGTGCAGATACCTCCCTGAGGGAGAGGTACTGAGAGACACCAGTCAGTGTACAGATATCTCCCTGAGGGAGAGGTACTGAGACACACCAGTCAGTGCACAGATATCTCCCTGAGGGAGTGGGGCTGAGAGACACCACTCAGTGTGCAGATATTTCCCTGAGGGAGACGGATAAAGAGATACCAGTCAGTGCACAAATATCTCCCTGGGAGAGAGGGACTGAGAGACACCAGTCAAGGTACAGATATCTCCCTGAGGGAGAGGGACTGAGAGACACCAGTCAGTGTACAGATATCTCCCTGAGAGCGAGAGGGACTCAGAGACACCAGTCAGTGTACAGATATCTCCCTGAGAGAGAGAGGGACTCAGAGACACCAGTCAGTGTACAAATATCTCCCTGAGAGAGAGGTACTGAGTGAAACCAGTCAGTGTACAGATATCTCCCCCAGCGCCCTGTGTTACTGACTGTATCTCTACTGATGTTAATCCAGCTCGCTCACACTGTCACTCAGTAACCCTCTCCCCCAGCGCCCTGTGTTACTGACTGTATCTCTACTGATGTTAATCCAGCTCCCTCACACTGTCACTCAGTAACCCTCTCCCCCAGCGCCCTGTGTTACTGACTGTATCTCTACTGATGTTAATCCAGCTCCCTCACACTGTCACTCAGTAACCCTCTCCCCCAGCACCCTGTGTTACTGACTGTATCTCTACTGATGTTAATCCAGCTCCCTCACACTGTCACTCAGCAACCCTCTCCCCAGCGCCCTGTGTCACTGACTGTATCTCTACTGATGTTAATCCGGCTCCCTCACACTGTCACTCAGTAACCCCTCAACCCCAGCGCCCTGTGATACTGACTGTATCTCTACTGATGTTAACCCAGCTCCCCCACACTGTCACTCAGTAACCCCTCTCCCCCAGCGCCCTGTGATACTGACTGTATCTCTACTGATGTTAACCCAGCTCCCCCACACTGTCACTCAGTAACCCCTCTCCCCCAGCGTCCTGTGTTGCTGACTGTATCTCTACTGATGTTACTCCAGCTCCCTCACACTGTCACTCAGTAACCCTCTCCCCCAGTGACCTGTGTTACTGACTGTATCTCTACTGATGTTACTCCAGCTCCCTCACACTGTCACTCAGTAACCCTCTCCCCCAGCGCCCTGTGTTACTGACTGTATCTCTACTGATGTTAATCCAGCTCCCTCACACTGTCACTCAGTAACCCCTCTCCCCCAGCGCCCTGTGTTACTGACTGTATCTCTACTGATGTTAATCCAGCTCCCTCACACTGTCACTCAGTAAACCCTCTCCCCCAGCGCCCTGTGTTACTGACTGTATCTCTACTGATGTTAATCCAGCTCCCTCACACTGTCACTCAGTAACCCCTCTCCCCCAGCGCCCTGTGTTACTGACTGTATCTCTACTGATGTTAATCCAGCTCCCTCACACTGTCACTCAGTAACCCCTCTCCCCCAGCGCCCTGTGTTACTGACTGTATCTCTACTGATGTTAACCCAGCTCCCTCACACTGTCACTCAGTAACCCTCTCCCCCAGCGTCCTGTGATACTGACTGTATCTCTACTGATGTTAACCCAGCTCCCTCACACTGTCACTCAGTAACCCTCTCCCCCAGCGTCCTGTGTTACTGACTGTATCTTTACTGATGTTAATCCAGCTCCCTCACACTGTCACTCAGTAACCCTCTCCCCCAGCGCCCTGTGTCACTGACTGTATCTCTACTGATGTTAATCCAGCTACCTCACACTGTCACTCAGTAACCCTCTCCCCCAGCGCCCTGTGTCACTGACTGTATCTCTACTGATGTTAGGCCTGCTCCCTCACACTGTCACTCAGTAACCCCACTCCCTCAGCGCCCTGTCTTACTGACTATGCCTCTACGTTAACCCAGCTCCCTCACACTGTCACTCAGTAACCTCTCTCCCCCAGCGCCCTGCATTAATTTATGTATTTCTACTGATGTTGATCCCCTCTCATTCTTCTAAACTCCAATGAGTGTAGGCTCCACAGGTTAATTGAGTGTTAATCGAAACAAGAGTTACGTAATGATTTATAAAAATTGCAGGAAGCTACTTTAGAAGAAACCACTCTTTGTTTATAGAGAAAGACACAGAAAATACTCTGATAATGTTCAATTCGATTTGGTTGAATGTTTGAAATTGAAGATTAAAAATTGTGAGTACAATGAAGTTTGCTTCCCGCTATTAATTGCAAAGTACTTAAAATAATTCAACACTCCTCGTGATAAGAGCAGGGATTAATATTGTGGGGAATGTTTGAGAGAAAAGCATCAGAAGCGAAATTGGTAAATTATAAATCATTACGTCAACATATGAGTGGACATTTCCAAGTCAGTCTGACTTGTCTTTCTTACTGGACAGCAAAACCAATGTTTATTTCTGTTAAGTCATAGCTTTTCCTGCTTTTTGTTTATAATTCAGTGACACAAATTGTGTGTATATTTGTAAATTGTAAAATAACAACAAGAAATCACATTTCTGTGACATTTTTTATGCCTTAAACAATTGAAGTTGTGGTTTGGAATCTAGCTGGTAAATGTAGTTTCTTCACCTGAAAGATTTGAGTGTTTAAAGTTAATGGAGGATATGGGATCAAATGCTGTTTGCGACATTCCTGCATTGTTGAACTGTATGATATCATTGCAGTGCCATTGTTGAATGGAGGTGCCGGTTTTGCCCAGGCCAGCACTCTGATCTGTTGCATCCTGTGTAGATCAGAAACAGGTTAAGATGTTCATAGTAAACAGCCCAAGACAATGGAATGGGTAATCAATGTCTGGCCAACGCCAGAGTCTTGAAACACACGAGATGGTGGAATATACAAAACCAGACCAGATGAGGCAGCAGGTGTTACCACACATTCTAGTTCTGCATCTCCTGTGACTTTGGAGCAGGTTCTGTTTAACTTTAAAATGTCTCTCTCAAATAATAGGCCTGAGAGAAATTGAGAACAGGCATTCTGAGAGTTTCAAAGAGAGAAGGTGTAGAGATTTCAAGAAATATAAAATTATAAATTAATAACGGAAAGGTAGAGAGAGATACAGAACTATAGAGAGAGATCAATATACAGAGAGGCACATAGAGAGAGCGGTACACCAGTCAGTGTACAGATATCTCCCTGAGGGAGAGGTACTGAGTGACACCAGTCAGTGTGCAGATATCTCCCAGAGGGAGAGGTACTGAGAGACACCAGTCAGTGTACAGATATCTCCCTGAGAGAGAGGGACTGAGAGACACCAGTCAGTGTACAGATATCTCCCTGAGGGAGAGGTACTGAGTGACACCAGTCAGTGTGCAGATATCTCCCAGAGGGAGAGGTACTGAGAGACACCAGTCAGTGTACAGATATCTCCCTGAGAGAGAGGGACTGAGAGACACCAGTCAGTGTACAGATATCTCCCCGAGGGAGTGGGACAGAGAGACACGAGTCAGTGTACAGATATCTCGCTGAGCGAGAGGGACTGAGAGACACGAGTCAGTGCACAAATATCTCCCTGGGAGAGAGGGACTGAGAGACACCAGTCAAGGTACAGATATCTCGCTGAGCGAGAGGGACTGAGAGACACGAGTCAGTGTACAGATATCTCCCTGGGTGACTGAGAGTCACCAATAAAGTGCAAAAAAGTCACATACACACACCAACATTACATGTGGACCAGGCCCGAATGAAATCAATAGGGTTTAATCCAGCAACAGCTGATAATAATAGACCTGAACCACATCTCACACAAACACCAGCTTTTGCAAACTCTCTCTATCTCTCTCTGTCTATCTCTCTCTGTCCAATTCCAATTCCAATTCAATTCAAATGCTTTATTGGCATGAAAGTTTACAGAGAACCATATTGCCAAAGCTTACATAGCAAAAAGGTACAGTTTTCCAACATTCTGTAGGTGTCAATCGATTTGACATTTGTTGGGTACAAACAATATTACTTTGAAACAATATTAATTTTAAACAGTCTTTGTACTTCATTTGGTACGTTCAATATTAATTTTAAACAGTCTTAATTTTAAACAGTCCTCAGGTTGTGACATGTTGTTACATATTTGGCCCCAAGGTATGGTCTGTCTCCTTCTCCTAGGACTAATCTCAATTTTGACAGGTCATCCAATTCCTTGAAATCTGGGGTTGTTTGTCTCTCTATGTCTGTCCCTGTCTGTCACTCTCTCGCTCTCAGACCCATTTTGAAGGGGTGCAGCCTAGGAGTGTCAATTTTTGATGATGTCAATTCCTGCCGGCTGTGTCCATTTTGATGAGCTCACCACCCACCCCTCCCCCCACAGCAGCCATTTTGATGATGTTTTCAATTCCTGGCTGTCATTGGTGTCTGAGTGAGTTTGCAGCTGCTCTCTCTCTCTATCTCTTCCCCCTCAATAACATCATGGCTGATCTGATCTTGGCCTCAACTTCACTGACCTGCCTGTTCCCCATGACCCTTGACTCCCCTATCTGTCTATCTCCGCCTTGAATATATTCACTGACTCCGCCTCCACAGCGCTCTGGGGTCGAGAATTCCACAGATTCCCCATCCTCTGGGAGAAGAAATTCCTCCTCATCTCCGCCTTAAATGGGCGACCCCTTATCCTGAAACTGTGCCCCCTCGTTCTAGATTGCCCCACGAGGGGAAACATCCTCTCAGCATCTACCCTGTCAATCCCCCTCAGAATCTGCATACATTAAGGGCTATTCAACTATGGGAGGCACATCAGGCAAGCACATTCACTCAGATGCCTTCCTTTTTCTTGCAGGCCAAGCTCTCTCAGAACAGCCGGGAGCAGCAACGCACGGGAGGAGGACGACCAGCTGATCTACACATCCTCACCAATTTGGAGGCGAGAGTGCACAGGATCGTTGTCAGCCATACGTGCCATGACCGCTGGAGTGGTCGACCCCCTTGGGGACAGCAGTGGTATGGTCATCAGCTTTCTCTCCTCTCTCACACCACTCGCCCCTCAAAACACCAGCCTTTTACACTTTCAATCCAACTTACTAACTGTCTCCAGTCCTTGCTCCCTTACTGCCCCCCTGTCCTCACGCTAAAGCCACTCTTGTAACTACCTGCTTTCAGATAGTGAACCACCAGCTGACCAGCCTGTCCCTCAACCTGCCAGTGGCAGCGACACCCCAGGCGAGGAGGAAGAGGAAGCCGGAGCCTCACCGCCTGCGTCTCCCGAGGAAGCCCATTCTAACACCAGCCCCTCACCCTCTTCAATTAAAACCCTGTCGTCACTTTAAGGATTTTGTTCTTTTACAATCCATCATTACACCATTTCTGGAGTTTTATGATTCCTTTTGACAACAACCTGCATGGGAGACTGTAGATGGAGCTTTACTCTCTATCTAACCCGTGCTGTACCTGCCCTGGAAGTGTTTGATGGGACAGTGTAGAGGGAGCTTTACTCTGTATCTAGCCTGTGCTGTACCTGCCCTGGGAGTGTTTGATGGGACAGTGTAGAGGGAGCTTTACTCTGTATCTAACCCGTGCTGTACCTGCCCTGGGAGTGTTTGATGGGACAGTGTAGAGGGAGCTTTACTCTGTATCTAACCCGTGCTGTACCTGCCCTGGGAGTGTTTGATGGGACAGTGTAGAGGGAGCTTTACTCTGTACCTAACCCGTGCTGTACCTGCCCTGGGAATGTTTGATGGGACAGTGTAGAGGGAGCTTTACTCTGTATCTAACCCGTGCTGTACCTGCCCTGGGAGTGTTTGCTGGGACAGTGTAGAGGGAGCTTCCCTCTGTATCTAACCCGTGCTGTACCTGCCCCGGGAGTGTTTGATGGGACAGTGTAGAGGGAGCTTTACTCTGTGTCTAACCGGTGCTGTACCTGCTCTGGGAGTGCTTGATGGTACAGTGTAGAGGGAGCTTTACTCTGTACCTAACCCGTGCTGTACCTGCCCTGGGAGTGTTTGATGGGGCAGTGTAGAGGAAGCTTTACTCTGTACCTAACCCGTGCTGTACCTGCCCTGGGAGTGTTTGATGAGGCAGTGTAGAGGGAGATTTACTCTGTATCTAACACGTGCTGCACCTGCCCTGGGAGTGTTTGATGAGACAGTGTAGAGGGAGCTTTACTCTGTATCTAACCCGTGCTGTACCTGCTCTGGGAGTGTTTGATGGGACAGTGTAGAGGGAGCTTTACGCTGTATCTAACCCGTGCTGTACCTGCTCTGGGAGTGTTTGATGAGACACTGTAGAGGGAGCTTTACCCTGTATCTAACCCATGCTGTACCTGTCCTGGGAGTGTTTGATGGGACAGTGTAGAGGGAGCTTTACTCAATACCTAACCCGTGCTGTACCTGTCCTGGGAGTGTTGATGGGGCAGTGTAGAGGGAGCTTTACTCTGTACCTAACCCGTGCTGTACCTGCCCTGGGAGTGTTTGATGGGGCAGTGTAGAGGGAGCTTTACTCTGTATCTAACCCGTGCTGTACCTGCCCTGGGAGTGTTGATGGGGCAGTGTAGAGGGAGCTTTACTCTGTACCTAACCCGTGCTGCACCTGCCCTGGGAGTGTTGGATGGGGCAGTGTAGAGGGAGCTTTACTCTGTACCTAACCTGTGCTGTACCTGCCCTGGGAGTGTTGATGGGGCAGTGTAGAGGGAGCTTTACTCTGTATCTAACCCGTGCTGTACCTGCTGTGGGAGTGTTTGATGGGACAGTGTTGAGGGAGCTTTACTCTGTATCTAACCCGTGCTGTACCTGCCCTGGGAGTGTTTGATGGGACAGTGTAGAGGGAGCTTTACTCTGTACCTAACCCGTGCTGTACCTGCCCTGGGAGTGTTTGATGAGGCAGTGTAGAGGGAGCTTTACTCTGTATCTAACACGTGCTGTACCTGCCCTGGGAGTGTTTGATGGGACAGTGTAGAGGGAGCTTTACTCTGTATCTAACCCGTGCTGTACCTGCTGTGGGAGTGTTTGATGGGACAGTGTAGAGGGAGCTTTACTCTGTATCTAACCTGTGCTGTACCTGCCCTGAGAGTGTTTGATGGGACAGTGTAGAGGGAGCTTTACTCTGTACCTAACCCGTGCTGAACCTGCCCTGAGAGTGTTTGATGGGACAGTGTAGAGGGAGATTTACTCTGTATCTAACCCGTGCTGTACCTGCTCTGGGAGTGTTTGATGGGACAGTGTAGAGGAAGTTTTACTCTGTATCTAACCCGTGCTGTACCTTCCCTGGGAGTGTTTGATGGGATAGTGTAGAGGGAGCTTCACTCTGCATCTAACACGTGCTGTACCTGCCCTGGGAGTGTTTGATGGGACAGTGTAGAGGGAGCTTTACTCTGTATCTAACCGGTGCTGTACCTGCCCTGGGAGTGTTTGTTGGGACAGTGTAGAGGGAGCTTTACTCTGTATCTAACCCTGTGCTGTACCTTCCCTGAGAGTGTTTGATGGGGCAGTTTAGAGGGAACTTTACTCTGTATCTAACCCGTGCTGTACCTGCCCTGGGAGTGTTTGATGGGACAGTGTAGAGGGAGCTTTACTCTGTATCTAGCCCGTGCTGTACCTGCCCCGGGAGTGTTTGATGGGACAATGTAGATGGAGCTTTACTCTGTATCAAACCCGTGCTGTACCTGCCCTGGGAGTGTTTGATGGGACAGTGTAGAAGGAGCTTTACTCTGTATCTAACCCGTGCTGTACCTGCCCTGGGAGTGTTTGATGGGACAGTGTAGAGTGAGACTTACTCTGTATGTAACCCGTGCTGTACCTGCCCTGGGAGTGTTTGATGGGACAGTGCAGAGGGAGCTTTACTCTGTATTTAACCCGTGCTGTACCTGCCCTGGGAGTGTTTGATGGGACAGTGTAGAGGGAGATTTACTCTGTATCTAACCCGTGCTGTACCTGCCCTGGGAGTGTTTGATGGGGACAGTGTAGAGGGAGCTTTACTCTGTACCTAACCCGTGCTGTACCTGCCCTGGGAGTGTTTGATGGGACAGTGTAGAGGGAGCTTTACTCTGTATCTAACCCGTGCTGTACCTGCCCTGGGAGTGTTTGATGGGACAGTGTAGAGGGAGATTTACTCTGTATGTAACACGTGCTGTACCTGCCCTGGGAGTGTTTGATGGGACAGTGTAGAGGGAGCTTTACTGTGTATCTAACCCGTGCTGTACCTGCCCTGGGAGTGTTTGATGGGACAGTGTAGAGGGAGATTTACTCTGTATCTAACCCGTGCTGTACCTGCCCTGGGAGTGTTTGATGGGGACAGTGTAGAGGGAGCTTTACTCTGTATCTAACCCGTGCTGTACCTGCCCTGGGAGTGTTTGATGGGACAGTGTAGAGGGAGATTTACTCTGTATGTAACCCGTGCTGTACCTGCCCTGGGAGTGTTTGATGGGACAGTGTAGAGGGAGCTTTACTCTGTATCTAACCCGTGCTGTACCTGCCCTGGGAGTGTTTGATGGGACAGTGTAGAGGGAGATTTACTCTGTATCTAACCCGTGCTGTACCTGCCCTGGGAGTGTTTGATGGGGACAGTGTAGAGGGAGCTTTACTCTGTACCTAACCCGTGCTGTACCTGCCCTGGGAGTGTTTGATGGGACAGTGTAGAGGGAGCTTTACTCTGTACCAAACCCGTGCTGTACCTGCCCTGGGAGTGTTTGAGTGTTTGATGGGATAGTGTAGAGGGAGCTTTACTCTGTATCTAACCCGTGCTGTACCAGCCCTGGAAATGTTTGATGGGACAGTGTAGAGGGATCTTTACTCTGTATCTAACCCGTGCTGTACCTGCCCTGGGAGTGTTTGCTGGGACAGTGTAGAGGGAGCTTCCCTCTGTATCTAACCCGTGCTGTACCTGCCCCGGGAGTGTTTGATGGGACAGTGTAGAGGGAGCTTTACTCTGTGTCTAACCGGTGCTGTACCTGCTCTGGGAGTGCTTGATGGTAAAGTGTAGAGGGAGCTTTATGCTGTACCTAACCCGTGCTGTACCTGCCCTGGGAGTGTTTGATGGGGCAGTGTAGAGGAAGCTTTACTCTGTACCTAACCCGTGCTGTACCTGCCCTGGGAGTGTTTGATGAGGCAGTGTAGAGGGAGATTTACTCTGTATCTAACACGTGCTGCACCTGCCCTGGGAGAGTTTGATGAGACAGTGTAGAGGGAGCTTTACTCTGTATCTAACCCGTGCTGTACCTGCTCTGGGAGTGTTTGATGAGACACTGTAGAGGGAGCTTTACCCTGTATCTAACCCATGCTGTACCTGTCCTGGGAGTGTTTGATGGGACAGTGTAGAGGGAGCTTTACTCAATACCTAACCCGTGCTGTACCTGTCCTGGGAGTGTTGATGGGGCAGTGTAGAGGAAGATTTACTCTGTACCTAACCCGTGCTGCACCTGCCCTGGGAGTGTTTGATGGGGCAGTGTAGCGGGAGCTTTACTCTGTATCTAACCCGTGCTGTACCTGCCCTGGGAGTGTTGATGGGGCAGTGTAGAGGGAGCTTTACTCTGTACCTAACCCGTGCTGTACCTGCCCTGGGAGTGTTGGATGGGGCCGTGTAGAGGGAGCTTTACTCTGTACCTAACCTGTGCTGTACCTGCCCTGGGAGTGTTGATGGGGCAGTGTAGAGGGAGCTTTACTCTGTACCTAACCCGTGCTGTACCTGCCCTGGGAGTGTTTGATGGGGCAGTGTAGAGGGAGCTTTACTCTGTAGCTAACCCGTGCTGTACCTGCCCTGGGAGTGTTTGATGGGGACAGTGTAGAGGGAGCTTTACTCTGTATCTAACCTGTGCTGTACCTGCCCTGGGAGTGTTTGATGGGACAGTGTAGAGGGAGATTTACTCTGTATCTAACCCATGCTGTCCCTGCCCTGAGAGTGTTTGATGGGGACAGTGTAGAGGGAGCTTTACTCTGTATCTAACCTGTGCTGTACCTGCCCTGGGAGTGTTTGATGGGACAGTGTAGAGGGAGCTTTACTCTGTATCTAACCCGTGCTGTACCTGCCCTGGGAGTGTTTGATGGGACAGTGTAGAGGGAGATTTACTCTGTATGTAACCCGTGCTGTACCTGCCCTGGGAGTGTTTGATGGGACAGTGTAGAGGGAGCTTTACTCTGTATCTAACCCGTGCTGTACCTGCCCTGGGAGTGTTTGATGGGACAGTGTAGAGGGAGATTTACTCTGTATCTAACCCGTGCTGTACCTGCCCTGGGAGTGTTTGATGGGGACAGTGTAGAGGGATCTTTACTCTGTACCTAACCCGTGCTGTACCTGACCTGGGAGTGTTTGATGGGACAGTGTAGAGGGAGCTTTACTCTGTATCTAACCCGTGCTGTACCTGCCCTGGGAGTGTTTGATGGGACAGTGTAGAGGGAGATTTACTCTGTATCTAACCCGTGCTGTACCTGCCCTGGGAGTGTTTGATGGGGACAATGTAGAGGGAGCTTTACTCTGTACCTAACCCGTGCTGTACCTGCCCTGGGAGTGTTTGATGGGACAGTGTAGAGGGAGATTTACTCTGTATCTAACCCATGCTGTCCCTGCCCTGAGAGTGTTTGATGGGGACAGTGTAGAGGGAGCTTTACTCTGTATCTAACCTGTGCTGTACCTGCCCTGGGAGTGTTTGATGGGACAGTGTAGAGGGAGCTTTACTCTGTATCTAACCCGTGCTGTACCTGCCCTGGGAGTGTTTGATGGGACAGTGTAGAGGGAGATTTACTCTGTATGTAACCCGTGCTGTACCTGCCCTGGGAGTGTTTGATGGGACAGTGTAGAGGGAGCTTTACTCTGTATCTAACCCGTGCTGTACCTGCCCTGGGAGTGTTTGATGGGGACAGTGTAGAGGGAGCTTTACTCTGTACCTAACCCATGCTGTACCTGCCCTGGGAGTGTTTGATGGGACAGTGTAGAGGGAGCTTTACTCTGTACCAAACCCGTGCTGTACCTGCCCTGGGAGTGTTTGAGTGTTTGATGGGATAGTGTAGAGGGAGCTTTACTCTGTATCTAACCCGTGCTGTACCAGCCCTGGAAATGTTTGATGGGACAGTGTAGAGGGAGCTTTACTCTGTATCTAACCCGTGCTGTACCTGCCCTGGGAGTGTTTGCTGGGACAGTGTAGAGGGAGCTTCCCTCTGTATCTAACCCGTGCTGTACCTGCCCTGGGAGTGTTGGATGGGGCAGTGTAGAGGGAGCTTTACTCTGTACCTAACCTGTGCTGTACCTGCCCTGGGAGTGTTGATGGGGCAGTGTAGAGGGAGCTTTACTCTGTACCTAACCCGTGCTGTACCTGCCCTGGGAATGTTTGATGGGGCAGTGTAGAGGGAGCTTTACTCTGTAGCTAACCCGTGCTGTACCTGCCCTGGGAGTGTTTGATGGGACAGAGTAGAGGGAGCTTTACTCTGCACCTAACCTGTGCTGTACCTGCCCTGGGAGTGTTTGATTGTTTGATGGGACAGTGTAGAGGGAGCTTTACTCTGTATCTAACCCGTGCTGTACCAGCCCTGGAAATGTTTGATGGGACAGTGTAGAGGGAGCCTCACTCTGTATCTAACCCGTGCTGTACCTGCCCTGGGAGTGTTTGATGGGACAGTGTAGAGGGAGCTTTACTCTGTATCTAACCCGTGCTGTACCTGCTCTGGGAGTGTTTGATGGGACAGTGTAGAGGGAGCTTTACTCTGTATCTATCCCATGCTGTACCTGCCCTGGCAGTGTTTGTTGGGACAGTGTAGAGGGAGCTTTACTCTGTATCTAACCCTGTGCTGTACCTTCCCTGGGAGTGTTTGATGGGACAGTGTAGAGGGAGCTTTACTCTGTATCTAACCAGTGCTGTACCTGCCCTGGGAATGTTTGATGGGACAGTGTAGATGGAGCTTTACTCTGTATCTAACCCGTGCTGTACCTTCCCTGGGAGTGTTTGATGGGACAGTGCAGAGGGAGCTTTACTCTGTATCTAAACCGTGCTGTACATGCCCTGAGAGTGTTTGATGGGGCAGTTTAGAGGGAACTTTACTCTGTATCTAACCCGTGCTGTACCTGCCCTGGGAGTGTTTGATGGGACAGTGTAGAGGGAGCTTTACTCTGTATCTAGCCCGTGCTGTACCTGCCCCGGGAGTGTTTGATGGGACAATGTAGATGGAGCTTTACTCTGTATCTAACCCGTGCTGTACCTGCCCTGGGAGTGTTTGATGGGACAGTGTAGAGGGAGATTTACTCTGTATCTAACCCGTGCTGTACCTGCCCTGGGAGTGTTTGATGGGGACAGTGTAGAGGGATCTTTACTCTGTACCTAACCCGTGCTGTACCTGACCTGGGAGTGTTTGATGGGACAGTGTAGAGGGAGCTTTACTCTGTATCTAACCCGTGCTGTACCTGCCCTGGGAGTGTTTGATGGGACAGTGTAGAGGGAGATTTACTCTGTATCTAACCCGTGCTGTACCTGCCCTGGGAGTGTTTGATGGGGACAGTGTAGAGGGAGCTTTACTCTGTACCTAACCCGTGCTGTACCTGCCCTGGGAGTGTTTGATGGGACAGTGTAGAGGGAGATTTACTCTGTATCTAACCCATGCTGTCCCTGCCCTGAGAGTGTTTGATGGGGACAGTGTAGAGGGAGCTTTACTCTGTATCTAACCTGTGCTGTACCTGCCCTGGGAGTGTTTGATGGGACAGTGTAGAGGGAGCTTTACTCTGTATCTAACCCGTGCTGTACCTGCCCTGGGAGTGTTTGATGGGACAGTGTAGAGGGAGATTTACTCTGTATGTAACCCGTGCTGTACCTGCCCTGGGAGTGTTTGATGGGACAGTGTAGAGGGAGCTTTACTCTGTATCTAACCCGTGCTGTACCTGCCCTGGGAGTGTTTGATGGGGACAGTGTAGAGGGAGCTTTACTCTGTACCTAACCCGTGCTGTACCTGCCCTGGGAGTGTTTGATGGGACAGTGTAGAGGGAGCTTTACTCTGTACCAAACCCGTGCTGTACCTGCCCTGGGAGTGTTTGAGTGTTTGATGGGATAGTGTAGAGGGAGCTTTACTCTGTATCTAACCCGTGCTGTACCAGCCCTGGAAATGTTTGATGGGACAGTGTAGAGGGAGCTTTACTCTGTATCTAACCCGTGCTGTACCTGCCCTGGGAGTGTTTGCTGGGACAGTGTAGAGGGAGCTTCCCTCTGTATCTAACCCGTGCTGTACCTGCCCCGGGAGTGTTTGATGGGACAGTGTAGAGGGAGCTTTACTCTGTGCCTAACCGGTGCTGTACCTGCTCTGGGAGTGCTTGATGGTACAGTGTAGAGGGAGCTTTACTCTGTACCTAACCCGTGCTGTACCTGCCCTGGGAGTGTTTGATGGGGCAGTGTAGAGGAAGCTTTACTCTGTACCTAACCCGTGCTGTACCTGCCCTGGGAGTGTTTGATGAGGCAGTGTAGAGGGAGATTTACTCTGTATCTAACACGTGCTGCACCTGCCCTGGCAGTGTTTGATGAGACAGTGTAGAGGGAGCTTTACTCTGTATCTAACCCGTGCTGTACCTGCTCTGGGAGTGTTTGATGGGACAGTGTAGAGGGAGCTTTACGCTGTATCTAACCCGTGCTGTACCTGCTCTGGGAGTGTTTGATGAGACACTGTAGAGGGAGCTTTACCCTGTATCTAACCCATGCTGTACCTGTCCTGGGATTGTTTGATGGGACAGTGTAGAGGGAGCTTTACTCAATACCTAACCCGTGCTGTACCTGTCCTGGGAGTGTTGATGGGGCAGTGTAGAGGGAGCTTTACTCTGTACCTAACCCGTGCTGTACCTGCCCTGGGAGTGTTTGATGGGGCAGTGTAGCGGGAGCTTTACTCTGTATCTAACCCGTGCTGTACCTGCCCTGGGAGTGTTGATGGGGCAGTGTAGAGGGAGCTTTACTCTGTACCTACCCCGTGCTGTACCTGCCCTGGGAGTGTTGGATGGGGCAGTGTAGAGGGAGCTTTACTCTGTACCTAACCTGTGCTGTACCTGCCCTCGGAGTGTTGATGGGGCAGTGTAGAGGGAGCTTTACTCTGTACCTAACCCTTGCTGTACCTGCCCTGGGAATGTTTGATGGGGCAGTGTAGAGGGAGCTTTACTCTGTAGCTAACCCGTGCTGTACCTGCCCTGGGAGTGTTTGATGGGACAGAGTAGAGGGAGCTTTACTCTGCACCTAACCCGTGCTGTACCTGCCCTGGGAGTGTTTGATTGTTTGATGGGACAGTGTAGAGGGAGCTTTACTCTGTATCTAACCCGTGCTGTACCAGCCCTGGAAATGTTTGATGGGACAGTGTAGAGGGAGCCTCACTCTGTATCTAACCCGTGCTGTACCTGCCCTGGGAGTGTTTGATGGGACAGTGTAGAGGGAGCTTTACTCTGTATCTAACCCGTGCTGTACCTGCTCTGGGAGTGTTTGATGGGACAGTGTAGAGGGAGCTTTACTCTGTATCTAACCCGTGCTGTACCTGCCCTGGGAGTGTTTGTTGGGACAGTGTAGAGGGAGCTTTACTCTGTACCTAACCTGTGCTGTACCTGCCCTGGGAGTGTTGATGGGGCAGTGTAGAGGGAGCTTTACTCTGTACCTAACCCGTGCTGTACCTGCCCTGGGAGTGTTTGATGGGACAGTGTAGAGGGAGCTTTACTCTGTACCAAACCCGTGCTGTACCTGCCCTGGGAGTGTTTGAGTGTTTGATGGGATAGTGTAGAGGGAGCTTTACTCTGTATCTAACCCGTGCTGTACCAGCCCTGGAAATGTTTGATGGGACAGTGTAGAGGGAGCTTTACTCTGTATCTAACCCGTGCTGTACCTGCCCTGGGAGTGTTTGCTGGGACAGTGTAGAGGGAGCTTCCCTCTGTATCTAACCCGTGCTGTACCTGCCCCGGGAGTGTTTGATGGGACAGTGTAGAGGGAGCTTTACTCTGTGTCTAACCGGTGCTGTACCTGCTCTGGGAGTGCTTGATGGTACAGTGTAGAGGGAGCTTTACTCTGTACCTAACCCGTGCTGTACCTGCCCTGGGAGTGTTTGATGGGGCAGTGTAGAGGAAGCTTTACTCTGTACCTAACCCGTGCTGTACCTGCCCTGGGAGTGTTTGATGAGGCAGTGTAGAGGGAGATTTACTCTGTATCTAACACGTGCTGCACCTGCCCTGGCAGTGTTTGATGAGACAGTGTAGAGGGAGCTTTACTCTGGATCTAACCCGTGCTGTACCTGCTCTGGGAGTGTTTGATGGGACAGTGTAGAGGGAGCTTTACGCTGTATCTAACCCGTGCTGTACCTGCTCTGGGAGTGTTTGATGAGACACTGTAGAGGGAGCTTTACCCTGTATCTAACCCATGCTGTACCTGTCCTGGGAGTGTTTGATGGGACAGTGTAGAGGGAGCTTTACTCAATACCTAACCCGTGCTGTACCTGTCCTGGGAGTGTTGATGGGGCAGTGTAGAGGGAGCTTTACTCTGTACCTAACCCGTGCTGTACCTGCCCTGGGAGTGTTTGATGGGGCAGTGTAGCGGGAGCTTTACTCTGTATCTAACCCGTGCTGTACCTGCCCTGGGAGTGTTGATGGGGCAGTGTAGAGGGAGCTTTAATCTGTACCTACCCCGTGCTGTACCTGCCCTGGGAGTGTTGGATGGGGCAGTGTAGAGGGAGCTTTACTCTGTACCTAACCTGTGCTGTACCTGCCCTGGGAGTGTTGATGGGGCAGTGTAGAGGGAGCTTTACTCTGTACCTAACCCGTGCTGTACCTGCCCTGGGAATGTTTGATGGGGCAGTGTAGTGGGAGCTTTACTCTGTAGCTAACCCGTGCTGTACCTGCCCTGGGAGTGTTTGATGGGACAGAGTAGAGGGAGCTTTACTCTGCACCTAACCCGTGCTGTGCCTGCCCTGGGAGTGTTTGATTGTTTGATGGGACAGTGTAGAGGGAGCTTTACTCTGTATCTAACCCGTGCTGTACCAGCCCTGGAAATGTTTGATGGGACAGTGTAGAGGGAGCCTCACTCTGTATCTAACCCGTGCTGTACCTGCCCTGGGAGTGTTTGATGGGACAGTGTAGAGGGAGCTTTACTCTGTATCTAACCCGTGCTGTACCTGCCCTGGGAGTGTTTGATGGGACAGTGTAGAGGGAGCTTTACTCTGTATCTAACCCGTGCTGTACCTGCCCTGGGAGTGTTTGTTGGGACAGTGTAGAGGGAGCTTTACTCTGTATCTAACCCTGTGCTGTACCTTCCCTGGGAGTGTTTGATGGGACAGTGTAGAGGGAGCTTTACTCTGTATCTAACCAGTGCTGTACCTGCCCTGGGAATGTTTGATGGGACAGTGTAGATGGAGCTTTACTCTGTATCTAACCCGTGCTGTACCTTCCCTGGGAGTGTTTGATGGGACAGTGCAGAGGGAGCTTTACTCTGTATCTAAACCGTGCTGTACCTGCCCTGGGAGTGTTTGATGGGACAGTGTAGAGGGAGCTTTACTCTGTATCTAGCCCGTGCTGTACCTGCCCCGGGAGTGTTTGATGGGACAATGTAGATGGAGCTTTACTCTGTATCTAACCCGTGCTGTACCTGCCCTGGGAGTGTTTGATGGGACAGTGTAGAAGGAGCTTTACTCTGTATCTAACCCGTGCTGTACCTGCCCTGGGAGTGTTTGATGGGACAGTGTAGAGGGAGATTCACTCTGTATGTAACCCGTGCTGTACCTGCCCTGGGAGTGTTTGATGGGACAGTGTAGAGGGAGATTTACTCTGTATCTAACCCGTGCTGTACCTGCCCTGGGAGTGTTTGATGGGGACAGTGTAGAGGGAGCTTTACTCTGTCCCTAACCCGTGCTGTACCTGCCCTGGGAGTGTTTGATGGGACAGTGTAGAGGGAGCTTTACTCTGTATCTAACCCGTGCTGTACCTGCCCTGGGAGTGTTTGATGGGACAGTGTAGAGGGAGATTTACTCTGTATGTAACCCGTGCTGTACCTGCCCTGGGAGTGTTTGATGGGACAGTGTAGAGGGAGCTTTACTCTGTATCTAACCCGTGCTGTACCTGCCCTGGGAGTGTTTGATGGGACAGTGTAGAGGGAGATTTATTCTGTATCTAACCCGTGCTGTACCTGCCCTGGGAGTGTTTGATGGGGACAGTGTAGAGGGAGCTTTACTCTGTACCTAACCCGTGCTGTACCTGCCCTGGGAGTGTTTGATGGGACAGTGTAGAGGGAGATTTACTCTGTATCTAACCCGTGCTGTACCTGCCCTGGGAATGTTTGATGGGGACAGTGTAGAGGGAGCTTTACTCTGTATCTAACCTGTGCTGTACCTGCCCTGGGAGTGTTTGATGGGACAGTGTAGAGGGAGCTTTACTCTGTGTCCACCCGGTGCTGTACCTGCCCTGGGAGTGTCTGATGGGACAGTGTAGAGGGAGCTTTACTCTGGATCTAACCCGTGCTTTACCTGCCCTGGAAGTGTTGATGGGACAGTGTAGAGGGAGCTTTACTCTGTATCTAACCCGTGCTGTACCTGCCCTGGGAGTGTTTGATGGGAGAGTGTAGAGGGAGCTTTACTCTGGATCGAACCCATGCTGTACCTGCCCTGGGCGTGATTGATGGTACAATGGCCGCTGGAAGGTGGGGAAAGCAATCATTTTTTAGTCGTGTGGTCTACGCTTCTCTAAGGTAGAAAGTCCCAACTCTTTCAGCCTATCTTGGTAACTAAGATGCTTTAGACTGGGAATTAGTCTAGTGCCTCCTCCTCCTCTGCACCCTTTCCAAAGCCTCAATATCAACCACCTCAATCTCGCCCTCTGCCTCTCGCCCTCTGCCTCTCGCCCTCTGCCTCTCTCCCTCTCGCCCTCTCCCTCTCGCCCTCTGCCTCTAGCCCTCTGCCTCTCGCCCTCTGCCTCTCGCCCTCTGCCTCTCGCCCTCTCCCTCTCTCCCTCTCTCCCTCTCGCCCTCTCCCTCTCGCCCTCTCCCTCTCGCCCTCTGCCTCTCGCCCTCTGCCTCTCGCCCTCTGCCTCTCGCCCTCTGCCTCTAGCCCTCTGCCTCTCGCCCTCTGCCTCTCGCCCTCTTCCTCTCTCCCTCTCTTCCTCTCGCCCTCTCCCTCTTGCCCTCTCCCTCTCGCCCTCTGCCTCTCGCCCTCTGCCTCTCGCCCTCTGCCTCTCTCCCTCTCTCCCTCTCCCTCTCTCCCTCTCTCCCTCTCACCCTCTCCCTCTCACCCTCTCCCTCTCGCCCTCTCCCTCTCGCCCTCTCCCTCTCGCCCTATGCCTCTCGCCCTCTGCCTCTCTCCCTCTCCCTCTCGCCCTCTCCCTCTCGCCCTATGCCTCTCTCCCTCTGCCTCTCGCCCTCTCCCTCTCTCCCTCTGCCCCTCGCCCCATGCATCTCGCCCTCTGCCCCTTGCCCTCTGCCTCTCACCCTCTGCCTCTCGCCCTCTGCCTCTCACCCTCTGCCTCTTGCCCTCTGCCTCTCGCCCCATGCCCCTCGCCTCTGCATCTCGCCCTCTGCCTCTCACCCTCTGCCTCTCGCCCTCTGCCTCTCGCCCCATGCCCCTCGCCCTCTGCCTCTCACACTCTGCCTCTTGCCCTCTGCCTCTCGCCCTCTGCCTCTCGCCCTCTGCCGCTCGCCCTCTGCCTCTCGCCCCATGCCCCTCGCCCTCTGCATCTCGCCCTCTGCCTCTCGCCCTCTGGCTCTCGCCCTCTCCCTCTCGCCCTCTGCCACTGGCCCCATGCCCCTCGCCCTCTGCCTCTCACCCTCAGCCTCTTGCCCTCTGCCTCTCGCCCTCTGCCTCTCGCCCTCTGCCTCTCGCCCTCTGCCGCTCGCCCTCTGCCTCTCGCCCCATGCCCCTCGCCCTCTGCATCTCGCCCTCTGCCTCTCGCCCTCTGGCTCTCGCCCTCTCCCTCTCGCCCTCTGCCTCTGGCCCCATGCCCCTCGCCCTCTGCCTCTCACCCTCAGCCTCTTGCCCTCTGCCTCTCGCCCTCTGCCTCTCGCCCTCTGCCTCTCGCCCTGTGCCTCTCGCCCTCTGCCTCCCTCCCTCTGCCTCTCGCCCTCTGCCGCTCGCCCACTGCCTCTCGCCCCATGCCCCTCGCCCTCTGCATCTCGCCCTCTGCCTCTCGCCCTCTGGCTCTCGCCCTCTCCCTCTCGCCCCCTGCCTCTCACCCTCTGCCTCTCACCCTCTGCCTCTCGCCCTCTGCCTCTCGCCCTCTGCATCTCGCCCTCTGCCTCTCGCCCTCTGCCCCTCCCCCTCTGCATCTCGCCCTCTGCCTCTCTCCCTCTGCCTCTCGCCCTCTGCATCTCGCCCTCTGCCTCTCTCCCTCTGCCTCTCGCCCTCTGCCTCTCGCCCTCTGCATCTCGCCCTCTGCCTCTCGCCCTCTGCCTCTCGCCCTCTGCATCTCGCCCTCTGCCTCTCGCCCTCTCCCTCTCGCCCTCTGCCTCTCGCCCTCTGCCTCTCAGCCTCTGCCTCTCGCCTTCTGCCTCTCTCCCTCTGCCTCTCGCCCTCTGCATCTCGCCCTCTGCCTCTCGCCCTCTGCCTCTCTCCCTCTGCCTCTCGCCCTCTGCCTCTCGCCCTCTGCATCTCGCCCTCTGCCTCTCGCCCTCTCCCTCTCGCCCTCTGCCTCTCGCCCTCTGCCTCTCAGCCTCTGCCTCTCCCTCAATGTAACCAAGTTTCCTGACGATATAAATCTGCGTGGGACAGTTAGCTGTGAGGAGCCCACAAAGAGGCTGCAAAGGGCTATAGACAGGTTAAGTGAGAGGGCAATAAGGTGGCAAATGAAGTATAATGTGGAGAAATGTGAGGTTATTCACTTTGGTAGGAAGAATAGAAAAAATATATTCCTAAATGCTGAGAAACCATTAAATGTTGGTGTTCAGAGAGATATGGGTGTCCTCGTACAGGAAACACAGCCGATCCCAAATGGTACAACATTTGCTGAGATACAGAGCCCTGGATCCCGGCCAGCATTGTCTCGGGATGCTTTCGGTACTTTCTGAGAGACACCAGTCAGTGTACAGATATCTCCCAGAGAGAGAGGGACTGAGAGACACCAGTCAGTGTACAGATATCTCCCTGAGAGAGAGGGACTGAGAGACACCAGTCAGTGTACAGATATCTCCCTGAGAGAGAGGGACAGAGTGACACCAGTCAGTGTACAGATATCTCCCAGAGAGAGAGGGACAGAGAGACACCAGTCAGTGTACAGATATCTCCCTGAGAGAGAGGGACTGAGAGACACCAGTCAGTGTACAGATATCTCCCTGAGAGAGAGGGACTGAGAAACACCAGTCAGTGTACCGATATCTCCCTGAGAGAGCGGGACTGAGAGACACCAGTCAGTGTACAGATATCTCCCTGAGGGAGAGGGGACTGAGAGACACCAGTCAGTGTACAGATATCTCCCTGAGGGGGAGAGGGGACTGAGAGACACCAGTCAGTGTACAGATATCTCCCTGAGAGAGAGTGGACTGAGAGACACCAGTCAGTGTACAGATATCTCCCTGAGAGAGAGGGACTGAGTGACACCAGTCAGTGTACAGATATCTCCCTGAGGGAGAGGGGACTGAGAGACACCAGTCAGTGTACAGATATCTCCCTGAGGGGGAGAGGGGACTGAGAGACACCAGTCAGTGTACAGATATCTCCCTGAGAGAGAGTGGACTGAGAGACACCAGTCAGTGTACAGATATCTCCCTGAGAGAGAGGGACTGAGAGACACCAGTCAGTGTACAGATATCTCCCTGAGGGGGAGAGGGGACTGAGAGACACCAGTCAGTGTACAGATATCTCCCTGAGAGAGAGTGGACTGAGAGACACCAGTCAGTGTACAGATATCTCCCTGAGAGAGAGGGACTGAGTGACACCAGTCAGTGTACAGATATCTCCCAGAGAGAGAGGGGACTGAGAGACTCCAGTCAGTGTACAGATATCTCCCTGAGAGAGAGGGACTGAGAGACACCAGTCAGTGTACAGATATCTCACTGAGAGAGAGGGGACTGAGAGACACCAGTCAGTGTACAGATATCTCCCTGAGAGAGAGGGACTGAGTGACACCAGTCAATGTACAGATATCTCCCTGAGGGGACTGAGAGACACCAGTCAGTGTACAGATATCTCCCTGAGAGAGAGGGACTGAGAGACACCAGTCAGTGTACAGATATCACCCTGAGAGAGAGGGACTGAGTGACACCAGTCAATGTACAGATATCTCCCTGAGGGGACTGAGAGACACCAGTCAGTGTACAGATATCTCCCTGAGAGAGAGGGACTGAGAGACACCAGTCAGTGTACAGATATCTCCCTGAGGGGACTGAGAGACACCAGTCAGTGTACAGATATCTCCCTGAGAGAGAGGGACTGAGAGACACCAGTCAGTGTACAGATATCTCCCTGAGAGAGAGGGACTGAGAGACACCAGTCAGTGTACAGATATCTCCCTGAGAGAGAGAGGGGACTGAGTGACACCAGTCAGTGTACAGATATCTCCCTGAGAGAGAGGGACTGAGAGACACCAGTCAGTGTACAGATATCTCCCAGAGAGAGAGGGACTGAGAGACACCAGTCAGTGTACAGATATCTTCCTGAGAGAGAGGGACTGAGAGACACCAGTCAGTGTACAGATATCTCCCTGAGAGAGAGGGACTGAGAGACACCAGTCAGTGTACAGATATCTCCCTGAGAGAGAGGGACTGAGAGACACCAGTCAGTGTACAGATATCTCCCAGAGAGAGAGGGACTGAGAGACACCAGTCAGTGTACAGATATCTCCCTGAGAGAGAGGGACTGAGAGACACCAGTCAGTGTACAGATATCACCCTGAGAGAGAGGGACTGAGTGACACCAGTCAATGTACAGATATCTCCCTGAGGGGACTGAGAGACACCAGTCAGTGTACAGATATCTCCCTGAGAGAGAGGGACTGAGAGACACCAGTCAGTGTACAGATATCTCCCAGAGAGAGAGGGACTGAGAGACACCAGTCAGTGTACAGATATCTCCCTGAGAGAGAGGGACTGAGAGACTCCAGTCAGTGTACAGATATCTCCCTGAGAGAGAGGGACTGAGAGACACCAGTCAGTGTACAGATATCTCCCTGAGGGAGAGGGACTGAGAGACACCAGTCAGTGTACAGATATCTCCCAGAGGGAGAGGGGACTGAGAGACACCAGTCAGTGTACAGATATCACCCTGAGAGAGAGGGACTGAGTGACACCAGTCAATGTACAGATATCTCCCTGAGGGGACTGAGAGACACCAGTCAGTGTACAGATATCTCCCTGAGAGAGAGGGACTGAGAGACACCAGTCAGTGTACAGATATCACCCTGAGAGAGAGGGACTAAGAGACACCAGTCAGTGTACAGATATCTCCCTGAGGGGACTGAGAGACACCAGTCAGTGTACAGATATCTCCCAGAGAGAGAGGGACTGAGAGACACCAGTCAGTGTACAGATATCTCCCTGAGGGGACTGAGAGACACCAGTCAGTGTACAGATATCTCCCTGAGAGAGAGGGACTGAGAGACACCAGTCAGTGTACAGATATCTCCCTGAGAGAGAGGGACTGAGAGACACCAGTCAGTGTACAGATATCTCCCAGAGAGAGAGGGGACTGAGAGACACCATTCAGTGTACAGATATCTCCCTGAGGGAGAGGGGACTGAGAGACACCAGTCAGTGTACAGATATCACCGTGAGAGAGAGGGACTGAGAGACACCAGTCAGTGTACAGATATCTCCCTGAGAGAGAGGGACTGAGTGACACCAGTCAGTGAACAGATATCTCCCTGAGAGAAAGGGGACTGAGAGACACCAGTCAGTGTACAGATATCTCCCTGAGAGAGAGGGAACTGAGAGACACCAGTCAGTGTACAGATATCTCCCAGAGAGAGAGGGACTGAGAGACACCAGTCAGTGTACAGATATCTCCCTGAGAGAGAGGGGACTGAGAGACACCAGTCAGTGTACAGATATCTCCCAGAGAGAGAGGGACTGAGAGACACCAGTCAGTGTACAGATATCTCCCTGAGAGAGAGGGGACTGAGAGACATCAGTCAGTGTACAGATATCTCCCAGAGAGAGAGGGACTGAGAGACACCAGTCAGTGTACAGATATCTCCCTGAGAGAGAGGGGACTGAGAGACACCAGTCAGTGTACAGATATCTCCCAGAGAGAGAGGGACTGAAAGACACCAGTCAGTGTACAGATATCTCCCTGAGAGAGAGGGACTGAGAGGCACCAGTCAGTGTACAGATACCTCCCTGAGGGAGTGGGGACTGAGAGACACCAGTCAGAGTACAGATACCTCCCTGAGAGAGAGGGGACTGAGAGATATGGGTGTCCTCGTACAGGAAACACAGCCGATCCCAAATGGAACAACATTTGCTGAGATACGGAGCCCTGGATCCCGGCCAGCATTGTCTCGGGATGCTTTCGGTACTTTCTGAGAGACACCAGTCAGTGTACAGGTATCTCCCTGAGGGAGAGGGACTGAGAGACACCAGTCAGTGTACAAATATCTCCCTGAGAGAGAGGGGACTGAGAGACACCAGTCAGTGTACAGATATCTCCCTGAGGGAGAGTGGACTGAGAGACACCAGTCAGTGTACAGATATCTCCCTGAGGGAGAGGGGACTGAGAGACACCAGTCAGTGTACAGATATCTCCCTGAGAGAGAGCGGACTGAGAGACACCAGTCAGTGTACAGATATCTCCCTGAGGGAGAGTGGACTGAGAGACACCAGTCAGTGTACAGATATCTCCCTGAGGGAGAGGGGACTGAGAGACACCAGTCAGTATACAGATATCACCCTGAGAGAGAGGGGACTGAGAGACACCAGTCAGTGTACAGATATCACCCTGAGAGAGAGTGACTGAGAGACACCAGTCAGTGTACAGATATCTCCCTGAGGGAGAGGGACTGAGAGACACCAGTCAGTGTACAGATATCTCCCTGAGAGAGAGGGACTGAGAGACACCAGTCAGTGTACAGATATCTCCCAGAGAGAGAGGGAATAAGAGACACCAGTCAGTGTACAGATATCTCCCAGAGAGAGAGGGACTGAGAAACACCAGCCAGTGTACAGATATCTCCCTGAGAGAGAGGGGACTGAGAGACACCAGTCAGTGTACAGATATCTCCCTGAGGGAGTGGGGACTGAGAGGCACCAGTCAGTGTACAGATATCTCCCTGAGAGAGAGGGGACTGAGAGACACCAGTCAGTGTACAGATATCTCCCTGAGAGACAGGGAATGAGAGACACCAGTCAGTGTACAGATATCTCACTGAGAGAGAGGGGACTGAGAGACACCAGTCAGTGTACAGATATCTCCCTGAGAGAGAGGGACTGAGAAACACCAGTCAGTGTACAGATATCTCCCTGAGAGAGAGGGGACTGTGAGACACCAGTCAGTGTACAGATATCTCCCTGAGAGACAGGGAATGAGAGACACCAGTCAGTGTACAGATATCTCACTGAGAGAGAGGGGACTGAGAGACACCAGTCAGTGTACAGATATCTCCCTGAGAGAGATGGACTGAGTGACACCAGTCAGTGGACAGATATCTCCCTGAGAGAGAGGGACTGAGAGACACCAGTCAGTGTACAGATATCTCACTGAGAGAGAGGGGACTGAGAGACACCAGTCAGTGTACAGATATCTCCCTGAGAGAGAGGGGACTGAGAGACACCAGTCAGTGTACAGATATCTCCCTGAGAGAGAGGGACTGAGAGACACCAGTCAGTGTACAGATATCTCCCTGAGGGAGAGGGAGAGAGTGACACCAGTCAGTGTACAGATTTCTCCCTGAGGGAGAGGGGACGGAGTGACACAAGTCAGTGTACAGATATCTCCCTGAGGGAGAGGTACTGAGTGACACCAGTCAGTGCACAGATGTCTCCCTGAGGGAGAGGTACTGAGAGACACCAGTCAGTGTACAGGTATCTCCCTGAGGGAGAGGGACTGAGAGACACCAGTCAGTGTACAGATATCTCCCTGAGGGAGAGGGACTGAGAGACACCAGTCAGTGTACAGATATCTCCCTGAGAGAGAGGTACTGAGTGACACCAGTCAGTGTACAGATATCTCCCTGAGAGAGAGGGACTGAGAGACACCAGTCAGTGTACAGATATCTCCCTGAGGGCGAGGGACTGAGAGACACCAGTCAGTGTACAGATATCTCCCTGAGGGAGAGGGGACTGAGTGACACCATTCAGTGTACAGATATCTCCCTGAGGGAGAGGGACTGAGTGACACCAGTCAGTGTACAGATATCTCCCAGAGGGCGAGGGGCTGAGAGACACCAGTCAGTGTACAGATATCTCCCTGAGGGAGAGGGACTGAGAGACACCAGTCAGTGTACAGATATCTCCCTGAGGGAGAGGTACTGAGTGACACCAGTCAGTGTACAGATATCTCCCTGAGCGAGAGGGACTGAGAGGCACCAGTCAGTGTACAGATAACTCCCTGAGGGAGAGGGACTGAGAGACACCAGTCAGTGTACAGATACCTCACTGAGAGAGAGGGGACTGAGAGACACCAGTCAGTGTACAGATATCTCCCTGAGAGAGAGGGGACTGAGAGACACCAGTCAGTGTACAGATATCTCCCTGAGAGAGAGGGACTGAGAGACACCAGTCAGTGTACAGATATCTCCCTGAGAGAGAGGGACTGAGAGGCACCAGTCAGTGTACAGATATCTCCCTGAGAGAGACGGGATTGAGAGACACCAGTCAGTGTACAGATATCTCACTGAGAGAGAGGGGACTGAGAGACACCAGTCAGTGTACAGATATCTCCCTGAGAGAGAGGGACTGAGTGACACCAGTCAGTGTACAGATATTTCCCTGAGGGAGAGGGACTGAGAGACACCAGTCAGTGTACAGATATCTCCCTGAGGGAGAGGGACTGAGAGACTCCAGTCAGTGTACAGATATCTCCCTGAGAGAGAGGGACTGAGAGACACCAGTCAGTGTAGAGATATCTCCCTGAGAGAGAGGGACTGAGTGACACCAGTCAGTGTACAGACATCTCCCTGAGAGAGAGGGACTGAGTGACACCAGTCAGTGTACAGATATCTCCCTGAGGGAGAGGGACTGAGAGACACCAGTCAGTGTACAGATATCTCCCTGAGAGAGAGGCACTGAGTGACACCAGTCAGTGTACAGGTATCTCCCTGAGAGAGAGGGACTGATAGATACCAGTCAGTGTACAGATATCTTTCTGAGAGAGAGGTACTGAGTGACACCAGTCAGTGTACAGGTATCTCCCTGAGAGAGAGGGACTGAGAGACACCAGTCATTGTACAGATATCTCCCTGAGAGGGAGGGACTGAGAGACACCAGTCAGTGTACAGATATCTCCCTGAGGGAGAGGTACTGAGTGACACCAGTCAGTGTACAGATATCT
The DNA here is from genome assembly GCF_052327205.1 of Somniosus microcephalus. NCBI lineage: Eukaryota > Metazoa > Chordata > Chondrichthyes > Squaliformes > Somniosidae > Somniosus > Somniosus microcephalus. Next base: position 577,758 of record NW_028225355.1, read on the forward strand.
CCCTGAGGGAGAGGGACAGAGAGACACCAGTCAGAGTACAGATATCTCCCTGAGAGGGAGCGACTGAGAGACACCAGTCAGTGTCCAGATATCTCCCTGAGAGAGAGGTACTGAGTGACACCAGTCAGTGTACAGATATCTCCCAGGGGGAGAGGGACTGAGTGACACCAGTCAGTGTACAGATATCTCCCTGAGAGAGAGGGACTGAGAGACACCAGTCAGTGTACAGATATCTCCCTGAGAGAGAGGGACTGAGAGACACCAGTCAGTGTACAGATATCTCCCTGAGGGAGAGGTACTGAGAGACACCAGTCAGTGTACAGATATCTCCCTGAGGGAGAGGTACTGAGAGACACCAGTCAGTGTACAGATATCTCCCTGAGGGAGAGGGGACTGAGAGACACCAGTCAGTGTACAGATATCTCCCTGAGAGAGAGGGACTGAGAGACACCAGTCAGTGTACAGATATCTCCCTGAGGGAGAGGGGACTGAGTGACACCAGTCAGTGTACAGATATCTCCCTGAGGGGACTGAGAGACACCAGTCAGTGTACAGATATCTCCCTGAGAGAGAGGGACTGAGAGACACCAGTCAGTGTACAGATATCTCCCTGAGAGAGAGGGACTGAGAGACACCAGTCAGTGTACAGATATCTCCCTGAGAGAGAGAGGGGACTGAGCGACACCAGTCAGTGTACAGATATCTCCCTGAGAGAGAGGGACTGAGAGACACCAGTCAGTGTACAGATATCTCCCAGAGAGAGAGGGACTGAGAGACACCAGTCAGTGTACAGATATCTCCCGGAGAGAGAGGGACTGAGAGACACCAGTCAGTGTACAGATATCTCCCTGAGAGAGAGGGACTGAGAGACACCAGTCAGTGTACAGATATCTCCCTGAGAGAGAGGGACTGAGAGACACCAGTCAGTGTACAGATATCTCCCAGAGAGAGAGGGACTGAGAGACACCAGTCAGTGTACAGATATCTCCCTGAGAGAGAGGGACTGAGAGACACCAGTCAGTGTACAGATATCACCCTGAGAGAGAGGGACTGAGTGACACCAGTCAATGTACAGATATCTCCCTGAGGGGACTGAGAGACACCAGTCAGTGTACAGATATCTCCCTGAGAGAGAGGGACTGAGAGACACCAGTCAGTGTACAGATATCTCCCAGAGAGAGAGGGACTGAGAGACACCAGTCAGTGTACAGATATCTCCCTGAGAGAGAGGGACTGAGAGACTCCAGTCAGTGTACAGATATCTCCCTGAGAGAGAGGGACTGAGAGACACCAGTCAGTGTACAGATATCTCCCTGAGGGAGAGGGACTGAGAGACACCAGTCAGTGTACAGATATCTCCCAGAGGGAGAGGGGACTGAGAGACACCAGTCAGTGTACAGATATCACCCTGAGAGAGAGGGACTGAGTGACACCAGTCAATGTACAGATATCTCCCTGAGGGGACTGAGAGACACCAGTCAGTGTACAGATATCTCCCTGAGAGAGAGGGACTGAGAGACACCAGTCAGTGTACAGATATCACCCTGAGAGAGAGGGACTGAGAGACACCAGTCAGTGTACAGATATCTCCCTGAGGGGACTGAGAGACACCAGTCAGTGTACAGATATCTCCCAGAGAGAGAGGGACTGAGAGACACCAGTCAGTGTACAGATATCTCCCTGAGGGGACTGAGAGACACCAGTCAGTGTACAGATATCTCCCTGAGAGAGAGGGACTGAGAGACACCAGTCAGTGTACAGATATCTCCCTGAGAGAGAGGGACTGAGAGACACCAGTCAGTGTACAGATATCTCCCAGAGAGAGAGGGGACTGAGAGACACCATTCAGTGTACAGATATCTCCCTGAGGGAGAGGGGACTGAGAGACACCAGTCAGTGTACAGATATCACCGTGAGAGAGAGGGACTGAGAGACACCAGTCAGTGTACAGATATCTCCCTGAGAGAGAGGGACTGAGTGACACCAGTCAGTGAACAGATATCTCCCTGAGAGAAAGGGGACTGAGAGACACCAGTCAGTGTACAGATATCTCCCTGAGAGAGAGGGAACTGAGAGACACCAGTCAGTGTACAGATATCTCCCAGAGAGAGAGGGACTGAGAGACACCAGTCAGTGTACAGATATCTCCCTGAGAGAGAGGGGACTGAGAGACACCAGTCAGTGTACAGATATCTCCCAGAGAGAGAGGGACTGAGAGACACCAGTCAGTGTACAGATATCTCCCTGAGAGAGAGGGGACTGAGAGACATCAGTCAGTGTACAGATATCTCCCAGAGAGAGAGGGACTGAGAGACACCAGTCAGTGTACAGATATCTCCCTGAGAGAGAGGGGACTGAGAGACACCAGTCAGTGTACAGATATCTCCCAGAGAGAGAGGGACTGAAAGACACCAGTCAGTGTACAGATATCTCCCTGAGAGAGAGGGACTGAGAGGCACCAGTCAGTGTACAGATACCTCCCTGAGGGAGTGGGGACTGAGAGACACCAGTCAGAGTACAGATACCTCCCTGAGAGAGAGGGGACTGAGAGATATGGGTGTCCTCGTACAGGAAGCACAGCCGATCCCAAATGGAACAACATTTGCTGAGATACGGAGCCCTGGATCCCGGCCAGCATTGTCTCGGGATGCTTTCGGTACTTTCTGAGAGACACCAGTCAGTGTACAGGTATCTCCCTGAGGGAGAGGGACTGAGAGACACCAGTCAGTGTACAAATATCTCCCTGAGAGAGAGGGGACTGAGAGACACCAGTCAGTGTACAGATATCTCCCTGAGGGAGAGTGGACTGAGAGACACCAGTCAGTGTACAGATATCTCCCTGAGGGAGAGGGGACTGAGAGACACCAGTCAGTGTACAGATATCTCCCTGAGAGAGAGGGGACTGAGAGACACCAGTCAGTGTACAGATATCTCCCTGAGGGAGAGTGGACTGAGAGACACCAGTCAGTGTACAGATATCTCCCTGAGGGAGAGGGGACTGAGAGACACCAGTCAGTATACAGATATCACCCTGAGAGAGAGGGGACTGAGAGACACCAGTCAGTGTACAGATATCACCCTGAGAGAGAGTGACTGAGAGACACCAGTCAGTGTACAGATATCTCCCTGAGGGAGAGGGACTGAGAGACACCAGTCAGTGTACAGATATCTCCCTGAGAGAGAGGGACTGAGAGACACCAGTCAGTGTACAGATATCTCCCAGAGAGAGAGGGAATAAGAGACACCAGTCAGTGTACAGATATCTCCCAGAGAGAGAGGGACTGAGAAACACCAGCCAGTGTACAGATATCTCCCTGAGAGAGAGGGGACTGAGAGACACCAGTCAGTGTACAGATATCTCCCTGAGGGAGTGGGGACTGAGAGGCACCAGTCAGTGTACAGATATCTCCCTGAGAGAGAGGGGACTGAGAGACACCAGTCAGTGTACAGATATCTCCCTGAGAGACAGGGAATGAGAGACACCAGTCAGTGTACAGATATCTCACTGAGAGAGAGGGGACTGAGAGACACCAGTCAGTGTACAGATATCTCCCTGAGAGAGAGGGACTGAGAAACACCAGTCAGTGTACAGATATCTCCCTGAGAGAGAGGGGACTGTGAGACACCAGTCAGTGTACAGATATCTCCCTGAGAGACAGGGAATGAGAGACACCAGTCAGTGTACAGATATCTCACTGAGAGAGAGGGGACTGAGAGACACCAGTCAGTGTACAGATATCTCCCTGAGAGAGATGGACTGAGTGACACCAGTCAGTGGACAGATATCTCCCTGAGAGAGAGGGACTGAGAGACACCAGTCAGTGTACAGATATCTCACTGAGAGAGAGGGGACTGAGAGACACCAGTCAGTGTACAGATTTCTCCCTGAGGGAGAGGGGACGGAGTGACACAAGTCAGTGTACAGATATCTCCCTGAGGGAGAGGTACTGAGTGACACCAGTCAGTGCACAGATGTCTCCCTGAGGGAGAGGTACTGAGAGACACCAGTCAGTGTACAGGTATCTCCCTGAGGGAGAGGGACTGAGAGACACCAGTCAGTGTACAGATATCTCCCTGAGGGAGAGGGACTGAGAGACACCAGTCAGTGTACAGATATCTCCCTGAGAGAGAGGTACTGAGTGACACCAGTCAGTGTACAGATATCTCCCTGAGAGAGAGGGACTGAGAGACACCAGTCAGTGTACAGATATCTCCCTGAGGGCGAGGGACTGAGAGACACCAGTCAGTGTACAGATATCTCCCTGAGGGAGAGGGGACTGAGTGACACCATTCAGTGTACAGATATCTCCCTGAGGGAGAGGGACTGAGTGACACCAGTCAGTGTACAGATATCTCCCAGAGGGCGAGGGGCTGAGAGACACCAGTCAGTGTACAGATATCTCCCTGAGGGAGAGGGACTGAGAGACACCAGTCAGTGTACAGATATCTCCCTGAGGGAGAGGTACTGAGTGACACCAGTCAGTGTACAGATATCTCCCTGAGCGAGAGGGACTGAGAGGCACCAGTCAGTGTACAGATAACTCCCTGAGGGAGAGGGACTGAGAGACACCAGTCAGTGTACAGATACCTCACTGAGAGAGAGGGGACTGAGAGACACCAGTCAGTGTACAGATATCTCCCTGAGAGAGAGGGGACTGAGAGACACCAGTCAGTGTACAGATATCTCCCTGAGAGAGAGGGACTGAGAGACACCAGTCAGTGTACAGATATCTCCCTGAGAGAGAGGGACTGAGAGGCACCAGTCAGTGTACAGATATCTCCCTGAGAGAGACGGGATTGAGAGACACCAGTCAGTGTACAGATATCTCACTGAGAGAGAGGGGACTGAGAGACACCAGTCAGTGTACAGATATCTCCCTGAGAGAGAGGGACTGAGTGACACCAGTCAGTGTACAGATATTTCCCTGAGGGAGAGGGACTGAGAGACACCAGTCAGTGTACAGATATCTCCCTGAGGGAGAGGGACTGAGAGACTCCAGTCAGTGTACAGATATCTCCCTGAGAGAGAGGGACTGAGAGACACCAGTCAGTGTAGAGATATCTCCCTGAGAGAGAGGGACTGAGTGACACCAGTCAGTGTACAGACATCTCCCTGAGAGAGAGGGACTGAGTGACACCAGTCAGTGTACAGATATCTCCCTGAGGGAGAGGGACTGAGAGACACCAGTCAGTGTACAGATATCTCCCTGAGAGAGAGGCACTGAGTGACACCAGTCAGTGTACAGGTATCTCCCTGAGAGAGAGGGACTGATAGATACCAGTCAGTGTACAGATATCTTTCTGAGAGAGAGGTACTGAGTGACACCAGTCAGTGTACAGGTATCTCCCTGAGAGAGAGGGACTGAGAGACACCAGTCATTGTACAGATATCTCCCTGAGAGGGAGGGACTGAGAGACACCAGTCAGTGTACAGATATCTCCCTGAGGGAGAGGTACTGAGTGACACCAGTCAGTGTACAGATATCTCCCTGAGGGAGAGGGACAGAGAGACACCAGTCAGAGTACAGATATCTCCCTGAGAGGGAGCGACTGAGAGACACCAGTCAGTGTCCAGATATCTCCCTGAGAGAGAGGTACTGAGTGACACCAGTCAGTGTACAGATATCTCCCAGGGGGAGAGGGACTGAGTGACACCAGTCAGTGTACAGATATCTCCCTGAGAGAGAGGGACTGAGAGACACCAGTCAGTGTACAGATATCTCCCTGAGAGAGAGGGACTGAGAGACACCAGTCAGTGTACAGATATCTCCCTGAGGGAGAGGTACTGAGAGACACCAGTCAGTGTACAGATATCTCCCTGAGGGAGAGGTACTGAGAGACACCAGTCAGTGTACAGATATCTCCCTGAGGGAGAGGGGACTGAGAGACACCAGTCAGTGTACAGATATCTCCCTGAGAGAGAGGGACTGAGAGACACCAGTCAGTGTACAGATATCTCCCTGAGGGAGAGGGGACTGAGTGACACCAGTCAGTGTACAGATATCTCCCTGAGAGAGAGGGACTGAGAGACACCAGTCAGTGTACAGATATCTCCCTGAGAGGGAGGGACTGAGTGACACCAGTCAGTGTACAGATATCTCCCTGAGGGAGAGGTACTGAGAGACACCAGTCAGTGTAAAGATATCTCCCTGAGAGAGAGGGGACTGAGAGACACCAGTCAGTGTACAGATATCTCCCTGATGGAGAGGTACTGAGTGACACCAGTCAGTGTACAGATATCTCCCTGAGAGAGAGGGGACTGAGAGACACCAGTCAGTGTGCAGATATCTCCCTGAGGGTGAGGGACTGAGAGACACCAGTCAGTGTACAGATATCTCCCTGAGGGAGAGGTACTGAGAGACACCAGTCAGTGTACAGAAATTTCCCAGAGGGAGAGGGAAAGATAGACACCAGTCAGTGTACAGATATCTCCCTGAGAGAGAGGGACTGAGAGACATCAGTCAGTGTACAGATATCTCCTCGAGGGAGTGGGACAGAGAGACACCAGTCAGTGTACAGATATCTCCCTGAGGGAGAGGTACTGACTGACACCAGTCAGTGTGCAGATATCTCCCAGAGGGAGAAGTACTGAGAGACACCAGTCAGTGTGCAGATACCTCCCTGAGGGAGAGGTACTGAGAGACACCAGTCAGTGTACAGATATCTCCCTGAGGGAGAGGTACTGAGACACACCAGTCAGTGCACAGATATCTCCCTGAGGGAGTGGGGCTGAGAGACACCACTCAGTGTGCAGATATTTCCCTGAGGGAGACGGATAAAGAGATACCAGTCAGTGCACAAATATCTCCCTGGGAGAGAGGGACTGAGAGACACCAGTCAAGGTACAGATATCTCCCTGAGGGAGAGGGACTGAGAGACACCAGTCAGTGTACAGATATCTCCCTGAGAGCGAGAGGGACTCAGAGACACCAGTCAGTGTACAAATATCTCCCTGAGAGAGAGGTACTGAGAGACACCAGTCAGTGCACAGATATCTCCCTGAGAGAGAGGTACTGAGTGACACCAGTCAGTGTACAGATATCTCCCCCAGCGCCCTGTGTTACTGACTGTATCTCTACTGATGTTAATCCAGCTCGCTCACACTGTCACTCAGTAACCCTCTCCCCCAGCGCCCTGTGTTACTGACTGTATCTCTACTGATGTTAATCCAGCTCCCTCACACTGTCACTCAGTAACCCTCTCCCCCAGCGCCCTGTGTTACTGACTGTATCTCTACTGATGTT